>NC_140172.1:95722878-96417878 GCF_963971535.1 Notolepis coatsorum | reverse complement strand
TAGGGTTGGGTACCGTTCACATCTGAACCGATACCGGTACTGTTACCTGTGAATCGATACTGGTACCCAACGGTACCTTTTTTCGGTACTTTAGTCACTAATCTTTTTATCTACCTACCTCAGTTGTAAAAAAAAAAATCCAAACTTCAAATTATTTATTGTCATTATTATTTATTTAGAACAATTTGTTAATATATATATAATATATACTGTAATATTGCAGCGAGCGTTGTCTGCATCTAGATTTGTAAAGTGTAACCACACTTCGGCTTGTCATTGACTGCTTTGTTGTATGTCAAATCCTAGGTAAGCTTGTATTGTCGCGTGAAGGTTGACCTGAACGTGCGGCACACTTCATTCGTTTCGCGGTAAACTAAACGTTGACGTCATCGGACTTAAACATTTATTTAAAAATATTATTGCATTACCGAAATGTGGCACCGGTGGATCTCACGTGAATCGGTACTGGGTACTAGTAGTACCGACGTGATTCGGTCGATACCCTTAAAAGTACCGGATTCGGGCGGCTACGTTGTGCAGTGGGCAAGGCGCTCACCACGAATACTGGAGACGCTGGGTGTTCGAGCTCAGCGCTCCACATTGCTTTCAGTTTAGCTGGTCGTCCGTACTAATACACATTGGCAGTATTAGGGGGTGGGAAACTGATGGGTGGGGATCGGGCGTTGTGGACAGCGACTCCTACAGGTCGGTTGGTGCGCCTGCGCAGTAGAATCAGGAAGCGATGGGGGCGGCGCCCCTCCAAAGCGCAGACCCCTGACGCTGAAAGATCGCGCCGCGCAGGTGAGAAGATGCGACTCCTGTTACCTCGAGTATCGGAGGGGACTCGTGCTATGTATGACTTAGTCCACATTGCAGCCGGCTTGTGGGAGGCAAGAAACAGCGTTCGAGACAGGGGAGGGTTGAATTGGATGATACGAAATTGGGATGGGAGAAAAATAGAAAAATGGGAGAAAAAAGTTGATCAAAAAAATAAGTACCGGATTCGGTACCCATCCCTACTCACAACGTGGAAGGGCGAAAACAAGGAAGCCCCCCGGTCAGGCTGAGGCATTTGGGGGGTCCTGAGCGATGGTTAGATATCATGTCTGTCCTCAACCGGCTGTCATCTTAAAATGTGAACATGTTGCCTAGTCCTAAAATATTCCTTCTGTTTTCTATGTTTTTTCTTCTCTTTTTTTGTGGTTGTTGTTCTTGTTTTAATTTTTTTATTTAATTTAATAAAAAAAAAATGGCAGATAGAGGAGTCAGAGGAGTTTACACTCTGGTTCCTATGTGTGGGTTAACATGGACCATCTCTACGCATCTCCCTTCTTAACTTACCGCTAGTTCTGTCTCATTTCTCCTTACAGTTCGAAAAATTCCCAACAAAAGTTGACCCCTTCTACAGACACAGTGTGAGTTTCGCTATATGCTGCGTATTATGCGCTTGTAGAGCCATTTTGTACCTTTGTCCATCCTGCCATCCCCAGCCCATGCTAGCTACTTGGTGTTGTAGCTGTGTATGTGTGTCTGTCTTGTCTATGTATAATAGAATTCCAAGCCATCGCTCATCTGCTTCTGTTTAAATAGATACTGAAAGCGGCTTATCTATAGTGTGTTGTCACGTTTTAACCGTGTAGCTCCCAACAACTGCTTTGAATGGAAGACACAATGCTGGCTTCTTCCATCTTGTAGCGTTAAGCTTCATTGTACATGTACACGACAATTAAAATACGTGCATTATGGATATGGTGTGTGTGTGTAGAGAGAATGTGTTATGGCTTAGAAGGGACGCTAAATCTTTGTCTTGCTTTATTTCCTCTCATTTGCATATCTGACTAACTGGAGTGGCTTGCCTCTAATTCGCTAAACGGGAGCCTATACTTCAGCCGTCACCCATTCCGTTTTCACAGCACATTTCACTGTTTGTGTGCATGTGTGTCTGCGTAGGTTTGTGTGTGCAACAAAGATACATGAATGAATTGGGGGGAATATATATATATATAACTATATAGTAGGCTTGTCCCCGACTAAGGATTTGTATAGTCTTAGGCAGTTAGTCTCGCTGGTATGCACACCATTAGCGTTAGCCACGCTTCTAGGCCTCTTTGCTTTTGGAAAGAATGATCCCAAAAAATATATATATATATATTATAAAAAGAAATTTTATAATTTGCATTCGACTAAGAGGTTGGCAGTCGACTACGGCTCCTTTCGGTCGACTATTCGACTAGTCGGGGTCAGCCCTACTATATATATAACTCATCAGAGTGAATAACAGTTATTTCAGTATATAAACTGTACTATATATATATAACTCATGAGTGAATAACAGTTATTTCAGTATATAAACTGTACTAACTCATGAGTGAATAACAGTTATTTCAGTATATAAACTGTACTATATATATAACTCATGAGTGAATAACAGTTATTTCAGTATATAAACTGTACTATATATATAACTCATGAGTGAATAACAGTTATTTCAGTATATAAACTGTACTATATATATAACTCATGAGTGAATAACAGTTATTTCAGTATATAAACTGTACTATATATATAACTCATGAGTGAATAACAGTTATTTCAGTATATAAACTGGAAGAAACATTCTGCGTGGTCACAAGAAAGCCACCCAGCTTTCACATGATGTTGATTACATCACAGTTGAGAATCACTGGTAGTCGTTCCGTCTGAGAAAGTCGCTCCTATTCTGAAATATCAGTCGTCATTAGACACTAGAGATTCATTGGAAACCTCTATGACTCATTATATAACCCATTGTCATATTTCCATTTCCGCAGCTGTTGTCTTACATATTGTATACCCAGACAAGCGTGCCATCTTCTCCTTCACTCATCCCTTTCTCTCTCTTCCTCTTCCCTCAGTTGTTCCACTCCTATCCACCGGCCATGTCCGGCATCCCCCCGGTCATTCCCCCCACCGGGCCCTTTGGGTCGCTGCAGGGGGCCTTCCAGCCCAAGGTGAGAGCACACAGGACGTTTGAAACCAGAATCTTAAATCCAAGCGTAGATCGAAGGACCTAACCGCTAAGTTTTATATTCCTGCTCTATAACCAATATTTTGTGTTTGTTAGACTTCTAACCCATTGGATGTCTCCACAAGACCTGGAGGGGTCCCACACACACTACTACAGAAGGACCCTAGGGTAAGGGCGCGCGCACACACACACACACACACACACACACACACACACACACACACACACACACACACACACACACACACACACACACACACTACTACTACAGAAGGACCCTAGGGTAAGGGCACACACACACTACTACAGAAGGACCCTAGGGTAAGGGCACACACACACTACTACAGAAGGACCCTAGGGTAAGGGCACACACACACTACTACAGAAGGACCCTAGGGTAAGGGCACACACACACTACTACAGAAGGACCCTAGGGTAAGGGCACACACACACTACTACAGAAGGACCCTAGGGTAAGGGCACACACACACTACTACAGAAGGACCCTAGGGTAAGGGCACACACACACTACTACAGAAGGACCCTAGGGTAAGGGTACACACACACACACACACACACACACACACACACACACACTACTACACAACCCGTGGCTCGCGAGGCACATGTGGCTATTTGCCCGTCAAATGTGTGGCTCTTTAATCCATTGATTAAAAAAAATATTTATTTTTGCTTATTCATTCCATAAGAACGTAGAATAAACATTTATAGACTTCTTTTTTTTTTGGTCCATTTTCATGTTCTTGGTATCTGAGTCTAGGGACATCTATGGATCTCACTCAGGGAATGTATTCCCAGTGTCAGAAATATTGTGTCTGTTACTAGGCTTGAGTAAATTGTAATGAACCAAAGGAGAATATCAATTCTATATATTTTTTTTTGTATATTTGACTGTGAATAACACCATGCAAAAATTTACCAGACCTGAAAAATCTAAGCAAATTAATAAAGGGAAGATGATTAAACAGAAGGTTTTGTAGATACAGTACTGAATTCTGCCATCCGGACGCATGCAATTTGATATCAGGCCTATAAATGACCTTATCATGGCCAAGTCGCACATCTATGGATCGGGCCTCCCCTTTCCAATGGCAGAGTTCAATCTGGATTTAGTATCACCAGGCGTGATTCACAAACCGTGAATGAAATCTACTGTAAGTACAGTTACTTTTTTATAATATAAATTTCTCCACCATTTTTCAAAGAAGGACCCTAATAAATAGTTCAAAACGAACTAATTAACATATAGAGAATCTTTCATACAACATGTGAAACACAAAACATTTTGCAATGAACAAAACCTGTCTCACACTCACGAATCCCAGTCCATGCTTACACCTGCAGGTCTTGATTTTAAAGGGACATTTTAACATTTCAATTTGGACAAGAATGTAGCCACCATGTACAGATGATAATTAGAAGTGCTTGAGTGAAAAATAACTCTCTCTCTCTCTCTCTCTCTCTCTCTCTCTCTCTCTCTCTCTCTCTCTCTCTCTCTCTCTCTCTCTCACTCTCGCTCTCTCTCTCTCTCTCTCTCTCTTTTCTAGCTAGCGGATCCGTTTCGGCCTGTTCTCAGGGTGAGTGCTTTATTCGCAATAGTCTCTAGTCCCCAGGCACGCACACACACACACACACACACACACACACACACACACACACACACACACACACAGACAAACTCATAACAGCCATTCTACCTACCAGGGGTCTTCTGATATAATAGATAGTGTCTTTAATTAAGTGGAAGCTGCACCAGGAGGTAGACCAGACAAGGACAAACCACAGCAACAAAGGGGATTCTTATGAAACATAATGCCTCTGGAAATGGTGTATTTTAGCTATTGCTCAAAACACTGTAGAGCAGACTCAATAATATAGAGCCGACTCAACACTAGAGAGCAGACTCAACACTGTAGAGCACCACTGTTCCTAATAAAGATTATTTTAACTGCAAGTGAAGAAAACAGTGTGTGCTGGAGAAGTTGGTTTCTTAACAGTCAGCAACACTCAGTCAGTAACACTCTTACTCCCCATACACACACTTGTACTCAGGTGGGCGATAGCTCTATTGTTTGATAGACCACTTATTTTTGAAAATGTGCACGTTGCTTGTTCACATCACAGATCAGTGTGGTGACGGTGTGTTTTGTGTGTTTTGACAGAAACCAGGGAAGTGGTGTGCCATGCATGTCCATATCGCCTGGCAGATATACCACCACCAACAGAAAGTAAAGGTGAGACATCTTTTGTGCAAGCACACGCACACGCACACGCACACACACACACACACACACACACACACACACACACACACACACACACACACACACACACACACACACACTGAGAACCCCTCCCCCACTCTACCATCTCCCCTAATGTTGAGTTTCTACAGTGCAGAGGTGTCCCGACATCTTCTACCTTATTCTCCCCTTAAAGGAACACGCCAACTTTTTGGGAAATTCACTTATTTGCCATCTACCCTGGAGTTAGACAAGCAGAGACATACCCCTTTCTTCTCTGTGCAAGCATTAGGCTTAGGGAACAGCCGAGCCCTTAGCCTAGCTTAGCGTCATTCACTGGAAGTAGGTGTGCCAGTGTAGCCTAGTTCCCAACAGTCACAAAATACACTCAAAATTGGAATATAAATAGGGATGCTCGATATTGGCTTTTTTACATATACCGATATTGTCCAACTCTTAATTTCCGATACCGATATCAACCGATATCAACCGATACCGATATATGCAGGGTTTCTCCCCCCAAAAAACGTAATAATTTCAGGTAATTAACATTACATATGTCTTGTTGTGGAATTAACATAACATTATGCATACTTTTGACAATAAATAAAATCAGAATTTGTTCTTACTTGCTTGCCTGGGTAAATAAAGGTTATAGAAATGTAAAAAAAAAAAAAAAATTGAAAACCGATACTGATATTTTCCGATATCACATTTTAATGCCAATATCGGTAGGCCGATAATATCGGACATCCCTAAATATAAAGTTTTCTTTAGCATCACCACCCCTTTTATCAACACAGATTCAACAAAATTTGTAGAAGACAATATGGGATTATTTTTTATTAGAAATTTATTTTTTCCCACTGGGTGGGGGGGGGTGGGGGGGGTCCTAGACACAGGCTTGGACTGTGGGCTCTGCTACAGTGTAATGGAACGTGTCTCCTGGAATAAAAGGCCTTGTAGAACAGCTGCCGTTGTTACCATTCAGGAAGCTTTGCTATTGGAGGACTGCCATCATGTGGTACCAGTGATTCTAATAGCTATTTACAACAAAGTAAAACCTTAAAACAGCGGTAAGAAAACATGACTGTAAAGATCTGTCCATAAATCCCTGGTTAAAATATTTATTACACTCCAGGCAATAAAACAGCTCATCAGGCAGTCGTGATATTATCACTGCGACCTTTTTGGCAAGGAGTCGTATGTGTTATTTGTGAAACAGGAGAATGTATACAGATATGAGTATAATATATAACCATGAATGTCTCTCTGCTGATTAAATAAATCAGATGGGTCATCTCAGTGTTGATGTAGCGATGACGTAAATGCCTATTTAATACAAATGATTAAATATGATTGAATATTCATATATTAACCCTTTCACAACCACACTACAGAATGTTAACCTTTCACTACCACACTACAGACGGTTAACACCTCGGAGGTTATTACATATGTTCTTTCTGTGTGTTTGTGTGTGTGTGTGTTTGTCTGTGTGTTTGTGTGTGTGTGTTTATGTGTGTTTGTGTGTGTGTATGTGTGTGTGTGTGTGTGTGTGTGTGTGTGTGTGTGTGTGTGTGTGTGTGTGTGTGTGTGTGTGTGTGTGTGTGTGTGTGGCGTCTTCCAGCAGCAGATGCAGGTCGACCCCCACAAGCTAGACTTTGGCCTCAAGCCAGAGTTCCTCTGTCGACCCCCGGGCCCCAGCCTCTTTGGCGCCATCCATCACCCCCACGACTTGGCACGGCCCGCCACGCTCTTCTCCGCAGCAGGTGAGTGTGTGCGACTGTGCGTGTGTAGTATGTGCCGGAGGAGCCCTGTGTTGGGGGGGGGGGGTGACAGATGTCTTCACAATGGCAGTCTTCTGCTCACACACTGTAGATCAAGTTCCTCCTTGTCCTGACCACTGAGACAGTTGTTGATGGCGTTTGGAATTAACTGAAAATCTCCACATGATCTATGGATCAAAAGGGAGGATCAGTGCACTGGCTTCTGAATTTATGGCGCTTTTCCACTGCATAGTACTACTGGCCCGACTCCACCCGACCGTACTCGCCTTTCTTGGTTTTCCATCTGGAAAGCGATTGTGGATGGTACATGGTGGTACCGGGTACTTTTTTGGTAGCCCCTCCGTCGAGGTTCCAATGCGAGCCGAAGCGATACCACAAGGTGGGGTGAAAACACTGCAGACCACTGATTGGTCAGAGAAAATCGTCAATTAACCAGGAAATGTGTGTGAAAATTGTATTAAGTAAGCTGATAAATCCTGTGATCTAAGCCAGAACACGATTTTTCTTTCTTCTTACTGGGACTCTTAGATTATACATTGTATAATTGTACTTTTATTCTGCATCTTTCTAAATGTTCAGTGGATGTATACTTTTTTTTTTATGATTACTCTACATATAAATGTTATCTATAGCACCTTTAATCTGCAAACATAAGACTGTTCTGACAGCACAATATTGATTTTGTGCTGAAAAATGTGCTGGGGACATTATTTTTGAATGCATATAGCGTTATATCAATGACAATAGGTTCACTACAAACAGCACCCTGTGGTGGAAAATGATTTAATGAAAAGGAGAAATTCAGAGGAGGAAAATTAAACTATAATAGCGTCTGTTTCCACAGTAAATCATCTGTTGAGTGTTTGATGGTTATTTAGTTGTGCTTTAGAATGTAACCGCCATGAAACAATCAGAGAATAATTCCTGCTTTGTTCTCTCTACCACCACTCCCTCTCCTAGCTCGACCACCGTTACACTGATCGCTCTCAGCTCGGTCACGCTCTATTTTTCTCTCATCTTTTTTAAAATGAGTCGGGAAGCCGACAACAAAGCCTAACTTTTACTTTTAGCGTTAACAAGCGAACTAATGGGCGGTCAGGTGGCGTAGCGGAGATTGTGCTCGTCACCAATGCAAGAGGCTGCGGTCTCGACTCCCGGAGAGTCAGCATTGCCTTGGCTCGGGCTGATCGCTATACTAACTTGTTTGGCTGAGTTAGGGGGAGGGGAGCCGTGGGTGGGTCCTGGGCGTTGTGGACAGCGACCCCTACAGTTCGGTCGGGGCGCCTGCACAGCGAGGGTAGGATCTGGAGAGAGGTAGTGCGACCTTCCACACGTTACACTCTCCCGGTGAGAATCTGCGCGGCCAGGCTGGCTGCCGGCTGGCTGCACATGCGTCGGAGGAAAGCATGTGACAGTCTCCGGCCTCTCGGACCAACAGTAGGGGAAATTGCGCAACAACCAGGAAGGGGGTTGGGAATTGGCATAACGACTAACAGTGGGATGGGAGAAAAATCGGAAAAAGAAGGAGGGGAAAAAGATAATCAAAAAACAAGCGAACTAAACTGGTCCTAAATAAACACTAGAGTCCTTGTTTTGAATGAAGCGGTACAGACACACTGAAGCTGCTGCACTGTGTGTGTTAGACCAATCAGTGACGTCATCCCTGCAAACCCAGCCCCCATTGAGAGGGGTACTATCCAGTGAAAACCTGGTACCAAAAGCCATAGATATATATATAAAGACTAGATGACTCACCCGTGCTGCTGGCCAGACAGACGTTGCCACATGGTGGCCATCTTGTTACAGGGTCGCACACCCACTCATAACATGAATGTCTATAGTGTATGTACTATTGAAATAACCATAGCTTGCTACATTTTCAACCATTCGGTTTGTTAAAAACGTCAGAGATGTAGTTATCATACTGCATACTTATAATGGACTTTCATATGAAAATAATTTGTTTTATATCAAAATTCTTCCAAGCTAGAATCATAGGCACGTTAATAATAACATCCACACGCACACACTCACTTTAAACAAACAACTCACTGCAGCACCCACTTTACGCACTTTAGAACACCTAAACACACTTTATATTTATTGGTAAAGAATTTGCACTACAACCCATACCTCATTACACCTTACTGTAAATTGTACCTAAATTGTACCTCATCGGTCCCATTTCTGCTTTGCACTATATAGTATATTGTATATTAGTATATTGTATAGTATATTGTATGGTAACTCAGTTACTTCTACTCTGCATTGAACATTGTACATATGTACATACTGAACACTTGTGCCTACGTACGTGACTTCTATTTTATACTTGCTATACTTATTTTATTTTATACTTATCTATTTTTGTCTAGCACAGTCTGGAGCGTAACAGAAAGAAGCATTTTGTATAAAAGTATTCTGTACTTCTGTATGACAACTAATAAAGAAACTTGAAACTTGAACTTGAAACCAGAACTCAAGTTTATCCTACTGTTCCAAGTCTCTGGAAGAAAGCGTCTGCTACATGCCTATGTAATGTAAATGTGTGGATGATAACTAGTTTTGTATGGTGTCTGAAATGTGTAGTCTCTCCTACAGGCAGTGTTGTAGTCAAGTCACTAAATCTCAAGTCCGAGTCAAGAAGAGCCCAAGTCCAAGTCGAGTCCCCATTACTCTAGTCCGAGTCCAAGTCCAAGTCATCAAGGTTGAGTCCACTCCAGTCAAAGAGCTGACATACATTAAACATAAATGACAGCCATTTAGTTGATTAACTTTTTTGACTGTTTGTTTTATTTACAAACAAATGCACTAGCCATCAATATCTTATGCCAAATGATTAGGACCTATTACAAAAGAAAGTCAGAGTCATCAATGCTCAAGTCCAAGTCGAGTCACGAGTCCTGAACATCGAGTACTACAACACTGCCTACAGGCCAGTGTGTGCAGAGATACTGCTTATTTGTGGATCTCTCTGTCACTCTTTCAACGCCAATCTCTCCATCTCTCCCTTTGTCAGGTCCTACGCACCCATCAGCTGGTCCCTTCGGCCATCCAGCTCACCATCCTGGAAACTTCCTCACCCAGGCATCTCACTTAGGTAAGAGGCTAAATACGACCCACACATTGATAAAAAATAAAGTACTTATCTGTCACTGAAGGCATGAAGTTAAAAATACTTTTTTAAAGGACAAAATAACCTTCTCTCTCTCTCTCCCTCCCTCTCTCTCCCTCTCTCTCTCTCTCTCTCTCTCTGTAGAACCATTCAGTAGGCCACCATCATTCGGAGGCCTAGGAGCACTCAGTACAGCCGCCTTTGGTGGGCTGGGAAACCCAGCACTAAGTGAGTTTCAACTTCATGAACAACCTAGAACCAGGCTACTCTATACAGTAAACATATGTTATAGTATACAGTAGTTACAACAAGATATTGCATGTTGGCTTTGGAACCTAAGTTCAACCCCTCCCACCCACTATACACAGACTTGGCTGACAGAAGGAGCATGTTCAGTGCTAGACTAACACTCCCTATATGTAGCACTGAATGGCACAGGAAGTCCTTCATTCCGACAGCCATCACACTTTATAATTCATCACTGTGCCTCACTGCATCACTGAGCACAGGGTGACAGTACTACCTTCCTGGACTTTTAACATTTACAAATGTACACTTACTGTATATTTCTACTGTATATTTCATATTAGAATGTGACATGGGAAATGTATATCCCGGGCCGTATTTTATTCTTAGGCTTATTTTATTCTTATTCGTGACTTTTGTTTTTGTCTATCCAAATGTCTACTGTTTACTGTGAGCGATTTGTAGTGCCAAATTTCCCTTGGGATGAATAAAGTATTTGGCCACGGTAGTGAGATATGCATTTTAACTTGTGTCCTGCCGTTGTTTCTCCGTGTGTTGAATCCCTAACAGCGCCCAACTCCATGTTTGGCCATAAAGACGGCGGCCTCAGCGCACCGCAGCACTTCCCCAACAGCAGCAGCAGCAGCAGCAACAACAGCCACCAGGAGCCGTGGAACAGGCTGCACCGGACGCCGCCTTCCTTCCCCACGCCGCCGCCCTGGCTGAAGCCGGGAGACTCCGAGAGGAGCGCGTCCGTCAGTTCGCACGAGCGCGACCGAGACTCCGACAAGCGGGACTCGTCAGTCGGCAAAGACGACAAGGATAGGTGGGTGTTACTGTGTGGCAGGTTCTGGAGTTCAACTATTGTATAATAATAATAATAATAATAATAATAATAATAATAATAATAATAATAATAATAATAATAATAATAATAATAATAATAATAATAATAATAATAATAATAATAATAATAATAATAATAATAATAATAATAATAATAATAATAATAATAATAATAATAATAATAATAATGATAATAATAATAATAATAATAATAATAATAATAATAATAATAATAATAATAATAATAATAATAATAATAATAATAAAACTTTATTTGTATAGCACCTTTCATACAGAAACTGCAGCTCAAAGTGCTTCACAACAGAAAAAAGACAGGAAAATTAGCACATAAAGTGCAGACATATAAAATCACATTAGGATCTAACATCCCAACAGGCCACCTTGTTTATGGTTTGATTCAAAATATATCTATTGTCTATTTGATAAAAATAGACAATAATAAAAAGAGTAAGATAGAAGTAAGTAGAAGTAAGTAAGTAAAATAGTGCAATAAATAGTAGAATAGAATAGACATGAAATGAGCACATAAGGTGCAGACATATAAAGATTTTTTTTTTTTTACAGTGCAATAAAATAGTTCTGGATTACTGTTTAACAGTTCAAAGTTGTCTTTACCTTCTCTGTTTGGCATCCACAGTTTAAAACCTGACAGTCTTCCCTCCTGTTTGATACCCACTTTGACCCTTCGAACCTCCCACTCAGGGCAAACGTCCCTCTCAGGGCGCAGTTAGTTATTCACGCAGTAATAGCGTGAATATGTCTGGTAACACACCACACACTCCTGTCATACTCCTCTCGCTGGATGTATTTCCATCCGAAGTTTCTTTCCATCCTGATGGTCTGCAAGAACTTTTGAATATTTAACGGTAGAAAAGTATGAGAATACAGGTGCAAATGTTAAGTATGGTAATATCTGGCAAACAATTGGCAAGATTTACAATGAAGTCATAGCTCAGGTCAGAGAATGAGATAAAGAATAGAATAGTGAGATTGAAACAAACATTCATCAATATGGACATCATGAAGAGATACATAATACTGAATATGTGTGGTCCGTACTCGTATACAGATGTGAGACATGGACAATAACATCAAAGCTAGAGAAACGATTAGCGAGTACAGAAGTGCGGCTCTGGAGGAAAATGCTATGAATTTCATGGACTGATAGATCACAAATGAGGATGGAGAAGATCAGGAGTGAATGCTGAACTAATGAGGACAATTATCAGAAGACAATTGAGTTTTATGGGGCACCTCGTTCGTGTGGATGGACCTAAATCATAAGGATTACATAGAAGGAACTAGAAACATAGGAAGGCAGAGATATAGGGCGGCTACGTGGCGTAGTGGGCAAGGCGCTCGCCACGAAATGCTGGAGACGCTGGGCTCGTCAGTTCGAGCCCAGCGCTCCACATTTGCTTTCAGTTTAGCTGGTCGTCCGTACTAATACACATTGGCCGTATTAGGGGGTGGGAAACTGATGGGTGGGGATCGGGCGTTGTGGACAGCGACTCCTACAGGTCGGTTGGTGCGCCTGCGCAGTAGAATCAGGAAGTGTCAGGGGCAGCGTGAGCCTCCCACGCGTTACTCCTCGCCACTGAGAGATCGAGCTGCGCAGGTGAAAAGATGCGACTGCTGTTACCTCAAGTACCGGAGGGGACTTGTGCTATGTATGACTTAGTCCACATTGCTTGTGGGAGGCAAGAAACAGCGTTCGTGACAGGGGAGGGTTGAATTGGATGATACGAAATTGGGATGGGAGAAAATATAGAAAAATGGGAGAAGAAGTGGATCAAAAAAAGGAAGGCAGAGATATACACTAATGGATAATAAAGACTGATTTTAATTAACTATTACACTGTGAGGTCAAGGATGATGACGATGATCAGCTATTTTGTTGGAGTTGACTCTTGTTTTCCCAAGGGTCAAAGGTTATACTGAGGGACCAAGGTCAGGGAGTGTCACTCCATTTAATTTAATTTAATGTACTTTTGTGGGAGTCAGAGAAGTGAATCATTTCTAAGGTATATTTTCATAACTGAATAACAAACCGTCTTCTGAGGAAAATTGGATCCCTGGAACACAGTTTGAAACTAGAAAGCTTCCTGAAAAGTTACTATTTCATTGCTGTCGTTTACAAAGGCAGGGCCCGCGATTTTGTTAACACACTTATTCTAAGCTTACGTTTGGATCACAGTGCCTACAAATATTTAGTTTTAACCCTTTCACTACCACACTACAGATGGTTAACCGTCTGTAGTGTGGTAGTGAAAGGGTTAACGTTCTGTAGTGTGGTTGTGAAAGGTTTAACCCTTTGTCGTGTGGCAGTGAGAGGGTTAACCTGCTGTATTGTCGCAGTGAAAGGGTTAACCCTTTGGTAGTGTGGTTAATGTATGATAACATAAAAAGAATAATTCTAAGAATTCTAGTGAATGTCTTTTGTAGGCTCTGCAAACAAATCCCCCCTCCTCCGAAACTGCATAGTGCAGCTTTAAACATGTATATGTAATTAAATAAACGGCGTAGTGCAGCTTTAAACATGTATATGTAATTAAATAGACTGCATAGTGCAACTTTAAACATGTATATGTAATTAAATAAACTGCGTAGTGCAGCTTTAAACATGTATATGTAATTAAATAAACTGCATAGTGCAGCTTTAAACATGTATATGTAATTAAATAAACTGCGTAGTGCAGCTTTAAACATGTATATGTAATTAAATAAACTGCGTAGTGCAGCTTTAAACATGTATATGTAATTAAATAAACTGCATAGTGCAGCTTTAAACATGTATATGTAATTAAATAAACTGCGTAGTGCAGCTTTAAACGTGTATATGTAATTATATAAACTGCATAGTGCAGCTTTAAACATGTATATGTAATTAAATAAACTGCAGCTTTAAACATGTATATGTAATTATATACAGTAAATGGCGTAGAGCACCTTTAAACATGTATATGTAATTATATAAATGGCGTAGAGCACCTTTAAACATGTATATGTAATTAAATAAACTTGACAGTGATGGTGGAATCCCTTGTGTGTGTGTTTCCAGGGACTCCAGGGACATTGAAAAGCGCCACCTGAACCATTCGTCCCCGGTCCCCGTCACCAACACCATCAGCCTGCTCGGCCACAACCGGCCCCCCGAGCACCACAGGAACCACCCGCCCTCGGGCCCCGGAGAGCCTCCCAGAGACAAGGACAAGCCCAAAGAGCGTGAGAGGGAGCACTCGGACTCCTGGAAGGACGGTGGCGCGGCGGATGACCACAACAAGCTCAAAGAGAACCACCACGGCGACAAGGACGCGCCGGTCATCCACGACGGGCGAGCGTCTTCGGAGGACAAGCTGTCCAACAACAGGGGGACGCCGTCGCCCTACGTGCGCCAGACCAGCCTGGAGCGTCCCAACGGCGGCCTGAGCCGGGAGGTCCTGGAGAAGAAGGGGGAGCCGGCCTTCGAGCACCAGAAGAAAAACAGCGAACAGGTGAAGGTGAAGGAGGAGAGGAAGGAGGAGCAGGACGGACCTGCCGACAGAGCCAGCGAGCACCACCCTCCTCCTCCCGCGCCTCCTCCTCCCACGGCCAACCTACACCCTCCCTCGCCCATGAGCCTGCCCATGATGGCCGGCGTCCATCCCCTCAACAGCATCAGCGGCCTGGAGAGAACTCGAATGGTGGCGCCCTTCATGGGCATCAGCCCCATCCCGGGGGCCGAGCGGTTCCCCGGTTACCCCTTTCACTGGGACCCCATGAGGGACCCCTACAGGGGCCTCGACATACACAGACGGGACCCTCTGGCCAGGGAACTCCTGCTGAGGAGCGACCCCCTGCACCGGCTGGCGGGGCCGCGCCTCTACGAGGCGGAGCGCTCGTACAGGGAGCGCGAGCCCCACGACTTTAACCGCGACCACCACCCGCACGCTCTGGCCCTGGAGCAGAGGAGGGAACACGAACAGCGAGCGCAGCTGGAGGAGCGCGAGCGACTGCACATGCTCAGAGAGGACTACGAGCACAGCCGCCTCCACCACGCCATGCACCACCACCCAGCCCTAGACGGACACCTGCCCCACCACCACCCCGCGTCGGGCCTCATGGTCCCCGGACTACCCAGCATGCACTACCCCAGGGTCAGCCCTGCCGCGGCTGCAGCCGCCGCTGCTGCTGCCGCCGCCGCCCATCATCAAAATGGAATTCTCAACAACAAAGCACCGCCCACTGCCTCTCTTAGCGCCCCGCCCCCTCTCATTCCCTCACTGGGCGCCACCAGACCCGGCTCGCCTAGACGGACTACTCCGTTGGCCACTGACATCATCAGAGACAGACCCACCTCGCACGCCCACAAGGACATAGAGGCACGGTGAGCGCAGAGCTGAGCTCCTCGCTCATCATCACAGACTAGAGGCGCACTCTAGTGCCCCCTACAGACCCGTGCCTCAAAGAACACTGAACTCACACCAAGCACTTAGCCTTGGGCAGACACCAGACTGTGTAACATAGCTGTGAATAACTTATGTGGGTAGAAATGCTGCCCAGGCAATGAATTTCTTTTTTGTACAAAACAATACATAACAAAGGGACAATAATCATGGAACAAAAAAAACAGATTTTTCAAAGCTTTTTTCCAGTTTGCTCCTTTGTTTTTTTGTGTGTGTATTCTTTCCTCTTGTATAAGCAAAGTCATCTGGAATTATGTGGAAGGTCTATAGATCTCTATAGGAACAACAGTCAAGACAATTGACCTATCTCAAACCCCCGCCCTCTTTTCTTGATCCTCCAATCACAACTGTTGTGGCTCTCCTTGGACCAAACAAAGTTTCTGATTGGAGGATCAAGAAAAGAGGGCGGGGTTTGAGATACTGTTGATTTTGGAACGTACAGGTACTTCAGCAGCACTCGACGAGACAGCAGTGTGTAAATATGATGCGTACGGTCGATGTGCTTCACTCCTTTTGGATTCAAATCAAACAAATATGCAAAAGGGTGTTTTGAAAGCTTTACTTTGAACAAAATGTAAATAGAGGAGTTATTTGGGAGGAGGAGATTCAGAATGTAATTTTGGCAGATTGTTGTTTTTTTTGGTTGACGCGGCTGATTACATTAAAGGGGGAACACACCACTCTAATCAAACATTCGAATGTCGTTTTCTTGGCCTAAGACACGTCAATGAATATATTTGTGTGAACATGAGCTACTCTCTCATAAAGACAAAAACCAGAGAAGTAAGAATCAAAATTGTGATGTCATCAAGTACAGGGGTGTAAAAAGTACCCAGAAATTATACTTAAGTGAAAGTATGAGTACCATCTCAAAATCATACTCAAGTAAAAGTAACGTAAAAAAGTTTCTACTTTTAAATGTACTTAAGTACAAAAAAGTTTAAACTTTTTTTTATTCCGAGGCAATGAAATGTTCCGTTTCGTCCTCTTCATCACTCGTACTATCGTTTGTGGCCATCTTCTGTAGCTTGTCACGCTGACTGTCTATTCTTCTGATAGCAGGTGTTTAATCAAAGATTTGATTGGCTGTTTTTAAATAAAATGCGGCCACAGGATTAATAACATTAACGTTAGTTCGGCCAGAGAAACAAATATACTAATTCAAATAGTTGGACCTATGAGATTTGTACTTTGTAGGTCTGCATTTTAAATGTAAGGAGTAAAAAGTATGTTTTTTTTCTCTGAAATGTAATTGAGTAAAAGTACAAGTATACAAACTTAATACTACTCGAGTAAAGTACAAATCCCCAAAAACAGTACTTAAGTATTGTAACGAAGTACAATTACTCAAGTACTTTACACCCCTGATCAAGTATAAAGTCTGGAGCTGCTCTGCTGACAATGAATGGGAGAGTGATTTTGTGGACCCACGATTGTTTTCTTTTTTTTATATCCAAATGAGCTTCATTCTATAGTAGTGATATCAGTTCTGAAACAGAAAATGTATACCTATGAACTCAGAACATTCCCCTGGGTGCTTTGTGTCATATATACAAATATTTTCCAATTCATTGTCTATGGAGCAGCTATGGAGCAGACTTTATACTTGATGACATTTAGTTTTAGTTTTTAAGCACTCTTTAGTTTTTGCATTTGGGAGAGAGTTGCTCATTTTCACTCATGTATATGTACTCTTACACCAGAGGAATAACGTGTATGAATTCTGGAATTAGGCATAGTTCCCCGTTAACCTTCTACCAGAGACACAAGCCCCTCTCTCTCCCCAATTCAACTATGCAACAATCGTCTGGGCTCCCTTTCTGAAAGCAGGCCTTGTCTCCAACAAACCACAAACCATCTGTCCTGGCGAGGGATATAAAACTGTATTCTCTCCGTGACCCAGACCTCACTAACTTGGTACTTCTCTACCACAATGTAAGCTTTAACCCTTCCACTACCACCGACGCAAGCTTTAACCCTTCCACTACCACCGACGCAAGCTTTAACTGATCCCCAAGGGGTTCATAGAGGGGAAAAGGCGGAAAAAAACGAATCAATGGGATAATACAGAAATATTGGGACAAATATATTTTCTTTCAAGTATAATATTATGTGTTGACAATCCTTAAAAAGGTATTTATGAAGGTATTTGAAGATTCCCAGTGTCAGAAGTCACTAGCACAAAGGGTGACAATAAAGACATACTAATAACATTTAAATAATAGTTTATTTTATTTTTTTTAAATCGTTTCTTCTTCAAGATAATTGCCACCAGTCTCGTTCTGGAGAGAATACAGTGCATTAAACAACAAGACAGCACCCCACCCCACCCCCCTATCGAAGGAGTGTAAAGTATGTGTTTTCAAAAAATAGGTTCTGTTGGTCGAACAGTGTATTAAAAGTGCTACCCTGAGTTGTCGTACCTACAAAACAAGGAAAAAAGTCAAAAAATTCGACAGTTTATTTCTAAAGAGCAGAGATCTATTTTAGTGGAGTCCAATGAAGGTTTTAGTTGTTGCGCTTCAAACTCTGTGAGATCATGTTGTGATCAGTGTTCTTTTTTTTTATCCAAACATTAAAACTGTCCGCCAGAGTGGTTAGTCGTACTGATAAGATTCTTCAATGAAAAATACTTTTTTTTGCTGTTTATCATGTACGTAAAAATGAAGTCTTTCTAGAACATGTACAAAAATGAGAGAAAAGAAATGAAGCGACTGAATCTTCAGCATGCTCCTCATTTAAACTTGTGTTATGTAAATTGTGCCATGTTATTAAAAAATGTGTACTAAATGTGTACTTGTCTGTAGACTTTTTGTAATGCCACTCAGGCGCTCCTTTTAACCCTTTCACTACCACACTACCAAAGGGTTGACCTTTTCACTGCGACAATACAGAAGGTTAACCCTTGCACTGCCACACGGCAAAGGGTTAAGTCTTTCACAACCACACTACAGAAGCGGTTAACCTTCTGTAGTGTGGTAGTGAAAGGGTTAACCATCTGTAGTGTGGTAGTGAAAGGGTTAACCTTATGTAGTGTGACAGTGAAAGGGTTAACATTATGTAGTGTGACAGTGAAAGGGTTAACCCTTTGTCGTGTGGCAGTGAAAGGTTTAACCGTATGTAGTGTGAACCTTCTGTAGTGTGGTAGTGAAAAGGTTAACCTGTAGTGTTGCAGTGAAAGGGTTAACCGTCTGTAGTGTGGTAGTGAAAGGGTTAACCTGTAGTGCCACAGTGAAAGGGTTAACCGTCTGTAGTGTGGTAGTGAAAGGGTTAATAGTGGTGATATTTTAGACCTAGAATATTATGTTGGGAGATATATCCCAGAGCAGATGTAGCCGGTGTGATCTTGTCTGCGTTGTGTTTAAAGTCGATTCGACCCCTGTTAAGGGATCGCCCTGAGTGGGAGTTGAACCCCGGACGCCGGCGTCGCGGGCGGCATCACAGACCACTAAGCAAGAAGTGAATTCACTGCTTGCTTCCGGGTCTGGATGCCTCTGGGGAGTGAGTTTACTTGCAGTACCGCTTACCATCCACAGCCACGTCACTACTTGTACCCGTGACTGTGGATATACTGCGGTACCTCCGTTACACAGACATGTATAGTAAAACTCTTAAAGGGGCACTTCACCAAAAAGTTTATGCCGATTTATTTTACACATGTCACACACTTCCAAAAACTCTAAACAGTTTTGCACATATTCATTTAGTTTGACAGTTATTGAGAGTAAATGAGTATGAATATGGCCACCAGTGATTGTGTTAATTAGTGTCATAGGGACTATTACTCTATCATTTCATTGAGCTGTAATTAACACAATACAATAACATCACTGGTGGCCATATTGAAACAAAATTTCTCTCAATAATTGTCAAACTAAATTCATGTGTGCAAAACTGTTTTAGAGTTTTTGGATGTGTGTATGTGCAAAATAAATCAGCATTGTTTTTTGGTGAAGTGCCCCTTTAAATAAATGGAGGACTCACTACAGTGGTTAAAACGTATGTTGATGTAAAACATACTCGGATAAGTGGTTTGGTTGTTATTAACTTGATATTACACTAAAGAAAGATTTAGGATAAACCACAGCAAGACTTCACTGTGTCGTATTGGCATCATATCACGAGACAGACAGGCTGTTATGTCAAATGCCAAGTCATGAAAGCAGTTGTGCCGCCAACCTCAATCATTTCCACATCTTCTAATCACAGCTTGCGTTTGATTGAGAACCGCATATATAACGGCTGTCATCTCCAGTCGTTAAGACTTCTGCGGTACGTAACATAATGATGTTCGATACAGCTCGGATAAACGCCCCGGTGCCTCTTGCAGACCATGGAAAGCAATGAATCAACAACACTTTGGAAATGACAGGGATTATGTTTGGTTCAATAATAACTGGCTCAAGTATCGCTAGAGCCTTCATCTGCGAATCATGGCATGATATTTCTGTATTCACCAGAGGAGTCCAGAGTTATTGGCGTATCCATTACGTTGAATAACTGGATCATTCGTACACCTCCCTCTGATTGATGTCCTCCCACACAGCAGCGAGGTCATGCATCAATCAAACGGGAGCTCACTCGAGGGGAAATGTGCATTGCCTGTAATTTCCCCCTTACCATCAAATGACTGTCTCCCAGGACCAGCTGTAATTTTACTGTTTTTGTTGATACATGTTATTTCAGCACAGCGGCCAGCAGAGGACGCCAAAGGACAAGAAATACATCCTTTTTATTTTTTACAAGAATCAACCACAAGAATATTTGTTATGTTTATATCAATAAGCAACTCTAATGCTTATAAAACATGTTAGAATACAAGTTTATCAACATAACATTAGCTGGATTGAAAATCAAGATGTAGATAATGACATAATAAATATAATTATAGAAGAGACAATTTAACCCTTGAGATGAAGGACCATAAATGCCTTTCGAGTTTCGACAGTTCATGTATTTTAAGTTGTAAAGTCAATCCAAATAACTTGAGTGTGAAAGTGGAGTGAGATAATAATAAAACAGGCTGCCAATACATTTGGACCAGTTTCCCTATGTTTTCATCTGAAAACCTAAAATGGATTTTTGTCTCAAGGATTTAATTATTGATTACTAATAAAAATCCTCAATTACAAATTACAAGGTTAGCAGAAACATTTTATATAGAGCAGACAATACAGCATTGAGCTTACACTTCTCTTTGGCTGAGCTAAAAGGGCTGATCTAGTTTGGGATCACCTCATCATAGCTGAAAGAAAGAGACAGAGGTTCAAAAGCAAGTGGCATGAGTCTTCTTTTTTTCTTTTCTTTTTTAAAATTTTTGGTCAATGTTTAGCTGCAGAATTTAGAATAGAATTACAAGATGAAATAAAGGGATAAATATCTTTCCCTGAAGGAATCTATCCAACGTATTTATATTGCTGGTGGAATGTCTCTTTGGACTCAAACCTGTGTACAGAATAACACCTCCTGCAGGTTGTATTGCTCCAGAGGGAGTGAGAAACCATCAGATTGAGATAAAAACTAGAACGCACCACGGTGTGTTTATTGATCATCAAAGGAGTGAGACAAACAAAAAAGCATTAGCAATGTAGAGCACAGATGTATTCGTTTTAAATATTCCTTTGAACAGTGAGTGATATCCTTAGGGCTTTCACAAGTGCAACCCTCTTTGCTGCAGTAAACTTTACCCAATCGTTCATTCATTTCTTGGACTAATCGTCCAATGGAATCGCACTTCCCATATTTGGTTTATCTGAAACCAAAGAAAAATAGTTACACAAGCTCATCATTATCTTCCCCCGCTAGTTCACAATAGTCTTTTATACACAGAATGTTCCAAGGTCAGTTTATACTCCGGACAAACAATTCTCATAACTTAACATTCCTTCAGTTCTAAACGAGTTGTGGGGTATAGCCAAGACGTGCAGGAATGAGACAGGGTTAGAATATCACAACTTCATACCAGTCGTCGTTTAACCCTTTCACTGCCACACGACAAAGGGTTAACACTTTCACTACCACACTACAGAAGGTTAACCCTTTCACTACATACGGTGAAAGGGTTAACCTTCTGTAGTGTGGTAGTGAAAGGGTTAACCTTCTGTAGTGTGGTAGTGAAAGGGTTAAAGATGCAGTGTGCAGTCTGGGGAGAGACATTTTAAGTACAAAGAGATTCAAAAAGATTTCTATGGTGTATTCTCATAACTCAATAAACAAGCTGTCCTCTGGGGGGAATCGGGTCTCCCTGGGACCTTGTTTGAAGCTAGAAAGCTACCTGGAATGTTACCGTTTCATTGTTTACAATGGCACCATGCAATTAATTACAAACATATTTACTAATTGGAAAAGTTTCATCTCGTCTTGACTTTCTAATAATAAAACACAAGTATTATTCAAAGACAAATCTTCTGGGCCAGCAGGGGTATGGAACATTCTCTTTCAAGAGTCACTTTTTCCTTTTTTATCAGATACAAATGTTAAGAGAAAAATGTTACACTTCGATGTATTACAGATATTTTCATTTGTATGTATTAACTACTGTACTGAAAGACACACTGGAAATAGAAGTTACAGTACAATACCTTCCATTTATTGTCCTGCGGGAACTCCGTTTGCAAGGCCACCAATTACAGTAAAATAATAGTGCACCACACATAGATAACAGTAGGCAAAATAAACAACATTCAATAACACAACGGCAGTAATGAGTCCAGTCAGTCTTTATATGCCAAAGTTACACACACATTTAGCTATCTAGACACACTTCTTCAATCAATATCTGAAAAAAATAAAATAAAAAATCTGTCATGCACTTGTATATACTAACCTACATTGTGATTGATTGATTGATTGATTGAGAAGTTTATTAACAGATTGCAGAATGGGTACAGTACAGCTCAATACATACAATACACTGTACATTGGAATACTGACAAAGCCATACTTGGTCATTTACTGTACAACTGGGTTAGGACATTTGTAGGGGCCAGTTTCGAATTGCAGTCTCCCGTAGGTGTTCTTTGAGAGTGCTTTTGAAAGTGGGTAGTGATTCACATTCCTTTACAGCTTTGGGTAGGGCGTTCCACATTGATGTGGCATAATTGCGAAACGTGTTTAGTCCCTTGTTTGAGCCGAATCTGGGTTTAACATGATTTGTGGAGCTCCCTCTGGTGTTGTGATCGTGGTATTCACTGACCTTTGGGAAGTATTTTGACATGTACATGGGTACCTTGGTCGTGTAGTGTATCTTGTAGACCAGGCCCATTGCAAGTTGCTGTACTCTGTCGTCTACTCTAAGCCATCCTAGGTTGTCAAAGTGGGCAGGGGTGAGGTGGGTTCTAGGAGTCAGGTCAAGCAGTAGTCTGACTAGTTTGTTTTGAGATGTTTGTAATTTGGTTTTTAGTGCCTTTGAGGTGCTTTGGTACCATGAGGTGCAAGCATAGTCGTAGTACCCTTGAATGAGTGCTCCTACCAGAGTCTTCAGGGTATTCTTGTTTACCAGAGAGGAGATCCGGTACAAGAATCAAGTTTGTTGGTTGACTTTTTTTATTACATTGGATGCCATTTTGTCACAGGAAAGATTAGCCTCTAGGATGGAACCAAGGTAGGTAATTTCATCTTTCCTTGTGACAATATTGTCACTCACTGTAACTGAGAAGCCATCGGTCTTGCTGAGTTTGTTATTTGAACCGAAGAGAATGGACTCTGTTTTGCCCATGTGTAATGATAGTTTGTTGTCGGCGAGCCATATGCAGATTTTGCCTAGTTCCGAGCTGAGGGCTTTTTCAACCTGTAACTTGTTCTTGTCAAGAGACCAGCAGGGCTGAGTCGTCCGCAAACAGGAACAAGTTGCAGTCACAAGCTGACACTCAACACTTTGATTAACATTGTTACTCAGCTGATAGAGTTGTACACTTCCTGATGACTTGTCGTACACAACTTGTAAGTCGCTTTGGATAAAAGAGTCAGCTAAATGACTAAATGTAAATGTAATGTCACAGCTAACTAGCAGCCACTTGAAATTATCCAGTTGATGAACTGATGGAACATGACCTGAAAATAATCATAATTATTCATAATTAAAAATCCAGTATTTCCCCCCTCAGTTACCTACACGCCAAATGTTGCTGTCAATCATATTAAGCCAGAGTAGATAGACAAGGCTGTTTTAATTATAAAATTTTAAAAAAGCCAATTATATATTGATAATGAATACAGTAGCTACAGTTCTTTTTCCTGTGTTTTCTTTGCTCCCTGTGGGAACTGTTGAAGGTTGGTGAGCCTTAATTAACCCTTTCACTACCATGACACTACAGACGGTTAACCCTTTCACTACCACACAAGGGTTAACCGTCTGTAGTGTGGTAGTGAAAGGTTAACCATCTGTAGTGTGGTAGTGAAAGGGTTAACACTTTGTCGTGTGGCAGTGAAAGGATTAAACTTCTGTATTGTCGCAGTGAAAGGGTTAACCCTTTGGTAGTGTGGTAGTGAAAGGGTTAATATGTGAGAGGGGGAAAACCATAAACATAGGTTCCCTACGCTGGTTCTCGGCCTACATTTGGTTCACAGTACTTCAAAATTATTTGTTTTGATTTACGATAACATAGGATTTTCTTTTTTGGTGTCCCCCACCCTCAGATGACCACACACATTTCACTATGATTTATGAGCCCATCTGGTCTGAGATCAGCACTCCTTCTTTAAGATATTTAATTAATAAAAAGAGGCCCGAAACCACCCCTCCCCAACAAGTCCCCTCGGTTCATGTATTCTGTTTTCTTACCACTAGATGGCAACAGAATTCAATCTAACAATGTGAGGTGTGAGCAAACCCTCAGGCACCAAGACCGGGGCGGCAGATAGCTACTGTACGGCAAGCAGTCAGCACTGTACTCTTGACCCTCTCTCCTCCCTTTCAGTGACATGAGAAAAGAAAGAAGAACCGGTTCGGCTGGTTGACATCCATTGTTTTACCAGCGGGTGTTTGGTGTTTGTAGGTGGAACTGGGCGTATGCTGTTAAACTGGATGAGCAGCATGGCTAGGTACTGTAGGAGTGAAGAGGACAAAGTGGTTCCTCATGTTTTTTTAATGCTTGCAATTACTCCAAAACAAACAAATGTATTACATACACCTGACGGGATATGTCAACTCAGTGGATGCTGAAGGCAGCAAATTCAAATACGCCAACATGTTAAAAAAAAAATATATATATATATATATACAGTATATATAAATATGATTGTGTCTTAGAATTGTACCACGTTGTGACGTCATTAGAATGTTCAGTTCTTAAAATTCTAATTTTCTATGCAAGATTGTAGTCATTGTATTGTACACCTGAAATTGTTAAAATGTCTGTTTCATAACTGTCTCAGATCTCACATGTGATCTTGGCAAACAAGAACAGCTGACATCCCCAGGCAGTCAGGGCATCATATGATCACAGTGCTGGGCCATGGTAAACAATGGGACGACAGGATTATTGTGGACAGATAACTTCCCTATTGTATACAGAGGACAGATAACTTCCTATACTGAGGACAGATAACTTCCCTGGCATGAGACAACTCATTACGCTGTGTTCATAACTACCTACCGTACTCATCATAACTACCTACCTCACTGTACTAATAACTACCTACCTCATTGTGTTCATAACTACCTACCTCATTGTGCTCATAACTACCTACCTCACCGTACTCATAACTACCTACCTCACTGTGCTCATAACTACCTACCTCACTGTGCTCATAACTATCTACCGTACTCATCATAACTACCTACCTCACTGTGCTCATAACTACCTACCTCATTGTGCTCATAACTACCTACCTCACTGTACTCATAACTACCTACCTCACCGTACTCATAACTACCTACCTCACTGTCCTCATAACTACCTACCTCACCGTACTCATAACTACCTACCTCACTGTGCTCATAACTACCTACCTCACTGTACTCATAACTACCTACCTCACCGTACTCATAACTACCTACCTCACTGTCCTCATAACTACCTACCTCACTGTGCTCATAACTACCTATCTCACTGTGCTCATAACTACCTACCTCACTGTACTCATAACTACCTATCTCACTGTGCTCATAACTACCTATCTCACTGTGCTCATAACTACCTACCTCACTGTACTCATAACTACCTACCTCACTGTCCTCATAACTACCTATCTCACTGTGCTCATAACTACCTACCTCACCGTACTCATAACTACCTACCTCACTGTGCTCATAACTACCTACCTCACTGTACTCATAACTACCTATCTCACTGTGCTCATAACTACCTACCTCACTGTACTCATAACTACCTACCTCACTGTGCTCATAACTACCTACCTCACTGTACTCATAAGAACTACCTCATCATAACTACCTACCTCAACCTCAAGTCTATCCATATAACACTGTATGATAGCAATGTACAATAACACTATATAAATGTATCTACACCTGTATATATTCCATATCTACTCATACCACTGACTAGTATGGTTTACTACCATAGTGTATTCATACTTGTACCACTGTATATGTAACGTATGGTATCGTGAAGCGCAGTCAAGAAGGGCTGGGGTGAGTAGCGGTGCTATGGGTTAAACTCACTCTCACATCCTCAAAAAAAGACGCATAGACCCAGCACTTAGAAGTGAGTTCACCTCTTGTTATATCGGTCTGTGTTGCTGCCCGCGGTGTGGGAGACCGGGGTTCAACTCCCACTCTGGGCATCGAAGTTTGAGGTGACGTTGTCACAACCGTTACATATAATAATATTGTACATACATTAGCTTAGCATATTTACTCTGTAATTCTGTCACATATACTCCACATGTTACACTGTATACTGCTATGCATTCTACTGTTACTGTGCACTCTGGTTAGATGCCAACTTCATTTGGGGACAGAGGATGAAAATTTGCATCCCTTGCTAAATTCTGTGTATTTACAGTGCATTATATGTATTGTCCCGTTCACTACCACACTACAGAAAGTGTTAACCCTTTGTCGTGTGGCAGTGAACCGGTTAACTGTCTGTATTGTCGCAGTGAAAGGGTTAACCATTTGGTAGTGAAAAGGTGGAATGACAATAAAATGTAATGTAATGTAATCTAATGAGACATGGCAGCCACCAGTATTCCTCCTTACAGCCTCTTACAGCCACTGCACCACCGCCACCATTATTTTGTATTGTAGCCCACATCCATAGCGCTTGCTGACACACAACCGTTCCTATAGAAAAGCCAATTACTGTAGGTGAGCGCGCTCCCACCCACCAACCATCCTAATCACATCCAAACAAACACGCTCCAGCGCTCCTAAAAATACTTTCCTCTTTTATAAAAGGGAAAACATCCCATTCTCAGTGGTAATGTGTGTGTCCCCCCTCCCTGCTGTTTCTACTCTCCTGAGTAGACTGCAGACTACAGTCGGAACCATCACTGCTAACTATGGCTTCTGCTGGGGGGGGTACATTGATGTTAACCATGGCTTCTACGGGGGGGGGGTACATTGATGTTAACCATGGCTTCTACTAGGGGGGGGGGGGTACATTGATGTTAACCATGGGGGGGGGGGGGGTACATTGATGTTAACCATGGCTTCTACTGGGGGGGGGTGGGGGGTACATTGATGTTAACCATGGCTTCTGCTGGGGGGGGGGGGGTACATTGATTGATTGATTGAACACTTTGGTTGCCTAAGGTTAAATTAATGATATACCATAGATTGCCAGCGCTATTTGTCTATGGAGAAAGTCCCCTTCTTTGCAGGGCTATAACTTTTTAAATTCTATTGCTACATTGCCATTATTAGGGCCCATTCAAAGTCCTATATGTATTGTTCATTGTGTAGTAACGTTAAACTTTTTCATTCACATATTCATAGTAAAGTATGGTCTAATGTATAAGTATGTTTTCATCTCTTTCTGCAGCTTTCTCCAGAATGTGATATATAGCCCCAAATGCATTATATTGATGATGAAATACAGTTTCTACTGGGGGGGGGGGGGGTACATTGATGTTAACCATGGCTTCTGCTGGGGGGGGGGGTTACATTGATGTTAACCATGGATTCTACTGGGGGGGGGTTACATTGATGTTAACCATGGATTCTACTGGGGGGGGGGGGGTACATTGATGTTAACCATGGCTTCTGCTGGGGGGGGGGGGGGGGGGTACATTGATGTTAACCATGGCTTCTGCTGGGGGGGGGGGTACATTGATGTTAACCATGGCTTCTGCTGGGGAGGGGGGGGGGGGTTACATTGATGTTAACCATGGCTTCTACTGGGGGGGGGTACATTGATGTTAACCATGGCTTCTGCTGGGGGGGGGGGGGGGTACATTGATGTTAACCATGGCTTCTACTGGGGGGGGGGGTACATTGATGTTAACCATGGCTTCTGCTGGGGGGGGGGGGTTACATTGATGTTAACCATGGATTCTACTGGGGGGGGGGGGGGGTTACATTGATGTTAACCATGGATTCTATTGGGGATGGGGGTTACATTGATGTTAACCATGGCTGCTCGCCAATGGAAAAGAAGGGCTTCCATGTAAAGTTCATTCATCATTAGCTAAATCATTTAAATTGGTCATGATGGCTCCTGGGTATGATGCGATCAAGGGATGGCATCTAGTCTGAAAGGCAGCATTACTGTAGATCAGGGCTATTCAACTAAATTGTTCAGGGGGCCACATTGTCAGAAACCCAAGGGGCCAGGGGCCGGACTACCACGGCGCCTCCCTGTGCTATGAATATAATATACACTTGACACAACACGCAACCACATTTTCACAACTTTTATTTAAAGGGGAACTATTTTACTATTTCTTTCACTATTTGGGCACTTTTACACAATTCCTGTGGGTTTATGGAACACCTCTGTAATTTTTTTTTTTTAATTCATTGTTTTGTATTTCTAATCAAGTACTCAAAAACAGCATTTTTCTACCTCAAGATCTTAAGCCGTTTTGAGCCTCATGGGCTCCAACCACAGTGGGAACTGTGTGGAAACTCAGCTGATTATCATGCAGCGGTGTCTCTCTGACATCACAAATCAGCACATTTTCAGATGACTCAGTTCAGTGAGGGTGAATATTGTGAGAGGAGAATTGGAAGAATGCGCCAATATGAGAATTAGAGACATAGATCATATTAATATAAGTCCACATAGCTAGGAAACAATGCTAAACACTGAAAAAGGCCATTTATAAGATAGTTCCCCTTTAACTACATTGCAAAAGTAGTATACTTTTCAAAAAAAGTGCTTCATTTATGTGCCACATCTGCAACATCTCCTGCAAAAAGTGCTTCATTTATGACTGTGCAACAACTGCAACATCTCCTGTGCATCTGAACATTCTAACATCAACACTTGAACAAAAAAACACATTTATAGTGCAGCTGAGCTTATGAAAAAGTGCTTAATTTCTGTGCAACAACAGCAAATCACAGCATCTTATTAGCACTTATTGTTGACTCTTAACTCTCAAACATCAGGGGGGTGGGGGGCAGACAGGCCTAGCCAGCCTACATACACACATCTAATGAGAGCGATTGCACTTCTTTGACTGGGCAATGGCAGAGAAAGAGGGTTCATAGGAAGTGAGGGCTACCCGCAAACAGTGATGCAAATGCTCATTTGTCAAGGAGGCATGGTTGCTTGTTTTAATGGCATTCATGTGAGAGAAACTGGATTCACAGGTGTATGTTGAGCCAAACATTGTTAGCACAGATATTGCCAGCGTTTTTATTTTGGGGAATGTCTTGACATGAATACACTTTATCCAAAATGTTGTGGTGGATTCATTCTCAAGTGCCTGCTTCAGAGCAGATGATGCTTGCATGTCAATTATTTCAAGTTGCAGGAGACCTTCATCAATGTGAAGTGATGCAAGGAACTCTTGTCCTTTTGTGGAAATAGCAGCTACATTGGCAAATGGGTTGCTCACAAAATGCATCAATTCTCTGGACATGTCAAATTCATCAAATCGACTTGCAAAGTTTTCCCTCAATTTATCAATGAAATCTGTCATTAATTGAGTGACTTTTGGCTCAATTGTGCGTGTTAACGTTGACATGAAAAAAAAAAAAGAAAAAAAAAAAAAAAATTCTTTTATTTTTTTTATTATCATGTCATCTTTGGCGGGCCGGTAAGAATCATCCCGCGGGCCGCCAGTTGAATAGCCCTGCTGTAGATAGACCAATCAGCCTAAATTCTAGGAAATGAACACATGCCTTTAAGACTAGTACAGTATGTGACCAATAACCGTCTGGTGGTGAGCATGAGAGGTCCTGGCCTGGTGGTGAGCATGAGAGGTCCTGGCCTGGTGGTGAGCATGAGAGGTCCTGGTCTGGTGGTGAGCATGAGAGGTCCTGGTCTGGTGGTGAGCATGAGAGGTCCTGGTCTGGTGGTGAGCATGAGAGGTCCTGGTCTGGTGGTGAGCATGAGAGGTCCTGGCCTGGTGGTGAGCATGAGAGGTCCTGGTCTGGTGGTGAGCATGAGAGGTCCTGGTCTGACAACACTAGAGACAAATGTGCAGTAGCCTACTGTATTTCTGCTTTTAGACAGTGGAGCGTTAGATACGGTTTACAAGGCCAGTGAAATAACAGATTATTACACTGTACCATAATCAGACCAACTAGCAGCACTGTAGTGTGTTATCTTTGGAAGTGTGGAGGGAGCGCACCTACCGTCTGATTATGATTGATGTGTAGACTGTTCATATATTTGGTTTATCGTTTGAAAATACAAAGTGTGGGAGCGCCCCTCCCCTGCACCCACCCACACACAAACAGACACACAACAACCCTGACAACTACACTTATCGTCTCAAAACAAAGAATTGCTTACTTGTTATCGCACATTGTTTTGATCCTCCCACGGAATTGCGTTCATACAAATGTCATTGCTTGCCGTTTTTCAAAATAGTTCGGATTTAGACTTTAAGCCTGTGCCTCAGCTTCTGGCTGATTTCCATAGTCTAAGATTCAGTTCCTGGCTGTAGATCTCTCTCATCTCTGCATTTTGTACAAGAAGGTACAGTAGGTTGGCTGTCGTCCCTGCCTGCTAGTAGGCTTCATCATTGCCCCCGTAAATGTCCAAACCCACCCGCCCACCACCTCCTAATGTAGTTTCCTCCCCCTCGTATGTATATACATATATATATATATATTAGGATCTGTTTAACAGTACTGTATATTTGCACATCTTGTATGTCACAAATGTAACAGTACTGTATACCTGTATGTCATGTATGTCAGAAATGTCATGATATATATATGTATGTTGCATATGTCATTAATGTCATTATGAATTGAAAATGGCGGACCCTGATGTAAACAAGACGAAAGTCTTTCTCTGGTCTGCATCCCCTTAACAATTGTGTGTATTGAGCCGTACTGTATTAATGTTTTTTATCCACTTTTTCTCCTTATTTTCAATTTTTTCTCCCATCCCAATTTCGTGTATCCAATTCTCCCCTCCCCTGTCTTGAACATTGCTCGACTATGCCCCCCACTGGTCCGTTGTAGAGAGGATAGAAGCCTTGCAGCCTTGGAGGCAGCCTGTCACATCTTTTCGCCTGCCAGCGCGGACTCTCGTTGGCGAGGTGTAACGCATGGGAGGCTCACACTACCCTCGTCACTTCCTGTCTCTGCTGTGCAGGTGTCTCCCAACCGACCTGTAGGGGTCGCTGTCCACAACGTCCAATCCCCACCCATCGACTTCCACCCGCTGACTCTGCCAAATGAGCCAGTATGACGGCCGGCCCAAGCCGAAGGCAATGCTGAGACTGAATGAATGAATGAATGAAAACTTTATTTAACAGATTGCAGAATGGGTACAATACAGTACGGCTCAATACACTGGGATTCGATACCGGAGTCTCTTGCATTGGTGATGAGCGCAATCTCCGCTACGCCACCCAGCCGTCTTGAGCCGTACTGTATTGTACCCATTCTGCAATCTGTTAATAAAGTTTTCAATCAATCAATCAATCAATCACATCTTCCTCTATAAAGCATTACTTGGACTGTTACCTCTATGTCTCTGTACACACCTTACCGTTGCGTCAAACTCATCCTACAGCTTGCGTTCTCAGGACTTTCTATCCACCTCAGTCTCACGAGTTCGCACTGAGTTTGGGAAGAGGGCTTTTGTGTACTCTGCTCCGTTTACCTGGAATGGACTTCAAAAATCTCTTAAACTCCAGGTTTTTATTACTTTGCACAGTAAACACTAATTACTGACCTTTTAATGACCGATATGGGAGTGTGCAAATGCTTCTCAGGTTAAGCATTTGCTCTCCCGGGCTGCTGCTTGCTCTTTTTATCTTGATCTTTTTGTCCTTTGTCTATGTTCATTTACTGTCCTGTATGGTTGTTTGTTGTTGTTTTATGGCAGGTGTTGCTCGAAAAATAGCTCTTTGAACTCAAGCTTCTTACCTGGTGAAATAAAGGTTAAATAAAAGATTAAAATAAATAGTACTCTAGTAGTAAACTTGCTTATCCCACACACCTCTGAAAATGTTAAAATGTACAGTATAGATACTGGTCCCTGAAGATTTATTGTATGTCAAAATGCCTACAGCTGATGGAGAAAATCACTGTCTTTTAGATTATTTTAGATAAGTAGGCAAGGACATTTCAGTTCCCTCCAGAGATAACATACATCTGCATACAGCATAAAGCACATAAAGAGTTGACAATCATTTTTAATCATCTTCCCTTTATTCATTTGCTTAGATTTTTTGTACACGTTTTTGTTCAAGAAGGTGCTGAACGAGCTCAGTGGCCGTTTTTCTTGTCTGGTCATTTTTAGCATGGTGTTATTCACAGTCAAAGATGAAAAAAAATTTATGGACCTTGTAGAAGTGGAGCAATCTTCTACAGATTTTCGGATTTTCTGAAAATATGGCTAGGGCGTTAATAGTGTGTAAAGCATCTGTGTGTTCCTATGTGTCGGCCATCGCATGTGTTTGTTCCTGTGTGTCGGCCATCGCATGCGTGTGTTCCTATGTGGCGCCCATCGCATGTGTTTGTTCCTGTGTGTCGCCCATCGCATGTGTGTGTTCCTGTGTGTCGCCCATCGCATGTGTGTGTGTGTCGCTGGTGCTGCATGACTATACGTTGCAAAGTGTGCTACGAATAAAGACTTCTTCAAGTCCAGTTGAATCTAATCTAAATTTAATCTTGAATCTAATCAGAAACAGTGCATACTACAAAGACGTGTTTCAAATCTCTCTGAAGAGAGCTTCTCAGATGTTCATCTTGGTCACAAAAATGACATTTATTAACTCATTGCCCGCCAACAACGTTTATATACGCGGTTGGCCGACAACCGTTGAATGCCAACCACGTATATACGCTATTTGGTCCGTTCGATTTTAATATTCTATTCAATGTCATGGACCTGTATGTTGCCGTTAAGGCAATACTGGGACGCCGAGGGTGCAGTACCAGCCAGATCCTCCCAGGTGGCAGTATCGAGAGTGCAGTAAACCCTGTTCCAGACCGTGTGTTACGTTTAAACCGCTCAGGGCGCAGTTTTTTAGTACAGGGAAGCCTAGAGGTTCACTCTGTCACATTTGAAGCGCGTCAAATGCCCCCGATGCATGTGTTGTGCTGGATTATGTCGTGGACCAGATGGACATCAGATGGACCAGATGGCGATCAAACAATTGGAATATTCTTTTTGGATTACCCCTGACCTCAGGTAAGGACTATCTGATGTCAATTCCAGCTCGATCCTGCAATGTTTTCATTCCGATCCAGATGATCGGCGTGTGTGGTGTTCATAACGAATGCCGTTACTGGCAATCAAAGCATCAGAAACGACCCCCCCCCCCCCCCATTCATGATGAAACAAATACCTATTATATACAGTCGATTTGGAAATAGTAGCGCGTCCAGTCAAGAAACGCCAACGCTTATAGTAGAATTCATGTTGCGCCCTATTACTCGCTTCCCAGGAATGATCCCGGATCACTCTGAATTTATACTTATATTCACCACGGGATAACGCGTGAACGTATGCATAGAAAATGCATGGTTTAAATTTTTTTTCTTTTTTTATCTACCTTTTCTCCCATTTTCTATTTTTCTCCCATCCCAATTTCGTATTGTCCAATTCTACCCTCCCCTGTCTCGAACGCTGTTAGGCCATGCCTCCCACAAGCCGGCTGCAATGTGGACTAAGCCTTACATCACGTGTCCCCTCCGGTACTCGAGGAAGCAGCAGTCGCATCTTTTCACCTGCACAGCGCGATCTCTCAGCGTCGGGGGTCTGCGTTTGGAGGGCATGCCGCCCCCGTCGCTTCCTGATTCTGCTGCGCAGGCGCACCAACCGACCTGTAGGAGTCGCTGTCCACAACGTCCAATCCCCACCCATCAGCTTCCCACCCCCTAATACTGCCAATTGTATTAGTATGAACGACCAGCCAAGCTGATAGCAATGCGGAGAGCTGGGCTCGAACCCAGCGTCTCCTGCATTGGTGGTGAGCGCCTCGCCCACTGCACCACCTAGCCGCCCCTGGTTTAAACATTTTCATGACTTTATAATATACTCTAAATTGTAAGCACCCAAAAATCCTCCAGATTGCCAAGATTAGCCAAGTAGAAAGTCACACAATGCATGTTGTAACACAAAGATTAATAGTCTATTGAATTGCCTATATAAATTGTGATGAATCAAGAATGCATTTCAAATCAATAATCAAAATCTTAATTGTGAAGATTCCCAAACATTCCCACCCCTATTATTTAATAACATTTAACATACATCTAGTAGGCCTACTCTATTATAGCTACCGTCCTTATATAACTCGGTTGTGAGTGTAGCCATACATTAATTATGAATCCTGAGAGGATACAAGCATTTCCCAGACACGCATGTATGCACGTCTGTGTGGCGTGTAAACCACACAAGGAACATCAAAAGTGGTATAATGTAGCCCACTTATCAGAACACGTTCAATTGTGGGATAATGTAGCTTACTTATCAGAACACGTTAAAACGTGGGATAATGTAGCTTACTTATCAGAACACGTTAAAACGTGGGATAATGTAGCTTACTTATCAGAACACGTTCAATTGTGGTATAGTGTAGATTACTTATCAGAACACGTTCAATTGTGTTAATGTATGTAACTGAGGGGTTACAAAACCCTGACTGTATTAAAGATTGTGATAGATTAAACCACTGCTAGGTATGTACTTTAATTACTGGCCAGACAGTACATCGAATAGATATGGTGGACACTCATAATAACACGGCATTGACAAAGAAATAGTATTTGAGGGTATTTTATTATTATGCAACATTAGGTTACAGAATGAGAATTAGGGTTGCGCTTGTATGGCGAAGAATATGCATAAAGTCAGTCAGTAGCATAAATCACTGGGAATAGAATGATTCCTACGATGGGTACTAGGCTGACGCCACCTGGCGTATAATAGCAATTATAGAAGGCAACGCTGGTACCGCCTGGAGACACTGGGTTCCTCCCAGAGTTGTAAGGTCTGGAGGATAGAGGAATGTTCGGATACTCAGTCTGATTCAATGAAGAATAAGGGGATTCACGTACAGAAGCCAGTCCTTGTAAATCCAACGATCAGCAACAAAAGCAATAACTGTAATCCAATGCTCGATAGCAAACGATGATAGCCAGCTAGCCTCGGTCCATGAGGCCAGCCCGAATGTAAATCCTCACGAGGTTAAATCCCAAACGACAGTGGAGATTAACGATGCTCTTCTCCGGGTAACACGTTCCACAATCAATATAATCCAACCAGTAATGGTTCTGCAATCGCCGCCGCTGGTTCTCCTGTGCACATGTCCAGCAGGTTCTCCGACTAGGCCTCCTCGTGTGCTGGTACTAAGGTATTTAGTCCACGCGCACTGGCTAAGGTCCACTAGCTAACACGAACGAACCGCTGGGTAATGCTACACACGAACAAACTGTGGTTGGCACGATATACAATAAATTAACGACTATTTACTTCACATTAAACTAAGTCGAACTTGACGTTACTGCATTAATCTGACACTTTACTATTCAATTCGCACGTGGTTCTCAACGCTCTGTTAGACGCACTGCTGCTCACTTCACTACACGTTGACTCGGGATGAACTTGATGAACAACTGGTTGAACAGCTACTGTTCGCACCTGCCGCAGCATATATACTTAAGTGATTATCTAGTCCCAAACCTCAGTTCTCGTCTCGAATCAATACGCTGTCTCCAGGCATGTTGCGACATATTACTATGATTCGAACGCAGGCTTAAAGGGATATACCGTGTATATATAAATAATATACAATGTATATAAAACAATAAATGTAGATTCTCAGCTTTAATCTGGCCCTTCACAACAATGTAGCTTACTTATCAGAACGTGCTGACTTCAGACACAACTCCGATCATCAAGCCAGTGTAGCTAGTGTAATTCACGACGAGGACGTCCAGATTGTTGAATCGTACAAATACCTGGGAACTGTGTTTGATTGTAAACTGAAGTTCAACTTAAATAGTCCATTGTCAAAAAAGGTCAGCAGAGGATCTACCTGCTGAGAAAGCTGAACTCTTTTAATGTTAGTGCGAAGATCCTGAGCACTTGTTATACTTATTTTATTGAAAGCCTCTTAACTTTTTCTTTTATCTGCTGGTTCAGTGGCCTACAGTATCTATTAAAGATAGGAACAGCCTACAGTATATTGTGAAAGTGTGCTCCCAAATAATTGGAGTAAATCAGAGAGACCTATGTTCTCTCTGGACGGACCAGGTGGTCAAGAAGGGGATGAGCATCAGAAATCAACCTCTCCACACTCCGTCTCAGCGGTTTTTGCTGTTGCCTTCTGGCCGCCGTTATGACGTTCCACCAAGTAGGACCAACCGTTACGCCAAATCTTTTGTACCCTCGGCTATCAGACTTTTAAAACACAGACTGTAGTAATTTTAAGTAGCCTTTTACACTTAAGTCGTCTGTTTTTACTTTGACTTTTACTGGATTGTGTATTGCATGTTGTTGTTGCCGTGCTGTCATTGAGATGTTTTTGTTACTCATGAAGCTACAAATATGAATTGCCCCACGTGGGATCAATAAAGTTGTCTGAATCTGAAACGTGGGATAATTTAGCTTACTTATCAGAACGTGTTAAAACATTGGATAATGTAACTTACTTATCAGAATGTGTTAAAACATGGGATAATGTAGCTTACTTATCAGAACGTGTTAAAACATGGGATAATGTAGCTTACTTATCAGAACTTGTTCAATTGTGGGATAATGTAGCTTACTTATCAGAACTTGTTCAATTGTGGGATAATGTAGCTTACTTATCAGAATGTGTTAAAACGTTGGATAATGTAGCTTACTTATCAGAATGTGTTAAAACGTTGGATAATGTAGCTTACTTATTAGAACGTGTTAAAACGTGGGATAATGTAGCTTACTTATCAGAACGTGTTAAAACGTGGGATAATGTAGCTTACTTATCAGAACGTGTTAAAACGTTGGATAATGTAGCTTACTTATCAGAACATGTTAAAACGTTGGATAATGTAGCCTACTTGTTATCAGAACGTGTTAAAACGTTGGATGATGTAGCTTACTTATCAGAACGTGTTAAAACGTTGGATAATGTAGCCCACTTGTTATCAGAACGTGTTAAAACGTTGGATAATGTAGCCCACTTATCAGAACGTGTTATCTATTGAGGCTTTTGTGTTGTATTGTAGCACGCTCTATATGACCGTTTATGATTTCAGAATAGTTGCACATATTTCATCATACTGACCCAGTTATTTTCTGACCATGAAAACAATGCCGTTTAATCATATAGGTGAGGTTGTTTTCATCAGGGAGATTCAGAATAACCTTCTTCCACCCGGCAGCGCTGCATCATTAGGACACTTGTTGCAGTGGTGAGATTTAGCTCCACCAACCAACACACATAGATTCACTTTAATAATTAGAGGGGCGGTTTTATTTCCCCACTGTACTTTCATCACAGAATAGTATCTCTAACCGGCCTATTCTATAAATAGACTGTACATATATCCAGTTGTTGGACAGCTCCAGTCTAAGTCAAGGCTCAGGCACACGCAAGAAAACCCAATCAAAAAAGTCAGACTACCGCCCATCAAACCTTTTGGTCTGATCAAATAGACTGACTCCCAGTCAGGGTTATGTGAAAAAGTAAAGTGATGACGTCCAAATATGAGTGAACATCCCTATGATACCATACCTCTACCATATACCTCAACCATATACCACTACCATATACCTCAACCATATTTAACCTTTATTTTACCACATTTATCACTTGAGATCAAAGATCTCTTTTTCGAGCAAGACCTGGATACCAAACCTCTACCATATACCACTACCATATACCTCTACCATATATCTCTACCATATACCTCTACCATATACCACTACCATATACCACTACCATATACCACTACCATATACCACTACCATATACCACTACCATATACAGTACCTCTACCATATACCACTACCATATACCACTACCATATCTCTACCATATACAGTACACCATATACCACTACCATATCTCTACCATATACCACTACCATATCTCTACCAATGCCATATACCTCTACCATATACCTCTACCATATACAGTACCTCTACCATATACCACTACCATATACCACTACCATATCTCTACCATATACCTCTACCATATACAGTACCTCTACCATATACCACTACCATATACCACTACCATACCTCTACCATATACCTCTACCATATACCACTACCATATACAGTACCTCTACCATATACCACTACCATATCTCTACCATATACCTCTACCATATACCACTACTGTAACTGAGGGGTACAATTCCCTGACTGTATTGATAAGTATGGTATCATTAAACCACTACCGCTTTATGTACTTTAACTACTGGCCATACAGTACACAATATCTAAATATGATGAACACTTTCCCACCATGAAACCAGGTCCACACAAAGGTAATAATCAAATATTTAATATATAGCAAAAGGTACATATTATATTCACCATTACATTTATGATTTGAATGCTCTTGTAAGGCAAATGAGTACTCGTAGGCAAATCAACACTGAATGTCCAATCTCTGGTTACGCAGGAAGCAAGTATACAACCTGGCTCTTAGGGAATTATATCTATGGTCACTTAATGATTATAGCTGGATATACTGTAGGGGTCCTCCCGGTTGTAGGCCGGTAGGGGGGGTAGGAGAGCCGTCGGCGGTATCCCGTCTGGTCAACGATTTCTAGGGAGACTTCACGTACAGAAGACAGTGCAGTAGAATCTTGATCCACAGATGAATACACCTTGGCTCTCTTGTAGGCTGTAGCTGTAGCTGTAGCTCCACAGTGAAGAAGAAGCGAGGCGACCTCAGTCTGGTCTGAGCGCCGTCTCACCTTGACTCCTTTCGGGGTAGATCCAACACTCACCGGTGTTGGCGATTATCCGCTCCACAAATCAAAGTACCAAAGCAAATATATATTCCATGCCGCATAGGGCTCAGCAGTCATCGGGTAGGTAATCCAATGTACAGGTCCACTCGGTCCTAGCCTAGAACTCCTCGGATGAAAGCACCACGTGTGGTCTGCCCAACCTGGTTAAGACTCTAGATAACACGAGGAAGCGATGGGGGTGCTGCTCACTTTAGAACTCTAACCGCACGATGCACCATACATAATAGACTATTATTACTTAATAGAAATACGGTGCCAAACTCTGGCAATTCAGCTATTAATTCGCACGAGGTCTCACTGCTATTCTAAGGCCAAACAGGCCATACTACACCGCACGCGGTATCGTGGGGTGAGGCTTCACGCTCTGTTACTTAGTTGGGTAGAAGGGTAAAGGACTAAGAAGAATTCTACATTTCTTGCGCCATATTTATATGCACGGTGGACAAATAGTGCCACTCTGCTTTCGGTAGCCGTATTCCTGCGCGGAGCCGGGGCTAGTAAGGGCATGTCTCGTCGGTACCTTTGAACTTGAACGCCAGGGGCTGGTCCCTGGCGCCTGGTCCTTTTGTCCAATAAGAGAATGAACTATTATGGGCTGTAGTAGAATAAAGGAATATTCCGTGTATATGTACAAGGAATATACAAGGGATATCAAACGATATACAAATACTATTCAATATATATCCATAAATAAATATATATATACGGTTTAATCTGATCCTTCACAACAGCCGCCCCCTAATTAGTCCCACCTAATTAGCTAAGCAGAGACAGATTAACCGCACTGTCCACTACTCAATGTCCGCTGTAAGGGTCAGTCAACTCACAAAGTCATAGGGTCATGGTCGTCATCGATAGTATCAGGGAGCCTTGGCAGTTCTATTAGCCTCGCCACGGGTCGGGTGTAAGTCCGTCCTTGGACGAGCACTTCAGCTGCTCGGACCTTTCCATCGGCACCGGTGATCACTTTGCTTACGCGGCCAGCCGGCCACATAGCTTGGGGTAGTGACTGGTCGATAATCATGACGACTGTTCCTTCTGTCAAATTGTCTCTCTCTTTTACCCACTTCTGACGGGTCTGTAGAGACGGTAGGTAGTGGAGTAGGAAGCTGTTCCAAAACTTGTCAGCCAGTACTTGACTGTACCTCCACATTCTTCGGCCGTTCGCTTCTTCAGGCCTGTACATTGTCTGTGGTAGCGCGGGGTCCAGCCGCCCCATCAAGAGTGTGTTGGGGGTGACTGGGTCGACATCTGCTACATCACTTGAGACGTAACCGAGGGGCTTTGAGTTCAATACTCCCTCGATCTCCGTGAGGACTGTCATTAGGACTTCTTCCGCCACGGTCTGGGCCCCAAGCACGGCGTACAGAGCTGTCTTTATGGAACGTACTTCTCGTTCCCAAGTTCCACCGAAGTGAGGTGCGTTCGGGGGATTAAACTGGAAGTCAATCTGGGATGGAGCGAGGTGGGTCTTAAGTTCTGGGCCCATAGCTTGGAAGCTCTCTCTCAGCTCTCTTTCTCCGCCTTTGAAGTTTGTCCCGTGATCAGACAATAATGTAGACGGTTTTCCTTTCCGTGATGTGAATCTTCGGAAGGCCATAAGGAATGAGTCTGTGCTCATGGTTGGGAGGAGTTCGATATGTATCGCTCTGGTGGTCATGCATTTGAATACAATACCCCACCGCTTCTCGGTTCCTCTTCCTCTCTTTATATACAGCGGGCCAAAACAGTCCATACCGGTGGAGTGAAAAGGCTTGTCGCCGAGTCGGAGGCGACAGGGAGGTAGGTCAGCCATCCGGGGTATACTGGGCTGGGCTCGCCACTTACGACAGTCTAGACAGGTTCGCTGGAAGCGCCGCACTGCTTCTCTCCCTTGCAGTATCCAATAACGACGTCTGATCTCCGCGAAGACTCTCTCTGCCCCTGCGTGGTGCACATCCTCGTCGTATTTCTTTATGATCAGCTCTGTGACCTTATGTCGGCTGTTCAAGACTATCGGGTACTTAACGTCATCCGGTAGGTCTGGGGCTCTCCGCAGACGACCACCCACTCTGATGAGACTATGGGCGTCACTCTCGGGTGCCAGGTGGAGCAGTCTGCTGTCTGATGGGACGGGCTTTCCTCCCCGTAGACAGTCTAGCTCATCGGGGAACGAGTCTCTCTGGGCTCGTTGTAGTAGAAGAAGTTCTGCTTCTTCGTAGTCAGCTGCTGAAATGTCAGTTGTGGGCTGAACCTCTGGGTGGTGCCACAGAAATGTCTTTAGCTGCGCACTCTCTAGGGTGAGGCAATCGTCTAGAACCGGGTCTGTGGGGACGAGTGTGTGTGTCAACCCACAGAACATAGGTTTCTTGTTCTCTGCCTCCTCTTTACTCGCCTCCCGTGGGGTGGGTGTAGGCCACTCTTCTTCCGGGAGCTTGAGGAACTCTGGCCCGTCACTGTAGAGGTTGTGACGGGTGAGGTCATCCAGGGACATTCCCCGGGTGATGACGTCAGCTGGGTTGTGTTTGGTGTCCACATACCTCCAGCTCGCTACTTCTGTTAACTCTTGAATCTCGGTGACTCTGACTCCCACGAAGACCTTGTATCTGCACGAATCAGACCGGATCCATGTGAGTACGGTCGTGGAGTCTGACCACAAGATTGTTCTTTGCACCGGAATGGTGAGTTCACGTTGGATTAACGTGGCGAGCTGCGCTCCTGCTAGGGCTGCGCAGAGCTCTAGACGCGGGATAGATTGTTGCTTGCGTGGGGCTATTCTTGAGCGAGCCAGGATGAAAGCAGTATGTATTTCTCCTCCCTCCTCTCGGGCACGCAAGTAAGCCACCGAACCGTAGGCTACTTTGGAGGCGTCGCTGAATACGTGCAGGTCGATCGTGCATGTCTCTGGCCTCACTGTGGGTGGGAAGTAGCTGCGGCGTATATTAACACCTGGGAGTGAGCGGAGTTCCATCTCCCACTCTCTCCATGTGGATGCAAGGTGTTCGGGTATGGGATCATCCCAGCCCTGGTCTTTGTCCCATAGCGCTCTTACAATCATCTTTGCCCTGGTGGTGTAAGGTAGAATACATCCCAACGGGTCATATTGTCTGGCGAGTGTTCTGTATACACTCCGTCTGGTGGTCGGTATTGCCGTCGACCTTCCCTGCTCCTTGGTCAGGGGTTTGTGTCTATAATGGAGCGAGTCTGTTTTGAAGCGCCAGACTAGTCCTAGTGTCATTTCTTGGGCTTCTCCTGGGATGGTCGCCATCCAGGTGTCGCTGCTCGTGGCCTTGTCCTCGGGGGAGAGGCTGCGCAGTACTTGCGGGTCGCTGCTGGCCCACTGCCTGAGATCAAAGCCGCCTTTGATCAGGGAGGCGCGGACCTTGAGTAGGAGAGCCTCGGCTTCTTCTGGCGTCGAGACGCTTTGTAAACAGTTGTCCACGTAGAAACTATTTGTCACACTTTGTTGGACCTCTCCATCTGCTGCTGGGTCCTCGGCGACGTGCTTTTGCAGTGCAAACGTAGCACAGCATGGGCTGCATGTGGTTCCGAAAGGGAGGACTTCCCATTGATAGATGGCTGGGTGCTCATCTCCGATCCTCTCTCTCCATAGGAACCGCAGCAGGGGCTTGTCCTCCTCCACTAGTCTCACCTGCAGGAACATCCCTTTGATGTCGCCGCTGATAGCCACCTTGTCCTGGCGGAAGCGTAGTAGCACGCCTAGTAGGGAGGGGCCGAGTGTTGGGCCGGCCAAGAGTTCTTTATTCAGATTTTGTGATCCGATCTGGTAGCTGCAGTTAAACACAATGCGATCCTTGCCGTTGTGGTGGACCTTGTGGTGCGGCACGTACCATGATTCGGTCGTCTGATCGGCCTCTTTAGTGTAAATTTTCTTTATGTGTCCCGCTGTGATTCATTTGTTAATCTCAGCGCGGTACACAGCTTCTTGAGCGGGGTCTTTGGCTAGACGCCGCTCTGTGTTCAATAGATACCGCTCCGTCGCCTCTTTTGTAGCGCGAAAGGTGGGCATTCCCTCTCGCCTCAGGAGTGGAGTTGCGTATCTCATCACTCCGTTGACGTTGACTCTCTTTGTCCCGTGCTCGAGGAGGGCTATAGCGTAGATATCTTCCTTAGAACGAATGTCTTTCTTTTCGTTCTTAAAGGGCATTGTCTCTAGTGTCCATAGCCTCTCGACATGCTGCAGGAGTGTGGTGTCTCCTTCTGTCGCTCTGGAGTGGAGGCAGCTAGTGGCTGCTGTTCGGTTAAGAGACTTGGCGAGGGGGCCTTGTAATGTCCATCCTAGGCGGGTCTCGACTGCTGCAGGACAACCTCTGGGTCCTGTATGGACCCGGTCTATCGGGACTATGAGGTCTGCATGGTCGGAGCCTATCAGCAGGGTCGGGGTGGCGCCGTCTATGAGCGGGATAGGGAGTTGACGCAGGTGCACATATTTCTCCATCAGCTTGGCGATGGGGTAGGTGTACTGCGATAGTCCTATTTCTTGGCTGGTGAAAGCATTAGTAATCCTGTACCGTCTCTCTGGCTGCCCGCTTGCTGCGATAGTGAAGGAGACATTCTCGCCCTTTATCGTCTTTAGATCTCTTCTTATTGTCCGAATAGTCATCTGGTTCTCGCTCCCCCGTAGCCCCAGCTGGGCCGCAGCGGACGCGAGGAGAAGGGTCTTCTCTGACCCGTCATCAAGGACGGCGTAAGTGTCCATGATCTTATCTTGGTAACTCAGTGTTACACGGACCACCTTTAAGAGCACCTGGGCGCCGCTGCTGCTAGCGGGGTCAATGTACATAACACTTGCCTTTGTGCTGCTGGATGGTGCAGGCTTTCTTTTGTTACTGTCGTGTAGGACATCCAGATGGGCTCCGTCGCACCGACTACACCTCTTCTTTAGGCGGCACTCGGCTGCCATGTGACTGCGCGCACATCGGTAACAGCGCCTGTTGGACTTTATCCAGTGACTCACTTCTTCAGCGGTCATCTTCTTGAACTGGTCACATTGTGACAACCAGTGTTCCTTCTCGCAGTACGGGCACACCATCTTCCACTTCTCTTTCATCGAGGGGGTACTGTGGTTCTTGCTGCTCGGTACTGATTCTGATTGGTGCATGACAGTCACCGATCTTCGGCCATCGTTTACTCTCCTAGGTCCCTCTCTGGAGCTTGGTGTGCTCCGCACGAACGTATCCAGCCGTAGGCTGCTGACTTCTCTCGCCAGGAAGTCGGCTAGGTCTAGGAGGGATGGCTCGGGACCGTTAGGATCACGGTGGTCTCTTTGCCGCCTGAAGCGCTCTTGTCGGGCGGGCGGCAGCTTCTCTAAAATCCTCTCGACGTTCGAGTTTGCGTATAGTTCGTGCATACCCTTTTCTCGTTGCGCCCCCAGCATCCCTACCAGGGACTGTACTTTTATAGACAGGTCGTCTAGTGAGCGATTGTCTGTTGCTGGGGGTAGGCGGTCAATATGCCTTATCTCCTGTATTACGTAATCCCATATACGTCCATATCTCTGGTCCAGCGCTGCTAGAGCCGCGGTGTATGGGGTCGTAGAGGTGGCATAGGCCAGCGCTATGTTGTGCGCTCGGGGCACTTTCAGGTGCTTCAATAATATTGCATACTTGTGGCGTTCATCAGCGACATCCACCATCATTGTCTCTAAGCACATCCGGAGCTCCGTGTACTGTGCTCGATTCTCATGGGTGAAGTCTGGAAACGTCGGTGTGCCAATGTATGACGCCGTGGATGGCTGGCACATCGGTGAGCGTTGGAAGAGAGGCCTCCTGGGCGAGTCTCCTCTTACGCCTCTCGGTGGGCTGGTACTGGCAGGGTACCATGGCCCGCTGGTCCAGGTGCTATTCCTCGGGACTGGTCGTGCGTCATGCTCACCCGTGAATCGAGTCGGGGGTCTGTAGCGCAGAGCCGCGGGGGTATAGCCTGGGCTGTACTGGACCTCCTGGTCCTGTGGAGTAGTGTGCTGCTGTCGGGCTTGACTCTCCTCTTCTCCCTCTTCTTCTTCTGCCAGGTCTTCTAGATCCTGTAGTCGTCTATTTAGCCTCTCCGCGGTGTCCGCCGTTCCTTCCTTGTAGCTGGGTCTCACTTGGACCGGTCGGGGAAGGAGTTCGGAGGGGGGTGTAGACTCTCTCTGGTGGTCGAGTACAAGGTCGCCTGCTCGGTCAGGGGAGGGTGCCCTTGACACGTGTCTTGACGAGGCCCTGGAACCCCTTGTGGAGGGAGGGGGTGTTGCCCTGGTGATCAGCTGCTCCATTAGCTGCGCTTGTAGTCTGTCGCGCTCGGCTTGTAGTCTGTCGCGCTCGGCTTCGCGCTGGATGAGAGCAATGTCGCGCTCTGCTTCTCTTTGGGCACCGTCAGCGGCGCGCTGGGTGTCGGACCGGTCTCTTGCCATATTCTCTTCCGTCTGAAGGCGTCTCAGCTCCAGACGTATGTGCTCTTCTTCGCTCCGTTGTTGTGTTTGGAGTCGATCGCGTTCACCTTGAAGTCGATCGCGTTCACCCTGAAGTCGATCGCGTTCGGTAGAGGCTGTCAGGGTGGCGAGGAACGCCTGTGACAGCATCCTCTCCGCTTCGCTGGGGGAAGACGCTTGTTGAGGTGAGCCGCTCCTGGCAGTACCGGTCGGGGATGCGTTCCCCCGCGGGGAGTCCTGGAGTTCTATCTCCTCGGTGCTCTCCTCTTCTTGTTCCGTGCAGAGTTCCATCTCTGAAGGGTTGTCTTCCTCCCGGAGCTCTTGGGGGACTACTTCTTCGGTCTTGGCGGGGGGTAAAGTCGTGTCAGTTCCCTCCTGGTCCCCACCGTGAGCTTGGTCAGTTACATTAGAACCCACTAGGGCCTCTGTGGTCGGGGTATCCTGGTTGATAGGGTCGGACATAATTTTACTTTTTACTTTTACCGCGTTTACCGTTTGTAGAAGGCTAGGTAGTATACTGGCAGCGTAATCCTCTAAGTACTGAGGTGGCTGTCGTCTACGCTGCGGGCGTTCTACTTTAGGAGGACCGTTTCGTGGAGTGTTCATCATAGGCCATTTCAATATTAATACCACTATATTAATATTACACTAATTACCCTCCGGCTCGAAGGACCAATTGTAACTGAGGGGTACAATTCCCTGACTGTATTGATAAGTATGGTATCATTAAACCACTACCGCTTTATGTACTTTAACTACTGGCCATACAGTACACAATATCTAAATATGATGAACACTTTCCCACCATGAAACCAGGTCCACACAAAGGTAATAATCAAATATTTAATATATAGCAAAAGGTACATATTATATTCACCATTACATTTATGATTTGAATGCTCTTGTAAGGCAAATGAGTACTCGTAGGCAAATCAACACTGAATGTCCAATCTCTGGTTACGCAGGAAGCAAGTATACAACCTGGCTCTTAGGGAATTATATCTATGGTCACTTAATGATTATAGCTGGATATACTGTAGGGGTCCTCCCGGTCGTAGGCCGGTAGGGGGGGTAGGAGAGCCGTCGGCGGTATCCCGTCTGGTCAACGATTTCTAGGGAGACTTCACGTACAGAAGACAGTGCAGTAGAATCTTGATCCACAGATGAATACACCTTGGCTCTCTTGTAGGCTGTAGCTGTAGCTGTAGCTCCACAGTGAAGAAGAAGCGAGGCGACCTCAGTCTGGTCTGAGCGCCGTCTCACCTTGACTCCTTTCGGGGTAGATCCAACACTCACCGGTGTTGGCGATTATCCGCTCCACAAATCAAAGTACCAAAGCAAATATATATTCCATGCCGCATAGGGCTCAGCAGTCGTCGGGTAGGTAATCCAATGTACAGGTCCACTCGGTCCTAGCCTAGAACTCCTCGGATGAAAGCACCACGTGTGGTCTGCCCAACCTGGTTAAGACTCTAGATAACACGAGGAAGCGATGGGGGTGCTGCTCACTTTAGAACTCTAACCGCACGATGCACCATACATAATAGACTATTATTACTTAATAGAAATACGGTGCCAAACTCTGGCAATTCAGCTATTAATTCGCACGAGGTCTCACTGCTATTCTAAGGCCAAACAGGCCATACTACACCGCACGCGGTATCGTGGGGTGAGGCTTCACGCTCTGTTACTTAGTTGGGTAGAAGGGTAAAGGACTAAGAAGAATTCTACATTTCTTGCGCCATATTTATATGCACGGTGGACAAATAGTGCCACTCTGCTTTCGGTAGCCGTATTCCTGCGCGGAGCCGGGGCTAGTAAGGGCATGTCTCGTCGGTACCTTTGAACTTGAACGCCAGGGGCTGGTCCCTGGCGCCTGGTCCTTTTGTCCAATAAGAGAATGAACTATTATGGGCTGTAGTAGAATAAAGGAATATTCCGTGTATATGTACAAGGAATATACAAGGGATATCAAACGATATACAAATACTATTCAATATATATCCATAAATAAATATATATATACGGTTTAATCTGATCCTTCACAACAACTACCATATACAGTACCTCTACCATATACCACTACCATATACAGTACCTCTACCATATACCACTACCATATACAGTACCTCTACCATATACCACTACCATATACCACTACCATATACAGTACCTCTACCATATACCACTACCATATACAGTACCTCTACCATATACCACTACCATATACAGTACCTCTACCATATACCACTACCATACCACTACCATATACCAGGCTGGTTTCTCCATGCTGCTGATATGGCTGGAGGATGTGGTGGAGAGAAGGAAGAGGTCCATTAGGTGACGTAATTAATTAAACCAGTAGGGTTAGAATTTGGATTTAACCTTAACATTCTGAAATGGAACAGAAGGGTGGAAATGGCTACAGATGATTGAAAGCTATGGGATGTTTTCACCATTTGTTTTGTGCTCACTAGGACAGACACAAACACAAGGGTTGCTGTAAAAATCTCTGCAGATGAAAACAAACGATGAGTGCTAGCATTCTTAAATAGTATTCTGAGGAGAAAGAAAAGAAAGAAACTCACACCATAATGATTTTAGTCAGCTAAAAAACACATTGCACTCATCATATTCATCTGGAGTCTGACATTAGTCACTTTTGATTAATTGGTTTTAGATTAAATTAAATATGTCAGTGGAATAAAGGTGCATGCTTAATATGAATCCTAGAGAGGAATCATTACAAACCAGCAAACTATAAACCAGACAATAGACAATAGTACAGAAGCATCAATGTTTTATGGCTCACATGATGATGTTCTCTATAAGGATGAAGCTCTTTGGATGCTATGACTTCCTAGAATATTATAATATAATAGTATAACTGAGTTATTTCCTGCATGTGTTTGCAGGAGTACATACAGTACAGCAATTTGTGATTTGAGAACAACCGCAATATAATTCATTCTAAATATCTTGTGAAGTTGGATGGTGATTTGTTTGAGACATTTGTACATTTGCTGTTTTTTCCCCCACAAAGTGAGCACTCAAGCCTTCCTGGACCTATTGAGCGCTAATATTTTCCATTTTTTTAGTGGTAATCACAATTCATTAATTCATAGTTCATACACTTAACTCTTAACGTCAGTTCTTTTCAGACAACCAAGGTCATTCTCAAAATCTAAAAGCACCACACGCTTTGAACCTCTATATACATTCAGCAGGTCCTGAACTGATGTATTTCCGTCCGACATCACAATATATCATAACAAATCCATTTGCACAAGGCAAGATACGGTAATGTCATTAAGTAGTCATAAATCATGCATGTGCATTTCAATTCATTAGTCATCGAATCAAATTCAATTGCAATGCAATAAAACCTTACCGATTCAAACCCCATGACCTGAATCGGGAATTCAGCCGCGATTCACATATCAATTCCCAGTTAACCCCAGCCCTGCCCCGCGGGGGGAGCAGCTCGCACACCCCATTCCCCTGCAGGGGGTCAAATCTAGCGCCTCATCCACCATCCATCCCCACCCCTCCCCTCTATGACCTGCCAGGACGGGTGCAAGTCAGTACCGCAGGGGAGGGAGGTCACAATCTGTGCATGTGGACTGGGGGTACGTGTTCAGCATGGAGACGAGGGCCGGTCTAATTGCTTGGCTGGAAATAGCCTGGGGGTGAGCTGCTGTCATCTCCGGGGGGGGGGGGGGTGGGGGGGTGGGATGATGGCCCCATCCTCCTAAATCACCACCCTGACCTCCCCCACTGTGGCGACCGAGGGTGATACTGCTCCTCGTAGTGGCAGTGTGGACACATGCGCACGGCGTGGACTAAATGTGTAGAAACGCTCCAGGGGCAGACAGTGTGTGTTCGGTGAAACACTCACGAGCGCGTGCACACAGATGTGCGCTTGCACACACACACACACAGATTTATCACCGACATTGCCATGGTAATAACAGAGATGACCCCAATCACAGAGGCAGAGAAAAGGAAACTCGGACCCTCCATTCCTCCACCAAGGCTGCCGTTTTATGGCCGGTCTCCATTGTCCTCGTCCTGAAGACATGGCATTGGAGGTTGATCACCTATAATAGAGTCTAGAAGAGCTGCAGATTAAAAGTACAAATCACTGTGTAAACGACTCTACTGAAGTGACCCCCCCCCCACCACCACCACCTGACTTCTCCAGTTTGAGCTACAGGGCTCGTTTTAAGAGTTTCTCCCTGGCTGGCTGTATAATCTCACAACTCATGACCCTGGATGTAGATAACAGAGCACACCACATTGTTGGCAGGCAAAAGATCAAAGGACTTCAGCAAGATAAGTGTGTGTGTGTCTATGTGTGTGTGTGTATGTGAGTGAGTGTCCGTCCTTGCTTTCCTACCATCGTGGGGACCAAAATTAATATCCCCACAAGGAATGAAAATAAGGATTTATTTGTGGGTATATCCACTAGTAAAAAGTGAGAGAAAAGGGCCAAAAAGCCAGAAATATCAATAATTGAAGGTTTTCCACATGATGACTTGAATGCAAATATACAAAGTACAATTCTGCCTGAGATTTGAGCGTTTCAGCTTGAAAGATGTGGCCTGTGCAGAGTGACTGTGTGGATGTAGACCGACAGTATAGACTGACTGTGTAGAGACGTAGACAAGACTATCTTCAACCAATGATTCTGTTCTATGCCTTTAAAGCACTTCCTATCTGTGCACTATTCGCATTGTGCTTCTGCAGTCAAGTGGCTAATCACCTTTTCTTTATTGATATATTTTTATGTCCAGACCACACAAGGTAAAGGAGCCATTATAGGGCTAGAGGTTAAGGTTAGTTTAAATGTAATAGTTAGAATTCTGTATGAAATACTTGGAACTAGTGTAGTTGATGCAAAACTATTACCTTACTTACCGAGTCCCATGGGGCGACAGTGGCTCGGGAGGTAGAGCAGTCGTCTGGTAATCCGGAGGTTCCCAGTTCGGTTCCCGCTCCTCCTCCTGGGCAGCGTGTCGAAGTGTCCTTGAGCAAGACACTTAACCCCTAACTGCTCCCGATGAGCAGGTTGGCAGCTTGCATGGTTGCTTCTGCCGTCAGTGTGTGAATGTGTTGAGCGAATGGGTAAAATGTGAGGGAAGAAAACACCAAAAATCCGAACTATCCCTTTAAGGTTAGATAAGGGTTAGAGTAAGGTATGTGGCGGTTATGGTTAAGGTTAGGGTAAGGGGTTAAAGAATTGATGCAAGTCTATGGAATGCCCCAAAATGCATGGCTCTGTGTGTGTGTGTGTGTGTGCGTGCGTGCATCTGTGTGTGATACTACATCACAAAGGGAGGATATATTAAAGCAGCCAGGTCTTCTGCTTCTCTACACATCTGGTTGGCTGGCCTCCTCCTCCTCCTCCTCCTCATCCTCTCTTTAAGCCCCCTTATCTCCTTCAGCGGTGCCGTATGGAAACGCGGCACAGAGGAGCCGTCTGGATGGAAGTTAATTCACCACGAGCGGAGAGAAGCTGCTCCTGAAGGTGTACGTTTAAAAGTGCCGCGAGCCTGCTCGCCGACACCGTGCGTGCCCCCCCCCCCCCCCCCCGGTAATCATTCAAATGTCATACTCAGTCAATGGGGGGGATAGAGAGTGTCACCTTGCTCTATCGTTAAAGCTCGCGCCAGACACAGTCCCTGTGGAGAGAACGGTTCCCGAGATGTTGTTCGCCTTTTAACATGATGGTTCTTGGGATGAGCGAAATGTCACATCAATCCATTGACCCCCCGGTCGCACCTCCAGCAGAGCTCACTTGTTTGTGTGGTGTGTGTGTGTGTGTGTGTGTGTGTGTGTGTGTGTGTGTGTGTGTGTGTGTGTGTGTGTGTGTGTGTGTGTATGTGTGTATGTGAGAGAGAGTGTGTGTGTGTGTGTGTGGGTGGGTGGGGGTGGGCAAGTCATTCATCAAAAGTCCCATATATTAGACATCAGGATGTCTTGTCGGGGAGTGTGGGTGTTGGAGGGGGGGGGTGTGAGGTCAGAACAGCCGATGCCGAGACGCTACGGACCTTTGAGAGGTCAACTCATAACAGATGACCACATGTTAGAAGCCAAACGGAGAGTGGGGTGGGGGGGGGGGGTGTAATATGTACCCCCCCCCCCCCGTTACTTTGGATGAAAGTGACAAATGAGGATGCAGCAGCTGGTAAACCTCGAGATAAATCTTGGCCGTCTGCGAGCATACCAGAGGAGAGAAAACAGGAGTGGAATTGGATCGACTCCCACTCCGCTGTAGACCGTTCTAGCCTGAGCATTAGTACACTCCACAAAGAATGGATTGCACGGAGCAAGTTGCACCCTTACTTACAATTCATTATGAATTGAAAATGGGGGACCCTGATGTAAACAAGACGAAAGTCTTTCTCGGGTCTGCATCCCCTTAACAATTGTGTGTATTGAGCCGTACTGTATTGTACCCATTCTGCAATCTGTTAATAAAACTTTCATTCAATCAATCACTGTGCAGATTGATTGAAAGTTTTATTAACAGATTATACAGAAGGTTAACCCTTTTCACTGCCACATGACAAAGGGTTATCCCTTTCACAACCACGCTACAGAAGGTTAACCCTTTCACTACCACACTACAGACGGTTAACCTTTCACTACCACACTACAGACGGTTAACCTTTCACTACCACACTACAGACGGTTAACCTTTCACTACCACACTACAGGAGGTTAACCTTTCACTACCACACTACAGAAGGTTAACCTTTCACAACCACACTACAGAAGGTTAACCTTTCACTACCACACTACAGAAGGTTAACCTTTCACTACCACACTACAGACGTTTAACCTTTCACTACCACACTACAGACGGTTAACCTTTCACTACCACACTACAGACGGTTAACCTTTCACTACCACACTACAGACGGTTAACCTTTCACTACCACACTACAGACGGTTAACCTTTCACTACCACACTACAGACGGTTAACCTTTCACTACCACTACAGACGGTTAACCTTTCACTACCACACTACAGACGGTTAACCTTTCACTACCACACTACAGACGGTTAACCTTTCACTACCACTACAGACGGTTAACCGTCTGTAGTGTGGTAGTGAAAGGTTAACCTTCTGTATGTCACACGACAAAGGGTTCCATGGTGAACCCTTTGTCGCGTGACAGTGAAAGGGTTAACCTTCTGTATTGTCGCAGTGAAAGGGTTAACCCTTTGGTAGTGTGGTAGTGAAAGGGTTAAAGAAGCCTAGCCCTAGTTCTTCTCACTTACCAATGATGATGTTGATCATTGGGGGTAATTTCTCAGAACAATCCACTCTGTTGTTCCTCACTCTAGCTCTGGCTAGTTAGCCACACAAACCACTGCAAAGTCAATGAGGTCAAGCTCCGTCTATGAATGATTTTTATTTTCGTATAAAAACAAAAATATATCTGTTCATTTTATTTGACATATACAAAAGATAATAAAAAAGGCAACAAAAAGAGAAACAGATAAACAAATCATAGTTTACCCTGTTGGAAAAAGGAGTAGGAAGAAGTATACACTTTTTAAAATTCCTACCCCTTTTTAACCATCACAAATTGTAATTTAATCTATTGTTAATTCTAATTATAAACACTGTATCTCTATACAATCCAATACATTTATATAAATATACCTATAACTATGTAATATACTAAATAAAAGCTGACTGAGAAGGACGACTGAAATCTACTTTGTGTCTCTCTTAATTTCCACATTGTTTTTCAAGGAAACATCGCCAACAGCTAGATCTTTTTAGACGGACCTCGACTGTAGAGACATGAAATTACATAATGGCTACATTCTAAAACGGGTAATCCCAGAGTAGGTAGACTAGACGAGTAGGTAGACTATAGGTATCACCAGACTAGAATGTACACTATGGTTAGGAGGAGTGTGGTCTGTCAACTGTAGTTTGCAGTGTTTTAATCCTTATTGAATGAATGGATGAGATAACTACTGTCCAGCCCCCCTCCCCCTCAGGGTACACAAATTATTTGGCCAGATAACGATTATAGGGTATTCAATAAAAAAAAAGCAATTTTATATGTAGTCAAATGCTTATGTGCGGTAAACTGTAGAAGTCTTTAGATATGACTGTGCCAACCGGTTACTCCCCGCTCCCTCAAGAGTAATTTAGAGACAAGCTATAAAGATCAGAATGAGCAAAACTTGAATCATCACACGCATGTTGACAGTTTAAAGATAGCCTTCCATACCTGTAGTGATGACCTATCCCTAATACACTTCTTTTAAAACCACAGTCCTATTGAAATTAGTCAGAGAAACATACTTTCTTTTTTTCCATCTTTAAACTGTGCAGCATAACTCCTTTATACTGAGTACCAGTTAGTCAATGTGTGCTTCATCACAGCCAAGTGTAGTCAAAGCTGCTGAATCCTTTATAAATGCAAAAATTCTGAAAATATGATTATACTGATGTTTATGGGTTGCACACAGCAGGACATTTAAAACATAAAAAGATAACTACTTTGAATATGACCTTAAAAATATAAGCAAATGAATAAAGGGAAGATGATTAAACATAAGGATTTGTAGATACAGTACTGAATTATAATCCATTTGAATTATACATTCAAAATCTAATTATGAACTATAAAGAAGTCATACATCTATGGATAGGGTCAAATCTCCTCTTTCCAATGGCAGTGTTAAATCTGGATTTAGTCATTTCCTCGCGTTTTTCCGATAAAAGAGCGATATCTGTGACATCTGTGAAATATCTCGGTTGCGTCCTGGAAAACAGCTTATCAGGGGAAAACATGGCTCACCGAGCACTTACAAAGATAAATAACAGGACTAGATACCTAGCCAGAATCTCTCATTTTTTAGATCAGTCAGCGATGAAGATTCTTGCTGGAGCTCTCATACAGTGTCACTATGACTATGCGTGTGGCTCCTGGTACAACAGTGCCCCCAAAAGTCAGAAAATAAAACTACAGACATCACAAAACAAGCTAATCAGGGTAATACTAAGGCTACCTGCCCGAACCCACCTTGACCCATCTCACTTTGAGATCATGAGATGGCTTAAGGTGGAAGACAGAGTAAACCAGATAGGGATGTGCCTAGTTCACAGAATAGTGCATGGGGTAGTGCCAGTGTACTTTAACAACTACTTCAACCGAATCAGAGACACCCATGCATACCAAACTAGGCGCAGCTCAACTGACTTTGTGCCAGTCAGATTCAGGAGCTGTATGGGGAAGGAGTCTTTTCTGTATTCAGCAGCTGTCTATTGGAATAGTCTGCCCAGTGAACTGAAAATCATAGACAATGCTGTTAGATTCAAGTCCAGCCTGAAGACATGGCTCAAAAGGGACTATACTTGACCTAGACACTTAGCTTAAGGCACCCTTGCATGTTGTATGAGTCTGTATGTATATAAATGTTAAATGGTATATGTGATGTGTTGTGATGTCACGTTTTGTATGATGCATGTGTTAAGCATCACACTCCCCCACCCCCCTACAAGGACCACAATGGAAATAAGCTCTGAGCTTTTTTGTGTTTCATCCTTGGCAGCATATCCCGACTGTGCTCTTCTGTCACATGTTTATTTTTATATTGTCAAATGAAGTCATTCATTCATTCATACAATTCACATTATTCCGGGAAATTCTTATTTTCTGACATTCTTTAAAACATCGGTAAACAAACGTAGTGCTGAAAATATACACTTTGACTGATGTTTTGATAGGGTTAGGTTCTTTACTCTTGGCTACATTTGAAAAAGAAACACAACATTAATTAATATGGTCTGTATTGATTGGTTGATGGTCTGTATTGATTGACCAATTGGGGGACCCTAAGGCTTAACATTAAATGGTGTACTTCACCAAAAAACTTTATTTTGCATATAATCTCACACATCCAAAAACTCAAATTATTTTGCACACATTGATTTAGTTTGACAGTTACTGAGAGTAAATACGTTTGAATATGCCACCAGTGATGTCATAGAGGATATTGAATCCTTCCTTGTATTGTGTTAATCACAGCACAATGAAATGATAAGGTAGCATGAGACAAGGTATTGCTATTGTTTCATTTACATAATTCCATGGTGCTGTAGATAACACAAGGATCCCTGATGACATCACTGGTGGCCACAGTCAAACTAATTTACTAAATGAATAACAGTCAAACTAAATTAATGTGTACAAAACTGTTTCGTCTTTGGATGTCTGTGAGAGTATGCGTTTAATGTATTTTGGCACCCGAAAGAGAGTTCAGAAAAGTTGTAATTAAAAATAAACAAACAAACCTCTAATATGGATGAAAACACACTCAAATCACAGCTGGCAGTTAACAGTGTGGCGTCATTGTCCCCGTCCATACGGACCTCACTGTACATTCACATTGCGATGTGTGGAATTAAATCCCTCCGTGTGTTCATCCCAGTCCAATGCGGTCTCTAAAAACGTCAAACGCTTCGCTGTGACAGCAGATGACGCGCGCCGGAGGAAGAGCGACTTTGATGAGACCAATGCTTTTAGAGAGGGCCCCTTTGTTAGTGAAGGGAGCGAATCACGCTTTTACAAGATAAATCATGCCCGCTATGCAGCCGGCTTAGACTGTGTACAACCAGATAAGGTTGCCAAGGAAACCGCCCCTGGCCAACCAATGGGCTCCTGTCCTCCATGCCACCCTCCCTGATCTGTGCAAACAATTAATACCTATAGCACAGGCAAATGGGAGGGAGAGGAGGGAGCAGCGGCTCATCCCCAGGTGCTTAGAACACTGTCATTCTGTGAGGAAGGTCACAAATGAAAATGGTTTCACTCCATGTAAAAACCCTGATGTTCACATAATACATGTTCACACACACAAATAATATTGGGCTAGGGGCGTCTTAATAGACTATAGTGGATCATGTATGCATGTCATATTGTACATTAACACAGTGGGCTGGGGACGTCACATGGGCTATATAAATCTAATCCTCACACATGCACTAGCAGACATCACTAATGTGTATTTAATGAATGTTTTGAATGCAGAGTCGTAAAATAGCCATTACATCCAATCCCACCATGTCCATTTGCGGGGGGGACTGTGTGTGATGGCGTTGCCTGTCATAACGGCATGTGAACAGACCCTGGTGCATAACCCCACGTGTTGAGCTATTGGGAGTCATTAGAATCCATGAATGACTCTTGGACCGGCCACAGATCAATGCTCCGTGTCCCTATCCATTACTGACATCCAATTATAGCTATGGACGTCCACTTAGCAGTGCTACTAAGTGCTTTGGTGCTTTTATTGACCACCCATCAGCTGCCTGGTCACAGCATAGAAATGGCCAAATAATCAGGTATTGATCTAGGGCCTAGGCACACGTCAAGATCATGGGCACAATTGTCAAGTGTAAAAAATTTAATGTTTTGCCTGTGTAATAATAAACTTTATTAGGTTTATTATCAAAGTGCCAAACAGGAGGGAAGACTGCCAGGTTTTAAACTGTGGATACGAAACAGAGAAGGTAACGACGACTTTGAACTGTTGAACAGTAATCCAGAACTATTTTATTGCACTGTAAAAAAAAAACAGATTTTATGTCTGCACTTTATGTGCTCATTTCATGTCTATTCTATTCTACTACTTATTACACTGCACTATTGCACTGTTTTACTCTGTCTATTCTATCTTACTCTATTATTGTCTATTTTTAAAACTGAATCAAACCATAAACAAGGTGGCCTGTTGGGATGTTAGATCCTAATGTGAAAAACTGATTTTATGTCTGCACTTTATGTGCTAATTTTATGCCTGTTTTTTCTGTTGTGAAGCACTTTGAGCTGCAGTTTCTGTATGAAAGGTGCTATACAAATAAAGTTGTATTATTATTATATTATTATTTGTATAGCACCTTTCATACAAGAATTGCAGCTCAAAGTGCTTCACAGCAGAAAAGAGACAGGCACGACAACATGAGCACATAGACATGTAGTATGGATAGTAAGCACTAAGAAATACACAATTCCTCCCACAATCATTAACTTCCATTTCACAGCATACAAGCTTAGGTAATTAGAGAGGTAATTTTGAGCAACGTTGATTAGTCTTGGCTTGTGATGCAGCTAATTATAAAACCGCATTGACTAAGGAAAGGGAAATTGGCTGTAATTGGGAAGAAAAGCTAAGCAAATGTTGACTTACTTCTCCGCCCCCGTTTCAGCCCATGATGCGAGGAAGAATAAGCTACAGCAGAGGAATAACAATGAATCAAGTGCTACGACGCAGAGAGCAAAGACATTTAACCCTGTTCTTTGCCAAGAACGGGTCAGAAACCTTTCCATGTTTGTGCTAAAGTAAGGCGTGGAGTGTTGGGAGATGGCGACCGTGTCCGTCCGGCGTCCGCCTGCTTCATTGATTAATTACAGTCATTAAGTGGTTTAGAAAGTCACCTCACCTGGCGTTAGGGGTGGAAATCACTGCCCGATTTAAATTAATCACAGTGGAAGGCTGTCGGAGGCAGGGGGTCCCTGGAGGATATGGGCTGTGCTGAGGAGAGTACAAGGGCTTTTTATTTAAGCTCAAGTCAAAAGAAAACAAAACGAAAACCACATGCTTATTTTCTCATTTTGTAGACTTTTATTATTCAAAAATACAGCAAAAGAAAAAATACACGCACACAAAAAAACTAAACTAAAATATTTTTCACACTAACCTTTTAATGTGTAAACCTTTTAATAAAAGAAGATCCTCATACAATATTAGTACGTTTTTTAAAAGCTACAGTTAATATCATTAGTAGTAGTTTTCTGAGTGGAGAGGGGGACGGTACAATTAGGACTACATCTCCCTAATGGCTCTGTTACAGTTTGAACTAAAATACTACAGGGGCCTGGTCCAGACAGTGCGCACGCACACACTTCCCAGGGTTTGAGGCACACACACACCAGACACTAAGTTCCACCTGTATCAGAGGGCATACGACTCTTCACAGCGTCCATTTCGACGTGACATAGCAGCACAAACAGGTGTAGCAGATAATTGGTTATTAACCCTTTCACTACCACTCTACCAAAGGGTTAACCCTTTCACTGCAACACTACAGAAGGATAACCCTTTCACTGCCACACGACAATGGGTTAATCCTTTCACAACCACACTGCAGAAGGTTAACCCTTTCACTACCACTACAGACGGTGTAGTGAAAGGGTTAACCTTCTGTAGTGTGGTAGTGAAGGGGTTGATGGTTTGGCTGCATTTAGGTGTACCAGTGCCAGCGGGCACAATACCAGGGCACTGGCGCACCTACATGGAGCATAACTGTAATTCCCGTTAATATTATTAGTACCAGAGATGGTTCAGAAAAGATATGGGGCAACTCCAGAGTAATTTCCTGTAATTCATCACGTGAGCTAACACAAGGCATGGTATTGGCCTTAAGAGACCAGCACTCTCACTTTTCTCATCTACTATCTTTGGTTACACCGGTGTTTATCTTGCTATGACATGTCAAAATGGCCGCTGTGAAAAGAGCCTGATAGGGTGGGTATTGGATCTATACTGTCCTCAGCACTCCACCTCTCCTGGTTTTAAATAAACATTTGCCAAGCACAGCACTGCAGATCATATATATATATATATATATATATATATATATATATATATATATACACATCATCATTGTATATTATAATCATTACTATTAGACTATGTTGTGTGATTAGAGATAGTGTTACTTTTACATTATATTTATAATACATATAACCAAGAACCATTTTTTGTCATAAAAAAAATAGCACACCAAGTCATGCATTTTAAATAATAACAACAACAACAGGAACAAAATGTATACATGGAGTAAAAAACAAAAAAAAACATGAAGAGTGCTGTGATTTCCTGCCAGGGAGAAGAAAGAACATAACCTTGACCACGTCAAGGTAACACAGCAACAATCAATGAACTCGGCATGTATTGATCCAGGTCCAGTGACGATTATAGAAATGTGTAGAACTCGCACTGAAGTTCTGGTTCCGCTAACAAAAAGGTCTGTGGCAGCTGTGCGTGACACAAGTCAATAGGGAAAAGGCACAAAAGCAGTCTTTAACAAGCAGGGATTTAAACCCCCAACTGTGTGAGCTGTTACAGACAAGCAGGGGTTTAAACAGGAAAAACTGCCCCTTAACAAGTAATTTGGTCCTATTTTGCATCTCAAACTTGCAATAAATCAAAAGAAAAATCTCCTGAGTGGGTGAGATGATTTCACACGTTTCAATACATTTCAACTTTAGAATCACACTACTAATTTCAAGACACATCTCAAGCCCCGCCCTCTTGTATCGATCCTCCAATCACACAACCGTTGCTTCCCTCTGACAAGTTTGTGATTGGAGGATCAAGAAAAGAGGGCAGGTCTGGAAAGTTCAAATTGTGGAAACGAGCTGAAATGATCTCACCTCAGACGGCAGTTTCTTTTCTGCAGTGGTTCAAAAACAATATGAGGTTGTAATGCAAGACTCATATATATATATATATATCATATTACTTGTTAAGAGGGAGATGTCAACATGTTGCAGGGTAGTCATTATATACTTCAGGTACAGCCTACCTGTACATACAGATCACATTTCAGCCTCTGAGTGGGTACTTCCTTCATATAACCATGTGTTATGTGCACAGGTGAATCCTTCATTAAAAAATCCAATTAATGGGGCAACAGCTGCTAAGGGCTTCGTATCGACCACAGAGTAGAAGGTTAATCAAGATATCGGCTTCTTGCGATGCAACTGCAAACAAGGAGGATTAACTGTGTCAGACCTTTTGGTTTTCAGTCTTAAATAGCACAGATGAGAAATTAAGAGTGGCGGGCGTGAGCACCCCCTGATCTGGCTTAAAAAATGTAAATAAAGTACTAAATCGACCACAGGAAATAGGTACATATTGTACGTTATGTTAGAGCCGTTAGTAATATATTGACATATTTACGAAAATGTACAATGTGTACGTATAATAAATAAGTACATTATGTTACATAATTCAAAACGTTTTCAGAAAACCTTTGAGTTCCCCTGCTGGGGAAGAAACCCGGGATGCTTGCATGGGAGACAAGTGCCTTTACCTCAAGACTACAGAGACACACATAGCCTCGCCCAAACCCTAACCACACCAACCATAACCTTAACCCTAACTTAATATCTTAACCAAACCATAACCATTAAAACAAACCATAATCATAGTATTGCTAGGTTTGTGTATCAGTGTTCGTGGGTGGTTTAGTCTAGTGGTAAGAGCACTTGTCCGCAACCACATTAATCTCTCAGTCGCAGTATTTGTTTTGGACTTTTGCCGAGACGAAAACGTAAATATATTACTTATACAAGATAATAAAAATATATATATTACTTGTGGCTATAACATAATGTACATTATGTGCCTTTTTGCCTGTGGTTTATTAGTACTTTTACATTTTCTGATGAGATGGTGTTGGTGTGTGTGTTCTGGGGGTTGGGGATCTGGTGTCAGTCGAACACAATCAGATGTGATTTGCTCAGTGAACCAGCAGTCACCCTAAAACACTGCCTGTTTTGAGAGCTGGAGGGGGGCGAGGCCTTTTATTGTTTCTAACCTAGGCCAAAGAATAATCCACCAATCACAAGAACGGGTGGCCTACACCACCGCCTCACCGCTGCCCAATCACGCCTCTCCATGCCCCCCCCCCCATTCAACCCCAAACTGGACAATTCAAACCATAAACTGTTTCAACAACATAACGGGTGACCCCAATTGCTCCCAGAGCTGGCAAATATGACCATTATGATCAGACATCTCACAACTGTAAATAGTGTGGGAAATAAGTAACGTATGAAAACCTCTGACATCCCTTCACAGTAACTAGGGACGGGCATGAGTAAATTGAGCCGTTTACTCTTTGATAATTCTTTTGATAATGCATGACGCTAAAAACTATTCCAGAGCGCATGTATGAACCGCACAGGGGGCACGTGCAGCAGAGCCATTTAAGTTCCAAACAACTGCAGTATAGACCTGTTCGCTGTCTACAAACATACCGTGTTCGAGCCAATCAGCAATACCAACTGAGTCATGTGACTAAGTTGCCCCTTACCTGCGCGAGCTGCTGCGCTAAAAAAGGTAAGACGGGGCTCTATGGAGAAACCACGACACTCCCCTGACTCAAATAAGAGTTGTTTCAAACGAAAACGGCTGGATGTCACTCACAGCCAAATCAGCATGGCTGTGAGTGTGAGTCTTTCACCTTTTACATAATCTAGCATTGGCATGGATTGATTGTTTAGATCGCTAGCATGGCTAACAAATGCAAATATATTGCAGTATGCCCCCGTTGTTCTGACCAGGATTACATTCCTTTTGCCCCCTTGATGCGCGCGCTACACTGAGTCTGACGTGGAAAGCGAACAGGTCTATAGAGGCAGGACCTTCAGAATCAGCTCGATACAGTACTATCGCGCACACTGGACTGGAGTCTAGCATGTGACATGATGATAGAATGCCTGCATGAGCCCAGATGAACCACAACACTCAGAAGGAACAGTCACATAACTCGAAATGTGACAAATGACCCAACGACTGGCAGACCGTTTGAAAGATGTACCAGACAACAGAAAGCAGTACCAGAGATCACGTTGAGTGTACACAACTACAGGTCTAAGTAGTAGACGAAACACAGTCTACAGTGTTTAACACAGGTAACAGAATCTCCTTAGTGGCTGTGTTCAAGCGGACTCACTTTAGCCTTCTGTTATACTTATTGCCCCCAAGTGGTCTTTGCATTTATTACTATGTTTGTAGTGAAATAATCTCTAAATGTGACAATCAAAATATATGAATACACCTAAATTACTGATCATAGTTATAGCACTATTGTATAGCACTATTATTATTTGTGCAATGTTGATATCCACACATCCTTTTTCAGTCCGTGTTGGATGTTCTAAAAATAGATTAGGTTTGGTTACCAGATACGATTCTGAAATTCACGTCATTACTCGATCTATGGGAAATGTTTTTTTTTCGTTTTTTTAAATGCCCATCCCTAATAGTAACTAGTCCGTTGTCCTCTGTAGGTACATTTCATAGGCCTTTCTTCTTGTCAGTATTTCCTTTTAATGTAGTTTTAATTAAAAACACAATCTACGACAAAAGGATTTACACAAGTGATCTTCACATTGAGAACAGATGTGTCGTCATACTGCAGTACAGGCATTTCATCAAGAGACGGTAGCTAAACTATACATTTCACAATCCCCTCCCCACACACAAACAAACTCTCTCACACACTTTCAATTCTGTACATACGTGCATACAGCTGTACACAAAGCCCTGTCCAATCAGGGACGGGGGTCCGCTTCAAACATATCTTAGGAAAAAGGACTAGAAAAAAAGAATTAACAAACTAGGGGAAAAAAAGATAAAATTATAAACACCAGTTGTGGAATGTGAAAGTTGTTTGGTTAATGTTACACTTACTTGCTAACGCTAGCAGCTCAAGTATTATCATGGCGCCATCACCGTCTTGAAGGCTGTACCGGGGCTGAATTTCTAAGCTAGCATTGATATTATATGAATCTTGAGATTGCAAGGAATCCATTGATATACCAATGGACACACTAGCTTACCGGGAAATGGGCTAAACACCGCTTCAAAGTGGCAGTGTCTTTACCTGGACACACCGATCCCTAGAGCGCATTATAAGAAGACAACTCTCCTTTTAGTACAGGTGGTATTCAAAAGAATCAAGGTTGTTCACTCGTAATGTAAGCTAGTGCACCTCGGCTCATCAGTTCGTTTTTACAAACAACAAACTGGGAAATACACAAAAGGTGTGCGTGTTAACGGAAGATAAACTTGCTCTACAGACACTCTTTAGAAGCTGGGGGCAGCTTCTGTGTTGTTAATATCTTGCAATTGAAAGTGGGATAATGCCATTTGAGGATGATTTAGGGAGATGCGGAGAAACTAGAAAGTCTCGCATAGCCAGACCTCTCTGTTAGCACTATGCCAGACCTCTCTCCACACTGTTAGCACTATGCCAGACCTCTCTCTCCACTGTGTTAGCACTGTGCCAGACCTCTCTCCACACTGTTAGCACTGTGCCAGACCTCTCTCCACACTGTTAGCACTGTGCCAGACCTCTCTCCACACTGTTAGCACTGTGCCAGACCTCTCTCCACACTGTTAGCACTGTGCCAGACCTCTCTCCACACTGTTAGCACTGTGCCAGACCTCTCTCCACACTGTGTTAGCACTGTGCCAGGGCAGGAGAAAGTAGCTAGAAGCATGTACATGATCGGTGCATGCATTCCACTAAATGTCCCTCGCAGAATGTCCGTAAGTGAGTGACCACAATTTGCCACGCATAGCCCACGGCGGCAGTCCTGTGTGCCGTGGGGAAAACAACATGCGTTCAACTATGTACAGAAGAATCAGTATATTGCCCAACTGTATATCCAACCAAGAATTACATATTTTTCATCTGTGGAAAAAGTTTGTAAAGTAAAATTCATAAAAGCATTTCTCTCCTTTTTCATTATTTTTCCTCTTCTCTTTTTTTTGTGTCTTCGGTAAATAGTTAATAAAGTGTGGTACCGGGACTGCACATCTTATCTTGACCTGTCCCGAACCCCGCCCCCTTTTCTTGATCCTCCCATCACAATTGTTCCCTTGGAAGCAACAGTTGTGATTGGAGGATCAAGAAAAGAGGGCGGGTTTGAGTTAGGTCAATTGACTTCTCTTCTCAGCACCACACGGCAGTCAGGTCCTTCATACCCCGGAGTATCTTCCCGTTTGTAAATAGTGACGGGATAGAATCTAGGCCAATCAGCCCAGCCCACCCCAGTCCTTTTCTCCATCTCCATTGGCTCATGTCCCCCCCCCCCCCCCCTCCTACATGGTACCTCCCCCTTCTTTGCACGGGGGTTCTGCTAAACGATGGAGCCGTCCCGGTTCTGGGCAGGGATCATGACGGGGATGGCACCCATGCGGCTAAGGTTGGGACCGGCCATCTTGGGGGCGACGGGGGGCGGCAGAGGGTTGTGGCTCGGGGGCCGGTCGTACTCCTCCGTGGAGGGGATCTTGTCGTACTGGGTCTTGAGGGCGTATTCGTGCAGGTTGGAGGGCGACATGGAGCCCAGGGAGGAGCGCTGGCTGCCCACGCTGGTGAAGCTACGTGCCGTGGAGACTCGGCTCTTGGGTGGCGGGACGTCCTCTCTGGAGAGAGAAGAAGAAGGGGCACGTTCAGAGATGAGCTATACTACACCTCCGGCAGTTCCAGTCAAGAGAGAGAGAGAGAGAATCAACAGGAAAGAGAAACGATAGAACAAACTAAACAAAACTAGACAACAAACTAAAGAATGTACCAAGCATTCTTTTTCTTTCTTTTGTATGATGTCTTTTTTTGGATGATTGTAATAAGTTAGGTTGTTGTATTGTGTATATACTGAACATGTGTATGTATGTGTGCGTGTATGTGTATATGTATATGTATGTATGTGTGTGTGTATGTATGTATGTGTGTGTGTATGTATGTATACGTGTATATGTATGTGTGTGTATACATGTATATATGTGCGTGTGTGTATGTATATATATATATTATTTTTTTACATTATTTTTTAGCATTTTTACAGCTTTATTGGTCACACAGGACCGACAGAGGAGAGGGCGAACGGGAGGAGAGGTGGGGAGGACATGCGACAAATAACGACGGGAGCTGGGATCGAACCCGGGTCGGCCGCGTAGGTGCGCGAGGCACTATGGTATGCGCCACGAGGGCGCCCTGTGTATGTATATTTGTATGTGTATATTTATTGATATGTGGGACTTCGGACCCCAGGAAGACTAGCTGGTGCCATTGGCATCAGCTAATGGGGATCCTTTTTAATAAACAATAATAAGTCAGAGTGAAAGTGAAACACTTAAAAGGACAAACAGAGAGACAGGAGTTATGGGATTTACTGTATGTTTGATTGTCTGCTCTGTCAGAGTGACTGTGTGAGAGCCTGCAGAGGTGGCTGAGCAGCAGTACAACGCGGCTACAACACTACTCCCCTCTGTCACCACATTAACAAACTAATAAGCAGCAATAATCCAGTTAAGAGCTCAATCAAACATGGCCTGAGGGGGCCAGAGCCTCGGTCTCTTCAGTGGGTTCATACTAGAGCATTTCAGTGACTGTGTGTGTGTGTGTGTGTACATGCATGTGTGTGTGTGTGCGTGTGCGTGTGCGTGTGCGTGTGTGTGTGTGTGTGTGGTGTAGGCCTGTCCCTGACTAAGGATTTGTATAGTCGACTTTGATTGGCCACAATTTGCAGATACCCCCCCTGAATGAAGAAAATATATATATAATTATATATATATTTTTTTTATCATTCCATTTGGGCTGTGGGGGGTGGTTAATGTCTGAAGGAGTCGACTGAAGGCTTCTTGTCCTCTGCGAAAGCATGCAATTGGTCCACTGATGGATACATCTTGAGTGTCTAGTGCAGGGGTCAGCAACCTTTTTGACATGGAGTGCCTGTTTGAAATATAGTTGTAACTAGTGTGCCTCAACAATATTCCATGCATCGTAATTTTTTTCTTCTCATAATCAGGTCTTTTTAATGATAATTTTTACATTATTACATCATTATTGTTATTATTAACAATATTATTATGATGGTTGTATCAACCCTAAATCTGAGTTGGGGGGGGGGGGGATGCAATGCAGACAAACAGCTGCATACAGTGCGACCATTTCACTCTTCATTTTTAGACACATCACACACCATCGGTACGTTGGTACTGTACGTTGCTTTTAACATGTGCAATGTTCAATGAAATAGAAAAATAAATAATAAAATGTGTTGATTAATCCCACTGGTCACAATGGTGACCGTAATAATGTTTTTGTTATAAGGCTCTGCAAATGTTACTGAATGATGTAGCAATGTATTTCCAGCTAAATTGAAATAATAAACAAATAAAGGGTCTCAATTAAATATGTGGTAGTAAAAAGAACCTGTGGGAGGATTTCAACAAGATAAATGCGACAACAGTGCAAAATATTTCACTATAATATTTCAAAGCAAAAAAAAAAAATTATATATATATATATATATATATATTTTTTTTTTATACTGCTGCCCCCTGTGCCTATGAAAATGCCCCCGCATGGCGTGCCTAGGGTTGCCTACCCCCACTCTAGTGTGTTCATTAGACGGGTGAAATCCTCTTTCAGTGCCTCTGTTCCCGGTTTTCTTAAGCAGTTAGCCTTGCTGGTATGCACGCCATTAGCGTTAGCCACGCTTCTAGGCCTCTTTGCTTTTGGAAAGAATGATAAATTATATTGAATTCTTTTAAATGTTATTTTTTATTTTTTGCATTAGACTAAGACAGCGGTTCTCAAACTACGGGTTGCGACCCCAATTGGGGTCGCGGCAGTGGCGTAACTCTGTTGCTAGTGGTGCGGGGGACAGATTAGGGGGCGTGGTCCGTGACGTCGCGGGGGGGATGCGTGAATACTTTACCCAAGGCAGTTGTCCTTCCGCGTTCGGTTTGCGCGCCCTGATTGGCCTCTCAGCGCCCAATCACGTTAGCCCTACTATCGCCCTCTGTCTGAAGCGGAGCAGGGCTCTGCTGTGCTTACACTTGATGCAATACACGATACTAACTAGAGAGATTATTAGCGTTTTCTGAAAACCCAAGGACATATTGTTCCATAGCATATGCCTTCAGTTGATCATGACATCCTCTCTTACCTTGACAATTAAAAAGCCTCCATAATTTAGTAAATAAAGCTGTAGCCAGCCAGCTAGCATTGATGCTATTCAAAATGCTATCCACATTAGCTACATAGCTAACCAACTAAATACAATACAGTGGTATCCTGAGGTAACGTTAAATACAACGTTTGCTAGTCGAAATGACTGGACACACACAGGGACAAGTTAAACATCAATCAATAAATGTATTCCAACAGGTAGTTTGAGCTGCTTGTGAGCCGAGGTCTCTCCGTTGGACTCAGCTCAGAGACAATTGTTTGTGTTAAATAACGAGACTAGAGCGTATCCACTGTGCGTCCTGTGAATCCCAACCCATAACACAACAGCGTAGCTTACGCGTCTCTACATTTCGTAGCCGCATTTCTGCAGACCCCTCTCTGATTGGTTGAACTCCATTTCTGCAGACCCCTCTCTGATTGGTTGAGCGAAGCCCCTCTCTGATTGATTTAGCTCGTCACGCAGTAAAAGGCGGATGTAATGTTATCATATCAATCGCGTATAACGTTATTTCGTGTGACTTCGCGGTTTATTCATAACGTTATGCACATTTCACAACACAGCCAGCTGTCAGAAACTGTACATTGTAACGTTATGTTATTTCGCGGCCTGCCCATTTGATGTTCCCAAATCATATTCAGAAAGTATCACAGAGACTTCTATTGACCAAGGAATTAGTTATTATTAGTAAGACACAACATTTCCGTAGCAATTGACCACCAGACTCTTTCTCTTAAGGCATTAACTGGGTTAATTAATATAAATGATATATTGTAACTGTCTAGTTACACATTGGTTCCGAAACATGTATGTTCCAGGCTGCAATTAAAACTTTGAATCTGAGAGAGCTCTGGTCAGCGAAGCCGGCGAGCGATTATTATTGGTTTTTAATGACAAACCAATTACATAAGCCTATCCAACATATGTGTAAAGGCACACACAACATATTCCAGTTAACGGTATATTTTTTTAATGATTCGTTATGGCGTAATCAATACTTCCATGCGTATAAATTGCGTTCGCGACCTCCATGTTTTGGGGCTATTCATCAGAAAACTCGGATCCGGGATTCGGCTCCCATCCGTCGGGCAAGAACTGTGGGTTTTCAGCCTCTCTCTCTGGAGCTTAACGGAGTTTTGACTCCTGGCTAGAGGAGCTTGTCACGGCTCATGCGCATGCGCGCGCTCGGCCAATCAGAGAGGGGTCTGCAGAAATGGGCTCAACCAATCAGAGAGGGGTCTGCAGAAATGCGGCTACGAAATGTAGAGACGCGTAGCTTACATCCTGGTCCCTGCTGGACCGTACCACCACACACACCATTGTGGGGGGGTTTATATAACAATCCCATTCTCTTGTAACAACAATCAGCGGCTGATCGCCGCGGCACGGTCGTGTGTCCGTTTATTATCCATGTATTATCTTTGGACGGTAAAAACGTGGGGGGGACAATAACTGCATTCTGAAACCATGCAGGGGACATTTCCAGGGTGTCCCCCCCCTTAGTTACGCCCCTGGGTCGCGGGTAGGTGACAGTGGGGTCGCGCAATCGCGCATTGGCAAAAAAATTTAAAAAGGCCAAGTATATAAAGCTGAGTTGATTCATTTAACCTGGACACTCGCAATGGATACGTTTGTTGTCAGAAGCGGCGCGTCATGTGCAAGAGAAAGGCAGAATTTAGTAGTAGCGATACCAGGATTACTACGAAACGGAGTAAAATAAGTTATGATCCTAAATACTTGGCATATGGATTTACTTGGACTGGCCAAGAAGATGACCCGAGACCACAGTGCGTTTTGTGTTACGAGATCCTTGCTAACGAGAGCTTTAAACCAAGTAAATGACAGCGGCACTTGGAAACTAACAATCCTGAATTTAAAACGGAACAGTTAGCTTTCTTTCAGAAAAGAAACTACGGTTTTAGAGCAGAGAAAACTGTGCTGAAAACTGCAACAACCGTCAACGAAAAAGGACTACATGCTTCGTTTATTGTTGCCAATTGGATCGCAAAGACTGGGAAACCCCACACACTTGCAGAGAGCTTTTGGTTGCCCTGTACCAAATATGTGGTTTCTGTCCTTTGTGGACAAAGTTGCAGAGCAGCTCCATACAATACCGCTGTCAGATGACACTATTTCAAGAATAATTGACTGCATGTCGGACGATGTTAAGAGCCAAGTTGTGGAAAAACTTAAGCAGAGCCCGTATTTTTCTATTCAACTTGATGAGACCACCGACATCTCTTCTGATGCCCAACTATTAACATATGTGAGATATGAGCACGATGGACAACTTCATGAGGATTTTCTGTTTTGTCAAGCTTTACCCGATCGTGCAACTGGGGAGGAACTATTTAAAGAACTGGATTTGTTTATGACTGACACTGGTCTGGACTGGCAATTTGAACAACTGGATCCAAGATCCGTTCATTGCGCATGACGCAACAGGCCTCCCACTGTCTGAGCAGGAGGCGTTGATCGATCTTTCGTGTGACGAGCTACTGAAAGTCAAGTTAACTGGACAGGCCCTCGCAAAGTTCTGGATATCAGTCCGGAACGAGTACCCGATGCTGTGTAATGCTGCACTGAAAAAGCTTGTCACGTTTGCGTCAACATACCTCTGTGAAGCGGGATTCTCGGCTCTGACATTAATAAAAGATAAATACAGATCTCGCCTCAGAGTAGAAGCGGATCTCAGCCTCTTTCTCAGCACAACGCAGCCCCATTAAGTCTAGTTTTTTTTTATTCTTGAAAGGCGCATGTGAACGCATAAAAAAAAGGCTAAATATGCCTTGATCGTTTTATAAATGTGTATACAGAAACAATTCCGTTTGATAATATTCATTCATTTCATTAATAACATTGTGATGTAATTTTTTATCTTTTTCCCCCTCCTTTTTCCTCCGATTTTCTCCCATCCCAATGTTAGTCGTTATGCCAATTCCCAATCCCCTTCCTGGTCGCTGCGCACTTACACCCCACAGTCGGTCTGGGAGAGTGGAGGCTATCACGTGCTTCCTCCGACACACGTCTAGCCAATCAACCGCCTCTTTTCACCTGGCAGCGCGGACTCTCACTGAGAGGGTGTAACGTGTGGAAGGATCACACTACCCCCCTTAGATCCTATCCGCGCTGAGCAGGCGTCCTGACCGAACTGTAGGAGTCGCTGTTTACAATGACCCGGACCCACCCCGCCAGCTTTCCCACCCTCTAATACAGCCAATTGTATTAGTGTGAACGGCCAGCCAAGCTGGTGACAACGCCGGAGCTGTGAGCTGGATTCGAACAGGCGAATCCAGCGTCTCCAGTGCTGGTGACGAACGCAATCTCCGCTACGCCACCTGACCGTCCTTGTAATTTCATTTTCTAATAAATATGCATGATCAAGTTCCAACAACGTGTCCTTTTATTTTGATATTCATTATTTCCATGTTGAAATTACGCGATACATTAACAGTTTGAGTGCCAGCCATTAACATGGGAAACATGGTTAAATGCCAGGACCCACTTCAATGATAGCGTTGTATTCGCATAATCTCTGTCTTAAATTATGGCCTAATGTGTCTAATCTGCCTGTCGCTTATCAATGACTTGTTTGCAGTCAACATTGTCGAAACGGATTTTTATTATTATTTTTTTTATCGGTTCATTTTCGTTTTATAGCATTTTTAAAAGCCCTCGTTTTTCAGGAAAATATATAGATTCCGTGATAAAAGGCATTTACTGGAATATTCGAGCATACACAAAAACGTTGTCATTTTTCGGCCTATTTATTAATCGCTTTCAAATAAACGCTAGATTATCGATAGTATTTATGTGTACTTATGCACACTATAGAGGTGGGCTGAAAAATCGATTCTTTCATTTCCTCATCAGCGATCACAGCCACACACACACACGCATAGGGCAAACGCTGAGATATAGGTGAAAACAGCTCTGATTATCCTAAGACTGGTAAAATAAATTCCTTACCCGAGATCAGATGTTATCCAAAAAGATTATTCCAATTCCTGATTGCCATTCCAAATATCGATCACGCTTATTGATTACAGTGTTGGGTCCTGTAAATACATAATCCACGCGTTTTCCAGGCCGGCGAGCACAATCGATCCTTCAGTTGGCTTGACGGAAAAGTTAAATGAACAAACTGGCCACCCCCCCTGCATCAGTGTAAAGCAGGGGTCAGCAACCTTTTTGACATGGAGTGCCTGTTTGAAATATAGTTGTAACTAGTGTGCCTCAACAATATTCCATGCATCGTAAATATTTTTTCTCATAATCAGGTCTTTTTAATGATAATTTTTACATTATTACATCATTATTGTTATTGTTATTATTAACAATATTATTATGATGGTTTTATCAACCCTAAATCTGAGTTGGGGGGGGGGGGATGCAATGCAGACAAACAGCTGCATACAGTGTGACCATTTCACTCACATTTGCCCATTCATTTTTGGACACATCACACACCATTGGTGCGTGTACTGTACGTGTGCTGTCATAGCTCCACCTACAGGCCTAATGGAGAACACCAGGATGTGAATGGAGGGTGAATGTGAGGTATATCGTGTAAATAAGTTTTTATTGATCGCAAGACTACACTGTAAAAAGAATTTCAATAATAAGTTACCAGAACTTAAAAATATTGAGTTCAGTTACTGTGCATTAAGGTTTTCAGTTTTCAATCCATAATAAGTTAACAGAAAAATAAGTACACAACCACATTATTTCAACCTAATAAAACTATGTTTATTGTTGTTTTAAGAACACAAGTTGACTTGGTAATACTCACATTTTGAGTAAAAAAATTGCTTTTAACACGTGCAATGTTCAATGAAATAGAAAAATAAATAATAAAATTTGTTGATTAATCCCACTGGTCACAATGGTGACCGTAATAATGTTTTTGTTATAAGGCTCTGCAAATGTTACTGAATGATGTAGCAATGTATTTCCAGCTAAATTGAAATAATAAACAAATAAAGGGTCTCAATTAAATATGTGGTAGTAAAAAGAAGCTGTGGGAGGATTTCAACAAGATAAATGCGGCAACAGTGCAAAATATTTCACTATAATATTTCAAAAAGAAATAAAGAAAATAAAAAAAGTTATTGTTTTTTATGCTGCCCCCTGTGCCTATGAAAATGCCCCTGCGTGCCTATGCAGGCACGCGTGCCTAGGGTTGCCTACCCCTGGTGTAAAGTAATGGGGTGCAGTTACACAGGGAGAAACGATAGGGGGCGGTATCTTCCCAATTGAGCTCAGAGAGACTCTGCAGCACTAACCCGAGACTCGATTGATGAAATATGAATTAAAATTGCCAATAAAAAAAAAAAAGCCAAACAAATGCTATATAGCGTCGGGGGCACTCAACGGTCGGCATGAACTAACGACAAAACGCGTCAGTGGCACTCAATGTGTTAAGTGTGGGGTCGCCAAAAAATATCCAAAATAAAATGGGGTCGCGGTATGAAAAAGTTTGAGAACCCCTGGACTAAGAGGTTGGCAGTCGACTACGGCTCCTTTCGATCGATTAGTAGACTATTCGACTAGTCGAGGTCAGCCCTAGCGTGCACGTGTGTGGTGTGAGAAGACAGGGCCAGTGGTCTAATCCTCTTTGTCCTACAGTGTGAGTGGTGCCACCCCATGTGTTTGTAGTACAGATACAGTCCTGAGCAGAGTTGGTGGTGGAGGGACTAGGGCTTGGAGAGAGAGAGGCCCTATGCTGGATGATGGGGTGGATGGAATGGCCTGACCAGGAGGTGGGGAGTGTGTATGTGTGTACGTGTGTACGTGTGTGTGCGTGTGTGTGTGTGTGTGTGTGGTGGCCCTGGAAAGGAGGGGGTGGGGTAGCGGCTGGTCACCCAGCAACAGACAGGATCCACAGTGCAAACAAAAGCTCCCAAACTGATTACCACAGCTTTTTATTTGAGGAGGGGGGGAGAAAAAGGAAAGCGCTGATGGGGCGACAATCATTTGCACGGGCTGGAGATAGTGACATGATCGTCATAGTGACATGTACCAAATAGCATTTTAATGGTTGCCTTTTATCCAATAGTATGTAAACCAAGAAATAACACCTATTATTACACAATGTGTATTATATCAACAAGGAGCCGTGTGAAACCTAATGTGGTCACTTGAATCTACACTGGTAGGTTCTCAACCTTGGGGTCCCCTAATATAAACATGGGGTCCCCTAATATTAAAATGGGGTCCCCTAATATTAACATGGGGTCCCTTGGGAAAATCCCAATTAAATTTAAATTACTAATAATATAATTATTTAGACATTTAAAACTGAATCCAGCAGAGTGCACCATATAAAAGCCATCCTTCTCGCCTCAAGACTTGCGTCCTTTCTGTTCCTTCTGAGAAATCGTACCTTATCTCGTTGCAGATCTCCTTCTCGTACTTCTTCCTGTTGCGGGCGCGGCAGCAGCAGAAGAGGACGACAGCGATGATGATGAGGGCCAGCAGCACGGTGATGATGGCTGCCGCGATGATGCCGGCCGTGTTGGGGGCTGGTCCAGAGAGAGAGAGAGAGAAACAAGGGGGGTGAACCTAGGGCTCCCAATAGGAAGACGGAGTGTGTCTGGACCAGGCTGCTGTCACCAAGGTGCTTCAAGCACCTGGAGAACATTCAAAACAATTCATGTCTATAGGTTTATTATTGTTCACTCTTGCAATAAAAAAAAATTATCCGCTCTGATCTGACGTACATTTTTCAGTTTGCATAAACATTTTAATTCGAGTTTTTAGTTTGTCAATCAAGAGAGAGAGCGAGAGCGAGAGAGAGAGAGAGAGAGAGAGAGAGAGAGACACACAGAACATGAAGCCAGGGCTTTAACTGTGATGGATGACTCACGCGGTGTGATGCTGAGCTGCAGAATACACTCCTCCATGCCAACGCGGTTCTTGGCCGTGCAGCGGTACGTGCCAGACACGCTGGCAGACGCGTTCCTCACGTTCATGGTTCCTCCCACGGGGTCTGTAGAGAGACAGGGGGGGTGGGGGGGTAGAGTCATGTTCCTAAACACTCACAAGTACAACAGGGACAGACTGTTTACTAGACTGTTTGCAGTGAGATTTGCTCCTGGGGAGACAGCATGGTCTCCCTGCTGAAGAGGACACTGAAGCCAGGTTAATACCTCAGGAGAAAACACATGCTTCTATTTGTTTGTTGATCGTTTGCATATAAATTGCTTTTTTTTCTCCCCTCTTTGGTCGTGTGTGTGTGTGTGTGTGTGTGTGTGTGTGTGTGTGTGTGTGTGTGTGTGTGTGTGTGTGTGTGTGTGTGTGTGTGCGCGTAGTGTTTCTCTCTTTTGGTTGCAGTGCGCCTTTTTGTTCGACCAGCATAGGTATAGAATAATGAACATTATTCCATTTCTATGGGTTCCAGTGACCATATCGTTAGCCGCATACGATAATTGCGTAAGTCATTTCCCAAGATAAAAAAAATATATATACATTTTGTTTCCAGCAAATATGTACGAGTTTTTAATTTATATTTAGAAAATAATGTCCACAAGGTGCATCAACAAGTTTGCAAAAATACAAAAACACAACAACCAGTGCGTAACAAAATAAGGTGACTTTTAAACAAAATATGTCATGACTTAGGCATTTTTCCCTCGTACATAAATACATGTCATACACTAAGGCAGTTGTTATACTTGCCTAAGTCATGTGATCGCCATCTGTGTATGTAACGTTAAAATGCACAAGTCAGTGAGTTAGGCAGATGGGGATTTTTTAACGTAACAAGCGTTCTGATTGGCTGAGGACATAGGCACTAAGCCAGGGTGGTGCAGCAGTGTGAGGAGATTACAGTTAGGCAGAAATCTCAATTTAGCCAAAAAATTACTTAGGCAATTATCATATTAGCTATTAGGCTAACGATATGTGTGTGTGTGTGTGTGTGTGTGTGTGTGTGTGTGTGTGTGTGTGTGTGTGTGTGTGTGTGTGTGTGTGTGTGTGTGTGTGTGTGTGTGTGTGTGTGTGTGTGTGTGTGTGTGTGTGTGTGTGTGTGTGTGTGTGTGTGTGTGTGTGTGTGTGTGTGTGTGTGTGTGTGTGTGTGTGTGTGTGTGTGTGTGTGTGTGTGTGTGTGTGTGTGTGTGTGTGTGTGTGTGTGTGCGCGTGCGTGCGTGCGTGCGTGCGTGCATGATTACCCAGCACAGCAGAGTGTGGCAGCAGCTTGCCATCGCTGGTCTTCTCCCAGGTATACTGCAGGGGGTTGGTGCCCTCCTTGGAGATGCACCTCAGTACGATGTCCTTCCCCTCCTGCGTGGGACCCTCGGCATAGCACCTGGGTTTAGACGGCTTCACTGTGGAGGAGAGAGAGAACAGAGCACCTGGGTTTAGACGGCTTCACTGTGGGGGAGAGAGAGAACAGAGCACAGGCTTAGACAGCTTCACTGTGGGGGAGAGAGAGAACAGAGCACCTGGGCTTAGACAGCTTCACTGTGGGGGAGAGAGAGAACAGAGCACCTGGGCTTAGACAGCTTCACTGTGGGGGAGAGAGAGAACATGGCACCTGGGCTTAGACGGCTTCACTGTGGGGGAGAGAGAGAACATGGCACCTGGGCTTAGACGGCTTCACTGTGGGGGAGAGAGAGAACATGGCACCTGGGCTTAGACGGCTTCACTGTGGGGGAGAGAGAGAACAGAGCACCTGGGCTTAGACAGCTTCACTGTGGGGGAGAGAGAGAACATGGCACCTGGGCTTAGACGGCTTCACTGTGGGGGAGAGAGAGAACATGGCACCTGGGCTTAGACGGCTTCACTGTGGGGGAGAGAGAGAACAGAGCACCTGGGATTAGACAGCTTCACTGTGGGGGAGAGAGAGAACAGAGCACCTGGGCTTAGACAGCTTCACTGTGGGGGAGAGAGAGAACATGGCACCTGGGCTTAGACAGCTTCACTGTGGGGGAGAGAGAACATGGCACCTGGGCTTAGACGGCTTCACTGTGGGGGAGAGAGAGAACAGAGCACCTGGGCTTAGACAGCTTCACTGTGGGGGAGAGAGAACATGGCACCTGGGCTTAGACGGCTTCACTGTGGGGGAGAGAGAGAACATGGCACCTGGGCTTAGAATAGAATAGAAATCCTTTAATAATCCAGAGGGAAATTCGGCACTACAGATCGCTCACATTGAATGACAATAAACATTTAGGTAGTCAATAGGACTAAAATAAGAATAAGAATATAATAAATAAATATAAAAAATAAGAATAAAATAAAGAATAAAATACGGTCCGGGATATACATTCTAGTATGTATATACATGCTAAAATCTTAAATATACAACTATCCAGCCAAACACATACAGAAATATACAGTAAAATGTACCGCTTCATTTAGACAGCTTCAGTGTGGGAGGGGAAGAGCAGGGTTGAAGTTAGGGTTAGCAGCATAACCGGGGCTCAAAATTAATGGCGTCCCGATGTCCCAAAGTCGTGAAAAATAAAATAAAAAGACGCTCAACACTTAAATGTATGCTTTGGGACCCTTCAGGGATGATAAGAGTAAAGCCTATTGTTAGGTGAGCCTGTGCTTTGCCAGCAGTAGAGTAACATTAATGACCTGCGGACCTGTGGGCAACAGAACCTGCTGTCAAGAGCTGAGAGACGCTGAATAGACACTACAGGATGAGCCTCTTGACAATCTACTACCAAGCAATTGATTTCATAGTTATAAAGATAGACAACGTTTGTTATAAGAGTTGCATTTGCTAATGGGCTAGATAGCCCAATAAACAAAAGTGGTTTACGTTAACACAGGATTTCGAAGGTTAGCAAAAACATCACAGACAGGAAACTACTGTTAATGATTCATATGGGCTTCTAACCATGTTAGTAACATTATGTCTTGGAAAATATTATCATGTTCATAGTTCTGTTAAAATACATATTCTCTGTACAGCCTTGACTAGTTAATATAGTTAACTAGTATACAGATCAGACACTAGGGCGACAGTCTTAACACAACGGCCAAGGCCCAGGACAGATTGACTTAGATATGACATGTCCAAGTAAATCACATCTTGTTCTTTTCTTGTTAATCTTGACTCCAGTCTTGTGACAGATACGACAAAACCCCTAGTTTCATTTTCTCATCTTTGTTTACCTTTCTTGTCATATCCGTTATTAATTTGTCAGCTTATGTTTGTCATGTCAATTATGTATTTATTAATTTTATTGTAAGTCTGACCAGAGCTCTCTCTCACTTTCTGGTCAGATGCTTGTGTGTACACTCGTTTCTCTGATTGTAAACTGAGGATACTCTTTCTGTGGCCACAGAAACAGAAATAAACTATGTTCTATTTTTTATACAATTTGACTCATCTGAATTTCTACAGTTTAACTGTTTGGCTCATTTAAAATATTCCACAACATTAGTAACATTATAAAGTTGCTGCATTTGTGTGTCCCGTGTGTGTCCGTCTGTGCTTTGATCCATCAAGCTAAGATGAAGATAACGTTACAGATTGGATTTGCAGGTCTGAATCTCCGCTCTATCGGAGTAAACTCCCACAGTAAGCATAACGTTGACTTACATTGTCTTTTCCACACACAACACTTGAACACTAAGTACCAGTATTATGAACTTTTAATCATAAATTCCTTGTAGCAGAGTTTTTTTTAGAGGGAATAAGTTTGGGTGGGGGGGGCGCTCATCCGCGTTTTGATTGGCAGAAGACGGCACATGAGTGAGAGAGGACATGGAGCGAGAGAGAGAAAGAGCGAGCGAGAAAGAGAGAGCGAGCGAGCGAGGACAGGGAGCGAGAGAGAGAGAGGAGAGAGAGAGAGAGAGAGAGAGAGCGAGAGGGTGTCCACTGTCCAGTGAAGATGGCCTTGCACAAGCAGTGTTATTGTTTTTATTGTATTTGATCATTCAGATTGGCGATTTAGCTTGTGACCGAGTCTGTCATACAAACACTGGCTTTTAAAGGTGGCCAACAAGCACTGACCCAAATTATTATTAGGATATTTTGGATTTTTCTTCATTAGGCCTAATTCATTGCCTAATGCATTAGTCAGCTTCAATCTTTCTTATCTTTATTGAGTATCCGAATAAATCAGTCTAGATAATGTAAAAAATATATATATATATAATATATATATATAATAATAATAAATATTTACATTTTGGGTTTGATTAAAATATTTTTTGGGAGGGTGGTGAAAAAAGTTAGTTTGGAGCCCTGATAATAGCACCTGGGCTTAAACAACTTCACAGAGACAGAGAGAGCATTAGATATGGCAGCCAAGCCCAGGAGCCCCCTTCTCCCCCTCTTGATTATCTCAACTACACACTACCTGAGTTGTGTGTGTGTGCGTGTGTGAGCGTGTTGGGGGAAGATGTTCTTTAGTTTGTACTAGTATGCGTGAACACATTATGTATGGTGTGTTCTGTGTGTGTGTGTGTGCACTCCAAGCCACTGATTGCCCCATGCTCGTCGCGCTCGTCATGAGCATAATGAGAGCAGTAATCAGGGTAATTAATACAGCTGCTGTCATTACAGGTGCCGTCACTCAAGATAATGAAGATCAGAGAGAGACAGGGAGAGAAAGACATGCGCTAAGCAGCGCTATCACACGTCTATTTATTCACACACAAAACCACACACGCGCGCGCGCACACCACACGCACGGCCTCCGTGTGAAAGTCAGACGTATGCAAACACACTCCTGGGCTGGTCGCAGTGGTCGGTGTGCTGGCAGGAGATGGGACGTGGAATTCCAAAAGCAAACAAAAGGCCCAAATTAAAAGCAGACAGAATCCAGTGAAATGTAAAGGGGGAGGGGGGGGAGGGGGGCTGGAGGTAGGGAGGTAGGGGTGAACTAAGGGCTCTGTAGGGTGGGAGGGGAGGGGGGTGGGCAGGTTCACAGAGAGAATCTGACGCCACAATCACCCCCGGAGTAAATTCTGCACTGGTGGGGTGACTATATGAAAACACAGTGACGGCATGTGTGCATGCATGCGGGCATGTCTGTGTGTGTGTGTGTGTGTGTGTGTGTGTTTGTGTGTTTGTGTGTACATGTGTGTGTGTACATGTGTGTGTTCATGTGTGTGTCAAAAGCTGGAGCGAGGGCTGACATCATGGTGGTGTGGTAATGGCCGCTGTAACAACAAGCCCCTCTGGAGTGGAGCTGGCCAGTTTTTGAGCATGCAGGGGGTGGGGGGGGGGGGGGGGGGGGGGGGGGGGGGGTGGCTTAGTGGGCACAGCCGTCAGGATTAACACCAGACAGACAGCTAGCCCTGTGTCCTCTGGGAGCGCTAATCTAATATAGACACAGGGGTCAGGACGGAGAGATGGAGGGAGGGAGATAGAGAGAATTAAACGAGTGGTGATAGACCGATCGAAGGGGGGACCAAAGGGGCCAAGGCTGTGTGGTCTCGCCTACCTCCACGGCCTCCTGTCCTCGCCGTGGTTGTGAGTCACACACATGCACATATACACAGAATATACACACACACGCACCACCACTACCGCCGCCAACCCACACACACACAGTAAATGTCACGGAGCGATGACCGTTGGAATCTCTCTCTCGTTAGGTGAAAGTCAAACTCGACACATCCAAGGGCTTTTCACGCATAGTTTCTCATATTAGGACGCCAGGACGGCTAGCCAGCCACCCCTGTGCGGATATATTTATTTGATATGTGAGATGAGGTGGAAAGGAGAAGAAGAATTGAGACTTGTGATGCTGGAGGGGCTTCAGGGTGATAAAACTAGACGGGCAGCAGGGCTACAATATAAAGATAAAGAGGTGACCGAGGTACAAGGCTGTAGTGAAGATAAAAGGGTAGTAGAGCTACATTCTCTGTGGTCCTTGACCAGGTGGGCGGGACCATACACCAGGAACTCACCATTAGGGCTGGGCAATATGGCCAAAAATGATATCACGATATCGATAACGATATCGTATCACTCGATATCGATAATTATCGATATTGTTATAAGTACTTTTTTTTTTTTTACAACAGATGTATGTTTATTTTGCAGCAATTCTTTGTCGTTGCCACCATCTTTAGTGTTACATCCGCTCACACTCCAGTTCTCAGGCTGCAGCTGGTTTGAAAGCGAAAGTAAACAAGCTTCTCTGCTGGCTGTGGCTCCAGAGGAGTTGAATAGGTCTGGCTCTGCTAGTTTCTTTTCTATCTTTTGGCGCTTTTTTGGTGGACAAACCACCGCACATGTGCACCATGACTCGTGACTGGAGACTAGCTCTGCTAGCACAGATAGCCTACTGTGTACAGACGGTTTCAAACTGTATTTTAAATTAGAAAGCAAACAAAATAAATGGACAAGAGAAAAATAAATCTCTATTTGGTCAGTATTGTCATTTGGACAAGCAAAGCCATTACTTTAAGTTGCAGGCAAGAAAGACAAGTCTGTCCACTGTATCTGGTTTTAAAACTGCCCTGTTGCAGGTTAAAAAAAATAAGATATATATTTTTTCGATATCGATTATTAACACATTGACCGCCAGCAGCAGGGGGCGCTGATCCCCCTTCATCGCCAGGTCTTTATTCAATTGATAGTTTTAGACTGCGACATTTGCGAGTGCTTAAAATATATCTTATATTATATCTATGGGTCTAATAACACCGTCGAGTCTCAGTGAGTTGCTTCCAGTCAACATGCCTGAGACAGATTGTTTTTTCATCTGTACATTTCCGTTTATACCGCTTTGAATAGAGTATGGTTTGGGTGCTTTTCAGTAATTCCAGGAAAAAGACGAGAAAAAGGCATTTTACTGTAATCCAGTCATCACGTTGTAATTTTTCGGCTGATTATCTAATCATCCTGAAATCAACGCTAGATTATCATTATATATCTCGTCGTGCATACATGAAATTACCGTCGTAGCGGGGCGCTCGCTCCCCCCCCCCCCACCGCAGTCAACGGTAATAAGCACAACACGGTCCACATAGATAGCTGTGATCGCGGTAGAAATAAATGTCAGATCAACGATCAAATTTATATATAGTGTTCTTACCTTGTATCTGATGTAATGCAAAAGAAATCCAAATATCTGATCGCAATTCCAAATACTGCTCGTGGAGGTCCGTACCACACTACCGACGTTTCACAATGACGGGCGGGCGGGGTTACTGTTCGATGCCATCATTGTATAGAACTGGCTCGCCTAAGTATTTAAACCCCGCCCGCCCGCGTCTATTCAAATACCAACCGGTTCATACTTCCGCGTTCGCGTTTTGCGAATCTGATTGGCCACTGCCGTTTCTGGTGCGATCTGATTGACCACGGACTTTTCTGGTCATGTGACATGTGCGCCCAATCGTGTGACGCGCCCATTTCCGCCTCGACCAGCAGCAAACTACCTAACGCCTAGTTTATCACTGGTTAAGCTTAGGCGACTCTGTCGAAGTTGGTTAAGGTTAGAGTTTGGAATCAGGGCTGGCGTTCTATCGCCATGCTCTAAGACAAACTCTAACCTTAACCAACTTCGAAAGAGTGCCTAAGCTTAACCGGCGAAAGAACTTACCGTCACACGATTGGTGCAACCAGAAACAGCAGTGGCCAATCAGAGCGCAAAACGCGAACGCGGAAGCATGAACCGGTTGGTATTCGAATACAGGCCGCCCGCCTGGCTCAGATCGGCTCCTAAAACACACCAGCCCATTTTCAATGAGATGCAATAGCTCTGCATGACAGTAGAGGGCGGTGTTGACCGTCTGCCAGCTCAGACAGGGTCTGAAGGGTATACCAGAGGCTGCAGCTATGAATTATGAATAGATATAGCGAATAAACGAAATAACGATCCCAAAAACGAGTTAACTCGTTTCTGGCGCTGAACGCATGGCGGGCAATAACGAGTTAACTCGTTTCCGGCGCAGATTGTGTTAAAATATATCGCAATAATTATTGTTATCGTTTTATCGCCCCAACCCTACTCACCATACCATATACCGCGACCATATTTGGCCCTCGATGATGAGAATATCTGCGATAATCAATATATTGCAAGAAATGGAATCTACCGATTCATCATGATATCTGGGTAACTGGAAGAAGAGAAATACCAAGAAAAAGAAAAAAAAGTAGGAATTATGTATTTATTCACTGAATTGACATGAAGGCTTATTAGATTATTTAGTCTGCATCACAAACTGGCCCAATTGTACATGAAACAATGTACAACTAATTGCATAGTGCCTCTTTAACACACACTGACCGCAACTTGATTATTATTAACTATTAATTATGTCCCCAATGGAAATCTTTGTTATCATCTGCAATAAAAAAAATATATATATACATCATCCGTTTTATCTAATAATGTCTGTTCACCGACATAAAAAAGAAAATATATATATATATATATATATTGATACTTAGCGCCCGTGTATCGATAACACGTCGCAAGAGGTAGTACGACTATATATCGCAGTATCGATATTTTGTCTCACCCCCATCACTGACTGCGTTTTCCATGCAAATTGATATTCCAATATCACTGGGGAAGCTCAACTATACAGCCTTTTTAGTTCTGCATGTAAACTGTCTTGTTTACAAATACCCAGTGGTGAAAAGTAATTTAAGTCTTTCTTTTTTACTCAAGTACTGTACTTAAGTACAATTTCAAGCTACTTGTACTTTACGTGACTATTTTCATTGTAGGGAACTTTATACTTTTACTCCACTACATTTCAAAGGAAATATTGTACTTTTTACTCCACTACATTTATCTGAATCCATCAGTTACTTTGAAGAAAAGGATTTTGCATAGAAAATATGGCAAAAATGTACAGTATGAAGATGATATACTTTCATATAACTCATCAACTTCAAGGAGTACGTAATCAGAGCAGCATGACTGGACCACATACCACTTTAACATAACCTATATAGGTCAATGGATCGAGGATTGAATGCTCCCAAGCACTGGAATACACAAACGTCATGTAGAATGCATTATTTTACTTTAGATACTTAAGTACATTCAAGAGCACATACTTCTCTACTTTTCTTTTTTAAAGATTTATTTGAGCATTTCTACAGCTTTTATTGGTGGTCATACAAGACCGACAGAGGAGAGGGAGAACGGGAAAGATGTGGGGAGGACATGCGACAAATCAGCCCGGGAGCGGGAGGCGAACCCAGGGCGGCCGCGTAGGTCTGCGAGGCAGTATGCGGTGCGCCACTGGGGCGCCCCATACTTCTCTACTTTTACTTAAGTAGAATTTGAATGGATGACCTTTACCAGAGTACTCATTTAATTAGGTATTTCTACTTTAAAGTAAAGGAACTGTGTACTTATTCCACCACTGCAAATACCCGGGACTATGAAAACCACTGAGGCATGTAAACACCTTATCCGATTTACAGTTGTTGGGTTTTTGCTGCCAGTGTAAGTTCTGGTTAGGGGTTTTAATGTCTTGCTCAAGGACACCGTTTTCACACACTTGCCAGGGAGGAGCCAGAATCTAACAGAGAACCTTCAGATTACCAGACGACCCGCTCCACCTCCTGAGCCACTGCCCACCTGGGGATGCATGGGATATTTGCAATCAGGATATAAAGTTGCATAAAAACATCTCATCCCATAGTTGCAAGATCTCAACTGGGATATTGGGGAGAATCAGGAATACTACCGTTTGTGTGTGTCAAGGCCCTTGTGATTAAGGAGGCTATTGAAATGGATTGGCATTTGGCTTGGAGGGGTGATTGGCTGTTGCGTGGTTACAGTAGAGCTCAGATAGTGACCTGTGATTGGCTGTTGGCTTGGAGGGGTGATTGGCTGTTGCGTGGTTACAGTAGAGCTCAGATAGTGACCTGTGATTGGCTGTTGGCTTGGAGGGGTGATTGGCTGTTGCGTGGTTACAGTAGAGCTCAGATAGTGACCTGTGATTGGCTGTTGGCTTGGAGGGGTGATTGGCTGTTGCGTGGTTACAGTAGAGCTCAGATAGTGACCTGTGATTGGCTGTTGGCTTGGAGGGGTGATTGGCTGTTGCGTGGTTACAGTAGAGCTCAGATAGTGACCTGTGATTGGCTGTTGGCTTGGAGGGGTGATTGGCTGTTGCGTGGTTACAGTAGAGCTCAGATAGTGACCTGTGATTGGCTGTTGGCTTGGAGGGGTGATTGGCTGTTGCGTGGTTACAGTAGAGCTCAGATAGTGACCTGTCACGTCTAACATCACACAGAGAGAATCAAGTGCTAGTTGCAGGGAGGTCTTAACGGAAAATATTGACTCGTTGACTAGTCATAGTCATCAGACTCTTAGGGCTAGATCCACAAAGAATGGATTGCACGGTGGTAATTTCACCCTTACTTACAATTTATTATGAATTGAAAATGGGGGACCCTGATGTAAACAAGACGAAAGTCTCTCTCTGGTCTGCATCCCCTTAACAATTGTTGATTGAATGAAAATGTTATTAACACATCCGGTGCCGTTAACGTAGAACTAAGTTTCTGTCGCCCAACCGCTGAGTGCCGGAAACGTAGATCTACGTTTTTCTCACAGTATTTCTTTTAATCGCTATTGCCATTCATAATTCAGCGGGACACCTTGTGCATACTGTTCTGAGTGTGTCTGAGCTGGCAGACGGTCTTATACTGCCCTCTAATGCCTTCGGCCATTATTGCACTCCATTAGGAACGGGGTAGTTTCTTTTCTCTACCGAGCTGCGGTGTGGGGGCGGGTCCTAAATACTCTGTCAAAACACACGCTTGTAGGGATGGTCTAAACCATATTGCATGCTTGCACGAGGAAGGATAATAATGATGATCTAGCGTTGATTTCAGGAAGATTCGATAATCAGCCGAAAAATTACAACGTGTTTATTGAATTACACAAAAACGCTGTTTTCGTGTCTTTTTCCGGGAATGACTCAAACTATATTCATATTCAAAACGGTATAAAACGGAAATGTACGGATGAAAAAATTATCTGTTTTTTTGCACGTTGACTGGAAGCAACTCACTGACACTCGACGGCGTTATTAGACCCATAGCTATACCATAAAATATAGGTTTAGCTCTACAAACTACAACTACGTTTACATGGGGTTAATGGACGGCAAGGCCAGGTCACTTCCCGGAAGGGGCGTGGCACTCAATGTGTTAACAGATTGCAGAATGGGTACAATACAGTACGGCTCAATACACACAATTGTTAAGGGGATGCAGACTAGAGAAAGACTTTCGTCTTGTTGAAAAGGGTCCCCCATTTTCAATTCATAATGAATTGTAAGTAAGGGTGCAATTAGCACTGTGCAATCCATTCTTTGTGGATCTAGCCCTTAGACTCTGTAAAATTCTGTTTCCCATATACATTCGTGCAGAAGGACCCCTCTAAATCTAGTGTTTACCAGAGATGTGCTTATCTTTTTTTCTTTCAGTAAATAAGTCCTTCAGTGTGAAAAAGAAAACATAAAAAAGTACTACTTGACTAACAAAGTTGTTGACATCCGAGACCAATCTGCTGGGTCCATGGCCTCGGATGGAGCAGCAGCCTGAGCCCTAATAGAGATCTCTTGGACCGGCTTCTCAGAGGTGAATGTATGGGCGAGGTCAGCAGCGAGACAGTGAGTGGTTGTGAGTGCTGCTGACGTGCCTTTGGTCGCTGTGCAGGAGTGACTGCAGGTGGCCTCTCTCCTCCCATTACCTTCACTGTCCGTTCGCACACAGCCACAGATTACACAAGTAGGGACACTATCCACTCTGTGTACTACCTGGACCCGGGACAGAATGCTCTGTGTGTGTGTGTACTATGTACATGTCAGTTCATGCACGCCAGTGTGACGAGCATGCCTGTGCATGGTGTTTATACATAATGGTGTGTGTGTGTGTGTTCCCAAGACCATCTACCTTGTGACAAGATCAACCTGAAAGGTAAAATGCGGAGCAGGCAACATGTCCGACCCTCTGCTTGTCACCCCCCCCCCGGAACACCTCCGGCCCTTAGGGCCAATAGCTAGCAGCCTGTCAGCCTCAAGCTATCAAGTGCACTGGGGCCGTCACCAACGATTATTTTGTTATAGATTAATCTGTTGATTATTTTTTATCAATTAGTTGATTCATTTAAACGATAATTGATTCTATTTGCAATTGAATATTTCTAAATGTTTTACTAGTATCCTCAGGTCACATGGGTAGTTAGTTGCCTCTTTGACACCACCTACTGAATACCCAGAGTAGGAGATGAGCCATGAAGTTTATTTATGTCTATAAATGCTGTGTAGTGTGGATGCCTACTGTACATGAGTAGGGTGAGTAAACTGCATGCCATTACTGCTTTTTATCTATCGACTCATTATAGCTACTTTATTATCTTGAAATAATATAACACCTGCCCGTTACTATCACATTGTTTATCATTACATACAATGTATAGCAAAATGCTGAAAAACTGGGAACAAAATGTACTTTTTAGCTTTAGATTAAAAAAACTACCAGCCAGAGAGATTTTTTACCGGCCAAAAATTATAAATAGTTTTTTAGTATATCTCCATGAATTATTATATATATTGTGTGTTATCTCTCCACTCCATGCTATGGTAGTGCTTGTGCCAGCACAGGAGATACGATAAAAAAAAAAAATAAAAAAAAAAATATATATATATATATATATATAGGCTATATACATATTGATTTTATCTTCCTTTTGAATAAAATAGGCTGAGGAATCAGGATTGTTAAAGCTAATTAGCCTAATCCATGTCAAAAAGAGTAGCCTATAGGAAATGTATACACACACACACACGCACAAGAGAGAGGGAGAATAGCTTATAGCAGACTTAATGATTTTACAATATTTTTGCTAATGAAGTGAAATATTTTTATAGTGTAACTTTTGGCTACTTCATTGATCACCATCATTGAAGGTACAGAGAGAGAGAGAGAGAGAGAGAGAGCGAGAGAGAGAGAGAGAGAGAGAGAGAGAGAGAGAGAGAGAGAGAGAGAGAGAGAGAGAGAGAGAGAGAGAGAGAGAGAGAGAGAGAGAGAGAGAGAGAGAGAGAGAGAGAGACAGGCACGTCTCTCTCATCACAGCTGGGAGATGAGCTTAGTGGTGCAGCAGAGGAACCGGTTTGAAAATCGCTCAAGTCTTCCCGGTTAAACGTGTTTGTTCAGCACAAGGATTTCCGGCATTTAGGAATGAGAATAATTTCAACAAGGACAGTTGCCATTTCTAGTAGCATGTTCTAATCAGAGTAAAACTATTTTAACAACGACAACATAATGCAGAGCTTGTTGGATCAGCTTCTTGCCGTCTTCTGTCTGTCAACGTGGTTTAGACGTGGAGTTCATTGCTGGGTTAAGTACTTCTATTCTATTCACATAATATGCTTATGCGTTTCACAAACAGTTTTTTCCCCACAGCAGTCCGAACACTGAACACCCTGGCCCGCCCCCCTTTGCACAAACGGGCAAGCATCTGTCACCGACCGACACTGTTACCGTGACTGTCCTATTGTATTTATGTATATATGTGTTGACGTTTTTGATGTTTGATGTCTGTTTCATGTTTTTATATAACCAGTGCTCAACATCTGTACCGAAATCAATTACCACCAACCATCGTTGTGTGGCATTAAAGTATCTTGTATCTTGTTGTACTACATATATCTATTCTATTCACATATATGCTTACCACTTGTATCTATTGCTATGTCCGCCCATTACAATCACGCAAACGGTCTAATGCCTGTCCCGTCTCCCTGTGAGTGGCTGTCTCAGAGTGATGATCGGAGTGTTGGACGTCCCATGATGATGACCGTGAGGATGCGACCCTCTCTGCACCGCCCCTTTGCCTCAAATAGATCTGCCATCAGCTCTATTTTTTATCTTTCAAAATGTTCAGTTGCTATCGCATGCACTTATCTGTGTTTCATTACACATATGAGTGCATGCTTACCAACTGTTCGCCTGTTTTATTGCAACACTACCATCACCGACATCTAAGAAGGGAGATCCCCCCTTGAATGGCCCTTCTAAGGTTTCTCTCCTCCACATTGTCTGTGGTGCATTTTTTCCTATTGTGAGTTATTCCTTACCTTCGCACAGGGTATGTCTGGGAGTGTTGCATTTATTTTAAATTTTTTGGTGTTTTTGTTTTGTTCTTGATTTATTGTGATGTTTCTTCTTGACTTGTTTAACACTTTCCTGGCCAACCACGTATATATACGTTATTGGGATCCGACCTCTGGAGGCCAACCACGTATATATATACGTTATCGACTCGTTTTTGCTTTTATTCCATTTTAATATCCTACTCAATGTCACGGAGCTGTATGTTGCCTGGAAAATGCCTTTGGGATTCGGAAAAGTGCAGTACCGATCAGATCCTGGTACAAACAACCTCACGCAAAGTGAAACCTTGTTATGAGAAGCTGGCCTCATAGAGTGAGATTAGACGGGCCCCAATGGCCCTGAATGTGTTAACACTTTCGCGACCGCTGGGACCCGTCTAATATAGTGGTTGAGGACCAGCTTTTGTAAACAGACCTGTGTCTTTTTGTAGAGCTAAATCTATACTTTATAGTATTGCTATCTGTCCATTCTCATTGTCAATTGAGTTCATAAACCGTCCCTTCAAAATGGCTTAAAGAAAAAAAAAATGCATCAATAGGTTGTCATTTTATAGCGCCGTGAATATAAGCATTATAGCGGATTTTGTCTCGTATATTTTCTGGGAGGCTAGATAAATGGCTAATAGCTGCTAACGTTATATCCAACGGCATTTCCGTTTTACAGATGCTAAAGAAATAACTCCAACTGCATATTAGTCTATTTGCCATCCCACAGAGCCCCATTGTGAACCCGGAAATTTCGGAACCACCAACGTTTTATGATGGATATGGATAGTACGGATCCCCAGCACTCAGAAACTGCCGGATGCTAAGTTGTAAATGTTGGGCAACTTTTTTTATTTGCATAATTAGCATACATTTGCATAATCGCCTAAATGGTCAAATCTCAGAAACTACTTGATCAATTTCAACAATGTTGGAGTTGTTTTGGGGGTTATTCGGGATACTGAATCCATTTATGATACTTAAGAGAAGAAAAAAGTTTCAAAATTGCAATATTTACTGGAATTTACCTGCCATTGCCGATTGAATGAAGATTCGCTTCTGTGTCGTCAAATGTTGTGCTTAGTCAACAACGTGAGGCGGCCTGGAGATATAGCTCTAAGGTGGAAGAGCTGATCAGCAGAGGGAAGCAGTAATCCAACAACTGTGAGAATTTCAAACAGTAGGCTATCTTTCCTTCTTTCAGATTTTTGATACACTGTTTCTCCATCAAGAAAGCTTTTTCATAATTCGGATAGCATTTTACTACATGTAACTTCAGTGTCAACCAAGAATGATATGCAATTCGAAATTGGCCCCTGTAAAAAAAAGAAATGGTGGAGCTGAAAAATCTAGAATTAAAAAACAAAAATTGCTAGTAAAAGACGCAGAACAATATTTGAAAATTACAGACCTGTTTAGTAGAGGAAGGAACAAGTGACTTGCTGCGAAACATGCTGGTGATGTAGAGTAGGACAGTTTAATTGGGGGAGAGACAGAGAGAGTGACGGACACAGAGACAGACACAGAGAGAGAGAGAGAGAGAGAGAGAGAGACACATACACAGAGAGAGAGACACGCAGAGCGAGAGACACACACACAGAGAGAGACACACACAGAGAGAGAGACACACAGAGAGAGAGAGACACACACACACACACGGAGAGACACACAGAGAGAGTGAGAGACACACACAGAGAGAGACACAGCGAGAGAGAGAGAGACACACACACAGAGAGAGAGACACACACACACACAGAGAGACACACGCACAAAGAGAGAGAGAGACACACACAGAGAGAGAGAGAGAAAGAGAAAGAGAGAGAGAGACACATACACAGAGAGAGAGACACACACACAGAGAGAGACACACACAGAGAGAGAGAGACAAAAACAGAGAGAGAGACACACACATAGACACACACACAGAGAGAGAGAGAGAGAGAGAGAGAGAGAGAGAGAGAGAGAGAGAGAGAGAGAGACACACACACACACACGGAGAGACACAGAGAGACACAGAGAGAGAAAGAGAGAGAGAGACACACACACACACAGAGAGAGACACAGCGAGAGAGAGAGAGAGAGAGAGACACACACACACAGAGAGAGAGAAACACACAGACAGAGAGAGAGAGAGACACAGAGAGAGAGACACACACACACACAGAGACACACACACACAAAGAGAGAGAGAGACACACAGAGAGAGAGAGAAATTACTACCCGATTGAGTGACTATTTTGTAAATTAATATGTTTCTTGTTGATTGTCTTTACTGTTATTACTAATATTATGATATTTTATTGCTTAATATATATGTTATTGTTTGTATGTTGAACTTGCTTTGGCAATAAGTATGTTAATATTTCATGCCAATAAAGCCTATTTGAATTTGACACACACAGAGAGAGACACACAGAGAGAGAGAGAGAGAGAGAGAGAGAGAGAGAGAGAGAGAGAGAGAGAGAGAGAGACACACAGAGAGACACAGAGAGAGAGACACGGAGAGAGAGAGAGAGAGAGAGAGAGAGAGAGAGAGAGAGACACAGAGAGAGAGACACACAGAGAGAGAGAGACACACAGAGAGAGAGAGAGAGACCTGGAAAGCGAACAGGCTCTTGGACTGGGTGTCTGGGAGGAAGTGGGGGGTCTTTTGATGTTGATTAAATGGCAAGCAACTAATGTCATGAGTGCAAAATTAAAGGACAATAAATCGAATCTAACTGAAATTGTGTAGCACAGACCTTTCTATGGATCAAAACCTCAATATTATTATGGTGTAGTTAATACTTCATGTATCCTTAATCCCTAGGCTAATGAGGCACTAAGATGTTAGTAAAAAAAAGAAAACGTATGCCAATGACAGGAAGTAACGGTATATATGTGTGTGTGTGTGTGTGTGTGTGTGTGTGTGTGTGTGTGTGTGTGTGTGTGTGTGTGTGTGTGTGTGTGTGCATGTGTGTGTGTGTGTATGTGTGTGTGTGTGTGTGTGTGTGCACTGTGCACGAGTGCACATCTAGGGGCGGGGTGTAGATTTAATCTCCCTGATGTTGACTCCTTAGCCACAGCCTTGGGTTGTTTAATACTGGACGAGTGTTACATAACGGCCGTTGTGTGGGCCGGTGCGTGGGCTGGTGCATCTGAATGAATGTCCTGGGCTGCAACAAAGATACAATGGTAAACCACCATCCATATCTTCCTCATTCCTGGTTGTGTCTGTGTGAAATCTCTCCCCAATCAGGTTCAAATGTTCTCGAGGTCATGTCCTACAAAGTATCCTCTATACTATAGTCTGCCCCATTGTTCTGACCAGGATTATTACATTCCTTTTGGCCTCCTTCCTGAGTCTGACGTGGACGAGAAACCCATCTATAGTCCTAGTTATCAAATTCTTGGTTTGCAATGGTTTTGCACCTTGTGGGTAAATCTACAACTCCTGTTTCCTCATTGTCTCACTGCTTGGTCCCTAACAAGGAAAAATGGGCATTCTAAACACTCTGTGCAAGGCCTCTATTAGGCGGTAAATTGTTCTTGCTGTCCAAATGTAATCATTTCAGTGTCCTCTAAAACTTTCTAATTGACTGAAAATGCACCAAAATGAGTTGAAATTTGGTAGATTCCAGTAAATATTGCAATTCCGAAACTCTTGAGTATCATAAATGGATTCAGCATCCCGAATAACCCCCAAAACCACTCCAACATTGTTGAAATTGATCAAGAAGTTTCCGAGATTTGTCCATTTAGGTGATTATGCAAATGTATGATAATTATGCAAATAAAAAAAGTTGCCCAACATGTACAACTTAGCATCCGGCAGTTTCTGAGTGCTGGTGACCCATACTATCCATATCATAAAAGTTTGGTGGTTCCAAAAAAGGGGGGGGCGGGGGACGTAGTTTATTATTATTGATTACCAATAACAGTGTTCGTGTAACTAGCCACATACGCTGATCGGCTGGTTGCGTATCATAGCAAGCTCTGATCAGCATGTAATTTACGTGAAAAAGATCTTACCATGAGCCGGTGGGATACCCCGAGCATTTCCCCGTTATCGATCGGCATCTGGTAGATCGATATGTCCATTGGCTGATGATAAATCCCCTTATTACATGGTGAAATCTGCGATTCGAAACGTAATCCACGGTACAGGATGCCGATTCAGAATCCGGCTACTAAAAAAAGTGATCCGTTCGCCCACAGGGCACATTACAGTAGCGCGATAGCGCCCCTAAGAGGATCTGGCCAGTATTGCATCTTCTCGAATTCACAGACTATGGAATATCTGCAATGCCGCTCCGAGACCTTGAACCGGTTATTAAAATGGAATAAAAGCAATAACAACTTGCCACGGCTATATACGTGATTCTGTCCACAACGCATGGATTCGAAACCCGTTTAAACTCGTGGTCGGGCGGCAAAGTGTTAAAGAAGATGTGTCCGGCCCAAAACTAACGTGTTACGTGTAGTTTATTCATCTTTTTACATTTATTTCACCAGGTAAGAAGCTTGAGCTCAAAGAGCTCTTTTTCGAGCAACACCTGACATAAAAAACAACAACAAACAACCATACAGGACAGTAAATGAACATAGATAAAAGATAAATATAAAAAGAGCAAGCAGCAGGCGGCTGGGTGGCGCAGCGGACATTGCGCTTGTCACCAACGCAAGAGACACCGGTATCGAATCCGGCTGTCAGCTTTGCCTCCGGCTTGGGCCGGCCGTCATACTGACTCAATTGGCAGAGTTAGCGGGAGGGGAGTCGATGGGTGGTAATCTGGACGTTGTAAACAGCGACTCCTACAGGTCGGTCAGGGCGCCTGCACAGCAAAGACAGGAAAATGGTGGGGGCAGTGTGAGCCTCCTACACGTTACTCCTCGCCAATGAGAGTCCGCGCTGGCAGGTGAAAAGATGTGACTGGCTGCCTCCACATGTATCGGAGGGGACATGTGATGGGCTTCTATCCTCCCTACGACCGGCCAGTGGGGGGCACATGCAAGCAACGATCAAGACAGGGGAGGGGAGAATTGGCACAGCTAAATTGGGATGGGAGAAAAAAAAATTTAAAATGGAGAAAAAAGTGGATAAAAAAATAAAAAGAGCAAGCAGCAGCCCGGTAGAGCAAATAATGCTTAACCTGAGAAGCATTTGCACACTCTCATATCGGTCATTAAAATGTCAATAATTAGGGCTAGATCCACAAAGAATGGATTGCACGGTGCTAATTGCACCCCTTACTTACAATTCATTATGAATTGAAAATGGGGGACCCTGATGTAAACAGGGTGATTGCGCTGTGATTGATTGAATGAAAATTGTATTAACAGATTGCAGAATGGGTACAATACAGTACGGCTCAATACACACAATTGTTAAGGAGATGCAGACCAGAGAAAGACTTTCGTCTTGTTTACATCAGGGTCCCCCATTTTCAATTCATAATGAATTGTAAGTAAGGGTGCAATTAGCACCGTGCAATTCATTCTTTGTGGATCTAGCCCAGGGGTCAGCAACCTTTTTGACATGGAGTGCCTGTTTGAAATATAGTTGTAACTAGTGTGCCTCAACAATATTCCATGCATCGTAATTTTTTTTTCTCATAATCAGGTATTTTTAATGATAATTTTTACATTATTACCATCATTATCATTATCATTATTGTTATTGTTATTATTAACAATATTATTATGATGGTTGTATCAACCCTAAATCTGAGTTGGGGGGGGGGATGCAATGCAGACAAACAGCTGCATACAGACCATTTCACTCACATTTGCCCATTCATTTTTGGACACATCACACACCATCGGTGTGTGTACTGTACGTGTGCTGTCATAGCTCCACCTACAGGCCTAATGGAGAACACCAGGAGAACACCAGGATGTGAATGGAGGGTGAATGTGAGGTATATCGTGTAAATAAGTTTTGATTGATCGCAAGACTACACTGTAAAAAAAATAATAATAATAAGTTACCACAACTTAAAAATATTGAGTTCAGTTACTGTGCATTAAGGTTTTTAGTTTTCAATCCATAATAAGTTAACAGAAAAATAAGTACACAACCACATTATTTCAACCTAATAAAACTATGTTTATTGTCATTGTTTTAAGAACACAAGTTGACTTGGTAATACTCACATTTTGAGTAAAAAAAAGGCTTTTAACATGTGCAATGTTCAATGAAATAGAAAAATAAATAATAAAATGTGTTGATTAATCCCACTGGTCACAATGGTGACCGTAATAATGTTTTTGTTATAAGGCTCTGCAAATGTTACTGAATGATGTAGCAATGTATTTCCAGCTAAATTGAAATAATAAACAAATAAATGGTCTCAATTAAATATGTGGTAGTAAAAAGAACCTGTGGGAGGATTTCAACAAGATAAATGCGACAACAGTGCAAAATATTTCACTATAATATTTCAAAGCAAATTTTTTTTTTTTTTTATAAAATGCTGCCCCCTGTGCCTATGAAAATGCCCCTGCGTGCCTATGCAGGCACGCATGCCTAGGGTTGCCTACCCCTGATCTAGCCCGTAGTGTTTTAAAACTGTGCAAAGTAATAAAAGCCTGGGCCCTCATTTATCAATTTTTCTCAGAAAGTATTCTATTTTCATACGTAAGCACAGAATTTAGAATGTGTGCACGCACAAAAGAAACGGGACTTATCACACGTGCGTACACAGGTCCTACGCACACCTGTCTTGATAAATATGACTTTGATCCTACGTTTGAGCTCGTGCACTGTTTTAAGTATTTGCATACCAGAACCGCCCCGATTAACCATATACGGTAATGGAACACCCCCATGAAATGTGGAAAAGTGGACTAACCCGAGCGAACTCTGAGAGACTTCACTGAGAGCGAGATTGATCACAGAGGTCCAACCAACAAATTGAACGTATACAGCATTTCCCGTTGTGAACAATCTTATTTGGAAACATGACACACAGAATAATAGTATTTAGCGTTTTATTTTAAACAATATTTAATCGTATGATTATAGATATTTTTAGAGAATAAATAAATCCAATGAAGTTACCAAGTTCACAGACAACTCTGCGCTCTAATGCCTATTATGTGCGCTCGTCATGAGCCCGTTCTGGTCAGAGTCATATGGCTTCAGTGGATAACTATGATCTGCATTTAAGTGAATATGAATGAGACTCCGGCCACCGGCACATTATCAGCCAAAATGCGCATCGCAGATTATCTGTACATTGACCAAGTGGAATCCCGTTCACATTACTGATTACTGATGGAGCAAACTCTGAGAAATTGTTCACAGAGGCGCTGCCGAACCAAGATATAATATGATGTGTATAATATAATGTGTGTAGAGGCATATGATACAATCTATTTTGTTGTTGGTATTAGGCAGCCTATATGAAGTACATACTGTATAATAGCAGCCAGCCCATAGCCTACATTATGCAACAGTAACTTGCGCATATAATACACAGCCCTGCGAAGCCTGCATACAGTAAACTAACTTGATCATTAATCTAGCTGTTGTATCTTTACGCTTATGAAAACATTAAATAATATGTATAGGCTGTAGGCCGTCGCTTTAGCCTATATTCTCAAATTGCATTTAATGGCTGAATGAATGAAAACTTTATTTAACAGATTGCAGAATGGGTACAATACAGTACAGCTCAATACACACAATTGTTAAGGGGATGCAGACCAGAGAAAGACGTTTGTCTTGTTTACATCAGGGTCCCCCAACTAGAGTCCTCGATATCCTCGCGGACGGACCAGTATACCTTTATATCATATTCATATTCATATCATAGTTTACTCTATCAGCCTACCAGCATGTAATACGTTCTTTGTTAGAACTCAACTCGTTATTATTTTGCGCATAGATTGCAGAAATACGGGAACGTTTTGATTTAGGCTTTGACACAGAATACAAGTCATGATATCACCCACACGATATATGCTCTGTGTCCAGAGCATGTATGCTTTTCATTCATGTAAGACACATTTATTGCAAGGGTTTTGTATACACATACACTCAACAAATAACCTCTGTCTGTTCTCGGTGCAATGCGTTTATATCGTGGGTGTTCATATGACTTGTATTCTGCTTACAGCTTCGGGGTTCCACTTATTACGTTTAACAATGGCAAAGCCTTTTAAATATAATCAAAACGTTCCCGTATTTCTGCAATATATGCGCAAAATAATAACGAGTTGAGTTACGCGGAGCGCAGTCAGTGCTTATTTCCGCATTGTAAAAATATTCTACCACCGGGCGCCAACTACGCATGGTCCGACCTGTGCTTAAATATACGCACAAAGTCAAGCACAAGTTCAAATTAATAAATCCCACACTTTGCTTAGAAATTATCGTACGCACGGGTTACGCACATATCTGTGCGTACGTCACGTTGATAAATGAGGACCCAGGAGTTTAAGTGAAGTCCATTCCAGGTAAATGGAGCAGAGTACACAAAAGCCCTCTTCCCAAACAACCTACCTTCTTGTACAAAGTGCAGAGATGAGTGAGAGTCTGAGAGATCTACAGCCAGTAATAGTGAGTACATACGGCTGTGTTTTCCATACTATGTAAATACCAGACAGGTTTCGGGAAGCAAGTAAACTTCCGGTGTGAGTGAGACACAGTTCAATGAGCTGCAGGGCCTGTGTGTAGTAATGGTTTTCCTAGGAGGTGAATCACACGAATTACACAACACTGATGTGTAACCCATCTCACCCTGCGTTTATCTTTAACCTCTTACTGTTCTAGAGGCGTTGAATGAATATAAACTAGTATAACGAAACATGTGTGAGCCCTGTATATAGATAGTTATTAATATTTATTGTTATATTATAGAAATGTGTGCATTGAAATGTCTGTAAAGTCTTGACGACATTGAAAATGAGGGTGACCTCAATTGTCTTTGAGTATAAATAAAGGTTGATTTCTTGATCCTCCAATCACAACTGTTGCTTACCTCAGAAGTAACAGTTGTGATTGGAGGATCAAGAAAAGAGGACTGGGTTTGAGATTGGTCTATTGAAGATAACATTTATTGGCGTCTCCAGCATGTATGCTTGTGTATGAAAATAGACTCTTAACCTTAAATCTTTTTCCAAGTGTTATTTCTGTCCAGCACCAAGACCCTCGTTTAGACCTACTTGTTTAGATGAGTGTGCTTTAGTACTTGTTGTCAGTACAATGAAAATCTTGTTTTTCAATCTCGTTTTTTTAGCAGAAGGTATGTTGACATAAGATTACCCAAAATGTTAGAGCTGTTGTTGTGAAAATTATGGACTAAAGCCCTTTGATGTCTATCCCCATGGATATCAACTAAATGAAGCCATTTCAGACATCTGCTTTCTTTGAAATATTGTATAATACACAACATATGCGTTACTCTGATTGGCTCATAGGTCTACCTCTACTGTAGCGGTGTGTGGTGCGCACCAGCAGGATCCTTACCAGTCAAGCAGCGAGTGCAGCGGTTTGAGAACTACGGGTTGCGACCCAAAGTGGGGTCGTGGGTAGGTGACAGTACTTGGCAAGTAAAAGAAATATATATATAAGAAATAAATAAAGACATTTATGTTCTGGCAACATATTTTGGCTAAATAGGCCTCGTTTTATAAATGTGTATTGATAACATAGTGCTGTAATAGAATTTTCTAATAAATATGCATGATCAAGTTCAACAACGTGTGCTTTTATTTTGATATTCCTCAATTCCATGTTGAAATTACGCGATACCTTAAGTGTGGGGTCGCCAAAAAATAAATCCTAAATGAAATGGGGTCGTGGTATAAAAAGGTTTGAGAACCCCTGATCTAGTGGATCTCTAGAGGGACCCATCTGACACCTATATAGACCCCCTTGAGTCCATTTCTATTTCCAGCCTGGAGTAACTCACCCATGACGGTGAGCAGCATCTTCCGGCTGCCGATGCCGGGGGCCTTCTTCACCTTGCACTGGTAGGTGCCCGTGTCCGTGGACTTCAGCCCCGTCAGGTTGATGGAGGCGTCGCCGTTCTTCGGGTCGGCGGAGTTGAAGTGGGCGCGGCCCTTCATATCGGCGTGGTAGTCCTCGTAGGCCCGGTCCCCCGCATAGAGAATCACCTAGAGATGAAGAAGAAGAGAAGGTGAGACAGGAGGAAGAGTCTAAGAGACGGGGATGCATTGATTCTAGGGGGGGGGGTGTGAACCTCTTGGCTTCACCGCCAAACACAATTATGATTAAAATGTTCTATATTTGGAAACGATTCGATTAGATACTAATTAGTTTGAGTGCAATTTTATTGTTAAGCTCTGCTTAAAAAGTGTTATGAAAAAAAAAAAAATCTTAGGGCGGCTACGTGGCGTAGTGGGCAAGGCGCTCGCCACGAATGACGGAGACGCTGGGCTTGCCTGTTCGAGCCCAGCGCTCCACATTGCTTTCAGTTTAGCTGGCCGTCCGTACTAATACACATTGGCCGTATTAGGGGGTGGGAAACTGATGGGTGGGGATCGGGCGTTGTGGACAGCGACTCCTACAGGTCGGTTGGTGCGCCTGCGCAGTAGAATCAGGAAGTGTCGGGGGTAGCGTGAGCCTCCCACGCGTTACTCCTCGCCACTGAGAGATCAAGCTGCGCAGGTGAAAAGATGCGACTGCTGTTACCTCAAGTACCGGAGGGGACTTGTGCTATGTATGACTTAGTCCACATTGCAGCCGGCTTGTGGGAGGCAAGAAACAGCGTTCGTGACAGGGGAGGGTTGAATTGGATGATACAAAAAATTGGGATGGGAAAAAATATAGAAAATGGGAGAAAAAAGTGGATAAAAAAAAAAAAAAACATTTTCCTTTTTATCTGTAGTATAAAAAAAGAAAAACGTGTATTATGCTAATGATCTGAATCTATATAGTTACAAGGCATTGAGTGTGTTGGATTGTTGCCTTTTGAATCCATGTATAAATCCAAATTTATGTATCGATACACCCCTAATATTTTTTTATCATCGATCAATACTGATACGAAAACCATTTTTTCAGAAAAAAATATTCTGATTACGAGCACCGTCCATTGTTGTAACAGAAAAGTAAGAACTCTGGATCCGATTATGGTCAATGGACAAAAATGGCTCAAAATCCAACCAAGGTGGAACCTCAAAACACCCTGTATGCAGCATGAGCATGTCTTCCTCTGGCCCTCGCTCAACCCAGCTGTTGTAGTCAGTAAATTGTAAACTTCAAATAAAAGATTAGCCTAATTAAAAAAGGTATTCAAAAATATTTTTTTTTCAACACTGGTGGGAGTTGTGTAATGATATATATCATTAATGTTATATCTTTTCCTGACATCAGGGAAAAATCGACCCAGACGACGGCCTCAAGATTCTTTATTCAGGAGAGAAACCCCTGATGTCCTACAGTCTGGCTGTTTTTCACACGCGGCACTGCAGAGAAATGGACATGGAGCAAACAAAGCTACCCCTGTGCAGTTAAATCAACACCTACTGTGTCAACAGAGAGCTGTAGCCCCGAGCTCTACCACCCTCCCAGCTCTACCCCCCTCCTCCTCCTCCTCCATCCATCTGGCCCAGAAACTAAAAGGCTACAAGGAAATGCCAGGAGATGAAGGCCAGGTGTATAGTAGCAAGACAGGAGAAGCTCCCAACAGAAGCACGGCGCACTAGATAAAAAAACAAAGCAACACTAGACCCACAAGGAGAGGAAGGGAGAGAAAAAGCAAACAGCAATGAAAAATAACTCCCAATATTCTCCCTATTTACATAGCGACCCAGACATGGGGATTTTTTTCTGTGCCTCGGTTGCCATCAAGACACACAATGATATTACCCCAGGGTGGTGGGGGGGCAGAAAGGGAACGAAGAAGTGAACATGGCAGGGGGAGAGGATGCATAATGAATGCATTAGAAGACGTAGCGCACACTGAAAAGGAGGCAGGGCAGGAGAAGGAGGGAAGATAAGAGTCAGGTTGTGATGGTGTTCTGTGAGAGAGTTGTCTCGCTTCTCTGCTTGACGTCAAAGTCTTTGTTTGGGAGCCCCGCTGCAGGGCAGGCAGGCAGGCAGAGAGGGGTTTGTAGGCTACATCTTGTACGTATTAAGCCACGTAAAAAGAGGTAAGAGGCTGAACTCCACCTGGTTCTCAGGGGAGAGAAAAGCCTTCTTTCAGACTTCAAGCAGGGATCAGAACATCAGCAGTAATAACATTGAGATGAAAAACAGGAGGAAATTAAAATTGCCGGAGGCAGACGACGAGTTTCACTCAGACTAGAACACTTGGGACGCACACCAACATGGGTGTAAACAGTAAACACATGCACTGTTTTTAATATTTATAAAATGGGTAAACCTGAATCTTTGTGGTCAGAACTACAACCCACGACACCAATACTAGACATGGCTATGTCACCAGACACGCAGTGGGTCTTCATTTGACTCTACCTCTACAAAGAACAAATGCACTTAAGAGAACCGTAATGTATAGAGCTGCTGCATACTGGAATTGTATACCTGTGAAGATAATGATTATCAGCAACAAATTTACTTTTAAGAAAAAGTTTAAAAACGGGCGGCTGGGTGGCGCAGCGGACATTGCGCTCGTCACCAACGCAAGAGACACCGGGTTCAAATCCGGCTGTCGGCGTTGCCTCCGGCTTGGGCCGGCCGTCATACTAACTCAATTGGCAGAGTTAGCGGGTGGAAGTCGATGGGTGGTAATCTGGACGTTGTGGACAGCGACTCCTACAGGTCGGTTGGGGGATGCCTGCACAGCAGAGACAGGAAATGGCGGGGGTAGTGTGAGCCTCCCACACGTTACACCTCACCAATGCGAGCAACGACCAGGAAGGGGAGGGTGGAATTGGCATGACGACTAAATTGGGATGGGAGAAAAACACAGAAAAACAGGAGGAGAAAAAAGTGGATCAAAAAAATATATAATTATTTTTTTTAAATATTCTATTTAATTTTTTAGCTAAATCAACTCTGCCTCTCTTTGTTAACTACAAAAAGCAATGTTGTTTGTAACCTGTTCCACCCGACGGGGTCGGTACCAACACCCAAAATGACATCTGGTCATAAATCAATATTTTTCAGAATGTTGCGATTTTAATATCAACCGTTTAAGAATTTTTTTTGATCCACTTTTTCTCCCATTTTTTCTATATTTTTCTCCCATCCCAATTTCGTATCATCCAATTCAACCCTCCCCTGTCACGGACGCTGTTTCTTGCCTCCCACAAGCCGGCTGCAATGTGGACTAAGTCATACATAGCACAAGTCCCCTCCGGTACTTGAGGTAACAGCAGTCGCATCTTTTCACCTGCGCAGCTCGATCTCTCAGTGGCGAGGAGTAACGCGTGGGAGGCTCACGCTGCCCCCGACACTTCCTGATTCTACTGCGCAGGCGCACCAACCGACCTGTAGGAGTCGATGTCCACAACGCCCGATCCCCACCCATCAGTTTCCCACCCCCTAATACGGCCAATGTGTATTAGTACGGACGACCAGCTAAACTGAAAGCAAATGTGGAGAGCTGGGCTTGAACTGACGAGCCCAGCGTCTCCAGCATTTTGTGGCGAGCGCCTTGCCCACTACGCCACGTAGCCGCCCTAAACGTTTTCAAGTATTAACATGTCACAACAGCATAATGTATATTATCATCAATACGTTAGTTTAACAATAGGTTAAAAGTGCCATTAGATAGTTTTAACTTTCCGATTTGCTGAAGTCTATTGCGAGACGGTGACCATTTTGGAAATTTTTACCAATGGGAATTGTAGTCTTTTTGTGGCCATTTCGTAGAGGGGATGCATAGGTGTCGATCAGCTTTGGAATTTTTCCGAACTACACTTCCTGGCAGATTCTATGGGGGTTCAAAGTTCAGCATTCTGAATGAATTATATCAATAACTGTTATTATTCGGGATAATAAGCCACAAAAGGTAACGTTTTTGACAAATATTGAAACACAGTTAGTTTCTCCTCCCTATTGTTAGCATGTAGCAACAATTATATCTGAAATTAGTTTCAAAATGGTTGCACTGTGGTGAAAATAAAAAAGTACAGTAAATTACAGTAGATATCATTATCTGTTCTTCTTATGCACGCCTGGTGATACTAAATCCAAATTGAACTCGGGCATTTGAAAGATAATATATGTATATATATATAAATGTGCGAATTGGCTATAATAAGGTAATTTATAAGCCTCCTATTCTATATTCTATAATAATATTTCAAATTGCATTGGTCCGGATGGGAGAATTCAGTACTGTATCTACAGAAAATTCTGTTTAATCATCTTCCCTTTATTAATTTCCTTAGATTTTTTTTTTTACACATGATCTCAAGAAGGTACTGAACGAGATCAGTGGCAGTTTTTTTTATGTTTGGTCATTATTAGCATGGTGTTATTCACTGTCAAATATGCAAAGAAAAATCATAATTCATATTCTCCTTTGTTTCATCACAATTTAAGTAAGCCTAGTAATAGACACAATATTTCTGACACTGTGAATACATTCCCTGAGGTCCATAGATGTACCTAGATACCAAGAATATGCAAGAATATGGACCTTGTAGAAGTGGAGCAATATTCCATTTACCTAGGTATATATTTTAGGCGGATTTTCACCACGGGTGGAAAGATGAGGTCGGACTCGGCACTGACAGATGTGTGTTCATTGTGCTGCTTTTATAAAGCCACAAATGATGGCTTACAATATTTCAAAGTAAAGCAAAGTGTTTAGTTTGTCTAAGATTTAAACTTTACAGCACTGACAAAGTTGAACAAAGTGCTGTACAAGTCCCACAAGTTCCCACAACATTAAAAAAAATGTAATACATTTTTTTTTATAAATAAAATTATATATATAGATTTATTTTGTAATCTCGAAGCTTCGAATTAAAATCGAATCTTGGCCCCGAAGTTTCGAATGCCAAAAGAAAATGCGAAGGTCAGCCCTACTAAACAGGACTCTTCAACCTCACCTGGTCACGTGTGGTTGTATAGGAGAAGGGAAAACAGTGAGTCAGCGTGAGTAGCAGGAGGCAGACGGACAGACGGACGGACAGAGAAGGAGGAGGCGAAGGGTTATTTCCATGGGGGGGGGGCATTTAAAGATGAGGTCATCATCATCATGTGACACGGTGTTGCCCAGGGAAAGGGAGGAGGGCGGGGCTGATTTTAGAGGCAAAACAGAGAGCAGTGACACCTGTGTTTTCTCCTGTCAGCCTGTGGAGCAGGGGGAGGTGTTGTGTCTCCTCACAGGCTCTTACAGGGTTCCCACAGACATTGCAAAATGAAAGGACTTTCAAGCACTATATTTCATTTTAAAGGACATTTAAAAAGGATCCAATTCACTTTTAAATGCGTTAATTTTTTTTTACTGAAAAAAAATCTGATCCAATATTTATGGCTTTCCGACAATTAGTTACACTTTGCTACCTGAGAAGACGGATTATTAGTGCCATCGCCATGACCGGAAAGAACGCAACGACACACAGTCGATGACCCAGCGCCATCGTTTGACGTCGAGAGGTTCAAATCCCCCCTTCCTGCGAGGGTTTTCCCTCACATACAAAATCATTTAGCACAATACCTTCAGTAAACAAGTGGCTTGAGTGCTCCGTTCAAGGACTCAGCTGCAGACAAGTCCAGCACAACATGGGATCAAAGTGTCAAGCAATTCAGTCCCTTAGTGAATCTCTTCTCCCCGTTACCATCAGAGCCCACATGAAGATCAACTAGGCTAGTAGGCTATAGTAAGACCTATATAGTATTCCTGTAGTTGTTTTTGTATACACTGTAAACATTTACCACAGAAATACTGTAGTAATTGTCCATCAAGTTTATATAAAGGTTGAATAAATTAATGAATGAATGATTCATAGTATTCTCGAAGTCAACTTCCTGTCTGTTGTTGCTACGCAACTACGGCGTGGGGGAAACATGCCCCCTGGGTACATTGTGAATGCTTCATTTAGTGCAGATACGGATCGGAAAAGCGGCAAATTAAACACAATCAAGGGTTATTTTCTTCAGTGCATCACAATGCCAAAGAGCTGCTGTGTTACGTTTTGTACTAATAACAAAAACCCAAATAGCAAGTTTTATATAATACTGAGCCGACTAGCCGAGGCATCACAGAGGAAAAAGTGTCTGGCTAGCTCTAGTTCATGACAGCTAGCATAGCTTGTCCAACAATGTAGTAGTACTACAGTACCGATAGGAGCTCATCTTATCTTATCTAATCTTACGTGGATGTTTGATCAGGTAGTGGTACACATTTGGGTATTCGAGAGATGGCCATGTCTTTGGGTTCTCCCAATGGTTGAGGCTGGGTGTCTACTGTCTAGCAGCCAGTCTGCTAGCTTGTTGGCTAGCCAGCTGTTTTCCATATCGAAAAAATTCGGGTCAGGTAATCAAGAGGACAGTGAACTGGACTGTAACAGTTATATTTGAGATGTCAACGTTCATTTAAAAGGGGTTAACTACCCACGGGTGGCGGCAAGTAACGCCAACTGTCACATTTAGCTAACGCTGGTTAACAGTAGCTAGTTAGCTTAGCTCTAAGTTAGCTCATGTTAACATTATGGCGGCGTAGCGCTGGGCAGGGCGGACACTGTGTTGGCGACGTGTTGTAGCCTGGACCCAGGCTTCTGATGTGAACTGTTTATCTGGAACTCCTCCAGCAGAAAGACGGCTTCATGCGTCCACGTACAGGAGGCTCGCTGTCGTTAGATCGCTAGTTAGCTAGTGTTAGCCACGTTGGAGTTAGCATGGCTTATGACACAAGTGACACAGAATAATTCTACGATGCTCCAGAGGATGTCAATTTCACCCCAACTCCCAAAGTGTAAGAAAACCTCTGTCGATAACGTTACTTACTCCGTATCCTTTATGCTAACGTTAGTTGTCAACTATGGTTTACTGGCTATATATCTCCCAGTTAGCTGCTAGCCTTGAACTCCTGCCTGCTGTAAAATATTAACTTTATCTCAGGTTTGGGCGGCTACGTGGCGTAGTGGGCAAGGCGCTCGCCTCGAAATCTGGAGACGCTGGGCTCGCCTGTTTGAGCCCAGCGCTCCACATTTGCTTTCAGTTTAGCTGGTCGTCCGTACTAATACACATTGGCCGTATTAGGGGGTGGGAAACTGATGGGTGGGGATCGGGCGTTGTGGACAGCGACTCCTACAGGTCGGTTGGTGCGCCTGCGCAGTAGAATCAGGAAGTTACTCCTCGCCACTGAGAGATCGAGCTGCGCAGGTGAAAAGATGCGACTGCTGTTACCTCAAGTACCGGAGGGGACTCGTGCTATGTATGACTTAGTCCACATTGCAGCCGGCTTGTGGGAGGCAAGAAACAGCGTTCGTGACAGGGGAGGGTTGAATTGGATCATACGAAATTGGGATGGGAGAAAAATATAGAAAATGGGAGAAAAAGTGGATAAAAAAAAAAAAACGTTATCTCAGGTTTTAGAGTTTCTGTCCGACCACTTCACATTTTCCATAACAAGCTGAATTCATACGATCTATGGTTTGTCGAGCAAGATATGTGTACACGAACAATCCTGCTGTTAAATGTGCATTACAAGCTTTTCATAGTAAGACATAGTACTATCATATCCATTGAACCATGTCTATCTGTATGTCATATGTTATGAATTGAAAATGGGGGACCCTGATGTAAACAAGATGAAAGTCTTTCTCTGGTCTGCATCCCCTTATTGTACCCATTCTGCAATCTGTTAATAAACATTTTCAATTAAATTCAATGGTCTTGTATGGACATGATTTCAAGTCAATCAGGTCGAGCTTTGACTCATATCTCGCCTTAGAATCACCAGAAAGGCTTTCGAAATAGTGAAATGCCATGTTGGCCTCAATATTTTCAAAACAAATTATATGAAAAGGTTATGAAATTAACAAGAATGTGATAAAACATGTAATAAAAACGGAGCTCAACACATACATTTGATCGTCGAAATCAGTTTGTTTCCCCAATACCAAGATGGCGGCGGTCTTGTGACGTCAGCTTGTCTTCGAGAATTACTGTGTTTTCTCTCTGCATACACACACCACAGAAATACAAGTGATTCATAGTATTTCTATAGTGGAATATTAGACATTTCAAGTAAATCACCGTAGTATTCCTGTGGGTTTTATCATAGAAATACTATAATATCACAATATTATTTGGTGTGTGAGGGTGAAAAAAACACAGGAATACTATAGTGTTCAGTCGTCCTTTACTGTAGGCATGTCTGGCATCTCTCCTCTTTTAAGCCAAACAAAGCACCCTGCATTAGTTATGCTTCACCAGCCTCCAAAAGACTCATGATATGTAGGCTACGCCAGATGAAGAGAACATGATTCCTAAATCTGCTTATGAATATACAACACTGCTGCGCGCACTCAACTGCATTCAGATTCAATGTGTAGAAAAGGCGATACAAGTATGTCATTCTATACAGTAAACAAGGTTTTCCATATTTACTGTAAAGGTAAGGGTATAGGGAGGTGTAGTGGTTACGTCATTGGTGTTTCCCGCGCGGTCCACCCTCCTTGAAATGGCAATGTATTTCCAATGGACCCATTTATAAATCGTCTAGTTTAAAACAAATAAAGCATGAACATTGGCATGGTGTACCTTTCTGTGTGTATTCATCCACAATCTATAGCTCAACATGAAATAATTCGCAATTAACACTTTGGCTGCCAGGAAACGTGTTTAGACGTCATTGCCGGCCATGCTCAAGTTGCCGGAGGACGCTGTACAGCGTCCTTATATCAATATTTGGCCTGAGATCCACCAGGAGGACCCACTGAGCTCTCTGGCGGTTCAGGAGCGCCATCTGGTGGCCGATCGGCGCAATCGCTTAAACAGGAAGTGGCATAGAGGTTGTGCTGGACGTCCGTATTACTTCCGGGCACTCGCTATAGGTCCCGGCATTCTAGCTCGTCACAATACACAGTGATCGATTGCCAATAACTCGATAAACAACATGATTTGGACGTATATACCATTATACAAGCTGGAGATGGACCGGGTAAATCTACATCCCATAATGATAAGATTTCTACTCTACGATGATCGCCCAACGGTGCGCGGAGACTGGGGTGAGTTTTAGCGTGTAACGTTACCGTCTTCGATACTAACTGCTATTATCAACATTTGACCCACATTAGATGATTGGTATAACGCTGCCCACGGAATTATAAACGCCCCCTAGCCCATCCGGTCAACATCAGATGACGTGTAGTAACTTCTAGAAGTACGTCTAGTTGGAATTTTTTATATCGCGCTGATTGCCATAAAACTGTATTGCATCATCAATATAATGCATTTGGGGCTATAGATCACGTTCTGGAGAAAGCTGCAGAAAGAGATGAAAACATACTTATACATTAGACCATACTTTACTATGAATATGTGAATGAAAAAGTTTAACGTTGCTACACAATGAACAATACATATAGGACTTTGAATGGGCCCTAATAATGGCAATGTAGCAATAGAATTTAAAAAGTTATAGCCATGCAAAGAAGGGGAACTTCTCCATAGACAAATAGAGCCGGCAACCTACTGTATGGTATATCATGAATTTAACCCAAGGCAACCAAAGTGTTAATTGTAAAAGTAGCAAAATAACAACGTTTACGTTTTCGTTCACTGAGGAACTACACTCACTCTGGCGCTGCTGACTGACGTCACCACAGCGTAGACTCATGGCTGTATTAGGCGACAGCACTGAACGACAGGCTCAGACTACTGGTAAGTGAAGTTCTTTTTTAAAGACAAATTAAAAACCTTATAACTAACTTTATTTCAACCAAAAATGCTTAAACAATAATGTTAGTGATAGACGGGAACTCATTTTGTGCAGAAAATGGAAAGCTTGCCAATGTTTATGAGGCAAAATTATTACAATAATACATTTTCCCAATGATAAATCCCTATACGGGTGGACCGCGTGGGAAACTAAAGTCATGTCAGACTACACCTCCCTATATTGGGGAATAAAGAATGCTGGTTGTTTTAGTTTGTAATGTATCGTCTGCCCTGTGGAGCTAATGGACCCAATCTGTAACTGTAACTAGTGTACAGGTGGCCGTCTGGCGGGCTGCAATACATCTCCCCGGCCGTTAGCAGCGACATGCCTTGTAGTGATCAGCTGTATGACCATCCATTCTGATGCTCTGGGTCAGCTCTATTAAAGAGCACGAATCAATCCAGAGTAACTGTTGTAATAGCCCCTATAGGACACTGCCCGCCCCGGAGTTTGCCCCTCTGAAGCCCCGTTAGCAAAGGGTTCAACATCATTTTAGGGACTTTGCAGGGCCTCTCTGCCCCTCTGGCTATCATTTATGGGCATTTTAGCCTTCTTTCTCATCCTCTTGTCCAGCTTAGTAGACTTAGTCTAATGCTACTAGGCCCGGCCTGTCACATTACACTAAGCAGCCCCTTGGAATTAATAGGCCACTAATTACTGAGAACACTGTGCAAAATGACTTCATATCAGACCATCACCATGAGTCCATGACTATGTGTTTGTGTTGTGTGCGTGTGTCTCTGCACCAGGACCAACTCCAATAGGCCAAAGAGTCTAAATTGGTTGGTGTTATTATTACAGATCTTGCAAATGTGCTGCAGCGGGTGACAGCACAGCAAGAAAAAACAACACAACTATAAATGAACCATGAGAGTTGTGGACAGAGAAGAATACTCAATAATACTTCTCCACAGCTGCATGAAAAGCCAACGAGGATGAAACCCCAATAGAGAACCACCCACGCTGGATCCTGGAAGCACTTGGGCCACATCACGGAGATGTTGAAAGAACAAGTGGACAATAAGGGCTTTATCATATAAGCCATTACTAAATAACAGGGCAAAAATATGTAGTCGACATTTTGACCCCCCCCCCCCCCCTCCCTCCCTCCCTCCCAATTAGTGATCAACGGTTCCCGTTCTAAATAAAACAAAGTGGGTCGAAAACAAATAAAAAGGGGTACAATTAAAGCGCTTCCTGAGGCCCTGCTCCCCTCAGAGACAATGGAGAGAGTAGGGAGCAGGGTCCAGGCTGGAGGATGGGGCTCCGCTGGGCTGCGCGGCTGAGAGGGAGAGAGCAGAGAGCAGGAGAGAGGATGACACAGAGACAAGAGAAGATAATAGCGAGACTCCTGACCCATTTCTGGCCTCAGCCAAAAACGAAGGCCCTGGGGCCACGCGGAGAGAAAGGAAGGCTTGGTTAGTGGGCAGAACCCCGGGGAGAAGGCCACGCCGCTGGAGTGATCCATGCAGAGAGTCTGTCTCCGTCGCAATGAATGCCTGGGGGCACCAGAGCTGCTGTGGAGCCTCTGGCTCAGGGCCACTGGAGGGGAATAACTAACACCGTCTAGGATAAAGACTACCGGTAGGACGTCTAGCTGGGAGCTCTACAGGGCCAGTGGAGAGGAATAACTAACACCGTCTAGGATAAAGACTACCGCTAGGACGTCTAGCTGGGAGCTCTACAGGGCCACTGGAGAGGAATAACACCATCTAGGATCAAGACTACTGCTAGGACGTCTAGCTGGGAGCTCTACAGGGCCAGTGGAGAGGAATGACTAACACCGTCTAGGATAAAAACTACTGGCTGGGCGATTCTTGCTAAAATGTGAATCATGATTTTCCTCCCTAAGAATTGAGATCACGATTCTTTTTTATTTTATAAAAACATTTATTGCACTTTCTTAAACGGACAACAAACGTATATCAATGTGCTTGACTTAACATAACTTATATCTTAATTAATAACAAAGTGCTTGACTTAAACTTAAAAGTCTCTTGTAATACAAATAACTAGGTTCGAACAGCGGCAAATAGATGTTTCGAACGGTATATTATATGTTCGACGAGAAATGCAGCCCCGAGCCGGTAGACGCTCGCAAAGTGCCGCGACGTGCGTGCATGGGCATGACGGCCCGATTTCAGGCCGGTGCGTGGTAAGAGGTTTAACTCATTCCCCGCCATCGACGAGTATACTCGTTATTGGCCGCCAATAGTTGGACGCCAACAACGAGTATACTCGTTATTATGATCGTTATTTCTTTTATTCGCTATTTCCATTCATAAATCATCGTGGAAGGCTGTGGTACTGTGTGGCAATGCGTCTGAGATCGCAAAGGTCCAATACCGCCGCCTGGTGGTATGCGGCCGATGTCGCACTTCCTTTCTGACTGTGTATGACTCTGTGCCAGCGTTTCCGTTAGCCGGTAATTACCGGTATTTGACCGGCAAAATATGTTGAAGTCCGAATATTTAAATCTCTCCGGTCTTAATGTCCGGTGAAAATAATTCCTCTAAGCACAATTTTATTATTTGAATTGTATTAAAATCGGCTAAAATTAAATAGCCTATGCGATGAACGAAACAATAATTCCATTTTCAGTTTAATTGTTGCTTCACTCTGATAGGATGGCGCCGCTCAGATGTGAAACTTATTTATCTTTTTTTTTGAGCCTGCACGCTCTGGCCACCATAACGACAAACAGGTATACGAGGAAGAGAGAGAGATGGCGAAACAAGCTAAGCTTAGTAAATATTTCATGAAACCAAGCACAAGCAGGTCTAATAATGACAACGAAGATGAGTCTTCTGAACTTGAAGTCACAGAGACCGCTGACGCTGATGCCGTGGTGGCTCCCGCGGAAAAGAAACAAAAATGTCGAGCGTACTTTTACTATTAATTTATTGATTGAACCACAAAGAGCATCCCCAGTCTGCTGCTACCGTTGCGAGCCTCGCCTGTTCCAATGGGGATCTATTAAAGTCGAACCAGCAACTAAAGTCGCTGTTCTCGCAGCCGTCGCAGGTACAAAACGGATAGGCACAACGAGATACTGGGTGAGTGAGTGTTGACATTTTTAATCATATGCAACTGTTGGTTGACTGCCGTGTCACATAGTAATGCATATTATTGATTATAACTAAATGTAGGCTATAACCTATAATGAAATTAACAAATGCGTTACACGCATGTGGCTCGTCCTCTCTGCATGTGGCGACGAGCTAGCAAACGAGGCAATGTGATGATCAACTACAGTTTGCTGTGTGTGAAGTTGAACATTATGATATGTGTGACGTGTCTGATACAACGAGGTGAAGCGATGTCTACTCGAGATTAATTTGGGGGTGCGTGTGACAGAGCTGCTGCAGCGCAAGCCTGCGGGGCGGGAGCTTGATGCTGGTAGCGTATCGCACTAACTTGAGAGGCGAGAGATAGTAATTTGATTCTGCAAATCAATTTCTCATTCTTCGCTTGATGTAATTAATACACATGTCCAATTATAGCGGAATTCGTTAGCTCATAAAAATGTGATTATAATAGACTGCTGTTTAAAACTCTGACCGGAATATCTCAAATATGTCCGGTGATAGAAATCTTGCAGGACACCCAGACCGGCACGAATATGTTCTAACGGAAACGCTGCTCTGTGCGTCATTGAAAGTCATCCGGGCGGAGTTTTCTTGTAGCGTGGATCAAGATCTTCACCCAATCGCATTGAATCGCTTTCGGGACGCCGGATTCATTATGCTGTAGGGGGTTATGGCGTGGGCCAAATGGACATAATCTACCAGATGGCAATCAAATAATTGGAATATTCTTTTTGGAATCTCATCGGCCACAGGTAAGAGCAATTTAACGTCAATTTCAGGTCGGTTGTGCATTATTTTCATAGCCATCACCCTGATCAGCGTATGCTGTTGTACTAACGAATGCCGTTATTGACAATCAATTAATCAGAAACGACCCCCCCCCCCCTTTCATGCATGCATGATGGAACATAATATACAGATCATATGCATTTGAATTTTTTATTGTAGCGTGTATACTGTATAGGGACGAAATGCCAATGGATTAAGTATAATATGCGTCGCAGGCTATTACTAGCCTCCCAGGAATTACCCCAGACCACTCTAAAACCATACTTATATTCACCACGGTATAAAACGAGAATGTAAGGATGGAAAAAATATTCCTTTTTCACATACTCAATGTAAAATGGGCCATAGTATTGCATATATAGCTATAATATTTAAATAGTTATAGCCCTGCAAACAAAGTGAGCGACTCCCACCGTTTACAGCTATGGCGGTAGCTACTACAGGATGAGGCTAATCCGTGGCGTCCAATGAGTTAAGAACGGTGGTCTCTAAATTGGCAGATCAGAAGAGTCAATTCAGGGATGCACAATAATAAAAGCGAACCCAATTTTATTTATATGTAGGGAAGGATCTTGAAACAGCAAGGCTAAAACGTGAAAGAAACGTTCTAATAGAGACCTTGCATGGAATGTTTATGTAGTTCTCTTTCTTCTAGCAAGGCTGCCTGTAACAACATAGCACCATTATTTTGTACATGGCAGTGGAGGAAACTGTTGCTACTGTATGTGCATAACAATGGTTGCTATGTGTTTATTTATGAGAAATATATAAACAAAAACATAACTGGATCTTGTAAACAATTCACAGTAATAACATGAAGCCACTTGGATTACCGTAGCTAGTTCATAATCTAATATTGTCTTGACATTAAAAAATAAAGAAATTGTCATGGGGTGTCAAGGGGATTACATTGCAATTAGCAAGCCTTGAATTCAGCTTTCTGAGTATTTGTCATTGTAGATAATATGGAAATCTAGAAATCAGTAGTATGCGGTATTGTTAGTATCATTCTGTTTGCATGAGACTGGTGATACATCTGGACTGAAGCATCCCTAACACTCCATACACACCAGGTTCTGGGTTCATATTCACAATGCTTCCTCAAAGTGGGAGTACTGATCTAGAGTCAGCTTTAGTCTAGTGGTTAGAATACCATCATGAAGACAAGTGTTCTTGGTCACTGACCCCAGAACAGCACTCCTCCTCGGGGAACATTTGTGATGACGGACGGACGGACGGACGGACGGACGGACGGACGGACGGACGGACAGACAGACAGACAGACAGACAGACAGACAGACAGACAGACAGACAGACAGACAGACAGACAGACAGACAGACAGACAGACAGACAGACAGACAGACAGACAGACAGACAGACAGACAGACAGACAGACAGACAGACAGACAGACAGACAGACAGACAGACAGACAGACAGACAGACAGACAGACAGACAGACAGACAGACAGAACAGAACAGACAGGACAGACAGGACAGACAGACAGACAGACAGACAGACACACAGACACACAGACACACAGACACACAGACACACAGACACACAGACACACAGACACACAGACACACAGACAACATGGGACTTTACAGAGCTTTGAACTTCTGCAACAAGTTAAACATTAACTGCTGTTTTTATGACAGTAGAGTATGTGAATGTTTTCCAGAGCCATACACACAATAGTTCAGGCTGGAGAGTTTCCATTCAGGTGGCTAACAAAAGAGAAACAAAAAGCCAGACTTCTTCAAATGCTGCTCAGTGGATGTTCAGCGTTTTCAGCGTTTTTACATTTTCTCAACAACAGGAAATTATTATACCAGTAGTCAAGGTACTTCTGACATAACATGTTATTACATTGTATTTTCCATTGTATTTTCAAAGTTTGTAGGGAACAAATCAAATATGGCCACAGCCCGGGTTCCCACAGACATTGCAAAATTAAATTCAAAGCACTATTTTTCATTTTAAAAGGGCATTTAAAAGGATACAATTCACTTTTAAATGCTGTTTTTTTTATAGAAAGAAAAATACTGATCCAGTATGTATGGCTTAAAACCAATTTCCGACAATTAGTTACACGTTAAATTAAAAAAAATGCAATTTCTTGATTCAGAATTTTTTTATCATGGATAAACAAAACTTTGAATGCGAATGGTTGATTTGAATTTAAAGAACCTTTTAAGCAGCTTGTTAAAAAATTTGTTGTTTTCAAAGAATTCCAGGCCTTGAATTCCCCCCCCCGAAAAATCAAGCACTTTAAGCACTTCAAAGACCTTGTGCGAATCCTGCACATCAAACCACAAACTCACCACTTTATCCTCTTTCTGGTTGTCGGAGGCCAGGATGCTCCATTCGATGTCCAGCGGTCCAGAGTCCACAGCGGCCAGAGAGAACTGGCAGTCCAGCTTCACACTCTCACCACTGGCCTTCTCTATGGACGTCAACCCCTTGGACAGGATCTCCAGGCCATGGGCCACACCTGTACGGACACACACAGGAGGAAGGTACATTAAAGATGAACATTAATAACTTAACATTGAAGAACTGAGATTATGCGGCAGCAGAACTTATTAATTCTGAATTTCACTCTGAACACAGCACTGGTAGCTTGTTCACCACAATTGGGGAGCATTTATCCGTTGATGTAAAAGCAGTTTATAGCGCAATTGACACTTTGATGTGACCTCAATCAATCAGATTTATTTATAGAGCACATTTAAACATGACACATGTCAACCAAAGTGCTGTACAGAGGGTACTCAGGTAGATACAGATACATCTAGACAACATATAGACAACAATCACATCTCAGTTTTACGGGGGGACACAAACACAGGAAAACAGGGCATGAGTCAGTGAACATCGGGAAAAGCTAATAAGTAGAAGTGGGTTTTTAGTCTAGACTTGAAGGCATCTGACAAGGGGGCAAGCCTAATGGAGGTGGAGATATTGTTCCACAGTTCAGGGGCTACGACAGCAAAGGTACGGCCCCCCCTGAACTTAAGGTTAGATCTCCGGACTGTCAGGAGCCTCTGAGGCCTAACAAAATAAATTGTTTGGTTCCTGTTGTTGTCAGTTAAGGCCATGGGTAGGTAGGGAATTTATTTAATTGTATTGAATTTTTTCCCACGGATAGGGAATTTTTTTTATTTTTTTTTCCACGACAACATGGATGCATGTACTCTGCCAGCATGTTTAATATCCATATACTAAAGGTTAAAATACAAAGACACAAAAGTACAATGTACAAAGGTAGTAGTAAAAATGCCACCCCTAAATACTACTCACTAAATATCCTGACGTTAGAGAGCTGTGCAAAAATTGTGAAATACTTTATATCTCATTGACATGGACTGCACTTTTTTACTAAGATTTAATAAAACTGTATTGTAAAAAAAAAGAAAAAGATTTTTTTTTTTAACTCATAAAATATATTTGGGTCGCACATAAATCGACAGGGTCGGTCGGCAACCAGAACCAAACAATTTATTTTGCATGGCCTGAGGGACCTGGTGTTGGAATAGGGGGATAAGAGGTCTGAGATGTAGGAGGGGGGCTGACCATTAACCCATTCAGTGCCAACCACGAGATTAGTCGGGTTAACTCGCCATGCGTTGAGTGCCAAGACCCGAAAAATCGTTATTTCTTTTATTAGCAATATCCATAAATTTTTCATCCATCCAGCCTGACGTTATCATTGGGAATGGGTCTGAGCTCGAAAAGGGCAAATACCGCCGCCTATCGTCTCCCGGATGGTATTGCACAGATTGGGTGGGACTGTGCATCAGAAAAAAACTCCGGTCCCGGGGTTTCCCTTCTCGGGCAAGCAGTAGCTGTTACCACATTCACTGGGGAGGCATCCTCCTCCTGGATCTAACCACAGCGCTCAACACGGTCCACCACAACATCCTCCTCCTGGATCTAACCACAGCACTCAACACGGTCCACCACAACATCCTCCTCCTGGATCTAACCACAGCACTCAACACGGTCCACCACAACATCCTCCTCCTGGATCTAACCAGAGCGCTCAACACGGTCCACCACAACATCCTCCTCCTGGATCTAACCACAGCGTTCAACACGGTCCACCACAACATCCTCCTCCTGGATCTAACCAGAGCGCTCAACACGGTCCACCACAACATCCTCCTCCTGGATCTAACCACAGCGTTCAACACGGTCCACCACAACATCCTCCTCCTGGTCCTGGATCTAACCACAGCGTTCAACACGGTCCACCACAACATCCTCCTCCTGGATCTAACCACAGCACTCAACACGGTCCACCACAACATCCTCCTCCTGGATCTAACCACAGCGTTCAACACGGTCCACCACAACATCCTCCTCCTGGATCTAACCAGAGCGCTCAACACGGTCCACCACAACATCCTCCTCCTGGATCTAACCACAGCGCTCAACACGGTCCACCACAACATCCTCCTCCTGGATCTAACCACAGCACTCAACACGGTCCATTACAACATCCTCCTCCTGGATCTAACCAGAGCGCTCAACACGGTCCACCACAACATCCTCCTCCTGGATCTAACCAGAGCGCTCAACACGGTCCACCACAACATCCTCCTCCTGGATCTAACCAGAGCGCTCAACACGGTCCACCACAACATCCTCCTCCTGGATCTAACCAGAGCGCTCAACACGGTCCACCACAACATCCTCCTTCACCGTGTGCACTCCAACATCGGTCTCTCTCCGATTCTGACACCTCTCATATCTCAGAGAGAACCAAGTACGTCTCCTTGAGAGAGGCAAAATACAGGACACACTTTGTCACCTAGTCCTAGTGGCTGTGGTGTCCCTCAAGGATCTCTGCCCCATCCTTTTCACTCTCTAGCTTCCCCTTGGCCATGTCATCAGCTGGCATGGATTATCTTTCCATTGCTACTGTATGTAAATTGATTTATTTGATTCAGTTGATTAATTACAACACATGTGTAGACCAATGACACATGCACTAATAACATTTTCAAATGAGGTGGTTTTGATTCAATTCTGTCCGGTGGCATTCAAATTATATTTGGGGACAACTAATCACAAGTGTTTCACCCTTTATTAGACAATTAACATGTTACATTGCATCTTGGGTGAGAAGCTGATTCAGAAAAAGGTATTACTGTACATAATAATGTGAAATGCAGAAAATAAACGAACAACAAGAAATAATGTTGTCTAGCTGCATATAAAAAAAAGAAAAAAAGGACTGTAGCCCCTCATCGAACTGGAGCAGATTCTCCAGCGGCTATTCTTAGAAGGAATAAACTATTTTCTGGTGACATTAATGGCGCTAAGATTTTCCATTCAATAAGAGATTTAAGCCGCAGGGAGGAAGCACAGTCCATAGAGAATGGAGCCGTCACATCATGCCGCCTCGACACAGAAAAATCCTTGTGACAACCCAGCTACCCTCCTCCGAGAGAGGGGAGAAATTAAAGACACTGAAAGGCAATTATAAAAAAATGCAATACAAACTGTAAGATGTGACGGAACCAAATAAAACCCCTGTATCTTCCATTTGCCCTTTAAATGACTGTAACTGAAAGATTCTACACTACAGTTCACTGAAAAATCCTTCCCTTTCCCCAATTCTTGAAGTTTTGGAAGATGTTAATGTTTCTGCAGAATACCAGCTTGCCAAGGGACATTTTCCACGCGTCTCTCTCTTCTGTCTATAACAAACATTACAAGCAAACAAACAAATACACAGCTTCACGCATGCACACACAGTATAGGAATGATGGAGACCACACCATGCTGTAAACTAGCATTTTTTAGATTATATATTAGTCAGATTAGATTTAGATTATATATTGCATATATTTAGCATTTAGTTTTTTTAGATTATATATTAGATTAGATTTAGATTATTAGATTATATATTGTAACTATATTTATTGTAGGGCAAATATAACAGAGGGCATACATACCCTCATCTCGCACCTTGTTGCCCATATGCGCATGTCCAGAGTTAATTATATTGTATATTGTTTACACTGCCTTTTTATTCTATTTGTATTTTTACTTCTCCACTGTATTATAATTCTGTGACATGTACCTGTATGTCTTCTACTACTGTACCTCCCCCCTCTCCCATGCTGCTATGATGCCTGAATTTCCCCAAGGGGATCAATAAAGGAATATCTTATCTTAACTAGAGCGAGCAGAGGGGTTTGAGCTAGAGCCATAGGCATATCCCTAAGACACACAGACTCAACGGGAGCAATATCAATGGAGCCCACTAGTTTGCCAGACCAGTTTCAGAGCAATTTGTAACCCCCTTCAGTGTACCATAACCTGAAGGTAGGGGCCAGCCAAGCTGGGGATGGGGGGGGGGGGGTTACGCAACAGAGTTAGGCCTGTCTGTCTACATTATGTTTTAAATTACTTTTCAGTGATACAGTAAGTGTCTGTTGTTTGTTGGACAGGGTTGATGATGTGTCCCGTCTCCACAAGATTTGTACAAAAACAACAGACAGCAAGGGATCAGTGTGGCTCCCTTAGTTGACTAACAGTTATCAGATTTTCATCAACTTTCGTCAAACTCAAGACTCTTTAAATCTAGTGCTTAAGAAGACTAAAACGTAAAAACATTGTTACTCTAGAGATGTGCTCATCATATTCTGGGGAAATAACTCATTGGGGGGGGGAAGCAAACGTTATATGGACGACAAAACGTGTGTTGACTCATCAAGACGAGCAGCGTGCAGCCCTGAAACCGTAACCGCCAACGCTCAAGAGTTTCCAAAATCCTCAACTCTATTCCCCTTCCCAATTCTGTGAGGACTGTGAGGAATAAGTGGCCTTGTAGGTGTTTCTCCACAATGAGAATCAAGTGCACAGCTGTGCTAAGGAAAAAAGACAAAAGTAACTATGAAAACCATCTATTGGATATACTGTAGAGTGTAGATCTAGCCTCAAATCACCATGGAGCGTTTCTCTTTCAGCAGTTTGTTAATAATAATAAATTTTATTTGGAGGCGCCTTTCAAAACACCCAAGGTCACCTTACAGGGCATAAAAACAAGACCGTCAAAATTACAAACAATGGTCTTGGCAAAAGTGTCAGTGGAGTTAAAAACAAAACAAACGTTGTATAAGTATAAAATATAAAACAGTGCCACACAGTGACAGGGTACAGTTATAGTGAGTAAACCCAGTGTGCAAGGCAGTTAAAAGTCAAGGTTAAAAAAAATTAACAAACAACAAGAAGTATAAGAAACAGTGAAGTTAAAATAACAGACAGACAAACAAACAGCAGGGGGTATAGGACTGTAGGACAGTGACGGAGGTTATAGTGAATGCGAGTTTGAATAGATGGGTTTTCAATTGTGATCGGAATGATGAGTAGTGAGTCAGTCCTGAGATGGAGCAGGTTGTTGTTGTCACCACAATGGGTGATGGGACGCCTCTATAACAGGTGTTGCCGGCCCCCGAGAGCATGAGGGTGTTGCAGCCAGTGTTGTAGTCGAGTCAAAAAAAATCTCAAGTCCGAGTCGAGTCTCGAGTCCCCAGTGTTTGAGGCAGAGTCACCAAAGAAGAGCCTTTAATTCGAGTATGACTGTAGGGTTGCCACCCGTCCCTTAAAATACGGAATCGTCCCGTAATTGGAAACTAAAAGACGCATTCCGTATTGAACTGATACGGGACGCCCTTTGTCCCGTATTTTAAGGTTGCCAGTTTAGTGAGAGAAATAAGCCAGCCGACCTGCAAAAACAAGCTAAATTGTGTCAAAAAGTTGCGGGAAATAAACAGACATGGCAACTCTGGTATGATGGGCGTGCGCTCAGCAGCTCACCGACCAATGAGAATTAGCGCTTTCACGTTGCTAAGAAGAGTTCTGTGCCGTTGTGCCAATCCTCCGTCGGTGCGCTGCGTGATTTCTTTTCGAAGACGCTTTGAAAATGTCTACAGCAGACACCGACTCCACCGTGTCCTAAAAAGACAAAACGCCTCCAGAAATACAGACCTGAGTGGGAAGAGGCAAACCACTGGCTACATAGCGTCAGTGGAGATGTTTACAAAGCAAACTGCAAAGTATGTAGGTGTGTGTTTTCTGTGGCGCATGGTGGACTGACTGATCTCAAACAGCATGCCTCAGGAGAACAACATGCCAGAAATATAAGAACGCAAAGGACAATGAATGAATGAATGAAAACTTTATTTAACAGATTGCAGAATGGGTACAATACAGTACGGCTCAATACATACAATTGTTAAGGGGATGCAGACCTGAGAAAGACGTTTGTCTTGTTTCCATCAGGGTCCCCCATTTTCAATTCATATAGATGTGACACAAGCACAGGTGTCACAGTTCTTCATGACTGAAACATCTCCTGAGATTGATTCGGTATGGGATATTACATCTTATTTATCTGGTTGTGTTTTTAACAGCCAGGAGCCTACTCTTCTTTGCACTTAATTTTTTATTAATCTTTTAATTTGGGTCACACAAGTGTTTCATTGTATTATTGTCCTCTTTCAGTAAAAGTGTTCCCAGGCTTTGTTTTTACAGCACTTTATATGCATACAGTATTATGCTCAAATTGAGGCTATAGTTCAGCCAATTTATTTAAACAATGTTAAATGCAAATAAAGCACTTTAAACTTTAAGTGTGACAAAATGCTTTCTTGACTAACTGTTCCAAAATGCATAATGCATAGATTTCTATGTATTTTAGGGGGCTAGCTATTTTTAATATAAATGTCATAGATTGTTTTATTTAGATTTCATAGATTTCTATGCATTTCAGGAGTTTGGGGGGCTGGCTCCCCAAAATAATTAAATAACATAACCCTAAGCCTAACCCTAAAACCGAAATAAAGTAAAAAAAAAAAAAAAAAAAAAAGTGACAAAATCCGCCCATTTTCGCCCAAAAAACGCCCCAAAACTGTAAAAAGAACATTTTCTTTTATATTAAATATAAAAAATTCAAATTTTTATTTTGAATTTGAATGCCAACGTAACGAACAAACGTTTGAACATTCGGGCTCAGCCTTAGTGCCTGTGAGCTATTTAGCTTAGCTTAGTTAAACTAAGTCCGAGTCATCAGTGCTCAAGTCCAAGTCGAGTTACGAGTCCTGAAAATCAGTCCAGAGTCAGACTCGAGTACTACAACTAGGTTACAGGTGGTCGAGGGCCCTCCCTTTTCTAATGACCAAACCTCCCACACACACACGTACACAGAGCGACAGTCTCCAGTCACACACACTATGGTTGGGCCTCAGAAGCCTGGGAGTGTTCGATAGGGTCACGCGGAGCACAGCTCTATTCCCAAACTCTTCCTGCTGTGACTGCTGCCAGTTGTGTCAGCCCACTGACTCAAGCAGACGCCCTTGTTGAGAGCGATTCACCGCCTTGAGCAGAAACAAGTGAGACGGAGAGCGATAAAAAAGCAAAAGTAGAGATACACGTCCATCACTGTCAAGGATGGAGTGCAGCATCTGCAAAGACAGGACGCTTTGTCAATCCACTGAGTGGGCTTAATAAATGCTGGGGCATTTCTGCAAAGATGCAGAAAAACAGGAGACAATTGCATTCTGCTAGAACATTGCATTCAGCTGGAACCAATTGTGTCCGGGACATTTTATAAAGGGGTACCGTCTGATGTATCCATCTAATCAATGGAGGGACATTGGAAAACTTGGGCTCTCTTGACTGCAGTTCAGGGTTCCGACACATTGCAAAATTAAATTCAATGACTTTCAACTACTTTTACAAGCACTATTTTTCATTTTAAAAGGGCATTTAAAAGGATACAATTCACTTTGAAATGCTGATTCTTTATTGAAAAAAAAAATCTGATCTGATATGTATGGCTTAAAACCAATTTCTGACAATTAGTTACACCTTAGATAAAAACAAATTTAATTTCTTGATTCATGGATGAACAAAACTTTCAATGCGAAGGGTTGATTTGAATTACAAAGACTTAGGGCGTTTTCACACCTAGCTCGTTTGGAGCTGTTGTTCCGAAACCTGGAGCGTTTACCCCCTATTTCGGTTCAGTTGGGCATATATGAACACTAGGGCTGTCTTAAATGCTTCGAAGCTTCGAACGTTCGATTCGATGGCACAAGCTTCGAACATTAAAAAAAAATCGAAGTTAAAAAAAAAAAAAAAAATATAATTTTTTTTTCAAAAAATTTTTTTTCAATTTTTTTTTTTTTACTTCGATTTGTGTGTGTGTGTGTAGGTGTGTGTGTGTGTGTGTGAACTACCCATCCCAGTTAGGACAGCCGAATCCCGTCCAATCTTTCGCCGTCGACTAAAGACTCACTTCTTCAACCATTATCTGAAATGATAAAAAAAAAAAAAAAAAAAATCTAACCGTGACTAACCTTACTGTCATGCACTTGTCCTAATAAACTAACCTACACTGTAACACGCAACACTTTGATGAACATTGTTACTCAGCTGATAGAGTTGTACCCTTCTTGCTGTCTTGTCGTACAGAACTTGTAAGTCGCTTTGGATAAAAGCGTCAGCTAAATGACTAAATGTAAGTGTGTGTGTGTGTGTGTGTTTGATTGATTGATTGATTGAAAACTTTATTAACAGATTGCAGAATGGGTACAATACAGTACAGCTCAATACACACAATTGTTAAGGGGATGCAGACCAGAGAAAGACTTTCGTCTCGTTTACATCAGGGTCCCCCATTTTCAATTCATCAGGACATATATGACATACATGACATACAGATAGTCAGTACTGCTACATCTATACATTTATGACATACCAGATTTGCAAATACAGTACTGTTTGTGATACAGAAGGAGTCAAGAAAAGGGAGTATATACATTTGACGTAGAAACTGTACATTGGAGGAGGTTGGGTGGGGGGGGTTGGGTACATTGGGATATTGACAACCATACTGGGTAATTTACATTGGAGGTGGTTGGGGGGGGGGGCACACTGTATATGTGTGTGTGTGTGTGTGTGTGTGTGTGTGTGTGTGTGTGTGTGTGTGTGTGTGTGTGTGTGTGTGTGTGTGTGTGTGTGTGTGTGTGTGTGTAGGTGTGTGTGTAGGTGTGTGTGTGTGTGTGTGTGTGCGCGCACCTTGTAGAATTCCACACATAAGAAAGAAAGATACTGGGATGAATAAACAAAATAGGAAATAAAATGTAGAAATGCATGCAATACATAAATAAATATGAATCTCCATATATGAAATATAACATTTAGATAAGGTGCTACTGAGATGTTTTGGTGAGTTCTTTGTTTTTTTGTGGAAGTTGCCCTTCTTAAAAATGCATGAACATTCACTGATAATTGGTCTGTAGTGGAGTCTACAAGGTCTACATTGCCGGACCATGTAGAATCCGGACCTTGTAGACTGACATAATTCTGTGCATAGTTTAGTCTACACAGGCCATATTTCAAATAATCAAAATCTTACTTCATTCATCTTAAACATTCTTGATTTGGGGGATTGGTAGTTCCCATGAAATCTGAAGTTGTTCAAACGACAACAGCGATCCACCTTGAATTAAATCACACAGCCGAGTGAAACCTTGTTGGATGAGTCAGTCACGAAAGGGGCTACTTAATTAATTAATCCAACCCACTTTATTTATAGAGCACATTTAAAAACAACAACGTTTACGAAAGTGCTGTACAAGTCCCACAACATAAGATAAAAAAAAATATATATATAAAAAAAAAAAATGTAAAAAAAATATTTTTTTTAATTTTTTTTCGAAGCTTCGAATTAAAATCGAAGCTCGGCCCCGAAGCTTCGATTGCCAAAAAAAGCTTCGAAGGTCAGCCCTAATGAACACAGCAATCACATTCTGTTGCGGAACAAAACAAGCGGGCCGAGACCACCTAGAGAGGGTGGTCTCGGCGCACTTCCAAACGAACCCGACGCAACTCGTACGGTGTGAGAATGCATTCAATGCAATCGATTTTACAAACAGACACAACTCACTTGCCATACTGTATACGCGCTGCATGATGACGCAACTCACACGCGCCCTGGACTGTTCCATCAGAGGGGGGAGCTTCGGTGGCCAGTGTGAGTGGCTACAGACCACGGCACTTAAATATAAACATTAGTCTACCTGGAGACTCAATGAGGTAATTGTAGATGTCGCCATAAGACGTGTCTGGTCATTTAGTGGGATCATTGTTTCATTATCCTGTTCGGCTGAAAGGACACTGGCCACCAAAGCTCCCCCCTCTGATGGAACAGTCCAGGGCGGGTGTGCGTTGCATCACAATCCGTGTGCAATCTGCGCATGTGCATGGGGGATGCTCTGCTTAAAAACTGGCTTTTTCTCTGCCGATTTAGTTCCTATCGATTAGGAATGGCTTGCGCCGTGTTCAGGAGATTCTGGCGCATACAAGTCTATTCGATCATGTCTTCAGCACCCCCACAGCCGTATCGGCAACCACTTACATCACGGCTCTCATCCACATTCATTCATTTGCTCCCCCCGCTCTCCCCTCCCCGATTTCAATGTAACGCGGAGATTCAGGGTTAGGGGGGGACGGGACGGGACACCCCAAAATCTGACCAATGAGTGACAGTTTGCTCGCGCGTGCGTTTGTTTTGGTCCGCTGTTAACACAGCCGTGTGAACACAAACGAACTAAGGGACAAGTGCAACATTGTATCATTATAGTCCCTGTGTCTCCCTGAATCGGAACAAAGCAAACGAACTACAGGTGTGAAAACGCCCTTAAGCACCTTGTTAAAAAAAAATTGCCGTTTTCAAGGAATTCCAGGCCTCGACTTAAAAATAAATGTATCAAGTACTTTAAGCACTTCAGGACCTTGTGGGAACCCTGGCAGTTTAAATAGCGAGGCCTCTTTCACCCTCTACCACATAGCCTAATATGGAAAGGTGCCAGCCATTTCATGATAGTATCCGTTCTATTCATCCAAGAGCCCTGGTGTAAATCTGGCTTAAGAGGGTGTAGAAGGTGAGAGGCCAAAAAACTGTGAAAGATCACAGAAAATCTTGCATTCCTTATCCATGGAATAGCTCCCGAGTTTAAGGCTGCATCTTGAAGACATCTCAGATCTTGGCAAACAACACATGAATATTATTAACTCTTCCAACTGAGTGGTATTACTCAAGGCTGCTGGGATCATAAAACTATCATCTGGAAAAGAAAACGTCTGTGATTTAATTGTCTCATTTGGCTGAATTCCAAAGTATGCAGATCAGTGACGTTATATGTTGCTTTGCAACGAAAACATTGAGACAATGGAAATGACAATAAGTAAACCCACACCAAATCCTGGCACCACATCACCCCAGTTCTAAAATATATTTTCTTCCAATACACACACACACCCTAAATACAGCAGTCTGTAGATTTGACGTTATTTAACAATATCCTACGCATATATTTCACAATGTACCGAGACACAATAATGGACTGACGACTTAACGTTATCAGCTAAACTCTCTTGGGGGCCTTTCTCACTTACCTATTGGGATCGAATCACTGCTCCCGGGAACGGGGGGGGGGGGGGGGGGGGGTGTTCTCACTCAGTCGGACACACCCCTTTTTGGGATCGAACCGCGCTGATTCGTTTTACCCCCCGCTGAACCTGGGACAGTTGGATTAGGTGGTTTCGGAATCGGGCCAGTGGGAGTGGGGGGCGTGACACACACAACGTCGTTACTGTCATGCTTGCTTGAATTTTGGGCAGATAAAACCACACTGGACAATACCCACAAAAACGATATTTATGGGCAATTTGAGAGTTCAGACCTCAACCAAAAACAAGCATGTGGAACCTCACAGCTCAGTGGATGAAGACATGAAGCCACGTTACAAAGCACAGCACTTCTGGCTCGCATTAGGCCTGGCAATTTTTGTTTGCCATGCTATTTCTATACATTAGTTTCTTGTTTGAATGCATTTATTTCTATTAGACCAGTGGTGCGCAACCAGTCGGCCGTGATCGACCAGTAGATCAATGACCTGTAATATAATTGCCACGAGCAATGGGATAATGTTAGCTGCTGGACAGGCTAAGCGTTAGCTTAGCGTTAGCCATTTCTGTATACTATACTTTCTTGTTCGAATGCATTTATTTCTATTAGACCAGTGGTGCCCAACCAGTCGGCCGTGGTCGACCAGTAGATCAATGACATTCAATATAATCGATGCAGCAATGTTACTAGTAAAAGGCTAAGCTAACTAGCGTTAGCCATTAGCTTAGCGATATCGTTAACCCTGCAAAACGCTCAAAAGCGGACTCTACAACACCATCCATTCGTGATAAAATGGGGTGGGTTATATTGACAAGGCTTGACAACAGAGGTTCAAATATAACTTCATATTTATTGGTTATTTGTTCATTTTATATCAGCATCCAGTCTCCGCCGTCTTGTTAAGACACTTCCTGTTTACATTTTCGAACGTGACATCATCGCCTACGGCAAGCGTAAACGCTCAAAAGGCAAACCGTAAACAGAACCCGGAGCGAACCAAGACTGCAGTGTGTACACAAACTAGAGGGGGGAGAGGGAGGGGGGAAGTTCGCATTAGATCTCGGAACGGGCTAGAACGGAATGGAATGGAAACAAATATAATGAGTGAGAAAGGCCCCGGACTACCGGACAAAAACCTACTTTTGAGGTGTAGCCTACATCGGTCCGACATAAAGTCAGCAGGTGGTCAGTTCAAACAGAGAACATTATTTCCACAGCTGCAATGGCTCGGTTGTACATCCCCATTCAATGCAAGGACCAATATATGGCAAAAGAGTATGCAGGGAACATTGATCTGTTCATTTAACAATGATCACAAATATAATGTCTAATGTATTTTGTGTTGTTTAAACTTTATAGTGTTTTTTATTTTGTACTCTATATTTTATATTTGTTTTTTTGTATTTTGTAATTATTACTTAAGTTTTAAGTCTGTATTTATAATTGTATTGTCTCGTCATTATTATTGTTGATGTCAATGTTGTGTTTGTTGTTAAAAAAAGATAAAAAATATAAACAATGATCACAAATATCTGATCAGAGAAAGTTGCCCTTTGTGTTCTAGTATAGTTAACTTATAGACACTGGAATGCCATTTTATTTTTCATTGTAGCCTCAGCTTGCATTTTTTACAATCTTTAAAAATGTATTACCCTGACAGCCTAATCCGGCTGCTACTGAAAGTACATCAGAGCAAACTTTAAAGTTGAGGGTGGTGGGAAACGCATTCACCAGGTGAATCACTATATCATCACAGCTATTACTACTAGGCAGATAAGACGAATCAACAAGCAATAAAACTGGGGGTGTAATGATTCAATTTGATTCCAATTACTTAGGCAACAAATCAATGCATCGTAAAGTCTTACACTTTGACCACAGCTCCACATGAAAAAAAAATTTAATAACACATCTGGCATGACGTTTATCATTTCACAACAACAGCATGGCGTGATGGAAGATAATTCAGAAACCAAGGTAGGTCTTCTATCTCTGGCTTGTCGTTTGCATTCACCATACTATGAGGCTATGCAAAATTACAGGTAATCTCTCAGTGGTGTGTAGGGATGGGTACCACTACCGAATTAGGTACTTTTAAAAAGGTACCTACCGAATCATGTCGGTACTACAGAGTACCGATTCACGTGAGATCCTTCGGTGCCACATTTCGGTAATGTAAAAAAAAATTATTTTATTTTATTATTAAAGAATTTTTTTATTCTTTTATTTTTTTTTGACGTCAATGTTTAGTTTACCACGAAACGAAACCTATGAAGTGTGCCGCACGTTCACGTCAACGTTCACACGCACAATATACGCTTACCTAGGATTTGACTTGATTCAACAACAAAGCAGTCGGGGCAATGACAAGCCGAAAACGGTCGAAAGTAGGGATGTCAGATATTATCGGCCTACCGATATTATCGGCCGATATTGACATTCAAATGTGATATCGGAAATTATCAGTATTCAAAAATAATAATAAAAATAAAAAATTACGGGCGGTCAGGTGGCGTAGCGGAGATTGCGTTCGTCACCAACGCCGGAGACGCTGGATTCGCCTGTTCGAATCCAGCTCCCAGCTCCGGCGTTGTCACCAGCTTGGCTGGCCGTTCACACTAATACAATTGGCAGTATTAGAGGGTGGGAAAGCTGGAGGGGTGGGTCCGGGTCGTTGTAAACAGCGACTCCTACAGTTCGGTCGGGGCGCCTGCTCAGCGCGGATAGGATCTAAGGGGGGTAGTGTGATCCTTCCACACGTTACACCCTCTCAGTGAGAGTCCGCGCTGCCAGGTGAAAAGAAGCGGTTGATTGGCTAGACGTGTGTCGGAGGAAGCACGTGATAGCCTCCACTCTCCCAGACCGACTGTGGGGGGTAAGTGCGCAGCGACCAGGAAGGGGATTGGGAATTGGCATAACGACTAACATTGGGATGGGAGAAAAATCTGAGGAAAAAGGAGGGGGAAAAATAATTAAAAAAAAAAATAATAATAATAAAAAATTATTTTTACATTTATTTCACCTTTATTTACCCAGGCAAGCAAGTAAGAACAAATTCTGATTTTATTTATTGTCAAAAGTATGCATAATGTTGTGTTAATTCCATGACAAGATATATGGGGGGGGGGACCCTGCATATATCGGTATCGGTTGATATCGGTATCGGAAATTAAGAGTTGGACAATATCAGTATATCGGTATCGGTAAAAAAGCCAATATCGAGCATCCCTAGTCGAAAGTGTGGTTATTTGAAGTTTGGATTCTTTTTTTCACAACTGAGGTAGGTAGATTACATTTTTAGAGACTAAAGTACCGAAAAAAGGTACCGTTGGGTACCGGTATCGATTCACAGGTACCGGTACCGGTTCAAATGTGAAAGGTACCCAACCCTAGTGGTGTGTGTGGGCTGAACGAACAACATCCGTCCCTTTGCACAAGTTATATTTGAGGAGGGGACGGGGACTTGGAGTTTTGAATACGATTCTGCATGCAAAAAAAGTTCTCCACATTAGTGGTTAACATCACATTTTTGTTCGGTACACAACGCGTACTGAACCGAAGGTCCCGTACTGAAGCGGTTCGGTACGAAAACGTGTACCATTACACCCCTAATTTAGATTAGTATCAATTATCAATTTCACAGATGGATGTAGCTGGATTTCCACATTCATTCACACCGATGCATCACATCGTTTCTACGCCCCTAAATAAAACAAAACTAATGACAAATCATTCAAGTAATACCAGTGACCTGCATGTTGCAGCACTCAAATTACTGTGTAGCTATTACAATGGTGGCTTCCTTGCCATGACGAAGGCACCACACTGCTACTCTTCAAATGAAAGCACCCAGATGGCCGTTGTTTTTTTTATGCAAAGCAAATTACTATAATGGAGATATAGGCCCAGCAAGAAATCCCTTTAATCATTTTAATAAACGGGTAATAGAATAGACATGAAATCACTTGGGGGGGGGGGGGCATGTTGGAAGCAGGGACATTAGCCCAGACAAGGATTATCAAGCTAGATGAGCCCAGAGTCATATCAGCTGCTAGCAAGTCAACAACAATGCAACACAAAAGTGCAAAAAAAAAAGAAAAAGAAGTTTAAATCATTTTCACATATCCCTCCTAGTTACACACAGTCCTCATATCCATCCTAGTTACACATACACAAATTATTTTATTATTATTTATGCAAATGACATGTCGTCAGCTTGTGACTGCAACTTGTTCCTGTTCGCGGATGACTCAGCCCTGCTGGTCTCTGACAAGGACAAGTTGCAGGTAGAAAAAGCCCTCAGCTCGGAACTCGGCAGAATCTGCACCTGAGACAGTTAAGGAAGTTCAGAGTATCTGGGAAGATACTCCAGTCCTTCTACTCCGGAGCTGTAGAGAGCATCTTGACTGGAAACATCACTGCCTGGTATGGAAACAGCACGGCACAGGACAAGAAGGCCCTACAGAGAGTGGTGCGCTCAGCCGAGCGTACCACTACCTCCCCTGCAGGTTCTATACAACAAGAGGTGCAAATCCAGAGCCTGCAGAATAATGAAAGACCCTCACCACCCCAACAACAGCCTGTTGCAGCTGCTGAGGTCAGGCAGACGCCTGCGAACCCCAGCTACTAGGACAGAGAGACTTCGGCTCAGCTTCTTCCCCCAGGCCATCAGAGCCTTGAACACTGAACTCTCCACACACAAGCACACATGAGCACACACACGACACGCACGCTGTACACGCTCGCACACTAGCAGCCACTTTAACATGAGCAAGCACACACTCATGCTGCACACGCCCACACTTATGGCCACTAAGGAAAGGTCACTTTAAAAATAGTATAGTAACAGTAACAGTGTATTGCACTACCAAAGGACCTCCATGCTCTGTAAATAACTTATGTACAAATACCGATATGCCCTACTATGTTACCTGTTTATTGCACAATGTTGTTTTATTGGATTCTATTATATGTTGTTACTACTGTATTGCACATCGTTGCGGGCAAGACCACCTGCATTTCATTGTATACTTGTATGCCGTGACAAATAAAACTCTTGACTTGACTGACTTGACTATCATTACACCTGGGTAAAACAGAGTACATTCTCTTCGGATCAAATAACAAACTCAGCAAGACAAACGGCTTCTCTGTTACAGTGGGTGACAAATAATATTGTCACAAGGAGAGATGAAATTAATTACATACCTGGGTTCCATCCTAGAGGCAAATCTTTCCTGTGACAAATTGGCAAACAATGTAATCAAAAAAGTCAACCAACGAATAAGATTCTTGTACCGGATCTCCGCTTTGGTAAACAAGAATACCCTGAAAACTCTAGCAGGAGCACTCATTCAAGGGTACTACGATGCTTGCACCTCATGGTACCAAAGCACCTCAAAAGGCACTAAAAACAAGACTACAAACATCACAAAAAAAACTGGTCAGACTACTGCTTGACCTTACTCCTAAAACACACCTCACCCCTGCCCATTTTGACATCCTAGGATGGCTTAGAGTAGACGACAGAGTACAACAACTTGCAATGGGCCTGGTCTACAAGATACACTACACCCCTAAGGTATATGTACATGTCAAGGTACTTCCCAAAGGTCAGTGAATACCACGACCACAACACCAGAGGGAGTTCCACAAATCATGTGCAACCCAGATTCGGCTCAAACAATGGACTTAACACGTTTCGCAATTATGCCACAACAATGTGGAACGCCCTACCCACAGCCGTAAAAAAAAATTGAATCCCTACCCACCTTCAAAACCGCTCTCAAAGAGCACCTACGGGAGGCTGCAATTAGAAACTGGCCCCCGTAAATGTCCGAACACCCTCCCACACATGCACCCCCTCCTAATGTACATTTCCCTCCCCCTCGTATGTATATATTTACTGTTATCTCTGTTTAACAGTACTGTATATCTGTATGTCATAAATGTCATGATTAGATTAGATTAGATGATTAGATTCGGTTTTTATATCTGTATGTTGTGTATGTCATAAATGTCATTATGAATTGAAAATGGGGGACCCTGATGTAAACAAGACGAAAGTCTCTCTCTGGTCTGCATCCCCTTAACAATTGTGTGTATTGAGCTGTACTGTACCCATTTTGCAATCTGTTAATAAAAATGTTCAATCAATCAATCAACACAGTCCTACTCCCTACACATTATGCATTTCATCAGAGAGGTCAGAGTGCAGGGTCAACCGCAGTGCAGCGCCCCTGGAGCAGTTTTGGGGTTCAGTGCCTTGCTCAAGGACCCTTAGGCAGGATAGTGGGGGCACCGTAGATTTAATACCAGCCACCCTTCAGTCACCAGCTCAGCTCACAGCTGGAATACACCCTCCTGTCAGTTGCGGGGTTCAAACCAGCGACCTTTCGGTTACTGGCTGGCCTCTTTACCTCTAGGTCATCCTGCCCCCTGTCTCCTGCCCCCCAGGGTTTCCGTTGTCCGGTAATTACCGGTTTTTGACCGGCAAAATCTGACATATTTAAATCTCTCCGGTCATAATGTCCGGTGAAAATAAGCACAATTTGATTATTTTAATTGTATTAAAATAGGCTAAAATTAAATAGCCTATGCGATGAACGAAACAATCATTACATTTGTTTCATCGTTGCTTCACCAAGCAGATCTAATAATGACAACGATGTTGTCAGCGGGAGCTTGGTGCTAGATTTGCGAGAAGCATGCAACTACAGAGCCACAGAGCTGTGCCCGCACAGTGCAATACTCCAATTCAGCCATTGGCAATTCAGCTGTTGGGTGGGTGGCGCTGCTGAGCGGTCCCCAGACCGGACCTGAAAGCACCACTGGCTCTGCGGCTCTGCAGCTGCATGCTCTCGCAAATCCAGCACCAAGTCGTTGGGAGGCGGAGATAGTCATCACGCAAACCCACAATAATGTTGCCGTCTCTCTCTGCCAAATTTCTCAGTTCTTCGCTTGATATAATTAATACAAATGTCCAATATAACGGAATTCGTTAGCTCATAAAAATTTGATTATAACAGACTGCTGTTTATTAATGTCGGGCAGACTGCCCACCGACACCTCAAGGCGGCAGCAGCACGGAGTCTCGAGGGACTTATTTTATTTGGAATATATTAATGACTGTATACGCAAAAGTAGCCTAGTTTTAGGTTAAAATATTATAAATCTACATGCCTTGAGGATGTCATTCTTTATATAGCCTGCCTATCAATTGTTTTTAAGCTAAATAAACTCTGACCGGAATTGATCCCATTTGTCCGGTAGATTGAAATCTTGCAGGACACAGACCGGCAACAATTTTTTCTAACGGAAACCCTGTGCCCCCTGTCTCCTGCCCCCTGCCCCCTGTCTCCTGTCTCCTGCACCCTGCCTCCTGCCCCCTGCTGGGTGATGTTTGACCATTCTGTTATGAGGAGGAAATGTGACTCTGCAGAGCAAACTCTTTTTCGTTTCTCTGTGGTATTCCGTTTTCTATTCTGCATTCCCTGCAATCCCTGCATTCAGTGCCTGCTAACTTCCACGATGACGATCCAACTACACATCATAAATGAGCCCTACCTCGTGCAAGGGAAATCACAATGCTGATCATCAGCATGGGTATGCACTGCAGCTTTACCATCTGTTGCTTATGTAGGCTACACATACTAGGCGACAGCACTGAACGACATGCGTTCTACTGGTGTAGTGTAGTTCGACAAATTAAAAACCTTATAACTAACTTTATTTCAACCAAAAATGCTTAAACAATGTTAGTGATAGAAGGGAAGTAATTGTGCAAAAATGGAAAGCGTGCCAATATTCATGAGGCAGAATTATTACAATATCCGATGATCCATTTCCCCAATGATAAATCCCTAAACGGGTGGACCGCGAGGGAACCTAAAGTGACGTCGGAGTAGACTACACCTCCCTATGATCACCTTGCAATAGTCAGACATGGCAGAATAACAACGTCTGTGAACCAAAAGACTAGTGTTTGATAGTTAGCGAAACAAGTCTGCAAGCACTGAGGAGGTGACTTGGAGGGCGACAGCCAGGCAGTTATTTTTCCTCCTCTGCGCCTCAGTGAGAGAGCACTCATAATCATTGAGTTATATAGGGTGTCCTTCACTCTTTATTTAGAGTAATGGCAGCGCAGCAAAAAGGAAGGTTTTCCTCCTCAAAGGCCAATTCAGGGTGATAACATATTATTATAGTCCAAGGAAAAATGACAAAAGATTAAACTGCTGGTGAATGCAGGCAGCCAGCCAGCCAGGCAGACACACACACACACACGTACCCCAATACCCTTGAGCATTATCTCCATTATCAACAGCCTTCCTCCTGTTGCTGTGACTAAGTGTATGCCGGTGTGTATGTGGAAGAGGAGGAGATCATTGGGAACACAGTCTAATTAAAAAGTGCTCTTAATAGCTACTCATGGGTGCCTGTGTTTCTGCAACTGGCCCATCTCAACAACACGCCGTCTGACACAGCAGATCCCCACACGGTTACTAGGAAACCTAGAATGGGCAACAGCAGGAATGTTGGGGTGTCAGTATATAGTACGCCACCCTGCCAACCCTCATCCCACCCACCCTGCCTCCGTTACTCTCACTCTCTCTCACACACACACACACACACACACACACACACCCCTGATTGTGGGAGTGCCGGATCCCCTGGGGGGCCTCCAATTCTTTCCAGTCTTGCTGATTGCACACCCCCCATTGTCGGCGTACAATGGGGAGTGAATCCCGTCTCCTGGCAACCGATTCCTACCGAGAATGCTGCTGCCACGGCACTTGAGAGACCGCGTGAGAGGGAGAGGAGTGACGCAGATGGAGGGAAGAAAAAGAGGTTGAGTAGGCGGAGGAAGAATGGGGGTTTGAAAGGGGGGAGCCTGTTACTCAAGAGGTTTTGTGGTGGTACGGTCAGTCATCAGCTGGAATTCAGCGTGTTACTCCGAGGTTTTAGAGTGTTTGTGGTGGTACGGTCAGTCATCAGATGGAATTCAGCATGTTACTCATGATGCTTTAGAGCAGGCCTAGTCAACTGGCGGCCCACGGGCCAAATGTGGCCAGAGGAAAAAAAATTCTGGCCCTTTGATTAATTTTATTAGAACATTCAAATTATAATGCATTTCCCCCGAAGAAAAATCTGTTCTGGGACAAGCATGCACTACCATTCAATCTCCTCCAATGGGAGACAGCTTTATCCGCTGTGTCCCGCCCCTAACTGCTCCTGACGCTCATTGCATGGCACATACCTGCTTGCTGCTGCTAACTAGCAAACAAAATAGCCACAAAATGTCGCTGTCCACATTGAAAAGAAGGAAAGTTTGATTTGAAATCTTTATTTCGAGCATGTAAATGAATACAAACAAAATAAATAACTAAACAAAATCAAAACATAACTCAAACAAAATAATAACTAAACAAAAGCAATTTACATGTTCGAAAAGGAGTAGGAAGAAGTATACACTTATTTAATCCTACCCCTTTTCCACTACTCAAATGAGTGTACTAATTTAAAACATTAAAAAAAAACTATATATATATATATATATATATATATATATATATATATATATATATATATATAATGCAAAACAGAAAAAGAAAAAAAAAACTATATATAAAACATGAAAGAAATAAAATAAAAATGTAAACACCCGTGAATATCAAGTCCCTTCCTCATCCCTGTACCTCGTGAACATCATTTCCTTATACATCAGTTTGAATGGTCTCATGTTTGGACATTGCTTTAGCACCACATTTAGACTGTTCCACAGTTTCACTCCACATATTGAGATGCAGTGTTTTCTCATGGTAGTGCGTACATTTAGAACTTTTAAATTGAGTTCTCCCCTCAGATTATAACCCCCCTCCCTATCAAAGAACAATTCTTGAATGTTTCCTGGAAGTACATGACCTTTTGCTTTATACATTAATTGTGCCGTTTTAAATTCCACAAGATCATTTAACTTTAATGTTTTTGACTTTAAAAATAATATGTTTGTGTGATCACGATAACCTGCAATGTGAACTATCCTTATGGCCCTTTTTTAGAGTATAAAAAGTGGTTGTAGTGTAGAATTATAAGTGTTTCCCCAGACTTCAGCACAGTAATTTAAATATGGTAAAACTAGTGACTAGAGTGATTTTCTATCCAGAATGTGCTTTACTTTACTCATGACTGAAATTGACAGTGAAAACCGCCAATTCAATAACGAATGGACTGAGATTTTGATACACAGTATTAAGGGGTAAGTAAATAACACAGTAAAGTAAGTGCTAATATCCGATAATTACTCCGAAAAAGGTTTGGCCCCCCCTACTCTATTTTATACTTGCTATACTTATTTTATACTTATCTATTTTTGTCTAGCACAGTCTCTGGAGCGTAACAGAAAGAAGCATTTTGTATAAAAGTATTATGTACTTCTGTATGACAACTAATAAAGAAACTTGAAACTTGAACTACAATTTACATTTGAATAAGTTGGCCCTCGTAAGAAAGTAGTTGACTAGCCCTGCTTTAGAGTGTTTGTGATGGTACTGTCAGTCATCAGCATGTTACTCAGAGGTTTTAGAGTGTTTGTGATGGTACTGTCAGTCATCAGCATGTTACTCAGGGGTTTTAGAGTGTTTGTGATGGTACTGTCAGTCATCAGCATGTTACTCAGGGGTTTTAGAGTGTTTGTGATGGTACTGTCAGTCATCAGCATGTTACTCAGGGGTTTTAGAGTGTTTGTGATGGTACTGTCAGTCATCAGCTGGAATCCAGCCTGTTACTCAGAGGTTTTAGAGCATTTGTGGTGGTACCGTCAGTCCGGAGCTGGAATTCAGCCCGTTACTCAGTGGGGTTGGGAATCACCAGAGGCCCCATGGTATGATATTATCACGATAGTGTCATATATTGCAATTTATTACCCATGATCCGTTTTACATAATAAGATATCGTTTTCAGTCTGTTCACCTCATTCCAATCATTTTCATTTTTATATCGATACTTGCCGTCAAAATGAAAGCATACTATACTGTGCAGCTGCTGGAAAAGAACCTGACCATGACAACGAATACAAAAACTGAAAATCTGTTAAAATGACCACAGGCACGTGGATTCTAATTTTATACCAACGCAAAAACCTGCTTCTAAAGCCGGCAGCGATTAGCTTCGCAATGACGCAGAAATATGGATACTCTTTTTTTAATGCAAATGTCATTCGTCAAAGGTCTTCCTGACAGACGTGGAGTTAAGCTGCGTGGACGATAGGAGCAGCTTTTGCGGACTATAATAAACCCTGAGAGCCAGAAGACAGTTTGACGCTCTCAACATCCTCCCGACCCGGGTGCTCGCTCCCAGCTAAAGCTATAGACCCACCGACCCTCCGATCCGAGGACACAGTAGTACATCATAAGCCTCTTTACCTGGCTGCTCTTTGACCTCAAAAGAGCATGGATCCCTGGAACCTGAAAGACCAAGTAGTCTGATCTTACCGAGGGTTCAGACGACAGCTATTTCCAGTTCTCGTGCCCACAGTAGAAAGTAAACGAGAAAAGAATGCATGGCTGGCGGAGAATTACTGAAGGGGTTAACTGTGTGGGTGTTTACTCGTCTTTAGAATCTGAAACCTTTGAGCACCTGCATCTCATTCAATCTTTATTTATACTTGATAAATACAGTAGTAGTTAATCGCAAAAAAGTTTTTAATGTATGTAGTAGTTACATTCACAAGTGTCTGTCATAGTGCGTTGATAAATATAAAAGGCATCAGACAATCAGAATAATTAAGAGCACATTAAAATAATATTTTTTTTAAATTGAAATAATAATAAAAAAAAAAAAGAGGTAATAATTTTAAAACAATTACTTATTGTGGTGACCTGATTGGTCATTAACACATTGGGCGCCATGGGTTATACCCATCAATATACCCAGTCTGCCACCACTGTAAGCCTATGGAGATGTTTACCTTCTTTGCAGGGCTATAACTTTTTAAATTGTATTGCTATATTGACATTACTATGGCCCATTCAACATCGATTATCTGTGGGAACTATATTTTTTCATTCATACATTGTTGTGTTAATACCGTCTAGAATATAAGTATGTTTTTAAGCTTTTCTGCTGTAATTCCAAAAACGAGAGTTATAGGCCCCGACACATATGATCGATTAGCGTTTCTTTCCTATACACGCTATATTAAAAAATTCAAATGTATATGATCGGTATACATTATGCTTCATCATGCGTGAAGGAAAGGGGGGGGGGGGGGTCGTTTATAATTCCTTGATAGTCAGTAACGGCTTTATTTAGTATAGGTTGATATATTGATCAGATGGTTTGCAGTGAAATGAATAAACAATCGGACTGAAAATAACATTACTGTCCTCTTACCGTTCGCCGATGAGACTGGAGGAAAAAGATCCCAATTATTTGACGCCGATCTCCTAGATCCATTTCCGGTTTGTATGGCGCAATAAACGCCGAAATCATATCGATTATTAAGTTTAGAAAGCGATCCAAATGCACTCTAGTGTTTGTCTGGAGCCACGTAACAAGATATGACTGCCGGAGGGATTTCCTCGACGCACCGATCACCACTTCCGGTTTTGGCGAGAGTGTAACTCGCCCGACCATCCACCAGGTGGCGGTATTGAGGCGTTGCAATCTCATACAGGGTCCCGCTGCAGTCCGGAGGTTGGCTGGATGAATTATGAATGCCATGGCAAAAAAATTTAATATTGATCCCAAAAACGGCGTAAATCGTTCTTGGCGTTCAATGCACGGCGGGCAAAAACGGCGTAACTCGTTCTTGGCGACCAATGTGTTAAGGTTCTAAACCGATCCGAGAGTTTCCTGCAGGGTATTCCATGAGGTAGGGGCAGAGAAGCCAAAATCAGATCTACCAAGTTCAGTACAAACTCTAGGCACTCTAAGTGTAAGCCAATCACTGGATAGTGTACAACAGGGTCCAGTGGTCCATTCCAATAAAGAAGTTATATCATTTGGACTCTAAGCCTCTAATTATGGCTTTATAAAGAAAAAGATTCCAATGCAACTTACGTCTCTCTGTCAGAGAGGCCCACCCGACCTGAGTACCATAACCATCACCAGCGAGACATCGAATGGCTGAATGGCAAAGAGTCTAAGGGCTCAAGAGTGGAAGCCGCTGCATGTCTATAAATCACATCTCCGTAATCCAAAACAGATAGGAACACTGCTTCAACAACTCTTTCTGCTAATCATAGGGAAGCTGGCTCTATTTCTATACAAAAAGCCAATATTTTTCCATAATTTACTGGCGAGAATGATATTTAAATGTAAATCCTTCATCAATCCAAATACCAAGGTATACCGTATTTGTATTCTGAAACTCTCGATATCACAACCGTTCAGAGTAGATATATGCAAGTCACTATGAACAATCTCCTGGTATACAACAACACTCCACTTTAAACCAAGTCAAAACGATAAAGATAATCAGAATTGTCTTACATTTTTGTAAAAACTGGATCACTACAATTGTACTGCACCAGGAAGCGACTGTATTTGAAGGAGAAATGACGTTTTCAGAATCTGGAAAGACAACAGCTTACATGCTGAGATGGAACAACGCATGCCGATCCTAATGAGGACACGTCAAATATCTCTAAAATACGTCTCGAAAGGGAAATACAATTTTTGTGGCTCAGACTGAAAGGAAGGCGACTTGCTCATCTGAAAAAAAAGCCTTTTTGAAGAGTGTGGTACATTTTCTTGAGTGGGTGAAGCTGGTAGGATTAGCAGTAGTGGTTCATCATTAGAACCACTAATCATCATCATACAGTGGGGGCTGTAGCAAGCCATTTGAACCACACTGATAAAACTCCTTTTCATTAAACCATGTCCATAAACTGTTGCAGAAGACATCTTCGTGGCTCGGATGCTATTCAAAAACAGCTCCTTGTGAAACGCTCACCCCAGTGCCCTCACTGTAGAAATCCAATTTGACGCAATCTGACTGCAACGAGGGTTAAGTGGGGCTGTGGTTTTGTTTAGTGTTGTGGCGGCTGGGTCTGTCTGTTGAACCATACTGAATGTGCAGTAATGCAGCCTGAAAGCTCCCCTTGCTGTGCAGAGTGCAGATCTCATCGTGTATAAACTTAAAGGCTGTTCAGACCTAATTGAACATTTAACAGACGATCGGGGGCGACGAATGACTGGCGTTTTTTACTTGAGCATCCATAGGCTTCAGACGTTGCACGCTTCCCCAAGTACACGACTGGAAAACAATTTAAAAATCGGATGACTTCATCATTTCGCCTGTTTTATAGCAACAATACTATCACCAACATCTAAGAAGGGAGATCCCCCCCTTGAACGGTGTGAAGGTTTCTACCCTCCACATTGCCTGTGGTGCTTTTTCCCTATTGCCAGGTTTTTAGTGAGTTTCTCCTTACCTTCGCGTGGGGCATGTCTGGGAATGGGAGTGTTGCATTCAATGTTTATTTAACATTTTATTTTGGATTTCATGGTGTTTTTGTTTTGTTCTTGATTGATTGTGATGTTTCTTATTGACTTGTTTAACACACCGAGTGCCATGCTGTTTGGTTAATTTACCCTTAGAATGCCAGCCTTTCTAGTAGTTTCCGTGGTCGTTGCACTATGTTTGCGAAGTTGTGTGTGTTAGGCCTGTCACGATTAGGGATGGGTATCGTTAGGATTTTATCGATACTACTACTCTTATCGATACTGCTTAACGGTTCGGTACTTTATCAATACTCTTATCGGTTCTTTTTGATTATTTTGCAAGAAAAAAAAAACAATTAATTAAGAACAGAATCGACATTGCTTTATTATTCTTTTATATAACTATATAAATATAAATAAATATTATTTCTTCAGCAGCAACAGCAGCAGCAATGTTTTAAATGTGTCTGAATTATAGACTTTTTATAATTAACAACAAATGTAAGATAAAAAAGTTGGAGTCATACAATACTATTTTGATTGACAGTCGATCTGCTAATTACGTCACACCGCTTGCACCCACCTCTTCTTCTTACCACCAATCGGAAGCTCTCGTTCGTTTATTTACTTCTGGATTGTCAGCCATTATTCTACTCGGAGCTCAGGCTAATAACGTTAGCTCCCCGCCAGCCACATTGACAAGTACCAGCAGTATACATTACTGGCAAAAGACTTGTTGCACTTGTGGCAACGAGCGTTGTCCGCATCGACTTTAGTAAAATAGACCCAGACTTTTGAACGTTTCGTTCTGTCCGCCATGATGAGAGCAGAGCTGTCTGTACTCTGTAGCCTACAACAGCACCCGTGTGTGTGTGTGTGTGTGTGTGTGTGTGTGTGTGTGTGTGTGTGTGTGTGTGTGTGAGTGTGTGAGTGAGCACAGCACAGCCCGCTCCTCGCGCAGGCAGAGAGAGAGACCGAGGGAGGAGAGATATAGAAAACGGCCAACAAGATTAGTTTGCGACGTTTAAATTCCTCAAAAAAAAAAACATAATTTCTCGAGTACAGATAGCAATACCGATGACATCGGAGCTTATAAATACTCCGGTCTTTTCTAATATAGTACCGGTTCCCGTTTAGAACCGGGGTCCGGGGGTCATCCCTAGTCACGATAACACATTTTGCTGGGCGATTAATTGTCCCAGAAAATTATTGCAATAAGCGATATTATTGCGGTTTTGAGAGAATTTTACTAATATAATAATAGCATAATAATGCAAGGAAACCGTTTCAAAGTGCAATAAACCTTTATTTAACATTGGAAGACATTTTAAATATCCTAAATAAAAAAATGCTCAGTTTGATTGTTTATTATAAAACACTGAAATTGGAAACAAGCCCTCCGTCTGGCTTTTTGTGTCATCCTTTTAACATGTACATGTATTATTAATGTACCTTGCGGTACCATGTACAAAATGTTAATAAAGTATGAGGAAAAAACGTAATAAATAAAAAGGCAAGTATTGTTGTTATTATCCTAGCAGAGCGGACAATTTGCCTCATCCGGTTCTGTGTTTTTGAGCTAATGATAAAACAAATGTTGAGATTGTTGGTGAACAACTAACTTTAGGTTCGTTTTAACGTTAGCTACTAACGTTAGATGCAGCTACTACAGGCAATCAACGATGAGGAGGAAGCGTCAAAGCCGTATATAATAGAATAGCCCTGTGGTGCGTAGGCACGACTCGAAACTACCCGTTATACATTTATTCATGTTTAACTTGTCCCCGTGTCCAGTCCTTTGACTAGCCCCACCCGTTCACTGTAAACAATGATGCATGTAATTGTATTAACGTTATTATAGCTACACATTGTATTTCGTTTGTTAGCTATTTAGCTAATGTTGATAGCATTGAATAGCATCAACGCTAGATCTTTAATCTTTATTTAGCAGTCCAGTTTCTCCGGGCAGTAGCGAGTAACTACTTGGGTCTAAAAATAGCTACACTACAAAGAACGCTACTTGGTTAAAAGGAGCAACACTATTGAGAAATGTAGTTAAGCTATGTGCTCACAGGAGCTCCCGTGCTGTGCTCTAGTAACGCCAGCGGCCCGCCTCCCCACACGGAGTGACTGACAAGGGGTACTGGTTCCGCCTCATTAAAACAAACGCGCAAATAGCAATTAATCGCGCCCGTCAAAATCATTGCATTCATTTTAATTATCGCGCCGATTAATAGATTTATTGCTTATCGCGGCAGGCCTAGTGTGTGTTTATGTATTATAGCTAGGGGTGTAACGATTCGACCTCGCAACGATTCGATTCGATTACGATTATTCAGGCAACGATTCAATGCATCATGAAATCTCTTCATTTGACCACGATTCGATTCGATTAATTTTCGATTAATTTTTGATACATTTTCTATCAGTTAATTGCCCAAAAAAAATGTATACACAAATGTGGCTGGGGGAACTGATTCACTCAGCATGAATGGACTATAGGTCAATAAAAACAATACACAACAAAAAAAAACACATTTTCTTTTTAGATTAATATAGATTATAATCTATTCTAACATATTCAAATCGATGCATCGAATCGAACACATTAGAATCGATGCATTTCAATTAATCGATGCATCGTTACACCCCTAATTATAGCTGTAGAGACATGGTGTGGCCCATTTTGACAAACATTACTTGTAGTCCAGCATTGGAATAATAGTTTGTTTCCACACACTGTAGTTTGTAGTTTATTACACGCTAAACATTGCGCATTTCCAAGATAATAGTCTTTTTTCATAGATCGCAAGATAAAACGCATTATGTGCAATAATCCCAAACCATTCTGGCTGATCCCCTGAATACTCCCAAATCACAGGTATATGACTTGTATATATGCATCATCACAAAAATGTTTACTCAAAACTATGATCGCGTTTGCCGAGCATGTTTTTCGTCCGGTGAAACGCATAACTGTGATCGTTAGAAAAACACGTTTCAGATTCGGTAAAATAGACATAGAATGTACCTTAGGCATAATAAAAAATATTGTTGGTTTCCTGTTGGTTGTCAGTTTGGCCATGGTTAGGTAGGGAATTTATTTAATTTTATTCTTTCCCACGGCGACTATGGATAGGGAATTTCTTTATTTAATTAAAATGTTCACAACAACATGGATGCATGTACTCTGCCAGCATGTTTAATATCCATAATACTAAATGTTTGACTAAGATTTCTATGAAACTTTATTAAAAAAAAAAAATTTTTTTTTTTTTTTTTTTAACTCATAAAATATATTGGGTCGCACCTAAATCGGCAGGGTCGGTCGGCAACCGGAAACCAACTATTATTTTTGTTAGGCCTTACCTTAGCCAGAAGGTATTCCAAAAGAATAATTCCAAGTGATCGCATCGCCATCGCGATTACCAGTGTATATATCTATACACGTTTCGATGGTCAAATACGCTTATGCAATGGTATTCCGAGGCGAGGACTGTGAATTTCTGTCCCAGGAGAAGGAGGGGCCACTCGCGAGGAGAAACTGAGTGAAGCTGACTATCAGCCCAGAGCCCCATGCCGTTCAGACACGAGACGATACTGCCACCTGGTGATAGTCGACCAGAATGCAGTTCCAATGTGTCGGGACGTGCCTAAATGATGCAGATCGCTCTGGGCAACTGTGTAGAGCTGGGATCAAAGTAAAACTATCCAAAAAAGACTTTTTATGTTTATGGCACTCAACGTTTTTGACACAGACTGTGTTAACACTTTGATTACCAGCCACTTTGAGGTGCGCCTTACCCCCGTTAAATGCCACCACCCACTTCAATGATAGTGTTGTGAACGCATAATCTCTGTCTTAAATTATGGCTATGTGTCTAATCTGCCCGTCGTTTATCAATGACTTGTTTGCAGTCAACATTGTCGAAATGGATTGTTTTTTTTAAATCGCTTCATTTCCATTTTATAGCATTTTGAAAAGCCCTCGTTTTCAAGGAAAATATAAAGATTCCGTGATAATCGGCATTTACTGGAATATTCTGGCATACACAAAAACTTTGTATTTTTCGGCCTATTTATGAATCGTTTTCAAATAAACGCTAGATTATCGATAGTATATGTGTACTTATGCACACTATAGAAGCGGGCTGAAATATCGATTCTCTCATTTCCTGATCTCGCACACACGCATAGGGCAAACGCTGATATCTCTGTCAAAATAGCTCGGATTATCCTAAGACTGTTAAAATAAATTCCTTACCTCAGATCAGATGTTATCCAAAAAGATTATTCCAATTCCTGATCGCCATTCCAAATATCGATCGCGTTTATTGATTCAGCGTTGGGTACCGTAAATACATAATCCACGAGTTTTCCGGGCCGGCGATCACAATGGATTCTTCAGTTGGCTTGACGGAAAAGTAAAATGAGGAAACTGGCCCGCCTGCCCCCCCCCCCCCCCCCCCATCAGTCTAAAGTAATGGGGTGCAGTTACACAGGGAGAGACGATAGGGGGCGGTATCTTCCCAATTGAGCTCAGAGAGAGTCTGCAACACTAACCTGAGGCTCGATTGATGAAATATGAATTCAAAGCCAATAAAAAGAAATACGACAAAAAACGCTATAGCATTGGCGGCACTCAACGGTCGGCATGAACTAATGACAAAACGCGTGGCTGGCATTCAAAGTGTTAAAGAAGACGTGTGTCCGGCCCATGGGGACATTAATGTGTGTTGTCGGTGATTTGACATCATCGTGGCACTGACCCGAGTTGTGAAGACTTTCACCACAATGAAAAAGTATAAATGCGAGAGGTACTGATAGCCAACTCAAAAGGGAAGGAGAGACGGGAAGTATGGAGGGACAGGACCCATTCCCACCGTCTCATTCCATAATGGCTGGTTAATCAAAGGCGAAAGCCATGGGAAGAATACTGGATATTTATAGGCAGCACTGTATCATTTTACAAGGTGTGGAGCGGTGGATTTAAGCAGCTGCCGTAACCTTCTTGCTTGAGAAAAACCAGCGCCACCAGCCCCCAACTATCCTACCCCAACGATTGCCTCCATCCCCCCTCCAGGAAGGGTTCCCCGTTATCTAAAGCCTCCTGATTATCAGATAAGACTGCCCCTTCTCCAGTCTTCTTCTTACTCCCCAGTCCCCGGTGTCTGTGTGTCTGTGTCTGTGTGTGTAATAGGCCTGTGGGAAAACGCACACAGTATCCTGCCAGAGTCGATGGAGCTGAGGGACACTGTGTGCTGGTGATAATGGAGAGTCTGGTTGTGCCGTGAGGCTGATAGGCGAGAGGCCAGGCCGGGCAGGACAGATAGCCTGCTGATAACGCTGCCCTGATAAAAACAACAGAAAACACCCAATTGAAGGCAATTTCCTGGGGAGGAAATTAAAAGAAGAGGTGATTAACACATTCAGTGCCGGGGATTAGTCTTATCCTCGTAGCTAGAGCGCCAGCTATCTAGAGCCTATTTTCGCTGTGTGTGACTATGTTTGCCGAGCTATATCTATATTCTATATTATAGCTATGGATACAATACTATGGTCATTTGACAGTAACTATCTTCTGTCCAAGATACAAAAAAGAATAAACGTTTTCATGAATACGTTTGCGCGTTATCTCGTGGTGAATATTGTATAGTTTCAGAATGATCCCGGCTAATTCCAGAAAGCTGCGTAATGGGGCACTATGTGAATTCTACTAAAGTTGTTGGCGTTTTTCGCCTGGACATGCTACTATTCCCAAATCAAATGTATATAATAGGTAGGGGTGCACCGATATGAAAATTTGCCGCCGATACCGATTGTTCAACTAACACAATCGGCCGATACCGATATTTGTGGCAAAAAAAATATATAATATATATATATATATATTATTATTTTTTTAAACTACTGTATATGTGCACAAGCGCCCATATATGTCACCACCACGTTAACCTGAGACGTGATAATTAAGTACCAACATGGACAAAGTCTCAACCCGTTCATAACAGAGGATCGCCAGCTGCCCCCTACTGGTGCAATGTCAAACCCATTTACTGCACATAATAAACCATTGATAATGGCCAATGGTACCAATACATACATGATACATCGGTGCACCCCTACTACCTGTCATCATCATCACCACCATCATAATGAATGAGTGAAACACACTACCCGTCATCACACCACCATCACCTTCATAATGAATGAGTGAAACACACTACCTGTCATCACACCACCACCTGTGTGTATACTGTGTGGGTATACTGTGTGGGTATCAGATGGTTTTAAACTGTCTGGGTATCAGATGGTTTTAGTATCAGATGGTTTTAAACTGTGTGGGTATCAAACAGGGAAGAAAGACTGTCAGGTTTTAAACTGTGGTGGTATCGAACAGGGAAGAAAGACTGTCATGTTTTAAACTTTGGGTATCAAATAGGAAGAAAGACCGTCAGGTTTTAAACTTTGGATATCAAATAGAAAGAAAGACTGTCAGGTTTTATACAATACTCACTGGCTTTCATAACCTTACAGACTAACTTCTTGTCTTGCTCAAGACTTGTTTATGACTTATGAGTTTTAATAAGAGAGAGCACCATCTCTCTCAACCAAAGCAATGCATGTTGACGGGTGACGGCAACAGAACAATCTTTATCGACAGTCGATTGTGCCAATTACGTCACACCGCTAGCACCCACCTCCTGCTGTTCTTCTTACCACCAATCGGCAAGCGTTTATTCGTTTTTTACTTCCGGGAATTCCGCCATTGATCTGCAGCGAGAGAACAACAACAAACCTACCGGCGCTAATAACGTTAGCTCCCCGCCGGCCACGAGTAGATTACCAGCGCTCCGCAGGATGGCCAACGAGGCATAATGATTTTACTGCAACAAATGTTATAATAAAACAAAGCTTTTCTATACATTTGTCTGTTTATTAACAGATTGCAGAATGGGTACAACTCAGTACGGGCTCTATGAGCAACAGAAGGAACTGAGCTATGAATGAGTAATGCTTGCTACTTGCTATGTTTGGGTAAATAATATGCTGATGTTATTGAACGTGTAACTAACTATATAACGTGAATGCTACAAAACGAATGCCTTTGTTAATCATAAGTAGTAACTTTGATGCAGTAGCTTGTGTGCAGGGCTTGACATTAACACCTGACCACCGGCCAAATGCTGGTAGAATTCGGCTGTGGCCGGTAACTCTGTCATTCTACCGGCTACAGTGGCCGGTGACTTTTTTTCTATGAAAAAAAAAACATTGTAGTCTACAAAAGGCATCGGCAATAATTAAGTCAATCCAAGTGATACTACATAATACTACAACTCCCACAACAATTCGGAAAAGTGCATTACCTGCCAGATCCTGGTAGTGGTGCTGTCTCGAGAATGGAGTACTCCTCGTTTTCAGACCAGATGTAAAAAAAATTCATTCAGGCCTACTTTTTCTGTTAGCGTGAAGCTATGCCTTCATCAGATTGCATGGAATACCTTTTGCGATGCCGAATTTAGTATGCAGTAAAGGAATATAGCATCAGCCAATGGACATATCGATCTACCAGATGGCGATCAATAACTGGGAAATCCTTTTTGGGATCCAACGGGCCAGAGGTAAGAACGATTTCATGCTGATCAGGCCTTGTTAGCATAGCCAACCAGCCGATGAATGAATGAAAACTTTATTTAACAGATTGCAGAATGGGTACAATACAGTACGGCTCAATACACACAATTGTTAACACTTTGAATGCCACGAGGTGGCGCCAGAGGTATCGCTTCAATGCCACCATCGGTGCCAATGTTACGCTTAATATCGCCTAATCTATGTTTTAAATGATGGCTATGTGTCTAATCTGCCCGTCGCTTATCAAAGAATCCTTTTCCAGTCAGTGCTGTCAAGGCAGATTAAATAAATACCCATCAATTTGTGTAGCGTCAAAAGTCAAAAAAAAAAAGTTCACTCGCGACCTACCTGCACAACGCCCGCCGTCCCCCACACACACACACAAGCTACTGCATCAAAGTAACTACTTATGATTAACAAGGCATTCGTTTTGTGGCATTAACGTTATATAGTTAGTGTTACACGGACAATAACATCAGCATATTATTATTACCCATAGCAGCAAGGCATTACTCCGAGTCCGTTCATTAGCTACCGGGAGATGCAAGACTAACGTTACTGGTGAAAATGTGATTTGCGTTGGAATACTCCTTTGCCAACTTGCTGTACTTTGCTTGCAGGTCTGCAGCCATTATTGCTGCATTATGAATAGCCCCAACTTTAGCCAAGGTAACGTTATGGCTAAACCTTTAACAATAGTTAACGCAAGCTTTCGGTTAGCTGTTCAATGCTATTAATAACACAACTCCCCGTCAACACCCTCTCTCGGGAAGATGGCATTTAATAAAGTATCTGCTGTTAAAATGACACAAACATTCGTTTTGTGGCATTAACGTTATATAGTTAGTGTTACACGTTCAATAACAAGCATATTATTTACCCGAAGATAGCAGTAAACAAGGCATTACTCCGTTAGTCCGTTCATAGCTCGGTTCCATTCCGTTGCTCATTCCGTACCCAACTACACATTCTGCAATCTGTTAACACTTTGACTGCCTAAAAACGATTTACAACGTCTTTGCTGGCGATGCTAAAGTTGCCGGGGAACGCTGTACGTCGTCTTTGTATCAATATTTCAAAAATCTGCGATCTGATCCATAATGTCCCTCCGCTGGCCTGAGAACCACCAGCAGGACCCACTGAGCTCTCTGGCGGTTCAGGAGCGCCATCTGGTGGCCGATCGCGCAACCGCTTAACAGGAAGCACAGTGGAGGTTGTGCTAGATGTCCGTATTGCTTCCGGCCACTCGGGATAGGTTCCGGCATTCTAGCTCGTCACTCTACATAGCGATCGATTGCCAATAACTCGATAAACAACATGATTTGGACGTATATACCATTATACAAGCTGGAGATGGACCGGGTAATAATATATCCCATAATGATAAAATTTCTACTCGACGATGATCGCCCAACGGCGCGCGGAGACTGGGGTGAGTTTCAGCGTGTAACGTTACCATCTTCGATACTAACTGCTTTTATCAACATTTGACCCACATTAGATGATTGGTATAACGCTGCCCACGGAATTATAAACGCCCCCTCGCCCATCCGGTCAACATCAGATGACGTGTAGTAACTTCTAGAAGTACGTCTAGTTGGAATTTTTTATATCGCGCTGATTGCCATCAAACTGTATTTCATCATCAATATAATGCATTTGGGGCTATATATCACGTTCTGGAGAAAGTTGCAGAAAGAGATGAAAACATACTTATACATTAGACCATACTTTACTATGAATATGTGAATGAAAAAGTTTAACGTTGCTACACAATGAACAATACATATAGGACTTTGAATGGGCCCTAATAATGGCAATGTAGCAATAGAATTTAAAAAGTTATAGCCCTGCAAAGAAGGGGACTTTCTCCATAGACAAATAGCGCTGGCAATCTATGGTATATCATTAATTTAACCCAAGGCAACCAAAGTGTTAATAAAGTTTTCAACCAGACAAATGTATAGAATTTAATTATAACATTTGTTGCAGTAAAATCATTATGTCTCATTTGGTCATGCTGTGGAGCGCCGGTCGGCGGGCCGGGCAGCTAACGTAGCTACGTTAAGTGTGTTCTGCTCTCGCAAACAGAACAATGGCGGCATGCCCGAAAGTAGAAAATAAATAAACGCTTGCCGATTGGTGGTAAGGACAGCAGGAGGTGGGTGCTAGCGGTGTGGCGTAATTGGCCGAATCGACTGTCAATCAAAATGGTTCCATTGCATTGGTTGAAAGCTCTGGTTGAGAGAATAGTATCCCGCTGCAGGCCCCAGAATGGTTCCATTGCATTGGTTGAAAGCTCTGGTTGAGAAAATAGTATCCCTCTGCAGGCCGCCAGACGATACTGGGAGAGAGATAGTGATACCATAAACATATTTCTTGATGTTTCCTTTTTTTAAGTAAGTAAAGAGGCCTACAAATACAAACACACATATATACAGTATACAGTAGTTTCATTAAAAAAAAAAAAAAAAAAATTACAAATACTTATATACAAATATAGGTATCGGTATCGGTCGATAGTGTTAGTTGAACAATCGGTATCGGTATCGGCGGCCAATTTTCATATCGGTGCATCCCTAGTGGTAACCCCGGCTGCATCAGTGGACTGGAAAATGTGGAGTACAGGATTTTTTTCCCCATCCATTTTCATTGAGTCCATTCCAAAATCCCTTATGTCATCTGGGAGACGATAGGGGGCGCTTTTTTCCACATCTGATCGCCGGCGGTGCTCGGGTATACTCGGGTAGGCTCGCGTGATGCAATATGATTTCAGATCGCTAAAAATAAAATTATAAAAAAAATTCAGAGAAATCTCGTGAGTGGCTTTCAACATAACTATCGGAAACCCGAGATATCTCGTGTGTGGCAGTGAAAGTGTTAAGGAGATGCAGACCAGAGAAAGACGTTTGTCTTGTTTACATCAGGGTTCCCCATTTTCAATTTATAGTGACATTTATGACATACACAACATACATGACATCATGACACATCAGTGTATGATGCTACAATAACGAATGCCGTTATTGGTAATCAATAATCAGAAACTTTTTTTTGCCTTTTGACGCAACACAAATTTATGGATATTTATCGGCTACTGCCATCGGCACATTTGAGCTTGTCGGCCGACAGGCCTATTGCAGTCAACAAGGCACTTATCGGCCGATACAGATACCCGACAGATACATCGGTGCACCCCTAATAATAGGTATTATGTTTTATCATGAATGCATCATGGGGGGGGGGGGGGGGGGGGGGTTGATTCTTTGATCGCCAGTAACGGCTTTCGTTTTGAACACCACACACGCTGATCGGCCTGATAGGTATGAAATCATTGCAGGATCAAGCTGGAATTGATGTCAGATGTTCCTTACCTTAGACCAGGCTTATTCCAAAAAGAATATTCCAACTGTCTGATCGCGATTTCCAGTATTGATGTCCATCTGGTCCCGGACATAATGTGGCACAACTTATCCATCGAGGGGCATTGGATGCATTTCCAAGTGATTGTGTGAACCACTAGATTTGCCTGAACCAATATATGCGCCCGGAGGGGTTTAAATTAGAGCTGGGCCGTTAACGCTATACTAGTATCGCGCGATAATATAATTAACGCATTAATCTAAAAAAAAAGCACAGATGCTCTTTTTCAGGAACGCCCTGCTTCACATTCACACAGTTCCATTCACACCTGGGAGCTGCCCAGTACAACCTGCAGTTGACACCATTGGCCACTGAGCAACTCCACTGGAGCAGTTGATTCAAGCCATGTCACATAGTTCAAGTTTGAAATGATTCTTTCTGTTTTGCTCCTGAGAGTGCTAGATACTGTACTGTACTGGTAATATTATTTATTTGTGTTAACTTCTGAATAAAACAACTTATTAAACACAAGTACATCTTATTGAACATTATTTTGATATTTCATTACCAATTATCATAGCAAAACAGCTTTTTCAAACAGTCTGTAATGCATTTTGGAAACGGGAGATGGGCTCATGGTGTAATGGGCCACCTGGCCTGAGAAACATAAGGAGGAAAGAAAAAGTAAGGACTTACTTCTGGTCATTATTTGGGTAGAACACACATATTTTGAATGCCTTCGGCAGTTTTTTTTTTTTTGGGTCATTTTAATCTAGATTAATCTAGATTAAATCCAGGATTGCAGATAGATTAATCTAGATTAAAAAAATTAATCTATGCCCACCTCTAGTTTAAATGTAACACACGGTCTGGAACAGGGTTTCAAGCGTTCTCGATACTGCCGTCTAACAGGTTTTGGCCGGTACTGCACTTTTTGGGTCTCTAGATGGCTATCACTCGTATTATAGGTTTGTGAGTGTAATATTGATATTAAGATTGAATAAAAGAAAAAACAATCTAAAAATGTATACGTTTATGGCGCTGAAACGTTGGCGAGCAAACACGTATATATACGTGGTTGACCGTGAAAGTGTTAAGGCTGAGACCACTTATCGATAATTATCGATAACTGCGTGAAATCGATTTTTTTCTGTAAAAATTATAATAAAGACAAATTATTTTAAATAAATATATATATATATATATATATATAATATATAATATATAAAAAATATATTATTATTTTTTGATCCACTTTTTCTCCCATTTTTCTATATTTTCTCCCATCCCAATTTCGTATCATCCAATTCAACCCTCCCCTGTCACGAACGCTGTTTCTTGCCTCCCACAAGCCGGCTGCAATGTGGACTAAGTCATACATAGCACAAGTCCCCTCCGGTACTTGAGGTAACAGCAGTTGCATCTTTTCACCTGCGCAGCTCGATCTCTCAGTGGCGAGGAGTAACGCGTGGGAGGCTCACACTGCCCCCGACACTTCCTGATTCTACTGCGCAGGCGCACCAACTGACCTGTAGGAGTCGCTGTCCACAACGCCCGATCCCCACCAATCAGTTTCCCACCCCCTAATACGGCCAATGTGTATTAGTACGGACGGCCAGCTAAACTGAAAGCAATGTGGAGCGCTGGGCTCGAACAGGCAAGCCCAGCGTCTCCGTCATTCGTGGCGAGCGCCTTGCCCACTACGCCACGTAGCAGCCCATAAAAATATATTATTTAACGTTAGTTCGTGTGTGTGTCTCATGGGCCAACTACAGCATTGCAAAAACTACAGTGAGTGCACGTGACACACACACAAACTAACGTTATTTTTTTTTTTATTCTTTAAGAAAAAAACTTTTTTAAATAATAAATTAATTCGCATCCAAAATAATAATAAAATAATCTATATTTATCAATAACGATTTATCAATATCGATTCTTCCAAATGACATATCGTCTCAGCCTTAGAGGTGATCAACACGAGGTCCATCTCTCTCTGGAGACACGATGCCTTGTTTAGAGAATGCATGTAGAATGCTGGTAGATATAGTTGGGAGGAGAAATGTAAAAAACGTGAGACAGCTGGAGCGTCTCCTTCAGTCAGAGAAGCTGGTGGAGTAATAATTACAAAACCATGTCATCCTCACTACTTGGGAAAGAAGAAAAACAGTTCCCTACAAGCGATTACTGAACACTAAGCACAAGCGTCGGGTGTGATTTGATGAGTTTTTTTAAATAGAAAATCGGCATCCGCACGCACACTGTACACCTACATTGTGGCGGTTAATGTTCCACAGGATCAAACCGAACAAAATTACATGAGCCATGGCGGAAGTGTAGAGAGTTTGAGAAGAATTTCAACTTAAATTAAGTGTTGTTTAATCCACAAACAACAACAGCCCACCACATCAAGTTGCTGATTGGCTGGCACAATGACCCAATCTAAAAAACAAAGGAAGAGGAAAGTTGTTGTTTCAGGTGGTTAATCATCAACCTATTGAAAAGATAACAATCCAGTAATGTTCCACAGTAAAAGGGCAGTCCAAAGCTTATAACTTGTGAGTCCCGAGTCACCATTGGTGGAAGTAAACGCCTCACGTGCTGCCATGGAAACGACATTCTACAGCACCAGCGTTGCCTCCTTGGTCCCAATTGAATTCTGCTAGAGCCATATGAAATCCGTGTTCATGGAATCGGACGGAATCGCGGAATTGACCAATAAAAATGGAATCAACTGTAAAACGTGGAATATTGCAGAATTTGGCCTAATCTGGACTGAAATTCCATTTTCGGGAGGAGATGGAACGTTTGGTGCAAAGCAAACATGACCGGGGACGCTACAGTGTGTTACACACAACACGCAGCAGTGTCCAGGCGTCTGGCTGCTTCAGTGTTAACGTCGTCAAGAAGCTAAGAAATTCCAATAAGCCCTTAGCCCTAAATTCAGAGCAGAGCAGTATCCTAATGACTTTTATGCCTCCGGCGATAGGTGTTTTGCAAATTCTGTTAACGTACCGTGGACTGGACCCGCAAAAACGTGTGAAGATCACTCTCCAAAAGCCATGTCAGGAACACGGAAAAACACTGTGCTTCCCAAAACATACCAGCTCTCTAACAATGATCCCTGGTGATCACAATAGATACAGCTAGAGGGCGAGGCTAATCACTGACACTATTGTGACTATTGAGGACTATATGGAAATGATAGCTTCTTGCTAAATCCGGTGCACCAATCCATTTGTTTAATGCAAATGATTGTCACACACTGTCCTTTATAAACTAAATAAACTTAAATAGCTATGTAACGTTACAGTACATAAGACTATAGATGGAAATGATAGCTTGGGCGGCTAGGTGGCGCAGTGGGCAAGGCGCTCGCCACCAACGCAGGAGATGCTGGGTTCGAGCCCAGCTCTCGGCGTTGCTACCAGCTTGGCTGGTCGTTCATACTAATACAATTGGCAGTATTAGGGGGTGGGAAGCTGGTGGGTGGGGATCGGACGTTGTGGACAGCGACTCCTACAGGTGGGTTGGTGCGCCTGCGCAGTAGAATCAGGAAGCAACGGGGGCGGCGTGTCCCTCCCACGCAGACCCTCGCCTCTGAGAGATCGCGCTGTGCAGGTGAAAAGATGCGACGGCTGCCTCCTCGAGTACCGGAGGGGACATGTGATGCAAGGCTTCGTCCACATTGCAGCCGGCTTGTGGGAGGCATGGCCTACCAACGTTCGAGACAGGGGAGGGTAGAATTGGACAATACGAAATTGGGTAAGGGAGAAAAAATATAAAATGGGGAGAAAAAGTAGATAAAAAAAAATATAAAAAATGATAGCTTCTTGCTAAATCTGGTGCACCCATCCATTTGTTTAATGCAAATGATTGTCAGTACACACTGTCCTTTAAAATAAGCGAAATAAACTAAAGGGCCTAAATTATGCATTCCTATATTTCATCACAATAATAGATATAGCTAGGCTACTGACATTGTCATAATGTCAGTAGTAGCTAGCTGTATCTATTGTTTACACTTGAAATGTGTATTTTTATTTTGTGTACATTTTTATTTTGTCACAATATTATTTGAAAAATATTGTGTAAAATGTAACTGTATTTCTGAGTTGCAGCACTTAAAAACATTAAATGGACCGTTATATCTTATTAAATTGTGGACATTTATTCATTCCCACTTATTAGACACTATTTCTGATGGTAAAATGAGCATAAAAAGCTAAATACAGAATTCTGAAATATTAAAACGGAAAAAACAGAATTTGGGAAAAGATTTAATGGAATTTAGAAAATAATAAAACGGATTTCATATGGCTCTAAATTCTGCCCCCAGTGGTGGTGAAGAAATGTCTTCTCGCCACCGTCTCAACGTTAGACCAGAGTAATCTAAAGAGCTTGCTCCACGAGAGGACACCGGGACCATTACCAGGATAGAAGAGTGGAGTGCTATTGGATGGTGGGGCCACTTTATGAGGCTGTAAATCCTCACACACCGGGAACTCTTATTTATTTAAATTTGTTTTAACTCTGGGACTTTTTTCCATGCACATAACCTTTTTCAACTATCTCAAGCCCCGCCCTCTTTTCTTGATGCTCCAATTATAACCACTGCTTCACTCGAAAGATCAAGAAAAGAGGGCAGAGCTAGAGATCAATTGAAAGGTAAGGCTCAGTTGACCTTTAAAACACAAAAGATTGGGCACAGGCCATCAAAATTCTTCACTGACTTCACTTGGCATGGCTCAAAGTGACCGCTACAGAGCACAGTTCCCTGTGTTAGCCTCGCACATTATCCACCATGTTAGCAAATGAGCACAGAAAAAAGAAGAGTTACATTTTTCTCTCTGCATTGCACAGCTACTAACCAATCAAAAAACTGAGAAGGGTTGGGTACCATTCACATTTGAACCGATACCGGTACCTGTGAATCGATACCGACAACCCCCCCACCCAGCCCACCCACCCAACCCCCTCCAATGTACAGTTTCTTCCCCTTCGGATGTATATATTTTTTTATGATCTATTTTTCTTACACAGTACCATATATTTGTATGTCATAAATATCTTGATGAATTGAAAATGTAGGACCCTTATGTAAACAAGACGAAAGTCTTTTTCTGGTCTTCATCCTCTTAGCAGTTGCTGAGCTGTACCCATTCAATCAATCAATCAATACCGGTAACCAACGGTACCTTTTTTCGGTACTTTAGTCTCTAAACATTTTATCTACCTACCTCAAAAAAATACCAAAACTTCTAATTATTTATTATAATTATTATTTATTTAGAACAATTTGTTAATATATATATAATACCGTAATTCCTCTAATAGTAACCCCGGCTTGTATTTGTTTCAACTGTAGCGGGTACCAGGCTTGTATTAGGAGGAGGCCTGTATAAGAGGGAGGCCTATATTTCAAATTTTCAAACGGATCATAATGAATAAATCAACATTTTGTGTCAGTTTGAACCCAGTAAAATGTACTGGGTTCATTTATTGAAACCAAGTACTGTATGAAATAGTAAACAGTGCAATTACAGGTGGTCACTGGTCATTTCAACGTTTTCAAAGTGAAATCAAGTAACTAGCTCAGTATGCAGCTCAGTATATTAGTAACCCGGCTTGTATTAGGAGGCCGGCTTATAATTGCTTATCTCAAGAGCGCACCCGGCCATTAATAGAGACCCGGCTTGTATTTGAGACCCGGTTACTATTAGAGGAATTACGGTATATAATATTTCAGCAAGCGTCATCTGCATCTAGCTTTGTAAAGTTTAACCACACCTGCAACCGTTTTTGGCTTGCCATTGCACTGACTGCTTTGTTGTTGAATCAAGTCAAATCCTAGGATAAGCATGTATTGTGCGCGTGAAGGTGCGGCACACTTCATAGGTTTCGTTTTGCGGTAAACAAAACGTTGACGTCCTCGGACTTTATAAAAAAAAATCTAAAATTTTTTTGCATTACCGAAATGTGGCACCGGTGGGTCTTGCTAGGGCTGGGCGATATGGCCTCTAAATGATATTGCGATATTTTTGGCCATATCACGATACACGATATATATCGCGATATTTTGACATTTCCTCTAAAGCACTTAAAAATGCTTGATTTAACCCTTTGATGCATACAGTCACGCCAATATGATGATTATAATAAGTCCCTGCACAATATGTTTCCATTATTAAACCATGAAGATGCTTTAAAAAATAATTAAATGAAAATGTACTAAGAGTAGTCTACTGACACACTAATAAAAAAATTTATTTACATCTAAAACATTGGAGTGGATTTGGGCATTCAAGGGGGTAAAAAGGAAAACACGGCTGGCTCTCAAAGTGTTAAGGTCCGCGCTGGTCTGTCTATATATATCGCGATATTTTGACATTTCCTCTAAAGCACTTAAAAATGCTTGATTTAACCCTTTACAATCTGCTTTGACAATGTTGACTGGAAAATGAGTCTTTGATAAGCGACGGGGAGATTAGACACATAGCCATAATTTAAAACATAGATTAGGCGATATTAACGTTAACATTGGAGTGGATTTGGGCATTCAAGGGGGTAAAAAGGAAAACACGGCTGGCTCTCAAAGTGTTAAGGTCCGCGCTGGTCTGTCTATATATATCGCGATATTTTGACATTTCCTCTAAAGCACTTAAAAATGCTTGATTTAACCCTTTGATGCATACAGTCACGCCAATATGATGATTATAATAAGTCCCTGCACAATATGTTTCCATTATTAAACCATGAAGATGCTTTAAAAAATAATTAAATGAAAATGTACTAAGAGTAGTCTACTGACACACTAATAAAAAAAATTATTTACATCTAAAACTATTTATATAAAAACTATTGGGTGCCTAAGACTTTTAGACAGTACTGTGTTTTCTATCCACTTTAGCCAAACACACACTATATATATACACACTACTGTGAGAAAATAATAATCACACACAAAGCCTTACAAAGGGATAATGGCTTATAGCAGACTTAATGATTTTAGAATATTTCAGATAATGAAATGAAATGTTTATATCAACTATCCAGTTAGTATTTATACTGTAACGTTTGGCCACTTTAAATCGTTGGGAGAGAGAGAGAGAGAGAGAGAGAGAGAGAGAGAGAGAGAGAGAGAGAGCGCGCGTTTGAGTTTTGAGCGTATAAGCTGCCGTAGGCGATGATGTCACACTCGAATGTAAACACAGGAAGTTGAACACACGGAGATTGAAACTGGATGCTAGAAACGAATAACCAATAAATATGAAGTTATCTTTAAACCTCTGTTGTCAAGCGTCGTCAATATAACCCACCCCCTTTTCTCACAAATGGAACTAGTGTCGTTCCAGGGTTAGCAGCTAAGAGCTAACGCTAGTTAGCTTAGCCTATTTATGGTTTAACTTAGCAGCTAACGTTAGCCCATTGCATGTCATTGAAGGTCCGCGCTGGTCTGTGTAATGAAATTACAATTGCATGTCATTTAACACTTTGGATGCCACGCCCGAGATTTCTCGGGTTTACCCCCGAAGGTTGAATGCCCATCACGAGAATACTCTGTTTTTTTAGTTTTTTTATTAGCGATCTGAAATCATATTGCATCAAGCGAGCCTACCGTTGGAGATCCAGTCACCCCAGGCGCTCAGATGTGAAAAAAGCGCCCGCTATAGTCTCCCAGATGGTAAATCACCCTTTTGGATTAGACTCAATGAAAGTGAATGGGAGAAAGGATTTCTGACTCCACATTTTACTTCTCACTGATGTAACCGGGGTCTACCAGAGTTCATTCTGGAGCCTTGGTGCCGCGGCGAATATGTGTTTTACTGTATACACGATGGATCAATCAAATGAGCGATTTTTTCGAATGGCGATCGGAAATTGGAATAAACCATTTGGATACCATCTGATCTCAGGTAAGGAATCTATGTTATCAGTCTTAGGATAATCAGACTCGTTTTCATGGATATATAAGCGTGTGATATGGCTGTTTTGACTGTAAAAGCCATCAGGAAATAAGAGCAGCGATTATCAGCGCGCGGCACGAGCGTGCGTGCGCACACATATACTATCGATTATCTAGCGTTTATTTGAAAACTATTTATAAATAGGCAGACAAATGACAACGTTCTAGAATATTCCAGTAAAAGACGATTATCATAGAATGTGTTGTTTTTTTCGCGAAAACGAGTAATTTTCAAAATGAAATGAAGAGATAAAAAAACAATCTGCTTTGACAATGTTGACTGGAAAATGAGTCTTTGATAAGCGACGGGCAGATTAGACACATAGCCATAATTTAAAACATAGATTAGGCGATATTAACGTTAACATTGGAGTGGATTTGGGCATTCAAGGGGGTAAAAAGGAAAACACGGCTGGCTCTCAAAGTGTTAAGGTCCGCGCTGGTCTGTCTATAATGAAATGAGAGGAACGCTCTGCACTAAAGCAAGTCTCATATCAGCCGCGACGTGACAACATATACTCGATGTTCACGATATAGTAATTTACTACATCTCACGTAGAACAAGCCGCGATAGTCAGGCAAGCGATACCGAAGTCTTAAGGCGAGCACAGAAAGACTCAGAAGAAGCTTCTATCCCCAGGCCATCAGGCTGCTAAACGAACAATAAACACTATGCAACAACCATCAAATGCACACAGCACACACACCCACACGCACACACTCACTTAAACAAACAACACACTGCAGCACCCACTCTCCACACTTTAGATCACACAAACACACTTTATATTTATTGATAAAGGATTTGCACTACAACTCGTACACCTACTGTAAATTGTACCTAAATTGCACCTCATCCTATTTCTGCCTTGCACTATATAGTATTGTATATTAGTACACTACACAGTATTGTATATTATATGGTAACTCAGTTACGTCTACTCTGCATCAAACATTGTACATATGTCTATACTGAACACTGTGACCTCATTTTTTTTACTTCTAATTTACATGCTATACTATGTTATTTTATTTCATACTTATCTTGTCTTGCACAGTCTCTGGAGCATAACAGTAAGAAGCATTTTGTATAAAAGTATTCTGTACTTCTGTATGACAACTATTAAAGAACCTTGAAACTTGATACATCGAGTATACTCGATATATCGCCCAGCCCTAGGTCTCGCATGAATCGGTACTCGGTAGTACCGACGTGATTCGGTCGATCGATACCCTTAAAAGTACCGGATTCAGTACCCATCCCTAGTGAGGAGTTGAACACGTGTTCCACTCCAAACTGCACAGGCAGCAACATTTTCTGCAATGTTGGAATGCCCATTTCTACTGTTACCCGCATTGACTGAGCTGTTGTTGAGGGACGTTCTCTACCGCAGTGGTTGCCAAAGTGGGGGTCGCGACTAGGGATGCTCGATATTGGCTTTTTTACCGATACCGATATTGTCCAACTCTTAATTTCCGATACAGATATCAACAGATATCACATTTTAATGCGGATATCGGCCGATAATATCGGTAGGCCGATAATATCGGACATCCCTAGTGGCGACCCCTCTGGGTGGGGGGGTCGCCAGATGATCTAAAAAAGAAAGAAAAAAAAAGGTTCCCAAAAAATATATTTTTTTTATATGCAGTCAGGCCACTGAACTTAGAAGCAGGCCAGGCCAGTGTTTCTAGTTGCAGCGGCGCAATAGTTAGATAACCTAGGTGGGGAACAACCAGGAGATCACTGCAACTCACACACGTTGGAGAACTATCTCTCTCTCTCTCTTGCTCACACACACACAAAGGGAGCCGCATGTGATTGGTGGAGGCGGGACCCTTACAAAAAACAAAAAATCCATCAAAATCAGTGTTGTTGCTAATCATTGACACGTGCTAGCCTGTAATAATCCCCCCAGAAAAATCTACTTTGCATTTGATATATTGCAAATATATGCCATCACACACACTTGCATTTAAAGGGTTAGAATTATAAAAATGTATATGTGGTGTTATGATCAGGGCTGAAGTTGAATAAAAGATTTATGAAAGAAAATCTTGTATTTCAACATATAGTAATATTTTTATGGCGTTTTTGAAGAGGACAATTTTGTTCCTTATGGTAAGAGTGAGTATTTTTTTCAATCTGACATTACATACATATTATGCTAGCCTGTTTTTTAACAATAATTTGTGATGCCATCACAAACACTGGCATTTAAAGGGTACAAATAAAAAAAAATCCTACATCAGAATGCAGGAAATTAAGTCTTTGTAACAAAACATTTCCTGGTGGGGGACCCCCAGACCCCCAGCTTAAAAAGTGGCCTGACTAGGGCTATATTTCGCACTATATTTCCTGGCCTAAATGATTTCCCCAATCCGGCCCTGGTTAAAAGCCTCCAATGCTCATTAGTGTGTGTGCATTTGAACGTTTGCATGTTTCAACCATACAAATATAAAAAATAAAATGTGTTTAAAAGAATTGATCGAGGCTAACTTCTACGCTACACTTACTAGAACAATGTTAAACCTTCCTGAATACTCATTTATAATTGGCGCGGATTTTAATGCCATTTGGGATCCCGGGATGGATAAATCTTATCCCACCATTTCCAATGATCAGAAAAAATCATCTAATGCACTAAAGGATTGGTCTAAGAATACAGGTGTAAAGGACCTATGGCGATCACTCAACCCAACGGCCCGAAAGTACTCTCGTCGATCTACAAGACATTCTCCAGAATAGATTATGTTTTTGCATCCCCTAGACCAGGGGTGTCAAACTCATTTTCACAGAGGGCCACATCAGCATTATGGTTGCCCTCAAAGGGCCAAAGACCGTATAAATGTTAATGTAATGTAAAATAAATGTAGCTACACATTTACATATTGTTAAACATGGTGTTTCTGTATTTATTACTTATTCAAGTTATACATATTGCATATTCATTTGCATAAATGTAAAAATATATGTTAGCTTATGTTATTTTAACAAATAATTTTAGTTTATCAGAACCCCATATTACTCCACCAATCAATGATCAAACCATTCAAGTAAATAACAAAGAAGAATATCATCAAATACAAGCTATGACATTAAGTTTGTTCAAAACCTTTTTGTCACAGTCAAGAGGGGCAGAACTAACAACTGTGAGCTGCAAAGAACACGTGGGACAGATGTAGCAGATGTTACAAAAACAAATGGCTGCACACAACCTTGCAGAGGCCATACATCCAACTAATGGAAGATAGTTTAATTAACTTTAATTAACAGATTGCAGAATGGGTACAGTACAGTACAGCTCAATACACACAATTGTTAAGGGGATGCAGACCAGAGAAAGACTTTCGACTTGTTTACATCAGGGTCCCCCATTTTCAATTCGTAATGAAATTGCTATTATGTGTCTGCATGAACACACAACTGTAACTGTACTCAAAAATAACAAAATAAGGGTTGTCTCAGTTCACAACTATATTGGTCAAGTTTTGGGTGGGACTTGTTTGCGTCCCTACAGCTTCTTATTCAATTGAGCGAGATGCTCGGTTATGTCACACAGCCAGTTTGCATCTGACAGTTCAGACAATATTTCTTCAACCCTTTGTTACCTATTCCGCCTGGATCGTTTTTGTATTTTGGGCTGTAAAATTGTCAAAGAATGTCTGAGGAGTAAGTGCTTTTGGCTTTTTTCCTTTGTTACCTCAGATGTTCAACATACATGTATGTGTAAGAATGTGTAATAACTAAGGCTGTCAAAGTTAAAGCTTTATTAACGCATTAACCCACAATTATTTTAACACTGGTATTTTTTAACCCAATATTAATGTAAAAAAAAAAAAAAAAAAAAAATTCTGAGCTCTTGGGGGGCCACATCAAATGACGTGGCGGGCCGGATTTGGCCCGCGGGCCGTGAGTTTGACACCTATGCCCTAGACTATTTGATAACTATGATGTGGAAATGGTTCCCAATGCACTATCAGATCACTGCTATTTACTCCTAAAAGGATCATTTGGTATACTGTCATCCCAAGCCCCAAGATGACGATTTAACTCGATATTGCTGAAAAACAATGAATTCATTACACAATTCAAAGAAGCACTTGTTGAATTCCTGCTGGAGAATGCGGAATCGGTACAGGACCCCAGAATATTATGGATGTCGGTAAAGGGATTTATCAAGGATTTCACCGGGGTCTTTTCCTCCAAACTACGCAAGAATCGTTGTTCAAAACTGGCAGAGCTGGAAACGCTTTACTCTTCGTTATTTTCCTCTTTACAATACAACTACTCTGTTCGATTGGAATCTCAAATTAATGTGTTAAAAAAGAGATTAACGCCATTTTAAAACAACAATCTGAATTTCAAATACGTAGCACAAGACAACATTATTACTTTGATGGTTCTAAACCAAGTCACCTACTAGCTATGCAGATACGAGCAAATGCAAAATTATCCCTAATATTAAGGCCCAGCAAGGACTTGTTACAGACCCTAAAAAATTCAACGAGACATTCAAAAAGTTTTACTCCAACTTGTACAAATCAGAAATGGCCTTCAATCAAAACAAAATGGATATATATCTTAATCAAATTAACCTACCGAAACTATCAGAGGAATACGCTAAACAGTTAGAAACACCCATCACACTAGATGAACTTAGGGAGGCTATATCTTAAATGCAAATTGGTAAGGCTCCTGGAAGGGACGGTATCCCACCAGAAATGTACCTCTCATGCTGGGATGTAATTGGACCCCTATTACTTAATATGATTTTATACTCAGTCAAGGAGGGGAATTTCCATAAGATCGACAATATTGCACTCATAACAGTCCTCCTTAAAAAAGACAAAGACCCCACCGATTGCGGTAGTTATAGACCCTTGAGCCTCCTCGGAACCGATATCAAGCTGTATTCCAAGGTATTAGCCATCAGACTTCAAAAGCATATGACATCTTTAGTTCATCCTGATCAGACTGGCTTCATAAGAGGCCACTTGATCACGGATAATATAAGACGGTTACTACATGTGCTAGATGCCAGCAAGGATGACACCCCACCTATAGCGATGCTGTCCCTGGATGCGATGAAAGCCTTTGATAGGTTGGAATGGTCTTATTTATGGGCAGTACTAGAAAGGATGGGGTTAGGAAACTGATTCATTGATATGATAAAAGTATTATACAAAGACCCATCGGCCATGATTACAACAGGTATAATCACCTCCGAAATCTTTCCGGTATCGCGCTCCTCCAGACAGGGTTGCCCTCTTAGTCCCGGACTATTCGCTTTATCATTAGAGCCTTTAGCACAATATATAAGACAATCCCAATCCATAGAACCAATCGCAATTAAGGGCACACAACATCATATTAGTTTATATGCGGACGACGTAATATTGTTCATGCAAAACCCTACCACCTCAATGCCTCATCTTCTCAAGTTGATTGATGACTTTGGCAATCTATCGGGATTTAGGATAAATTGGCCAAAGTCGGCCTTCCTACCACTTAATGCCCCTGCAAAGAATATACTCCTTCCAGAAAAAATACCAATGGTAAAACACTTCAGATGTTTAGGAGTTGAGGTATTCCCTACTATAAGCCAAACGGTGAAGTACAATTACACAAAATTCCAAGATAAGATCAAATACGACTTTGATAGGTGGTCCAAACTTAAAAACTCAGTACAGGCCCGAGTATCAATAGTTAAGATGGATGTTTTACCTAGAATCAACTTCATTAGCTCAATGTTACCGTTACCCCCTCCTGATGGTTACTGGAAAAAATTACACTCCACCACATATAAATTTATTTGGAATAACAAACCTCCACGAATAAAAAGATCCACCGCACAGAGAAACAAAGCAGACGGAGGTTTAGCATTTCCAGACTTTTACCACTATTTTAAAGCGTACTCTTTAAGACCACTGACAACCTGGTTTGACTCCCAAGCATCTGTATCCTGGAGAAACTTAGAAGAAAATATAGTAGCACCACATAGACTGCAGGACATAGTATACACCATATTATCAATTAAGCAATGCGAATTGAAATTTGGCCCCCTTATTACACATGTGATTCGGATATGGCGTGAAACACAAAAAAAAAAAAATATTCAAACCAACATAAATGGCATAGCCATACTCCCCTATTCAATAACAATGCACTCCTTTTTTTTTATCCACTTTTTCTCCCATTTTTCTATATTTTCTCCCATCCCAATTTCGTATCATCCAATTCAACCCTCCCCTGTCACGAACGCTGTTTCTTGCCTCCCACAAGCCGGCTGCAATGTGGACTAAGTCATACATAGCACAAGTCCCCTCCGGTACTTGAGGTAACAGCAGTCGCATCTTTTCACCTGCGCAGCTCGATCTCTCAGTGGCGAGGAGTAACGCGTGGGAGGCTCACGCTGCCCCCGACACTTCCTGATTCTACTGCGCAGGCGCACCAACCGACCTGTAGGAGTCGCTGTCCACAACGCCCGATCCCCACCCATCAGTTTCCCACCCCCTAATACAGCCAATGTGTATTAGTATGAACGACCAGCTAAACTGAAAGCAATGTGGAGCGCTGGGCTCGAACAGGCAAGCCCAGCGTCTCAGTCATTCGTGGCGAGCGCCTTGCCCACTACGCCCAACAATGCACTCCTTATTGGAAAACGACCTATCAGATACCCCAAATGGGAAAAGCAGGGCATACATACATTGGGAGATGTTTTCAACAAACAGGGTTTTTGTAGCTATCAAGATATACATAACAAATTTAACCTCACCAGTTCCACATATTATTTTTACGCACAGTTATTGGAATGTTTGAAGGCTCATGGAGTCCCATTAAAGATACCAATTGAGCACCACAGATATCACAAATTCTTCTATGAAAGAGAGACATCGAGAGGCTTCGTATCTGATCATCACTTACTAACGTCTTCGTATGAAATCCTTCCTCTAGACTCAGTCTGGAGAAGGGATATACCAGACTTGGAAATAGATTTTGATTGGCAAGAAGTCTGGGCAAACGTTCGAATTGCGTCACGCAACCCGGATCATCAACAAATTAATCTTAATTATATTCATAGGACATACCCGACTCCTATACGATTGAACAGAATGGGACTTAGACAAGATTGTCTATGTTCCTTATGTACAAATGGTGATGAGGGTACATTTATGCACATGTATTGGGATTTAGGGCTGTCTTAAATACTTCGAAGCTTCGTTCGATGGCACAAGCTTCGAACATTAAAAAAAAATCGAAGTTAAAAAAAAAAAAAAAATAAGATAAAGATTAAAAAAAATCAAAAAAAAAATCTAATTTTTATTTATTTTTTACTTTGATGTGTGTGTGTGTGTGTGTGTGTGTGTGTGTGTGTGTGTGTGTGTGTGTGTGTGTGTGTGTGTGTGTGTGTGTGTGTGTGTGTGTGTGTGTGTGTGTGTGTGTGTGTGTGTGTGTGTGTGTGTGTGTGTGTGTGTGTGTGTGTGTGTGTGTGTGTGTGTGTGTGTGTGAGAACTACCCATCCCAGTTAGGACAGCCGAATCCCGTCCAATCTTTCGCCGTCGACTAAAGCCTCACTTCTTCAACCATTATCTGCACTTTTCCTAATAAACTAACCTACACTGTAACACGCAACACTTTGATAAACATTGTTACTCAGCTGATAGAGTTGTACCCTTCTTGCTGTCTTGTCGTACAGAACTTGTAAGTCGCTTTGGATAAAAGCGTCAGCTAAATGACTAAATGTAAATGTGTGTGTGTGTGTGTGTGTGTGTGTGTGTGTGTGTGTGTGTGTGTGTGTGTGTGTGTGTGTGTGTGTGTGTGTGTGTGTGTGTGTGTGTGTGTGTGTGTGTGTGTGTGTGTGTGTGTGTGTGTGTGCGCGCGCATGGGGCCATTGGGTGGGGCCGGGGGACAAATACACTGGAGGAAAGTAACCCAGCTCAGCACTGCCCAAATTATATCATCACTATTGCCTGTTTGAAGGATATCATCCTCAAATACATATACACCTACATGCCTTGTAGAATTCCACACATAAGAAAGAAAGATACTGGGATGAATAAACAAAATAGGAAATAAAATTTAGATAAGGTGCTACTGAGATGTTTTGGTGAGTTCTTTGTTTTTTTGTGGAAGTTGCCCTTCTTAAAAATGCATGAACATTCACTGATAATTGGTCTGTAGTGGAGTCAGTACAAGGTCTACATTGCCGGACCATGTAGAATACGGACCTTGTAGACTGACATAATTCTGTGCATAGTTTAGTCTACACAGGCCATATTTCAAATAATCAAAATCTTACTTCATTCATCTTAAACATTCTTGATTTGGGGGATTGGTAGTTCCCATGAAATCTGAAGTTGTTCAAACGACAACAGCGATCCACCTTGAATTAAATCACACAGCCGAGTGAAACCTTGTTGGCTCAGTCACGAAAGGGGCTACTTAATTAATTAATCCAACCCACTTTATTTATAGAGCACATTTAAAAACAACAACGTTTATGAAAGTGCTGTACAAGTCCCACAACATAAGATAAAAAATAAAATTAAAATTAAAGATATTTTTTTATATTTTTTTTCGAAGCTTCGAATTAAAATCAAAGCTCGGCCCCGAAGCTTCGATTGCCAAAAAAAGCTTCGAAGGTCAGCCCTATTGGGATTGCCCACCGGTTAAGATATTCTGGGAAGAAGTGACCCTGCAATTATCAGAATTCTTATTTCTGAACATACCTGTACACCCCTCTGTATTGCTGTTGAATGATGTTTTTCAGTTTGCAGCCCCTATACAGCTAAAGAGACTAGTTTTATCCGGTCTCACAGCTGCTAAAAAGCTGATAGCATCACGATGGATTCAACCGGATAAAATGTGCCGGAAGGTATGGGTTCTTACCTATCTCGATGTGATTTATCTAGAGATATCTACAGCAAGAATTTTAGGTGTCAGTGAAACCAACATTGCAATCTGGTTAGAAGTGGTGGTGAGAATAAAGGCTAGCATATGAATTGTAGTGCCTGGTTAGAAACAAATGAAAATGGATGGATTATCCAAGTGGGGGTCCTGGGGGGTAGAGCGAGCAAGAGCATAATGTATGTATTGTATTAGATAGCAAGTATTAGGTATATATCTCGTAAACTACATTTATATTGATTCAAATGGAATGTATTTACTGTATTACTGTATTACTGTATTTACTGGAATGATTTACTTTGGATGTTTACCGTTAATGCTTGTGTGTCTAATTTTATTATTATTATGTATGTTTATGTTTAAAAATAATAATAAAAAAATAAATACATAATAGTGGGGGTCGCGGCTCTGACACCGTTATTTCGGGGGTCGCGGCCTGAAAACATTGGAAACCCCTGCTCTACCGCAGCACAGGAGCAGCCACTCCGCTGACAATTCCTTTACATTTGCACAACAAATGAATCATTTGGTTTATATTCCACTTTACAATGTAGATTGGAGAGAGGAAATTGCCTCCCCCACCACCAATGCGTAGCACCCAACCTTGGGCTATGCGGACTCAATGGCACACACCAGGCACACAACACGCACACAATGACTGAACGGCTCGGGAGACAAGGTTTGATAAATCAGCCAATTAAGGAGAGGAATGGTTAGGTGGTCTAGACGTCAGAGACCTGATTTGTCCAGGAACATTGAAGAACTCCTACTCCGCACTAGGGCTGACCTTCAAAGCGTTTTTTGGCAATCGAAGCTTCGGGGCTGAGCTTTTTATTATAATTATTTTTATTTTATTTTTATCTTATGTTGTGGGACTTGTACAGCACTTTGGTAAACTTTGTTGTTTTTAAATGTGCTCTATAAATAAAGTGGATTGGATTAATTAATTAAGTAACCCCTTTCGTGACTGTGATGTAGCCAACAAGGTTTTACTCTGCTGCGCTGCCTGGGTGCAGTGGGGCTGCTCTCACAGCCAACGACATGACATAATTATGTTGCAACCTTCGTCTATCAAGCAAACAATTATATAATATTTAATTTATATAATATAATTATATCAGACAATGCACCTACAAAAGCAGATGATTACAATTAAATTAGCCAACTTGGTAACACATTAGTCATAGCAGCATAGGCATAGCCTTATTAATGTTTTGTGTGGCGTCGCAGTCGTGTACAACGATACTTAAGTTTTTTAGGTGATTTGACAAAGTTGTTGTAGAGTTGTGATATGCCATTTTCTTCTGGCATATCTGGCACTCTGCTTTTTGGGCATTGTCTTTGCATATTTTAAAGTGTAACCACACGTCTGATGACTTCTTCGTCGACATGTCTGCTGCACATGTCCTTGTTGTTTTCAACAGATAATCTCCACGTGCTTGTTGTAGAGAGGTGGAGTCGAGGCGCCGCTTACTTTTGTTTCATTGGAATGGAGGCGGGAAGGCGCCGCTTACTTTCGTTTCATTGGAATGGAGGTGCAAGATTTTTTATTATTATAATTTTTTTTAAACTTCGATTTTTTTTTTATGTTCGAAGCTCGTTCCATTGAACGGAGCTTCGAAGCTTTGAAGTATTTAAGACAGCCCTACTCCGCACAACAGACGGTTCTTTAACAAGTCAGGACCTAGGTTTAACGTCTCTTCCTGAGGACAGCATTCACGATTGAGGATTATCTGAGAATATTTCTGAGAGATAAAAAATTATGAGGATTAGGAGAGGATGGTGAAAGATCTTTACATGCATCTTCAGCTGTAGTAATGAGAAAACAGCAGAATCGACACACACCTGCTCACATACACCTGAAAGGTAAGTGTGAGGTGGCCAATCACTGAAAACAATAGTTTCTAACAAAGGTTAGGAAAGGGTTTATATGCAGCACTCTGCAAAAACAAATCGAACCAACCATGAATACTTTTTCTCCTGAAATTACCATGTCTTTTCTAAGCATGAATTCCCCCAGTAGATAGACCTCCTCGGTCAGGGGAAAGACACTAGACTGTTGGAGCAGCCATGCCTCGGCTCGACCTATCCCATTCTATCCCCATCCCCCCAAAACAAATAGAGCCCGGGCCCCTGCTGGTTCCCTGGCTCAGTCCTTTGTCCAGGCCCTGGGGCACAATGCCAACTCTGATCAGTAGCCAGCATCGCTGATCAAATAACACTGAGACACAACTGCTGCTGAGTGCAACCACTACATCAGACTAGCGATAGACACAGAGGATCTATAAGGCCATGTCCAGACTGAGGCCATGGTTAGGCCATGGTTAGACTAGTGTTTTTGTGGTCGTTTTGAATACGTTTGCTGTCCCACCCCCCCCCCCCCCCCGCCCACCCAACCACCTCCAATGTACAGTCCCCCCCCCCCCCCACCCCCACCTACCCACTCCAATGTACAGTTTCTACGTCAAATGTATATACTTTTTTTTCTGGACTCTTTTGGTATCACAAACCTGTACTGTATTTGCAAATCTGGTATGTCATAAATGTATAGATGTAGCAGTACCGTCTATCTGTATGTCATGTATGTAGGCCTGCCACGATAACAAATTTTGCTGGGCGATTAATTGCCCCCGAAAATATCGCGATAAGCGATGTTATTGCGACCGGTTAGAGAATTTTTTTTTGAGAAATTTATTTACCAAAACTTTTATTTTGAAGCCCACCGCTCCGTCTTTTCCGGTGTTTTAGACTTTTATTTTGAAGCCCACCGACCGGACCGGAAGTATTGTTGTTATTATCCTAGCTTGCTGATGCTGCTGGTGGACTGGGGCCAGCTAACGTTAGCTTGCTGATGCTACTACTACTTCGACATGCTGCTAATGGGCTGGGGCCAGCTAACGTTAGCTTGCTGATGCTGCTGGTAGATCGACATGCTGCTAGTGGACTGGGGCCAGCTAACGTTAGCTTGCTGATGCTACTAGTAGATCGACATGAGCTAATGATAAAACAAATGTTGAGATTGTTGGTGAACAACTAACTTTAAGTTAGTTTTAACGTTAGCTACTAACGTTAAAACGCTAACGTTACACTACAAATAACGCTACTTGGTTAAAAGGAGCAACACTATTGAGAAATGTAGTTAAGCTATGTGGTGTTGCCCCACGGAGCTCCTGTGCTGTGCTCTCTGCTCTGTAGTAAAGCCAGCGGCCCGCCTCCCAACACGGACAGTGACTGACAAGGGGCACTGGTTCCGCCTCATTAAAACAAACGCGCAAATAGCAATTAATCGCGCCCGTCAAAATCATTGCATTAATTTTAATTATCGCGGCAATTAATCGATTTATTGCTTATCGCGGCAGGCCTACATGTATGTCATATATGTTACGATGAATTGAAAATGGGGGACCCTGATGTAAACAAGACGAAAGTCTTTCTCTGGTCTGCATCCCCTTAACAATTGTATGTATTGAGCTGTACTGTACCCATTCTGCAATCTGTTAATAAAGTTTTCAATCAATCAATCAATCCCTTAGATAGAAATGCCGTTTTGGCAGGAAACGTTGTGGCCCTACTGAAAACGCTAAATTGTGTTTCCGTTTTGGAATAGCGCCAAAAACTCGCCGACAACATGTCGTGTAATCTGTGCGGAGCCGTTGTTGCTCAACGCCCATGCGCAGTAGATACCATCTGCGTGCCCTTCCGGTGACAACAGAGCTGTCCCAAATAGCTGCAGCTACCATGTGTTGTCAAGTTATTGTTATAAGGACCCCAGTCCAAGCTACAGTCTGCATTCCCTTAACAATTGTTTGTATTGAGCCGTATTGTATTGTACCCATTATGCAATATGTTAAATAAAGTTTACATCCATTCATTCTGCTAGCATTACCAATTGCATGAGCACTGCAGCTGGCTAGCGTTAGCTATCAGACCCTGTTAGCTCAAGCTCCTCTTTCAATCTTAACAAGCATTAAACAAAATGGCCCAGTCATCTATTCACCTTTGTTTAATACACACAGCGTTGTCTCTAATGTTATCTAGCTACTGATAGCTCCCGATATCATCAGTTTGGTGCTGGCTGGTTAACGTGAGCTAGCGTTAGCTTCTAGCCACAATGCTATACTGTTATACTGGCATATTCCATTCACGTTAGCATGTAGCTAACAATGTAGCTAACAACATCGCCGATCCTTTTTGAGACTAAACTATCCGCTCTTGGTGGTCACTTGTGTTGATGTTAGTTTTGTTTCATAAACAAATGAGAGGCAGAACACACAGTGAATGTATCCGTTTTGTTTATTGAAGTTCAAGTTCAAGTTCTTTAATAGTTGTCATACAGAAGTACAGAATACTTTCATACAAAATGCTTCTTACTGTTACGCTCCAGAGACTGTGCTAAACAAGATAGTATCAAATAACATAATAACATAATATAGCATGAATTTAGAAGAAGAAAATGAGGTCACAGTTGTTCGGTATAGACATATGTACAATGTTCTGAGTTACCATATAATATACAATACACAACTATGCAGTGTACTAATGTACAGTACTATCTAGTGCAAAGCAGAAATGGGATGAGGTACAATTTTTGGTACAATTTACAGTAAGGTGTACGAGTTGTAGTGCAATCCTTCATCCATAAATATAAAGTGTGGGGAGTGGGTGCTACAGTGTGTTTGTTTAAAGTGGGTGTGTGCTATAAAGTGTGTGTAGTGGGTGCTACAGTGTGTTTGTTTAAAGTGAGTGTGTGCGTGTGGATGTGTGTGCTATGTGTGTTTGGTGGTTGTTGTTGTGTAGTGTTCATTCATTGTTCGTTTAGCAGCCTGATGGCCTGGGGATAGAAGCTACTTCTGAGTCTTTCTGTGCTCGCCTTGAGACTCCTGTATCGCTTGCCTGACGGCAGCAGTTCAAAGAGGCAGTTGTTCGGGTGGCTCGAGTCCTTAATAATTCTCTTAGCCTTCCCCTTGCAACGCTTGTAGTAAATGTTCTGGAGGGTGGGGAGCCCCCCTCCGATTGTGCGTTCGGCTGAACGTGTCACTCTTTGTAGTCTGCTTTGGTCTTTTGCAGTGCTATTCCCAAACCAGGAGGTGATGTTGCCGGTCAAGATGCTCTCTATTGTACATGAGTAGAAGTTCTTAAGGATCTTCTGGCTGACTTGGAACTTCCTTAGGCGCCTGAGGAAGTAGAGGCGTTGTCGTGCCTTCTTCACCACACTGTTAATGTGTATGGTCCATTTCAAGTCCTCGGATATGTGGGCTCCGAGGTACTTGAAGCTGTTGACTCTCTCAACCGGTGCCCCGTCGATGCTGAGGGGGCTGTAGTCCTTGACCCCCGACCTCCTGAAGTCCACAATCATCTCCTTTGTTTTGCTGACGTTCAGGGAGAGGCTGTTTTCCTGGCACCATCCCGCCAGGACCTTGACCTCTTCCAGGTAGGCCCTCTCGTCGTTGGCAGAGATCAGGCCCACCACCACTGTGTCGTCAGCAAATTTGACGATTGTATTGCTACTCCGCTGAGCCACACAGTCGTGTGTGTACAGGGAGTAGAGGAGGGGACTCAGAACACAGCCCTGGGGGGCCCCTATGTTGAGGGTGATGGATGAGGAGGTGCAGTTGCCTGCTCTCACCACCTGGGGTCTGCCAGTCAGGAAGTCCAAGACCCACTGGCAGAGGTCATAGCCCAAGCCCAGGTCCCTGAGCTTGGCTATGAGTATGGAGGGGACTATGGTATTGAATGCCGAGCTGTAGTCGATGAATAGCATTCTCACATAGTTCCCCTGCCTCTTGTCCAGGTGTGATGCTGCTGTGTGCAGCACATGGGATATGGCGTCCTCCGTGGACCTGTTGGGGCGGTATGCAAATTGCAGGGGGTCCATGTTGATGGGGAGGGAGGAGCAGATGTAGCCCTTTACTAGCTTCTCAAAGCACTTCATGGCTATGGAGGTGAGAGCTACAGGGCGGTAGTCGTTGAGGCAAGCAGGCTTGGATTTTTTGGGTACAGGGATAATAGTGGACTTCTTCAGGCAGGTGGGGATGACAGCCTGTTCTAAGGACAGGTTAAATATGTCAGTGAATACTGGGGCCAGTTGGTCGGCACAGACTTTTAGGACGCGGCCGGGGATGCCGTCCGGACCTGCTGCCTTCCTGATATTCACTTTTTTAAAGGTCCGCCTCACCTCATGCTCTGTTACCCTGAACACTGCGCCTCCATCAGCAGCCGACCCCCCCCCCCCCATTGCCGAGGCTTGTGAGCTGGTGTTGTTATTACCAGCATCAAACCTCGCATAGAAGGTATTGAGGTCGTTTGCTAAGGAGATGTCACTGTTCAGTTTGAGGGAGGCGCCTTTGTAGTCTGTCATCGTTTTGAGCCCCTGCCACATAGCTCTAGAGTCAGCTTGTTCAAACTGGAGTTCAATTTTATCCCTGTAGCGTCGTTTGGCCTCTGTCACTGTCCTCCTTACGTTGTGTTGCGCCACCTTGTGGTCGTTCATGTTGCCTGCCACTAGGCCGTCATTGTATGCTTTGGTGCGCTCTCTCAGAGCTTCACGGACGGATTTGTCTACCCAGGGTTTTTGATTTGGGTAAACTTTCATTTTGGTAGTGGGGATTGTTTCTTTCACCCTAGTACAGACATAGTCCAGCACTGTCTCCGTGTAGGCATTAATGTTATCTGTGTCGCGGAATACAATCCAGTCTGTGTTGTGAAACACTGACACTAGTGTATCCTCTGACGTCACATCCCATTTCTGCACCTCTCGCGAGACTACGGGAGTACTTTTAATTTTCTGTCTGCACTTTTTTTTTCTGTCTGCACTTTTATTACACTTTGCTGAAAAATAAGTGCTGCATTGGGTAAATAGGCATTTAAAGATGGCGGCGCCTTGTTGACATTTTCTTTGCAGGAAGTGTATTGGCACATTCAAGTTCTGATTGGTTGAAAATTGCCTTCATGTTCACTACCTACTGCCACCTACTGCTTTGGCAGTGTACTACATCACTGTGCTCAGGTTGCAAAACGTATGTCTCACTCGGCTACCGCTACGTTGCGACCTGGAAAAGCGAAACTCATCTGAAAACGAAACGAAGGTGTAACTGCAGCCTAAAACTATTTGTCGTTTTAAGCAAAGTATTTGATCGTTTGCACCTTTCTGCCACACGGGACTGCATTCTGGCAGCCTGAAGACGGTACTTTCTAATACCAGCTCCCAGAGTGCGCAATTCTGAAGATGCCTGAAGACGCCCCCCACTGCGTCACCATCTTTACAAGCGATACGCGCCTTCTCCTGAACGGATAGCCCACCTCTCCCTTACCCCGCGTGTGAAAACATCACAACAACAATGGCATGTACAGCTATTGAGCTTGATCTGGCTTTTACAGCTTTACATATGCTGTGCTCTGTCTGAAGTGGAGCGGGGCTCTGCTGTGCTTACACACTCCCGACCGAGGCGCACACACGCGCTGTGCTCTCTATCGGTCTGAAGCGGAGCGGGGCTCTGCTTACACTTATTACACTGACACAATACACGTTACTAACTAGTAGGGCTGCAACTAATGACTATTTTGGTAGTCGACTAATCTGTTGATTATTTTTTCGATTAGTCGACTAATCGAAAAACAATTATATAAAAAATTCAAAATTAAAATTATTTTTTGCACTACCTATCTTTGTGAAAGTGGCTTCTCAGCTCTGGTCCAGCTGAAGACAGAGCAGAGGAACAGATTGGACATTGAGCATGACCTCAGAGTTGCTTTGAGACTCTTGTCAGGACCAAACAACATCCCCAGTTATCCCATTAGTTCCCCCAAACTTACTGTCGGTCTGTTATGTTAAGCTAAGAAGTCTTCAGCTGGCTGGACCAGAGCTGAGAAGCCACTTTCACAAAGATAGGTAGTGCAAAAAAATAAAATAAAGATAAATATTATAATAATTTTTTATTTCTTTTAATGACTAATCGACGCAACAATTCCTCGTCGACGATTTTTTATAATTGACGTCGCCGATTATGTCAACTAATCGTTGCAGCCCTACTAACTAGAGATTAGCGTCACATAGCTGGCCTTTTTCTGAAAACCCAGTTTGCTAGTCGAAATGACTGGACACACACTGTACAAGTTAAACATCAATCAATTAATTTATTCCAACAGGTAGTTTGAGCCAGCGTTTCCGTTAGCCGGTAATTACCGGTATTTGACCGGCAAAATCTGTTGAAGTCCGACATATTTAATCTCTCCGGTCTTAATGTCCGGTGAAAATAATTCCCTGAGTCTAAGCACAATTTGATTATTTGAATTGTATTAAAATAGGCTAAAATTAAATAGCCTATGCGATGAACGAAACAATCATTACATTTGTTTCATCGTTGCTTCTAATAATGACAACGACGTTGTCAGCGAGAGCTTAGTGCTGGGTGTGCGAACTTTTGTGAAGCTGCAGAGCCGGAGCAGCAGCAGCACAATGCAGTACTCCAGCAGTACTCCAATTCAGCCATTTTCAATTCAATGTTGGGTGGGGGGCGCTGCTGTGCGGTCCCCAGAAAAGAGCCAATAACAGCTGAATCTGCTGCTCTGCATCGACATACTCTCGCAAATAAGTCATTGGGAGGTGGAGAGAGAGAGTCGTCACGCAAACCCGCGATAATGTTGCCGTCTCTCTCTGTCAAATTTCTCAGTTCTTCGCTCGATATAATTAATACAAATGTCCAATATAACGGAATTCGTTAGCTCATAAAAATGTGATTATAACAGACTGTTGTTTATTAATGTCGGGCGACTGCCCACAGACACCTATTTGATTTAAAGTCGGCAGCAGCACGAGTCTCGGGACTTATTTTATTTGGAATATAATGACTTTATACGCAAAAGTAGCCTAGTTTTAAGTAAAAATATTATAAATCTACATGCCTTGATGATGTCATTCTTTTGTTTTGTTGTCATTCTTTTGCCTATCAATTGTTTTTAAGCTCAATAAACTCTGACCGGAATTTCTCTCATTTGACCGGTAGATTGAAATCTACCGGACACTGAGGCCGGCAACAATTTTTTCTAACGGAAACCCTGGTTTGAGCTGCATGTGAGCCGCGGTCTTTCTCTCCTCTCCTTTGGAAACTAATGACGTTACGTTAGCTCGAAAAGCACAGAACCGGCCGAGACAAGTAAGCTGCTAGCAACAGACACTATAACACTTCCGGTCGGGGGTTTTCAAAATAAAAGAAACAGGAAAGACATTTATTTTGGAAATGTGTGGCATGCACTTATTATCTTTTTTTTTTATCCACTTTTTCTCCTATTTTTCTATTTTTCTCCTATCCCAATTTCGTGATTCCAATTCTTCCCTCCCCTGTCTTGAACGTTGCTAGACTATGCCTCCCACTGGTCGGCTGTAGTGAGGATAGAAGCCTTGCATCACGTGTCCCCTCCGGTGTCGCATCTTTTCACCAGACAGCTCGAACTCTCAGTGGCGAGGAGTAACGCGTGGGAGGCTCATGCTGCCCCCGATACTTCCCGTTTCTGCTGTACAGGCGTCACCCAACCGATCTGTAGGAGTCGCTGTCCACAACGTCCAATCCCCACCCACTGGCTTTCCCACCCTCCAACACTGCCAATTGTGTTAGTATGACGGCCGGCCAAGCCGGTAGCAACGCTGAGAGCTGGGCTCGATACCAGCATCTCCTGCGTTAGTGGCGAGTGCCTTGCCCACGTGCGCCACTCAGCCGCCCTGCATGCACTTATTATCTTGAGACGTTTTCGTTTTTACGGAAACCTTAAAAACGAAAATTGTTTTAGTCTGGAAAAGGCCGAAGTGTGTGCCTGTGTGTGAAATATCATGGGGATAAGATAGCATAGAAGACGTACACATGCATATTCAACACCAAAGGTAACCCTGTTACCTCTATATCTCTGTACACACCTTACCGTTGCGTCAAACTCTTCCTACAGCTTGCGTTCTCAGGACCAGTGGTGCAGTGCTGGGCAACCGCGGTCAAACGGCGTTTGGGCTTCGAAGTGCGCGCATCCTATTATTATGCAAAGTCTAGGTGATAAGTGCCTAGACTTCGCATAATAATAGGATACCGTTTGGCCTCCGCCCATATTACGACTGCACCCCTGCTCAGGACTTTCCATCTACCTCAGTCCCACGAGTTCACACTGAGTTTGGGAAGAGGGCTTTTGTGTACTCTGCTCCATTTACCTGTAATGGACTTCAAAAATCTCTTAAACTCTAGGCTTTTATTACTTTGCACAGTTTTAAAACACTAATTACTGACCTTTTAATGACCGATATGAGAGCTTCTCAGGTTAAGCATTATTTGCTCTCCCGGGCTGCTGGCCTGCTGCTTGCTCTTTTTATCTTTTTGTCCTTCGTCTATGTTCATTTACTGTCCTGTATGGTTGTTTGTTGTTGTTTTATGTCAGGTATTGCTCGAAAAAGAGCTCTTTGAGCTCAAGCTTCTTAGTTTTTACCTGGTGAAATAAAGGTTAAATAAAATAAATGTTTAAAAACATAACCCAAAATATCTGAGGTTATGATAAGTGCAAACGGGTTCTCATGACTGTGCTTCATTATTGGTGTGTGTGTGTGGGGGGGGGGGTCACACAAGAAGCCAGCTTAGGCCGTCAGAGCGTGAATATCGTACTGGAACGTTCTCCCCTGAAACACACAGGGCTCAATTAAGGATTAAGAGCCCCTCTTAAAAGCCTGGTCTTCCATCATTAGTAATGGAAGTTTATTACAACCAGAGCAGAGGCTGACCTGAAAAAAGACCACTAGCTTAACATTTCTGGAGCTCAACCTGCTTGTCTGAAATAGACCAAATGTTGCAACTAAAAAGGTTCACCGACATTGAACGCGGACAAGTTGGATTTACTACACAAGGCCAGGCCTAGCCTGAAATGTTTAGAACAGGTTTTCTCTGTGATAAGAAGCCAACTTCCTCATTCCTTTTGAAACAAATCACTCACACCACCTCTGGTCCACATCAGAGATACCTACCGAGTACAGGCTCTTTGTGGCCTGCTGCCAAAACGCAGCCCATCAAGTACTAAGTGTAAATGGCTTCCAATGCATTCCAGAGTTCCACCCCTGGACCTTACAGCGGGGCAGAGCATCTTTTGAAACCAAGACACAGACCAACCATAATTTACTTAACCCTTTCACTGCAACAATACAGAAGGTTAACCCTTTCACTGGCACACGACAAACCCTTTCACTACCACACTACAGAAAGTTAACAGTCTGTAGTGTGGTAGTGAAAGGTTAACCTTCTGTAGTGTGGTAGTGAAAGGGTTAAAAGAAAAAAGAAAAACAGACAAATGATCGGATTCGGTATGGTGGCATATTTATCTGGAATTGGGAATTTCTTTTTGGTAAAACAGAAGTGTAGCGAGACAGACAAAAATCCAAGATCTGAACTTGTGAAGGTTTATCTGGAATAATACCAGTAGCACATTTTCTGCAGATTTTAAGATATCGTTAGCCTCATAGCATAATTGCCTAAGTAATTTTTGGCCAAATTGATATTTCTGCCTAACTCTACTCTCCTCACACTGCTGCACCACCCTGGCTTAGTGGCTGTGTCCTCAGCCAATCAGAACCTTGTTATATTACAAATCCCTTTCTGCCTAACTCACTCGTGTGGCTTGTGCCAAAATTCGTTTTTTCTTCTTTTCCGAAAGTCTTGAAAAATGACTTAGGCAATTATGAGGCAGGGTTATAATAGAAATTCAAAAAAAAATTCCAGGGCTTTTTTTGCCAGCCTTAATTGATTTTCGGGGGCTTTTTTTGTATTTGGGGGGCACCGAATTTTTATGATGAAAATTAACAGATTATAAAACATTGTCGACACTTTTTTTTACAGTCTTCGTCCCTATGTTTGATAACGTAATGTTAATGTCTCCATATATAGGGCTCTACGCTAACCTTTTTCCCAAGGAGCACATGTGCTCCTAAATCAAATTTAAATAAATAAATGGCTGCACGTCCGCTCTACCCTTTTTTATCTCATAAAGGCTAGAGCAAGACGCTCTCCAGGATGTAACATAACAAAGGTTATCCTATAAACCTAGTTATGTGAATACTGGCCGAGCGTCTCGCTCTTCACGCCCTGAGGACCCTTGGCTGTTTTTCACACGTTAAATTCAGATTTGGAAGGGTATGAGAGTGGCCACACCCTGTGTTTTAAGGAAACACGGGAGCAGGCGTGGCCACGGGCGAATGCGGGTGCATGTGAACGTTTTTCAACAATATGTGAACGGAAGATGTATATCTCTTAAAAGGCTAGAGCGAGACGCTCAACCAGTATTCACATAACTAGGGTTATAGGATAACCTTCGTTATGAAGATTGATTTATATGAAAGAGTTATGTATAATAAAAAAAAAATTACAAAAATTCCACGCCATTCCGCGATAATTCTGAATTCCGTGTGAATATCTCAATTCCGTGAAATCCTCTGCGATTCCGTGCTCGTGGATTCCATAGGGCCCTAGTCAAATGAGTCTATTTCTCTAGCATGCTAGTGGCTAGCTTTAGTATCGTTAAAATCACAAAAAGGTCTATGACCGTAGTATGCGTGTGTGAAAAAGCATCTTTGTTGGACCGCCGCAAGGCACATAGTATTAGAGAGAATGGCTGAGGGGTAGGGATGCCCCGATCGATCGGCCCCCGATCGTTATCGGCCGATAATCAGTATAAATATGCGATCGGGGAATTCCGATAATTAGTCATATTCGCCGATCGCGGAAACTGATCAAGTGGATATCTCACTCGCTTGTCTCAGACGCACAGGACCTGCAAACTGCTCCTCCTCCCTAGCCCCGCCCGTACCCGTGTAGAGTTTGTAAACACGGAGGCGGACCTCCTCTGCTGAGTCTAGATAGTGCATTCGACCTGAGCTAACGTTAGCTACCTAGCTATCGTTACTGTTTAAACAAAATTACCCAGTCAACTATTCACTTTTAGTAGGCATTGTCTAACGGTATTTAGCCGGCTAGCTACTGATAGCTCCGGATATCAACAAATGCCCCAGGAAGTCCAGTAGCCCATGTTGATATCTCCGTTAGCTTGCGTTAGCTGACGTTAGTTCACGGTTCAAAACGAAATGTCCGATTGAACTAAATAGTTGTCTTAACGTCATCTAGCCGGCTAGCAGAAGCTACAGATAGCTCCTGATATCAATGTCTTATAACATTGATTGAATGCGTATTCGAGCTGAGGGCTTGCTGAATGTGAAATGACCAAAGCATAACGTTACCAATAGGGTCCCGCTGCAGCGCCGGAGAATCCTTTTTGGAGCTAGGGCTACTAGAGTACACACAGACAGTGGAGCTGTTTGCAGATAGCGAGCATTTTGACTTGTTGCGTGGTGGCGATGTCTCGCAGATAATACAACTACAAGTCTAATTATATAATATATATATTTTATTAAAAAAAAAAAAATTATATAAAATAATTTTTAATTTCTTTTTAATCAAAAACGATCGGTATCGGATCGGTATCGGCCGATATGGCTCACGACGATCGGTAATCGGTATCGGTGGCAAAAAACGTGATCGGGGCATCCCTACTGAGGGGCTCTCCCCAGGTGATCAGCTGAATGACCCAGGTAGAGACCAGGAATGCTGGGGAGGAGCCTTATATAGTTAAAAAGGGTGGGGGGGGTGGTTCCATTTGATAGGTCAAATGGGTGGGGGGGGGAAACACAGCATAGGGGACAAAGGGGAGGGGAATGTCTTTACATGAGAGTTGGGGAATTAATATATTATTCCACAGTATGTTTCCCCCTATTAGGGCATGTAGTCTCCCCCACCACACTCCCCCCCCCCCCTTCAGGCAGAATACAGTGTTGGTGAAAGTGGTACAACACAAGATGGCCTTTCCCATCACTCTGTGGAGAGAGACGTTACAGACCAACATCAAGATGAGCTTGCTGTTCAAAAGATAACAGGGTGGAAATACAGCCTTCATTTCCTCTCACCCCCCCACAGGGAGTTGGACCAGAGAGAGTTGAACCCTTTCACTACCACACTACCAAAGGATTAACCCTTCCACTGCGACAATACAGAAGGTTAACCCTTTCACTGCCACACGACAAAGGGTTAACCCTTTCACAACCACACTACAGACTGTTAACCGTCTGTAGTGTGGTAGTGAAAGGTTAACCTTCTGTAGTGTCGTAGTGAAAGGTTAACCTTCTGTAGTGTGGTAGTGAAAGAGTTTAAGCCTGGAGCCTCTCTACTCATTCCAGACGTTCCTAGATGAGTCAGGTGTAGTATATATGCACCTGTGTTTTGAGCCCTGCAGGAGGCTAGAGGCTCAGAGCCTGTCAGTTACTGTTACGGCTTTAACCAGAACCACTGGGTGGATTTCTGCCTCTGGCTCTTTCACCGCCTAGACCAGATAAGAAGAAACAACTAAAAAAAACGACCACTCTCCCCTTTGCCAGTCTATATATACATATAAAGCCAATGACAAGAAGAGATCGGGTGTGTGAATTTAAAAATAACTCTGTATTATTGGTTTAGCAGCCTTGCATAAAGAGAGGATATTGCAACCCCCCCACTCTTCGCTCTCTGCACTCATGACATATCTTGAAGGTATTTATTCTTGATGTTGTATTCCATTACTGTGTGCGAGAGGAAGCTTGACGGGCTGATATAAAGAAGAGCGGGGAGTCTGGACGACTGAGATAAATGCAGGGAGTCCTTAAAGCTGCAGTGCTCCGCATCTTTCAATCAAACACGGCTAGTCAGTGAATGCAGGACTAAATGCGTTTTACTTTAAATAGTTTGCCAGAGTTAACAGCAAAAACGATTACAATAGACCACTCATTAAAAAGAGCTAATCTACCCATTTGTATTGTTGTTATTTTCCATTTAGTGATCAGCATTCAATTTAAGTTAGATTTTTTGTTGACGCCAAATTACACTGTAGTTAAAGATAGGCTCCTAAAAGAAACTTCTACAATTCTTTCTAATCCTTGCACAATCTTCCAGCCGACAATATATCCCCTCATTGCCACCAGACGGCATGTCACAAAAGGATTGGGACACATTAAAATGTAGCCTTAACTAATGGTCCTCCACACCTCACAGGGGAAACGGGTGCCATTTGTGCCAATGGGATGGGGGGGTGGGGGGTGCTTTACTCTCCAATTATTGGCCACGGAGATAGAGCCAGCCAGCCAGCAAGCTCTGTATGTGGGCATGAATTATACATGAGTTCCATTAAGACACTTAACAGCTGGCTACTCAGGAGGCTACATACCAGCTAAAACAGCAGCATGGCTGCCCCTCTGTGACTGCTTATTATAATAGGAGCACTTGCGATTTAAAGCTGTGCAGTAATACACCTGAGTCCTCTGATTGACCACCATAAAGCAGCCAGTCAAAGGGGCTATTTACAGTTCAATCCCATCTCTCTAGGGGGCGACTGGGCAACCCTGCCGATTTCCTCACATGGCAGCGAGGTGCACTACAGTAATTAAACGAGGGTCTGATGTGGCTTGTTGACCTCGCTGTGGTTTAGGTCGCACTCAGCTTTTGACAGAGTGGACTCGGAGCAGATGTCCCGATCACCATACCATAACTGTTACATGTAGATCTTACAACGGCCCATTAGTAATAAACTGAGCAGCAGCGGGAAAGAGAGGACGTGGCTTAACGCCAGACAGGGAAGGCAGCAGACCACCACACTGTTTCTAGACACCTTGTTCTAAAAGCAGAGTCAGCAAATGGAAATCATTTGAAAAGTAGTGTAGACCCATTAAGAGTTGAAATTAAAATTCATATCACAGTGTACATCTATCTTTACCCCTGCTGCTGCCGCCAATTCAAAGTGAAAATTAATCCTGAAAATAATTCACATAATATTAAACATATGACCTTGGACAGTTCAGGCCATACTTGCATGCACAGCCTTCATTCCTTGCCGTTATCAAAAACGTAATGAACCATGCTACTAAAAAGGTAGCCTATGATTTCATGCTCGATGCCGGAGAGACAAAATCGCAGCAAGCTGTTGCACGTGATGTAGTGTAGAGAGGATTAATCATGTAGTCTTCGGCATGTGGTCATTTCAGGAGAACAGATTTGATGTAATAAATGTTACAACTGAATTGAGATTACTATCCTGACGTACGATACGTCTCGCTATGCCAGTAGACCTTTAAAAAGGTCTAAGAAAAGATTAGCTAAGCTATATATGTTAACATTTTAAGAGATCTGCCTTTTCTTTAACCACACTGAGGATTTACAGATATATGGAGCTAAAAGGCAATCATACTCCCGTAGACAAAACGTTGAGAATAGGACGTCAGAGATTTTGTGCATATTAATAGACGGCAACAAATCCCTTTTCTAGGCACACAGAAGTAATTTACATAATAGTAGGCTACATAATTTTGCTTTGATTCAACATAAAGACAAGGATCAACTTGAAAGCCAGTGCCAAAGGGGAGGAATGCAAGAGGGGCTTAAATCAAGAGAAGCTTTTCATTACAGTCTATGCTTGTTTGCGTTTTTTTCTCCCCAACACAACTGCCGTCAACAATGTGTCAAACATTTTCCAATGAGATAAAAGGCACCCAAAAATGTCTCCTTCCACAGCTGCGTCCAGCCCCACCTCTTCCCTACGCCGTCTACTTTATGAGCCATATGACTCACAATTATCCAACTGTGATGTTGTTAGCAGAGGTGATGGGGGAGGGGGGGTTCACCGCTGGGAGAGTATAATCCTATAGCCCAGCTCTGTGTTTAAGACGATGCATGGATGTTAACACTTTGAGCACCAGGGGTCGCTATGGGCGTTGGGCCGTTGTGTGCCAGCGCTCTGTTTAATGGAAATAAGTTCCGGTGTTTGCAGTGCTAAACCTATATTAAATATTATAGCTATGGATCTAATAACAAAGACGATTGTTAGTGAGTTTCTTCCGGTCAACATGCAAAAAACAGATCATTCTTTCATCCATACATTTCCGTTTTATACCGTGGTGAATATGAGTATAGTTTTAGAGTGATCCTGTGTAATCCCAGGAAACCCCAGCAAACAGCGCTTTACTGCATTTCATTTTAAATCGTAGGGCTGGGCGATATGGCCTAAATATGATATCACGATATTTTCTGACCTTTCGGCGATACACAATGTTTTTCCTTTTTTCCCCAAACAATTCATTATGAGGCTTACCAAGACAGTATTTGAGTTTGCAAGCTAACATTAAAGACAAAAGACTCATGCATTTAAAATTTTTATATTATAAATTAGATTTAGATTATTGGATTATTAGATTATATATTTAGCATTTTAGCCTTTCGTTTTTTTAGATTATATATTAGATTAGATTTAGATTATTAGATTATTTATTGTAACTATTTATTGTAGGGCAAATATAACTGAGAGGGCATACATAGTACTTATCTTATTAAAAAACGTTTGACTGTTTAAAAATAAAAGGACCACTCACACATGACGACTCATTTCTTTAATTGTCTTTTTTATGTAAATCTACAAACTAGTAGCTTATAACTTGGTAATCGAATGCTTTTGCATACATTTATATGAACTATTCCACTTACCAATGGCCAGGTGAAGCCTGTGCCCAAAACACTGGAGTCGAGTCCACTTGTTCAAAGCCAAGGCTTTGACAACATTGGCTCCGCTGTCTTTTCCACGGTTGTCAATGGAACCATGTCCTTTCCTATGTCGAACATTACCACATCTGTGATCTCCCTCCATCACTTGCTCTTCTTGTCATAAGGGATGCTGCTGCTGGCAAATTATGTAGTTAGCGTCGTCTGTTTTGGCTGTGGTTTTAAAACACTTGAGGTAGTAGGGCTTAGGGATGACCTTCGAAGCTTTTTTTGGCAATCGAAGCTTCAGGGCCGAGCTTCGATTTTAATTCGAAGCTTCAAAAAATTTTAAAATACAAAAATCTATTATAATATTTTTTTTGTATACTTTTTTATTTTTTTATCTTATGTTGTGGGACTTGTACAGCACTTTGGTAAACGTTGTTGTTTTTAAATGTGCTCTATAAATAAAGTGGATTGGATTAATTAATTAAGTAGCCCCTTTCGCAGCCAACAAGGTTTCACTCGGCTGCGCTGCCTGGGTGCAGTGGGGCTGCTCTCACAGCCAACGACATTACATAATTATGTTGCAACCTTCGTCTATCAAGCAAACAATTATATTATATTTAATTTATTATTATATCAGACAATGCACCTACAAAAGCAGATGATTACAATTAAATTAGCCAACTTGGTAACACATTAGTCATGGCACTAGCAGCATAGGCATAGCCTTATTAATGTTTTGTGTGGCGTTGCGTACAACAAATATATTTTTTTTACACTTCGATTTTTTTTTATGTTCGAAGCTCATGCCATCGAACGAAGCTTTGAAGTATTTAAGACAGCCCTAGTAGTAGGGGTGCTCCAGTAGCACACCATGTACCGCGCTGCGATCTGGTTGACTCCGAGTTCGATTCCCGGACTTGCCGTCATTTGCCGAATGTCTTCCCCTGCTCTCTCTCCCGTTTCACCCTACAACTGTCGGTCATGCTTGACCAGAAAAGCGATAAATCGCTAAAAAAAAATGAAGTTTAAAAAAAGACAGCCCTAGTAGGGCTACCGCGCAACTTAATGCTTTCGGCATATTGGTAGTGTTTCCTCCCGTTGCCCCGACTTTAGCTTTACAAAGTTTGCACAGAATGGTGCTTTGACTCACGTCTGTTCGCGTGTAGCCGAACCCTTTTTTGGAATTAATTCTACGGTAGAGTCCTCGCTTTCGTTTTCGCCTTGGTCACTCATCTTGTGGCACCGTCGCACCCGAGCCACCGCCTCTCTGTCTCTGGCTAGGTGTGTGCGCTTCTGTGCGTGTATGTGCGTGTAGATCAGTGATTCCCAACCTGGGGTCCGCGGACCCCCTGGGGTCCGCCAGGGGGTCCGCCAGACCACAGATGATTTGAGGTCTTTTTTTTAGTTTTTTTTTTAGTTTTTTTTTTTTTTTAATTTATATTTTTATCATCAGAAGCATGAATAGTCTCTCCACTACAATAAAAAATAAAGATAAATAAATAAACATCTAGACATGATTTATGAACGTTAACAGTAGGCTACCGGGTAGCCGCTAAAACGCGAATCAGTTGACTGTATCACTTTCTGTAGCTAGCCTAGCACGCTAGTTAACTTTCTCGGCTCGTCTGCAGTCAGCCGCCAGAGGCGAAAATGTGTGACAAACGAAAAGGAGATGACGGCAGCTCATCTGCAAAAAAAGTTAGGACCTACAGCAATCGCGAAAATTACATCACCATGGGCTTCACTGAGGGACCAGACAAACGACCAGAGTGTGTGATTTGTGGAGAAAAGTTGGCAAACTCGAGCCTGAAGCCCAGCAAGCTGAAGAGACATCAGGCATCTAAGCACCCAGAAACCGTTGGGAAGGATCCAGACTTTTTTCGGAGGAAAGAACAGTCTCTCAAGGCGAACAAGCCTGTTGATGTTAGAGTAGCGTGGAGCAGGGGTGGCAGTGATTTACAGAAGGCTACCGAAGCCTCCTTTGAGTGTTGGCTTTTAATTGCAAAAGCAAAGAAACCGCACAATATTGGCGAGCAGCTCATCAAACCAGCCTGCATCAAAATGGTTTAGAAACTGTGCGGCCCACAGGTGGCGGATAAACTAAAATCAGTACCACTCTCGAACAATGTAGTGAAAGACCAAATTGATAAGATGTCAAGTGATTGCGAGCAGCAGCTGTCAGAAAAGCTTAGAAAGGGTCCATTTGCCATACAACTTGATGAAACTACAACTGTCGCAGACGAGGCTGTGCTCATCGTTTATGTGCAATATATCGAAAATGAGGATCTGAAGCAGGACATTCTCATGTCAGTCAACCTTACTACCACCACTCGAGGTGAGGATATTTTTACTGCAGTGGATTCTTACTTCATTCAACATAAATGCAAACCGTTCACCATTAGGGCCTGATTTGAGAGGATGAATACAGGATTTGAATATTGGCCAAAATTTTGAAATACATATGGTGCAAGATTAGATTTGTTGATTGAAGGCACAAGTCAAAGAAGCATAGTGGGTCTAATTATAATGCATATGCCTGTGTATAAGCAGTTTGTTATTAAAATGACAAAAAAAAGGTATTAAACCCAGCTAGGACAGATTCTCTCTGCTACTGATTGGAATTTCCTGTCTCATATTTAGTTTAATTTGTTGCATTGATTTGTTCCATAAATGCAAACCGTTCACCATTAGGGACTGATTTGAGAGGATGAATACAGGATTTGAATATTGGCCAAACATTTTGAAATGCATATGGTGCAAGATGAGATTTGTTGATTGAAGGCACAAGTCAAAGAAGCATAGTGGGTCTAATTGTGATGCATATGCCTGTGTATAAGCAGTTTGTTATTAAAATGAAAAAAAAAAAAGTATTTTATGGTATCTTATTAGGAGGGGGTCCGCAAATTTCATCAGAGATGTTTGGGGGTCCCTGGGGGGAAAAAGGTTGGGAACCACTGGTGTAGATGACGTAATTTGGGCAAGTGTGTGTGTGACTGACTTTTTTTCTGCGAGAGGGAGCGGCGAGAGGGAGAGGAAAGCATTTAGCACTGCGCTTGTAAGTCTCATCTCAGCCGTCTAACGCGAGGGCAAAACATAACGATATCCACGATACGTTTAAAAAGTGTATCGTTAATGAACTGTACCCGATATTTATATAATATCCAGTGTTTCCCCTGAAAAAGAATTCAGCAGCGGTGCTGTGCCTCTAGGGGGGTCCGGGGGCATGCCCCCCTGGTACTTTTTTTTCTTTTTACATTTTAAAGTTAAATGCATCAATCTGGTGCACTTTGAGAGCAAAATAAAGACTATGATGAACTTTGTGCTCAAAACACAAAATCTACTAGACTGCAGTGCTTTCTCCCTGCAGCCTTTTCCTCAGGTCAGTCTTTTACATTAAGCACCCCCCACAGCCCAAATGAAATGATAAAAAATTAAAATAAATGTAATAGTCTAGTTCATAGCAGCAGCGGTCCTAATTCAGCAGCGGTGGCATATAGGGGAAACACTGATATCGTCATATCGCCCAGCCCTAATAAATCGTGCCATTTCTCGCCTGATTATTGAATCAATCTGAAATCAACGCTAGATTACCGGTATTATGTTTCATCATGCATGCACGAAAGGGTGGTGGGGGGGGGGGGGGTTCTATGCTTTGAGCGCCACCATCGGCATACATTACACAGTACATTACAGACACACGCTGCGATCGCGGCGAAACAATCATCGGATCAACGCAAGATTGATAACATAATAGTCCTTACCTCGTCTATGATGTACTGCAAAAAGAATAATCCAATTATCTGATCGCCATTCCAAATACTAATCGCGGTCGTGTGTCCAATGTTCATCCACCAAAACACATGAACTGGCGGTGCTCCAGTGTCCCCAATCCGTGTGTTATAACATTACTCATGCCCGAGAAGGAAAACGTGGACCGGACTTCTTAGATCAGCGTACAGCCCAAGCTAGAGGCTTTCCAATGATGTGCAAAACCGGCCGCAAGGCGTTAGGCGGCAGTATTGGCCGTTTGCGATCTCAGCGCCATTCCCAATGATAACATCAGGCTGGATGGATGAATTATGAATGGATGATACAACAAAGCAGTCGGGGGCAATGGCAAGCCGAAAACGGTCGCAAGTGTGGTTACACTTTACAAAGCTATATGCAGACAACGCTGCAATATATATATGAACAAATTGTTCTAAATAAATAATAATGATAATAAATCTTTTTTTTTTACCTTTTTTCTTTTCATGTTAACGTTCACACGCACAATATACGCTTACCTAGGATTTGACTTGATTCAACAACAAAGCAGTCGGGGCAATGGCAAGCCGAAAATGGTCGAAAGTGTAGTTATTTGAAGTTTGGATTTTTTTTTTCACGACTGAGGTAGGTAAATTACATTTTTAGAGACTAAAGTACCGAAAAAAGGTACCGCTGGGTACCGGTATCGATTCACAGGTACCGGTACTGTATCGGTTCAAATGTGAAAGGTACCCATCGCTACCGGTCGGTACCGGTTCAAATGTGAACGGTACCCAACCCTAAAGAGAAGTGATTTCAAGTTCAAACCGAAGAGAAGAACAAAAGCGGACAACGTTTTTTTGGGAGACATGCAGACTGATCCCAGAACTGTTATATCGGCCATCCACACCTGAACTTGAAACAAGCTTGAATTCACAATGGCTGCAACCTTTTTGCGATAAGCCACTCCCGTTGCCACATCCCCTTTTAGCCAATTGGCACACACACGCTTGAACTCCATGCAAAAGGGTGGGGACATTTCTGTGGACCGACCAACACGACTGTGAACTACAGAGCTGCTAGTTGCAAGCCTCTTATAAAAGACCCCATGAAATTGTTGAGGAGAAATGTAAATATACATTTATATGATAAGGGGAAGTGAGATTATAAAAAAAAAAATAATAATTATCTAAGCCCCCCAAATGCAAGATGCGTCGGTGAGCAAAATGTTGCTGCTTTTCAGGAATAGAAGAATGGAATTTGAATACAAGTACAAGAAAATGCTAATTTGAAAAGAATTTGGAATCTATTGGTAAACAGCTGCAGAATACATCCAGAGCCATGAAGCAAAAATATAAATATAAATCCCACTTAATGGTGTCTTTAAGAGATCATAAATATGTCCTCCTCCAACTGTGTGCAGAAAAAAGGATCCATTGTGTGATGTATAGTAAAGATATGAAAGTGAAAGACCGCATTACCATCATGGTGAACACCATTTCTGCCACAGAAACCATTATTTCTCATTAGAAGTGGTGGGGGTTGCAGGGCTACACAGATCCTGGGCTCCAAGGAGCCAAGTGATGAATGTGCTGGTGGTGTTTCATCATCGTTAGGGAGCGACACCTTGATGGTGAGCGATGGAACCACAGAACGGAGAGAATCAGGAGTACAGTGACCTTGTTTTTATTGATGGGTTACTTAATAATGGAGGACAATTTACCTTCTTGGTTGGTATACAGAAATTCCATCAAAGTTTTCAGTGTAAGGTCCTATTAAGTTCATAAAAACATTTGGAATGAGCACCATATATACACACAACATACTGGAGATGTCTAGCTTCCAATGACACCTCTGTCTTCGTTCTGGCGTCACATTTGAGCCCGTTACAATGTCAAAAAAAGTGTCCATTGTCTGACAGACGAGGGGAAAAAAAGAAAAATATATTGCCAGCCCAGAAATCCCTTCCCATTGCATGTTATTCGTACCAATAGCAACTTTAATATAATTAAATGAGTAGTACTTGGGCTAATAGTTAGCACCATTATATAGCCATAACTATCCAAACAAGTACGTTTTCTGGATAATATACCCTAAGGCCTAAAGCTTATCTTAGCCTTTTTAAGCTTACACAAGAGCCGGACCTATGCTCTTTATATGAAGAAAATATTTTGGCTCATGTTTATAGAAGCTGGCGAGGACACTTAATATGGATCAGTATGAAGTTGGCTTTACAACCAAGGGCTTCAAGATGGAAAATATTATGTTTCATCTAGGGCGGTCACTAACGATTATTTTGTTATCGATTAATCCGTTGATTATTTTATCGATTAGTACAACATTTTTGCTAATGAAGTGAAATATTTATTATCATAAACTATCCAGTTAGTTTTTATAGTGTAACGCTACTTCAAATCATTGAACGTACAGAGAGAGAGGGAGAGAGACAGGCTCATGATCATCCCTCCCCCCCTTTCCTCACTATTGGAACTCTTTCCAGGGTTAGCTTAGCTTAGTTAGCGTTAGCAGCTAACGTTAGTTACGGTTTTTTATAGAGATGTTCCGATACCATTTTTTCCTTCCCGATCCGATTCCGATACCTAAGCTTTGGGTATCGGCCGATACCGATACTGATCCGATCCGATACCAGTGCATACATAAAAAAAAAATAAGTAATGGTATTTATTCAACAACAGGTGATTGTAATAGATTAGTATTAGTATCATTAATTGACAACTATGCTCAATGAGTTCACCCACGGAACGGTTGTTGGGACATTGATTCCGCACGGATGTTATATGTTGTTGCGCACTTCCTATCCAGAAGGCTCCGGTGACTTCAGTTAGCTAGCAGATGCTCCGTTGTGATTTTTGCACAATAAATATTCAACATTCTCTTTTGAGACTCCGCCTCAGACTCTTATCATTTGGCAATAAAAGCTAAACATTGTCACCGATATGGCTGTCCGCATTATGTCATTAATTGTGTGCGAGAGGTCGATCAGTGACGACGTTAGCGTGAGCTAAGTTAGCCAGTTAGCGTGAGCTAGGTTAACGTGAGCTAACGTTAGATGGAAACAAGGCAATATAACGTTACTGGTGAAAAAGCGATTTACCTTGGAATACTCCTGTGCCAACTCGCTGTACTTTGCTTGCAGGTCTGCAGCCATTATTGCTGGATTATGAATAGCCCCAACTTTAGCCAAGGTAACGTTAAGCTAAAAGTAAAACTAGCTTTCAGTTAGCGCTTCAGCTAATGCTAATAACACCAGCACGCAAACCCATCAGAGCTCCCCGTCAACACCCCTCTCTCTGGAAGATGGCATTTAAGAAAGTATCTGAGACATTTAGGGGCACAGAATATCTTTTAGGGGAACATTTTTAAATAACAATTTTACCATTATAGTGCAAAAAAAATATGTTCCTCCTGCCTCATTACTGTGGAGTGCGTTTGTTTTCAGGTTTGTATCTTTTATAATGAACCAACTGAGAAAGTGTGTAAATCACTAATAGAACAAAAACAACAAACTGTGTGTGTGCGCGAGCTTGTAGTGCTCCTTGAATGAGATCACCACAACACACACACCATTGCATTAATCAGGAGGACAAGAAACTCTGCATACCTTTGTTTCACAATGAAAAGTAAATAACCCCATGAAAGGTTTATTATTTTTATGGGTAATTACCTGCTTCATATTTGTGATGTTACTGGTTTCAGGGTGTGCCTAAAGTGATCAATGTGTTGGGCCGTTTATAGAGATCTATGCCAATTAATGTTTATGTATATCCGGGACTTTTTTTTATAAGAATTGAGAGGTATTTGTATATGTGACCTTTATTTTGAAAACAGTGTTGCGACGCACCCTAGTTTGCGCTTTTGACAGTGAAATGTTCAGTTCAACTTAGCTCGAAGGAAAGACTAATCAAAAAGGTTTAATTGACCCGTATGAGGCTCTTACGGTAGGACTTTGATTATTTATAGAAGAGGAATGTAATACTATGCAAAACGAGAAATAAACAGTGATTTTACCAGCAGTAAGTTGCAAGCCACTTTCATGCGGGGAACCGTGACAATTATTAGTATTATCTTATTTGCATATTGTCTCATTATTAGATAGATCGGTTGATACTTTATTGATCCCCGGAGGGAAATTTAAGTAGACAGTATTTAAGTATTGAAAAACGTCCTAATAGTGGGCAACTCACCTAATGCATGGCTGAACCTGAACGTTAGAAGTGTGTCCCCGTCAATCATCACTGCCAGATCCGACTTAATTTAATCGGCTATGGTCACTTATCATCTCTCCACATCGGACGTGGTTGTCATAAGATGTTCTTCTTGCAGAGCAAAATTAGCGGCTTAAACTTATTGAAAGGAAGTTCTTTGGCGATGCCACATTCAGTTTAGCTAGGAATTATGGGATTTGGTGTTGGTTGTATAGACTCTACGCAGACGGGACATGGTATTTAATCGCACGATAAGACTACAACTACCAAGTATATAGCGTGGCCCAGATTCACTTCACACGCAAATCTTTTTTTCACACAGGCAGCTACGCAGTAAATTCATTCATTGCTGACATTATGTCGCACTGTACAGCCCTGGTTGTAGGCTAATGTTTTTTTTTTAAATGTATCCAATTTGTATGGATTAATTTAGGAGTGAAATGCGAATGAAGGGTTGAAATCACTACTCGCAAGGTTGCTCCCAAATAGGGCTGGGCGATAAAACGATAACGATAACTATCGCGATAAATTATTTCCTCGAAATAAACATGATCGCAAAGTTTCGATATATCGATTTTCCAAGCTTGGATATCAGCACACGCGCACTAACAACCAATCAGTGAAGGAGATGGCGACAGCGAAGGAGACCCGCGGTGCACCTCTGGGTAGTAAACAAGGCTGGCTACGATCATTAACTTGCACGCCGCTATTTTATAGTTTACGTGCGGAGTGGGTGTGTGGCGTGAATTCTGAGGGTAACGGTTAAGAGTAGTGTGGGGTATGCTGCGCCGCGGTGGACGTCGTTGCAATGTATTGGGGCGGAACAGAGTATTTTAGGGTGATAGTTAGTACATTAGAAACAAGGCTGGCTAGGATCATTAGCTTGCACGCCGCTCTTTTATAGTTTACGTGCGGAGTGGGTGTGTGGCGTGAATTTTGATGGTAACGGTTAGAGTAGTGTGGGGTATGCGGTGGACGTCGTTGCAATGTATTGGGGCGCAACAGAGTATTTTAGGGCGATAATTAGTACATTGTCGTGGGATACACCGCTTGCTCTGGCTAACTGTTAGTTCCATTCTTATAATGCATATGATCCAGTGGCGGTAGGTTGCCCCCTGGTGGAATATAATAATCTATGCACTGGTGAGTCTATTAATAGCCCGTCCGTCGGCGCCGGGCATAAGAAGTTAATTAAACTTGACAGAAATTATATCGACGATAATTATCGATATCAAGTGATATGAAAATTATTTTATTATTTTATCGCGATAACGTTTTTGGCCATATCGCCCAGCCCTACCCCCAAATATTATTTTCCACTCACACGGGCCAAATTAAGGGGCAATTTGCGATAATCTCGTCGCAGTGTACAGCCCTGGGGGTATCTGGCTCAGCCCCTCCCTTCCAGCTGGAGTGAAACACGGAAGTTATCAAATGCGAGCAGTGTTCTTAAAACAACAATGACACATTTCCAGAAAATCACATCTTGTCCTTTTCAATCTCGTGTCAGATACGACAACCCCTAAACCCATCTTTGTTTTCCATTTTGTCATCTTTGTTTTCATTTGTCATTCCAAACTGGTGTATTTAAGTCTGACCAGACCTCTTTCTCACTTTTTGGCCAGACGCTCATACAATCACTCTGAAAACTGAGGATACTTTCTGTGGCCACAGAAAATAAACTACTTTAAATTTGAAATAGCTTGACTCTATCTGAATTTCTACAGTTTCACTTGTTTGGCTCATTTAAAATATTCCACAACAAACATTACCCACCATCTCATCTCCACACAGTGTGGCAACAGACGTAGTAGTAACAGCCACATGTATTGCTCCCACTAACACACTTAGGCTGCGGTTACATTAGGGCCAGTTTCGTTTTCAGTTTTCAGTTTCAGTTTCGTTTTTCAGAACGCTACGTAATGGCAGGCAAGTTAGACATCGTTTTGCCTCCTGAGCACAGTGATGTATACATGTAGTACAATGCCAAAGCAGTAGGTGGCGATGTAGTTCAAACATGAAGGCCATTTTCAACCAATCCGAAAGGTTGAACGTGCCACTACACTTCCTGCTAAAAAACAACAATCCACCATCTTTAAATACCTCGCGTGAGCCATTTAGCCAACGTAGCATTTATTCTTCAGCAAAGGAAGTGCAATAAAAGTGCAATAAACAAAACGGATACTTGTTGATGAAACAAAACCAACATCAACACAATTTACCACCAAGAGCGGATAGTTTAGTCTCACAAAAAGATCTCCGATGTTGTTAGCTACATGCTAATGTAAATGCTACATGGCATTCTCCATGTATATAGTTAGCATCGAGGCTATTAACGTAGTAACGTTAACGCTAGTAGAAATGGATGAAAACTGTATTTAACAGATTGCAGAATGGGTACCAGGGTTTCCGTTGTCCGGTAATTACCGGTTTTTGACCGGCAAAATCAGTCCGAAAATAATAAAATAATTCCCTCTAAGCACAATTTGAATTGTATTAAAATAGTTACATTTGTTTCATTGTTGCTTCACCAAGCAGGTCTAATAATGACAACAATGTGTGTTCTATTATGATGTGTGTAGTGTTCTGATAACGACTATTGGTGAAGCGATGTCGAGATTCATTTGGGTTAGGCAGCGGGAGCTAGATTTGCGAGAAGCATGCAACTGCATAGACGCAGAGCTGACAGTTGTGCGCGCACAGTGCAATACTCCAATTCAGCTGTTGGGTGGGTGGCGCTGCTGAGACCGGGATGAGAGCGCCGCTGGCTCTGCGGCTCTGCAGTTGCATACTACTGGTATGTTCTTCGTTGGGACTGGGAGGCGGAGATATAATAGTCATCACGCAACGTTTATATTTCACGATAATGTTGCCGTCTCTCTCTGCCAAATTTCTCAGTTATTCGCTTGATATAATTAATACAAATGTCCAATATAACAGAATTCGTTAGCTCATAAAAATGTGATTATAACACTGCTGTTTATTAATGTCGGGCCGACTGCCCACAGACACCAATTTGATTTAAAGTCAGCAGCAGCACGGAGTCTCAGGACTTTTTTATTTGGAATATAATGACTGTATACGCAAAAGTAGCCTAGTTTTAAGTTAAAATATTATAAACAGCCTTGAGGATGTCATTCTTTATATAGCCTGACTATCAATTGTTTTTAAGCTCAATAAACTCTGACCAGAATTTCTCCCATTTGACCGGCAGATTGAAATCTTGCCGGACACGGAGACCGGCACCAATATTTTCTAACAGAAACCCTGATGGGTACAATACAATACGGCTCAATACAAACAATTGTTAAAGGAAAACTCCAACATTTTGGGAAATTAGCTTATTTAACATCTTCCCTGGAGTTAGACAAGAAGATACATACCTTTTTTGTCTCTGTGCGTGCATTTTAGCTTTGGGAATAGACGCTCCGTTAGCATAGCTTAGCTTCATCACTGGAAGTGAGTAGGGGCCGGAGCCTTACAGTGCCTTACAGTGTATTGCAAGGTCTGACATTGACCAAACTTGATATGCATGACCTTGGTGGGCTCTAGGTCAACTCCTGAAAAGGGGGTCAATGTCAGACTTTGCAATCAAAAGTTAGGGGGCTAATAACCCTTGCCATAATTTCAGTGTGCCCCCTAACTTTTGAATGCAAGGTCTGACATTGACCCCCTTTTCAGGAGTTGACCTAGAGCCCACCAAGGTCATGCATATCAAGTTTGGTCAATGTCAGACCTTGCAATACACTGTAAGGCACTGTAAGGCTCCGGCCCCTACTCACTTCCAGTGATGAAGCTAAGCTATGCTAACGGAGCGTCTATTCCCAAAGCTAAAATGCACGCACAGAGACAAAAAAGGTATGTATCTTCTTGTCTAACTCCAGGGAAGATGTTAAATTAGCTAATTTCCCAAAATGTTGGAGTTCCCCTTTAAGGGAATGCAGACTGTTGTAGTTTGGAGTACTGGGTTCCTTATAACAATAACTTGACAACACGTTGGTAGCCGCAGCTACTTTGACAGCTCTGCTGTAAACACTGGAAATAACCGTGCGGGTCTCTACTACGCATGGGCATTGGGCAGAACGGCTCCGTATCGCACAAATTACATGGCACCATTGTCGGCGAGTTTCGGCGAGTTTCCAAAACGAAAACACCTTTTGAGCGTTGCCACTAGGAAAACGCGTTTTCCTGCCAAAACTGCTTTCTTTTTAACTTGGACATGCAAACGTAATAATTCGAAAATAGAACGTTGCTGTTTTACCCCAGTGTAATAATGGCCTTAGCTTGCTCTGCTGCCAAACAATAACTAACTACTACTATTAACTCATTCAGCGCCGGCCATTATCCTTATCCCATTCTAGCTAGGTCACCTCGTTTGTAGAGCTATATCTATATTATAGCTATGGAGACAATACTATGGTCATTTGACAGTCAGTATCTTCCGTCGAACATGCAATTTCTTTTTTTTAAATTCATGTATACGTTTGCGTGTTATCCCGTGGTGAATATTGTATAATTTCAGAGTGATCCGGGCTAATTCCCTATAAAGAGTTATAGGGCGCTATGTGAATTCTGCTAAAAGCATTGGCGTTTCATCCCTGGACACGCTACTATTTCCAAATCAAATATTATGTTTCATCATGAATGCATGAAAGGGGGGGGGGTCGTTTCTGATGCTTTGATTGCCAGTAATGGCATTTGTTTTGAACACCACACACGCTATTCAGCCGGATCGATATGAAATCATTGCAGGATCAAGGTGGAATTGACGTCAGATAGTCCTTACCTTTGATCAGGGCTATTCCAAAAAGAATATTCCAATTGTTTGATCGCGATTTCCAGTATTGATGTCCATCTGGTCCACGACATAATCCGGCACACATTAGGGCTGTCTTAAATACTTCGAAGCTTCGTTCAATAGACACAGGATTTCAATGGGAAAATAAAATTCAAAAAAAGAAAAAAAGTGTCAAATTTTTCTCTCTAAGCTTCGAAATAAAATCGAACCTTGACCCTGAAGCTTCGACGGCCAGCCCTACAAGACATGCATCGAGTGTCCTGGACACGTTTCAATGTGATCGAGTGAACCTCTAGGCTTCCCTGGACTAAAATTCTCCGCCCGGTGGGGTTTAAATGTAACACATGGTCTGGAACAGGGTTTACTGCACTCTCGATACTGCCACCTAGCAGGATCTGGCCGGTACTGCACCCTCAGGGTCCCAGTATGCCTTTTAACGGCAACATACAGGTCTGTGACATTGAATATAATATTAAAATAGAAAAAAAGGAAAAACGACTCCAAAAACGGTTGGCGAGCAAACACGTATATATACGTGGTTGGCCGTGAATGAGTTAATCATTGTATCCTCTATACACAGAAATACATTGTGCTAGTCATGTTTGTGTGCGTTTTTCCATCCGTTCAAAAAGACATCTTTGTAAATTCGATCCATACTCCGATTATGTACTGACTGACTGGCCACCAAGAGGCCCTATGCATTAGACCTGTATAAGACGTCATTACGGTGCATGGGATCTTGCATTAGGCCTGTATAAGATATTACGGTGCGTGGGATCTTGCATTAGGCCTGTATAAGATGTTAGACATTACGGTGCATGGGATCTTGCATTAGGCCTGTATAAGATGTTAGACATTACGGTGCATGGGATCTTGCATTAGGCCTGTATAAGATGTCAGACATTACGGTGCATGGGATCTTGCAGTCGCCTCAGCCTGACTCGTTATCGGTGGTTCCACTGCGATGCCATCAGAGCATCTTAACCCTACCACACTACAGAAGGTTAAAAAGAGGAACACCACTCAAAGTAAAGTTTGGGAGAGAGAGTCTTTGACCACATAGGAATAATAACATGTATGAATTCTGAAACGTTAATGATCTGCTCACTCCACACAGATTGGATATGAAAAGACAGATAAATAAAAAAGGGGAGGGTCGGCTGGTAGGCCGGATCAGTGTTTCACTCGCTCATCCATGTGGAACGGGATTCGGCGAGGAGACTTGTGTACATCTCTGGCATGTTAAAATATTAACGGCTTGGACTCTTACATATTCATGGGTAGTCGTCGCCCTCGACGTCGGACCGTGGAGGACACACGGCGGCGCGGCGTTCCCCAGAGTGTAATCCGATTCTACATGTTCTTGCTTTATTCCCAAGGACGGGGGGGCTCCGGGGGGCGGGCAGAGCGGGAGGCTGTCGGGTCGGGAGGTGAAGCCGCTGCAGACAGCAGGCGAGTGGAGGGACGGGGGGAGAGCAGTGTCACGAGAACTGAATATGAAATCATGACCTCCAGCCAAGTGTACATGGTGGCTGTGACAGGTGTGGCTTCAGGTTGAGCAGTTCATGCCTCTGCCCGGCTCAATTTGTATCACCATTTTTCTTTTTCACCGACTCCCAAAGGGCCACGGCACTAGGGGTGGACGGTATGGTCTAAAATGTATATCACGGTATAATTTTAAGCATAGACGGTAACGGTATATATCACGGTATCAGTGTTTCCGTTAGAATAATTTTTTTTGCCTGATAGGCAGGCTATATAAAGAATGACATCCTCAAGGCATGTAGATTTATAATATTTTAACTTAAAACTAGGCTACTTTTGCGTATAAAGTCATTATATTCCAAATAAAATAAGTCCCGAGTCCGTGCTGCTCCCATTGCAAACAGCCGGGCTGGATGCTGGATTTTGCTAGAAGCATATGTAGCTGCAGAGCCGCAGAGCCAGCGGCGCTTTCAGGTCTGGTCACAGCTTTCAGCCGTTGGGTGGGGGGGGCGCTGTTGAGCGGACCTGACCTGAAAGCGCCGCTGGCTCTGCGGCTCTGCAGCTGCATGCTATTCGCAAATCCACTGCTGCCGCCGTCCTCCCGGCTCCCGCTGCAGCCGTCGTTATCATAACACTACACGCATATCATAATGTTTACAGCAAACTGTAGTTGATCACCAGGTATGTTTTATTAACGTAGAATAATTCATATAAGAAAAACGATAGGGACATCTCTTACCTTTCTCCACTGGTTAAAAATGACAGGAACTGAAATTGAAACTTGCTGTGCGCCGCGGTGATATGTGTTTATTATGAAATGACAATTGCGTGTTGACACGCCCACTGCGCGAAGCCTCCTAAATAACTTTTTCCAGTTTGCACATATCTATTATCTATGACTAATTCTATCTATTTTTAGGGGCAAATGCGATTGAAATAGTCGCGCTGTGGTTACATGACGTCATTGCTATTTTAGAGCTACTCTACCGGTTACACGTATAGTCAAAATCCATACCGTAGAGCAAATTAATACCGTTTATACCGTATACCGTTTATACCGTCCACCCCTACACGGCACTATATCAATACACTGCGATTAATTTGGGTCCACAGTCACTATACAAATGACAACATAGTCTTTCCTCAGTCGTGCCAGAGCAGCATCTGAAAATTACACCTACCGATTTAAATGCCATTCTTTGGAATGGATAGTAAAGGCTTCTTTTTTATTTTTATTTTTTAACTACAACACAACAGAAAATGTTCTGCAGTCATCTTCAAAAGAAAAAAAAGGGAGCTCCTTTAGAATTTTAAGCAGGAGGGTGGGGGTAGGGTGGGTGGGGGTGAGCAGCTTTATTTGAACAACACAAGCACATACAATCACACTCCCAGGATCAGAGTATCTGTTTTCAAAAGGTCTCCTAGCAACCAACTCCAGACAGGGCCCTTTGAGTCCAGGCTTATCAGGTGACCTCATCCTGGGCCTGCCGAGGGTTCTCTCTACGTTTACCGTGTCCTCAGCCACCGGGCTTCAGGCTTCACTCTCTTGACCCCAAACGGCCAGAGGTGGACGGTGGAGAGAGAATATACCAGAGCCAATTCTACACTAGATAGGCCTACTCTAGTAGGGTTTCAGGAGGAGGAAAACAGCTAGGCCTCTCGACTCCCAACACACTGACGAGACGTCAAGGAGGCATCAATTAAACAGTGTTACAACTGGATAGACATGCTAGGGAGGGAGGTCCAGAATGTGTAGTATGTACAGCAGTTAAAAGGATGCATGTTTGGCATTAAGATAGCTCTAAATGCTGGATAATTTTCCTTCCACGTTTTTCTTTTCTAACCAAGACTGTGGATTTAGACCTAGCTAAGTCTCTAGGCTACTATAGCTTGCACTTGTAGGCTTGTACTACACGAGATGTTAAGTAACACGGTGGCTTCTACTTCTTGACGGTGTGTTGTTACGCGGTTTCTGCATTCTAAAAGTTGGCCACAATCTCAAGAATTCAAGAATACTTTCCCCCTCTCAATAGATAATGCAGTTATTGTTTTGATGTTCCACAACACACCTCATGCAGATATGGCGTTCCAACTAAAATAAGAGCAGAAATGCCCTAGTGGCTATTTAGCTATTTAAAAGACAAAACATTATTGTTGGAATCTAACCCGTTTCAAAAGAATGCTACGAGTCTGGTAAAACAGTGCTGGAATGACAGGCCTGTGACGTGATTAGGATGGTAATGAGCCTAAACTAGTGTACAACAATGTGTGACAGGGGAAATGTAGGGTAAATGACACGCTATCCAGACCTTTACATAATTACTCTCACGGTCCCGGCTTTAAACATGGCAGGGAGAGATATGCTTGTGTAGCTTAAAACAAAGGACATTATGGTGTGTGTGTGTGTGAGAGGTTCTCATAACCAGTGCACTGGAATGCCGTTGCCCTCGTGGCTTCCCTTAAAAAAATAAAAAACTCACCAAACCTTTCCTGTTAAAAGTGTGACACAGGACACCACAGATTGATAGTATACCAGCTACAATAGTTTCACATCACTGGTGAGAGAGTGGGAGGAGTATCTGTGTGTGTGTGGGGGGGGGGCAGACTGGTTTCAGTGTAAAAATTCCAGTGTAACCTGGAGCTTCTACCGTGTGAATTCCACTAGAATCAAGTAGAGCAGTGTGGTTCACAACTTCGTCAAGGACACCCCCCCCCCCCCCCACACACACACACATTAGGCCATGGATGCATATCAATGTGTGCTGCTATGACATATTTCAGTTTAACCCTTTCACTACCACACTACAGCAGGTTAACCCTTTACTATCACAGAAACACATATGAATTGAAAATGGGGGACCCTGATGTAAACAAGACGAAAGTCTTTCTCTGGTCTGCATCCCCTTAACAATTGTGTGTATTGAGCTGTACTGTACCCATTCTGCAATCTGTTAATAAAATGTTCAATCAATCACACTATAGATGGTTAACCGTGCTACAAGATTTTGATTTTGGCTACAAAAGTATCAACCTCTGTAGCACCAGTGCTATGTGCAAAAAAAGTTAACGTACAGCCCTGTCTCTATAGATCAGTGTGTTGACAAACTTGACAGTATAGAGCAGAATCCCCTCCACTAACTGTGTTCTGCTAAATGAGTCTGCTTTTGTTGGCAATACCGTTAAAAGTGTAAACATCTGCAAATGTTGTCATCCATATATCTCAGCCGTTTATATCCTGATCTGATTGATAAATGTGTTTTTTTGTTTATTTGTTTTAGTCTCCTGTTTATTTATGGCAGGCCAAGACAATAGCAAACCACCACAAATAGATTTCCCAAAATGATACAATAAAACTATCTTGTTTTGCATGTACAGTCTTTTCCATTGCTCTGACTGTGTGTTGCCCATCCCCTGCTTGCCACCACTACAAACAGACCTGTGAGAAACTGATAGATATATCTGCTTCTTGTAATACTGTAATTATGTTATGATAGGATAAAAAAAATCATATTTGCCATCTGAAAGTCGAATTCCTCAAGAATAATAATAATTTATATTTATATAGGCCTTTCAAGGAACCCAAGGAAGGACATACATGAACATGATTCACTTTACATCCCAAATGTAGATGTTAAGAGGATAGTACCTTTACTTGTATTATGTAGAATAATAGTATACTGTTGAATTAACCTAGGCCTATTTCTACAAGTCAAGTGGTCATTGTCAATGACAAGCCAGTCAAAATAATTTGGATATGGACATATCTATCTATTCTAGGCCTAATCCTACCTCAACAACTGGAAGTTGCAAAAAATATATAATATATATATTATTACAGATTGAATAAAGTCTCAGTCAGAAGACATCTGTTTGGTGCTTAATCATGTTAATTGTAAAATAAACACCAACATCACAGAGTGCCGGTCCCAGGCAACGAAATTACATAAAATTGTAATGGCTAAAACACATCGAGTTTCGGACGTTCAACCTCGAAGGAGGGGATCCAGCACTGTGGAGGGAGGGGAGGGGGTCCAGCACTGTGGAGGGAGGAGAGGGGGTCCAGCACTGTGGAGGGAGGGGAGGGGGTCCAGCACTGTGGAGGGAGGGGGGGGTCCAGCACTGTGGAGGGAAGGGAGGGGGTCCAGCACTGTGGAGGGAGGGGGGGGGATACAGCACTGTGGAGGGAGGGGAGGATCCAGCACTGTGGAGAGAGGGGGGGATCCAGCACTGTGCTGGCAGATGGTAGACAAAAAAAACATGCAGCACTTTGAAGCCCTTCAGGCAGCTACAGGTTTTTAAAGCCGATCAGCCTATTGTTGTGTTAACTAACGTGCCAGTAGCAAAACCAAATGACAAAACTCAATGTAATTAGATTTGTGTGCAACGTGATTTAACAAAAAAAAAGGTTATTTTAAAAATGCCCCAAAATCCACTCTGGTACAAACAGACTGTTGTTGGGTACCGTACATATCAAGCAATATTATACTGTGTGTGTTTGTGTGCGTGTGTGCGTGTGTGTGGTCATATTGTTTATATATATTTATATCAGTGGAGGAGAGTAATAGAATAAGAGTACATTTACATTTAGTCATTTAGCTGAAGCTTTTACCAAAGCGTACCGCAAAGAGTACCGGTCATATCGATTGGAGATACTAGTAAAGTTTGTTAGTAACGCCAACCAAGAATTATAGATTAGAAATTAACGCATCGTTGGCATTGATATACCATAATAATGCACAAGTAACTATGTCAGGTTAGCTAACGTTACATTACATTTAAGGGGTAAAAAACATAGTTGCGGAGTCTGCAACAAACGTTAGTAAATCGACAGTAAATAGCACCGGAGCTGTAGCAGGTAGTACTATCAACCGCCACACCATTTTCACCGCCGTTGTCATGCAAACTGGGAATAAGAAAAGTAGCTCCGTTGCTGTTCTACTACTGAAATCTTACCTGCTAAGAGGCTAAGTAGTACACAGCAGAAGTGGGGTATCGTGGATTCCATTCCTTTCAATCTATTCCAAGGCTTATTATTTGAAACTTGGCGTGAATAAGTTCAGTTGTTTCCAACAGGCAGGGCACTCCACCAAAGCATCAAAACTCCTCTCCTTCTTCCCTCGGCAGGTGCACATAGGAGGGAGCTGGAGTTTGGTCACGTGATATATTGCAGCAATAAGGTATACGACTGCCCCCTGCTGTACATTCGGTGCTCCTACATCTTGAACATTTAACGTCTAGCTATTTATTTATCAAATAAGTAGGGCTGTCAAACAGGGGCGGGGCTAGGGGGTGGCTACTTATGCATAATTGCACATAGTTCATGTATAATATTGTAAAATAGCTTAGACATAGCCTACTTGCATAGAATAGTCATGTATAATAATGTATAATATTGCTGTCTGTACAATACTGCTGTAGGCCTATAATACTGCTGTTCATATCCAGTATACACATATTTACATTAAACAGAATATTCACCATTCCTTAATTACCATCATACCCACATCACAACATAGACTGTAGTGTGTATAGCATAGCAAAAGTATGCCGTTACCTGGCCCATTCAGCCATTGGGTGGGTGGCGCTGCTGAGCGGCCCTCACAGCGCGGCTGTCAGAGCGCGGTCCTGAGAGCGCCGCTGGCTCTGCGGCTCTGCAGCTGCATGCTTCTCGGCTACTTGATTGATTGATTGAAAACTTTATTAACAGATTGCAGAATGGGTACGGTACAGTACAGTAAAGCTCAATTCATACAATTGTTAAGGGGATGCAGACCAGAGAAAGACTTACATTTACATTTAGTCATTTAGCTGACGCTTTTATCCAAAGCGATTTACAAGTTCTGTACGACAAGCCATCAGGAAGGGCACAACTCTATCAGCTGAGCAACAATGTTCATCAAAGTGTTGAGTGCTACAGTGTATGTAACTGAGGGGTACAATTCCCTGACTGTATTGATAAGTATGGTATCATTAAACCACTACCGCTTTATGTACTTTAATTACTGGCCATACAGTACATGATATATAAATATGATGAACATTTCCCACAATGAACCGGTTCCACACAAAGGTGTAATCAAGTATTTATTGCAGCAAAAGGTACATAATATACTTCTCTGTATTACTTTGGATGCGCTTATAAGGCAAAGGAATGTGCGTAGGCAAATCAATAATGAATGTCCATTCTCTGGTTACGCAGGAGGTAATTATACAACCTGAATCTTAGGGAATTATATCTATGGTACACTAGTAATATATAGCGGGAGATACTGGAAGGGTCCCCCCGGTTGTAAGCCAGCAGGGGTAGAGGATCTGTCGGTAGTAGAGAGTCTGGTCAACGATGACTAAGGAGACTCCAAGTACAGGAGACGGTGCAATAGTCTCTTGATCCACAGACGAATACAGCTGTTCTCCGTAGACTGTAGCTCCACAGTGAAGAAAGCTAGCCGGCCTCAGGCTCTCTGAGGCGCAGACTCGACTTGGCTCCTCACAGGGTAAATCCCACACGTGTAGGCGTCGGCGATTCTCCGCTCCATAAATCACAGGACCAAAACAAATATAATCCAGCCGCAAAGGGCTATGTAGTCGTCGGGTAGATTAATCCAGTGTACATGTCCACACGGTTCTCGTCTAGGTCTCCTCGGGTGAAAGCGCCATGAAAGCAGCCCAGCCTGGATAAGCACTCTAGCTGATACGAGGAAGCGTTGGTGATGCTGGTCACTGTAGAACTTTAGCCGCACGATACACTATACACAAATAGACTATTACTGACTTAATAGAAATATGTCGCACTCGACGGTATAGCGCCAAACTCTGACAATTCAGTTATTAATTCGCACGCGGTCTCAATGCTCTATTTGGGGCCAAAAGGCCATACTTCACCGCACGGAGTATCGTGGGTGAGGCTTCAACTTATTGGGTAACTCTACTTCTGTATTCACCTGCGCCATATTTATATGCACGGCGAACAATCTAGTGCCAACCTCATTTCTGTCTCGTATCGCTGGGCAAGGCCGGGCATGTACAGACATGTCTTGACGGTGGCTTTGAACCTGACTCTGGAGGCACGGCTCTGGCGCCTGTGGACCGCTGTCCAATAGGAGAATGAAATATTATGGTCTGTACTAGGCTAAAGGGACATTCCGTGTATATGTACAAGGAATATACAAGGGATATCAAACGATATACAAATACTATGCAATATATATCAATCAATAAATATATATATTCGGTTTAATCTGATCCTTTGTAACAGCCGCCTCCTAATTAGTCCCACCTAATTAGCTAAGCAGAGACAGATTAACCGCACTGTCCACTACTCAATGTCTGTTGTGAGGGGTCGGGCAGTTCACAAAGTCATGGGGTCATGGTCGTCATCGATAGTATCGGGGAGCCTTGGCAGTTCTATTAGCCTCGCCACGGGTCGGGTGTAGATCCGTCCTTGGACGAGCACTTCGGCTGCTCGGACCTTTCCGTCGGCACCGGTGATCACTTTGCTTACGCGGCCAGCCGGCCACATAGCTCGGGGTAGTGACTGGTCGATAATCATGACGACTGTTCCTTCTGTCAAATTGTCTCTCTCTTTCACCCATTTCTGGCGGGTCTGTAGAGACGGTAGATAGTGGAGTAGGAAGCTGTTCCAAAACTTGTCAGCCAATACTTGACTGTACCTCCACATTCTTCGGCCGTTCGCTTCTTCAGGCCTGTACATTGTCTGTGGTAGCGCGGGGTCCAGCCGCCCCATCAAGAGTGTGTTGGGGGTGACTGGGTCGACATCTGCTACATCACTTGAGACGTAACCGAGGGGCTTTGAGTTCAATACTCCCTCGATCTCCGTGAGGACTGTCATTAGGACTTCTTCCGCCACGGTCTGGGCCCCAAGCACGCCGTACAGGGCTGTCTTTATTGAACGTACTTCTCGTTCCCAAGTTCCACCGAAGTGAGGTGCGTTCGGGGGATTAAACTGGAAGTCAATCTGGGATGGAGCGAGGTGGGTCTTAAGTTCTGGGCCCATAGCTTGGAAGCTCTCTCTCAGCTCTCTTTCTCCGCCTTTGAAGTTTGTCCCGTGATCAGACAATAATATAGACGGTTTGCCTTTCCGCGATGTGAATCTTCGGAAGGCCATAAGGAATGAGTCTGTGCTCATGGTTGGAAGGAGTTCTATATGCATCGCTCGGGTGGTCATGCATTTGAATACAATACCCCACCGCTTCTCGGTTCCTCTTCCTTTCTTTATATACAGTGGGCCGAAACAGTCCATACCGGTGGAGTGAAAAGGCTTGTCGCCGAGTCGGAGGCGACAGGGAGGTAGGTCAGCCATCCGGGGTATACTGGGCTGCGCTCGCCACTTACGACAGTCTAGACAGGTTCGCTGGAAGCGCCGCACTGCTTCTCTCCCTTGCAGTATCCAATAACGACGTCTGATCTCCGCGAAGACTCTCTCTGCCCCGGCGTGATGCACATCCTCGTCGTATTTCTTTATGATCAGCTCTGTGACCTTGTGTCGGCTGTTTAAGACTATCGGGTACTTGACGTCATCCGGTAAGTCTGGAGCTCTCCGCAGACGACCACCCACTCTGATGAGACCATGGGCGTCGCTCTCGGGGGCTAGGTGGAGCAGTCTGCTGTCTGATGGGACGGGCTTTGCTCCCTGTAGACAGTCTAGCTCATCGGGGAACGAGTCTCTCTGGGCTCGTTGTAGTAGAAGAAGTTCTGCTTCTTCGTAGTCAGCTGCTGTAATGTCAGTAGTGAGCTGAACCTCTGGGTGGTGCCACAGGAATGTCTTTAGCTGCGCACTCTCTAGGGTGAGGCAATCGTCTATGTCGGGGTCTGTGGAGACGAGTGTGTTCAATCCACAGAACATAGATTTCTTGTTTTCGGCCTCCTCTTTACTCGCTTCCCGTGGGGTGGGTGTAGGCCACTCTTCTTCCGGGAGCTTGAGGAACTCTGGCCCGTCACTGTATAGGTTGTGACGGGTGAGGTCATCCAGGGACATTCCCCGGGTGATGACGTCAGCTGGGTTGTGTTTTGTGTCCACATACCTCCAGCTTGCTACTTCTGTTAAATCTTGAATCTCTGTGACTCTGACTCCCACGAAGACCTTGTATCTGCACGAATCAGACCGGATCCATGTGAGTACTGTCGTGGAGTCTGACCACAAGATTGTTCTTTGCACCGGAATGGTGAGTTCACGTTGGATTAACGTGGCGAGTTGCGCTCCTGCTAGGGCTGCGCAGAGCTCTAGACGCGGGATAGATTGTTGCTTTCGTGGGGCTATTCTTGAGCGAGCCAGGATGAAAGCAGTATGTATTTCTCCTCCCTCCTCTCGGGCACGCAAGTAGGCCACCGAACCGTAGGCTACTTCGGAGGCGTCGCTGAAGACGTGCAGGTCCATCTGGCACGTCTCCGGCCTCACTGTGGGTGGGAAGTAGCTGCGGCGTATGTTGACACCTGGGAGTGAGCTGAGTTCCGTCTCCCACTCTCTCCATGTGGATGCAAGGTGTTCGGGTATGGGGTCGTCCCAGCCCTGGTCCTTGTCCCATAACGCTCTTACAATCATCTTTGCCCTGGTGGTGTAAGGTAGAATACATCCCAACGGGTCATATTGTCTGGCGAGTGTTCTGTATACACTCCGTCTGGTGGTCGGTAGTGCAGTCGACCTTCCCTGCTCCTTGGTCAGGGGTGTGTGTTTATAATGGAGCGAGTCTGTTTTGAAGCGCCAGACTAGTCCTAATGTCATTTCTTGGGCTTCTCCTGGGATGGTCGCCATCCAGGTCTCGCTGCTTGCTGCCTTGTCCTCGGGGGAGAGGCTGCGCAATACTTGCGGGTCGCTGCTGGCCCACTGCCTGAGATCAAAGCCGCCTTTGATCAGGGAGGCGCGGAGCTTGAGTAGAAGGGCCTCGGCTTCTTCTGGCGTCGAGACGCTTTGCAGACAGTTGTCCACGTAGAAACTATTTCCTACACTTTGTCGGACCTCTTCATCAGCTGCTGGGTCCTCTGCGACGTGTTTTTGCAGTGCAAACGTAGCACAGCATGGGCTGCATGTGGTTCCGAAAGGGAGGACTTCCCATTGATAGATGGCTGGTTGCTCATCCCCGATCCTCTCTCTCCATAGGAACCGCAGCAGGGGCTTGTCCTCCTCCACTAGTCTCACCTGCAGGAACATCCCTTTGATGTCGCCGCTGATGGCCACCTTGTCTTGGCGGAAACGTAGTAACACGCCTAGTAGAGAGGGGCCGAGTGTTGGGCCGGGCAAGAGCTCTTTATTCAGATTTTGTGATCCGATCTGGTAGCTGCAGTTGAACACAATACGATCCTTGCCGTTGTGGTGGACTTTGTGGTGCGGCACGTACCATGATTCGGTCGTCTGATCGGCCTCTTTAATGTCAATTTTCTTTATGTGTCCCGCTGTGATTAGCTTGTTAATCTCAGCGCGGTACACCGTCTCTTGAGCGGGGTCTCTGGCTAGGCGCCGCTCTGTGTTCAATAGATACCGCTCCGTCGCTTCTTTTGGGGCGTGGAAGGTAGGCATACCCTCTCGCCTCAGGAGTGGAGTTGCGTATCTCATCACTCCGTTGACTTTGACTCTCTTTGTCCCCTGCTCGAGGAGGGCTATAGCGTAAATGTCTTCCTTGGAACGAATGTCTTTCTTTTCGTTCTTAAAGGGCATTGTCTCTAGTGTCCATAGCCTCTCGACATGCTGTAGGAGGGTGGTGTCTTCTTCTGTCACTCTGGAGTGGAGGCAGTTAGTGGCTGCTGTTCGGTTAAGAGACTTAGCGAGGGGGCCTTGTAATGTCCATCCTAGGCGGGTCTCGACTGCTGCAGGACAGCCTCTGGGCCCTGTGTGGACCCGGTCTATCGGGACGATGAGGTCTGCATGGTCGGAGCCTATCAGCAGGGTCGGGGTGGCACCGTCTATGAGCGGTATAGGTAGTTGACGCAGGTGCACATATTTATCCATCAGCTTGGCGATGGGGTAGGTGTACTGCGACAGGCCTATTTCTTGGCTGGTGAAAGCGTTAGTAATCCTATACCGTCTCTCTGGCTGCCCGCTTGCTGCGATAGTGAAGGAGACATTCTCGCCCTTTATCGTCTTTAGATCTCTTCTTATTGTCCGAATCGTCATCTGGTTTTCGCTCCCCCGCAGCCCCAGCTGGGCCGCAGCGGACGCGAGGAGAAGGGTCTTCTCTGACCCGTCGTCAAGGACGGCGTAAGTGTCCATGACCTTATCTTGGTAACTCAGAGTTACGCGGACCACCTTTAAGAGCACCCGGGCGCCCCCGCTGCTGGCGGGGTCAATGTACATAACACTTGCCTTTGTGCTGCTTGAGGGTGCAGGCTTTCTTCTGTTACTGTCGTGTAGGACATCTAGGTGGGCTCCGTCACACCGACTACACCTCTTCTTTAAGCGGCAATCGGCTGCCATGTGACTGCGCGCACATCGGTAACAGCGTCGGTTGGACTTTATCCATTGACTCACCTCGTCGGCGGTCATCTTCTTGAATGTGTCACATTGTGACAACCAGTGTTCCTTTTCGCAGTACGGGCACACCATCTTCCACTTCTCTTTCATCGAGGGGGTACTGTGGTTCTTGCTGCTCGGTACTGATTCTGATTGGTGCATGACGGTCACCAATCTTCGGCCATCGTTTGCTCTCCTAGGTCCCTCTCTGGAGCTTGGGGTGCTCCGCATGAACGTATCCAACCGTAGGCTGTTGACTTCTCTCGCCAGGAAGTCGGCTAGGTCTAGGAGGGATGGCTCGGGACCGTTAGGATCACGGTGGTCTCTTTGCCGCCTGAAGCGCTCTTGTCGGGCGGGCGGAAGCTTCTCTAAAATCCTCTCGACATTAGAGTTCGCGTACAGTTCGTGCATACCCTTTTCTCTTTGCGCCCCCAGCATCCCTACCAGGGATTGTACCTTGATAGACAGGTCATCTAGTGAGCGATTGTCTGTGGCTGGGGGTAGGCGGTCAATATGCCTTATCTCTTGTATTACGTAGTCCCATATGCGTCCATATCTTTGGTCGAGTGCTGCTAGAGCCGCTGTGTATGGGGTAATATAGGCCAGCGCTATATTGTGCGCTCGGGGCACCTTGAGGTGCTTCAGTAGGATAGCATACTTGTACGGTTCATCAGCTACATCGGACATCATTGTCTCTAAGCACATTCGTAGCTCCGTGTACTGTGCTCTGTTCTCGTGGGTGAAGTCCGGAAACGTCGGTGTGCCAATGTATGATGCCATGGATGGCTGGCACATCGGTGAGCGTTGGAAGAGAGGCCTCCTAGGCGAGTCTCCTCTTATGCCTCTTGGTGGGCTGGTACCTGCTGGGTACCATGGCCCGCGTATCCAGGTGCTGTTCCTCGGGGCTGGTCGTGCGTCAAGCTCACCCGTGAATTGAGTCGGGGGTCTGTAGCGCAGAGCCGCGGGGGTAGAGCCTGGGCTGTATTGGACCTCCTGGTCCTGTGGAGTACTGTGCTGCTGTCGGGCTTGATTCTCCTCCTCTCCCTCTTCTTCTTCCTCTGGCAGGTCCTCTAGATCCTGTAGTCGTCTATTTAGCCTCTCCGCGGTGTAGACCGTTTCTTCCTTGTAGCTGGGTCTCGCGTGGACCGGTCGGGGAAGGAGTTCGGAGGGGGGTATAGGCTCTCTCTGGTGGTCGGGCTCAGGGTCGCTTGATCGGGTAGGGGAGGGTGCCCTTGACCCTTGTCTTGACGAGGCCCTGGAACCCCGTGCGGAGGGAGGGGGTGTTGCCCTGGTGATCAGCTGCTCCATTATCTGCGCTTGTAATCGGTCGCGCTCGGCTTCGCGCTTGGTGAGAGCGAGGTCGCGCTCTGCTTCTCTTTGGGCACCGGCAGCGGCGCGCTGGGCTTCGGCGGCGGCGCGCTGGGCTTCGGCCCGGTCCCTTACCATATTCTCTTCCGTCTGAAGGCGTCTAATCTCTAGACGTATACGATCTTCGTCGCTCCGTTGCTGCGCTTGAAGGCGTTCTCTTTCCATGGAAGAATGTTCGCGCTCACTAAGCGTCTGTGCTTGGAGTCGATCGCGCTCTGTTGAGGCTGCTAGGCTGGCGAGGAATGCCTGTGCCAGCATCTTGTCCGCCTCGCTGGGGGAAGACGCTGGTTGAGGTGATCCGCTCCTGGCAGTACTCGTTGGAGATCTGTTCTCCTGTGGCGAGTCCTGGAGATCCATCTCCGGGGTGCTCTCCTCTTCTTGTAGCGGGTAGAGTTCCATCCCTGGAGAGCTGTCTTTATCCTGGAGCTCTCCGGGGACTACTTCTTCGGTCTTGGCGGGGGGTAAAGTCATGTCGGGTCCCTCCTGGTCCCTACCGTGAGCTTGGTCAGTTACGTTAGAACCCACTAGGGCCTCTATTGGCGGGGTAGCCTGGTTGATAGGGTCGGACATAATTTTACTATCTACTTTTTCCGCGTTTACCGTCTGTAGAAAGCTAGGTAGTATATTGGCAACGTAATCCTCTAAGTACTGAGGTGTCTGCCGTCTACGCTGCGGGCGATCTACTTTAGGAGAACCGTTTTGTGGAGTGTTCATCATAGGCCATGTCAATATTAATACCACTATATTAATATTACGCTAGTTACCCTCCGGCTCGAAGGACCAATTGTAACTGAGGGGTACAATTCCCTGACTGTATTGATAAGTATGGTATCGCTTTATGTACTTTAATTACTGGCCATACAGTACATGATATATAAATATGATGAACACTTCCCACAATGAACCGGTTCCACACAAAGGTGTAATCAAGTATTTATTGCAGCAAAAGGTACATAATATACTTCTCTGTATTACTTTGGATGCGCTTATAAGGCAAAGGAATGTGCGTAGGCAAATCAATAATGAATGTCCATTCTCTGGTTACGCAGGAGGTAATTATACAACCTGAATCTTAGGGAATTATATCTATGGTACACTAGTAATATATAGCGGGAGATACTGGAAGGGTCCCCCCGGTTGTAAGCCAGCAGGGGTAGAGGATCTGTCGGTAGTAGAGAGTCTGGTCAACGATGACTAAGGAGACTCCAAGTACAGGAGACGGTGCAATAGTCTCTTGATCCACAGACGAATACAGCTGTTCTCCGTAGACTGTAGCTCCACAGTGAAGAAAGCTAGCCGGCCTCAGGCTCTCTGAGGCGCAGACTCGACTTGGCTCCTCACAGGGTAAATCCCACACGCGTAGGCGTCGGCGATTCTCCGCTCCATAAATCACAGGACCAAAACAAATATAATCTAGCCGCAAAGGGCTATGTAGTCGTCGGGTAGATTAATCCAGTGTACATGTCCACACGGTTCTCGTCTAGGTCTCCTCGGGTGAAAGCGCCATGAAAGCAGCCCAGCCTGGATAAGCACTCTAGCTGATACGAGGAAGCGTTGGTGATGCTGGTCACTGTAGAACTTTAGCCGCACGATACACTATACACAAATAGACTATTACTGACTTAATAGAAATATGTCGCACTCGACGGTATAGCGCCAAACTCTGACAATTCAGTTATTAATTCGCACGCGGTCTCAATGCTCTATTTGGGGCCAAAAGGCCATACTTCACCGCACGGAGTATCGTGGGTGAGGCTTCAACTTATTGGGTAACTCTACTTCTGTATTCACCTGCGCCATATTTATATGCACGGCGAACAATCTAGTGCCAACCTCATTTCTGTCTCGTATCCCTGGGCAAGGCCGGGCATGTACAGACATGTCTTGACGGTGGCTTTGAACCTGACTCTGGAGGCACGGCTCTGGCGCCTGTGGACCGCTGTCCAATAGGAGAATGAAATATTATGGTCTGTACTAGGCTAAAGGGACATTCCGTGTATATGTACAAGGAATATACAAGGGATATCAAACGATATACAAATACTATGCAATATATATCAATCAATAAATATATATATTCGGTTTAATCTGATCCTTTGTAACAGTGTAGGTTAGTTCATTAGGACAAGTGCATGACAGTACGTTTAGTTAGGGTTAGATAATTTTTTTTTTTTTTTAATTTATTTTTTTTTAATTCAGATAATGGTTGAAGAAGTGCGTCTTTAGTCGACAGCGAAAGATTGGACGTGATTCGGCTGTCCTAACTGGGGTGGGTAGTTCATTCCACCATTGTGGGGCAAGGACTGAGAATAGGCGACTTCTCTTTGATGACCCTCCCGGAGCTTGGATAGGAGTAGGTCTGAGGCGGCCAGAAGATGCAGAGCGTAGAGGTCTTGAGGGTGTGTAGTTAGAGACCATTGACCGGAGGTAGGCGGGAGCGGTTCCCTTTGCCGCACGGTATGCTAGGTCGAGGGCCTTGAAGCGGATTCGTGCAGCAATGGGGAGCCAGTGCAGGTCCCTAAGAAGTGGGGTGACATGGGCCGACTTCGGTAAGTTTGAGATCAGGCGGGCCGCTGCGTTCTGAATGAGTTGAAGAGGCTTAGTGGCAGTGGCCGGGAGGCCAGCGAGCAGTGCGTTGCAGTAGTCGAGGCGGGAGATGACTGTTGATTGGACGAGGAGTTGGGTGGCTTCTTTTGTCAGGAAGGGGCGGATCCTTCTGACGTTGCTCAGGAGAAATCGGCAGGTTCTGGTCGTCGCTGCGATGTGAGCAGAGAAGTTCAACTGGTCCTCGAGGACAACACCAAGGTTCTTGGCGGTCGGGGACGCAGTCACAGCTGCATTCTCGACTGTGATTGAAAGGTCGGTTAGGGGGGAGGATTTGGCCGGCAGGTGGAGCAATTCTGTTTAGCTTAGGTTCAGTTTGAGGTGGTTGGTAGTCATCCACGCGGAGATGTCGGACAGACAGGCCAAGATCCGCTCAGAGACGTGGATATCTGAGGGAGGGAAGGAGAGGAAGAGTTGAGTATCGTCGGCATAACAATGGTAGGAGAAGCCATGAGATGTGATAATGTTACCCAGTGATTTAGTGTAGAGGGAGAAGAGAAAGGGTCCTAAAACCGAGCCCTGGGGGACACCCGTCCGCAGGGGGCGGGTGGCCGACAGGGTCCCTCTCCATGACACTTGGTAGGAGCGGTCATTGAGGTATGATGACAGCCATGTCAGTGCAGAGCCAGCCACTCCCATTCCTGCGAGGGCCGCAAGGAGGATCTGGTGGTTGACTGTGTCGAAGGCTGCAGATAGATCTAGGAGAATCAGGACAGAGGAGAGGCCTTTCGCTTTTGCTAAGTGAAGTGCCTCTGTGACTGCAATGAGGGCTGTCTCTGTGGAGTGACCAGTCCTGAAGCCTGACTGATTAGGGTCTAGGAGGTCATTCTGTAAGAGATAAGCAGTAAGTTGGTTGGATACAGCACGTTCAAGTGTTTTAGAAAGGAAGGAGAGAAGAGAGACAGGACGGTAGTTGCCTATGACGGTAGGGTTCAGGGTTGGTTTTTTTATGAGCGGCGTGACTCTGGCTTGTTTTAGGGAGGTGGGGACCACCCCCGAGTTGAGTGAGGAGTTGATGGTTGCCGTTAGGAATCGGAGGATGTCTGGTGCTATGGTCTGGAGGAGTGGGGAGGGTATCTGGTCCAGCTGGCAAGTAGTCGGACGGTTCGACGTTACCAGTGTCAGGGTCTCTGCTTCTGTAATGGGAGAGAAAGATGACAGAGTGAAGGATGAGGTTCTCGATTCAGCATTTGGAATGGGTGGGGGTTGGGAGAAGGAGCTGCGGATGTTCTCCACTTTTTCCTCAAAGAAGATCGCAAAGTCTTCGGCAGAGAAAGATGAGGGGGGGGGGGGGTGGGGGGGGGAGTGAGGAGGGAAGACATGGTAGCATGCAGTTTGCGAAGATTCTTGGCAGAGGCCTCGATCCTATGGTGGAAGAAAGAAGCTTTGGCATTAGTGATGGTTTTGGAGAATGTTAACAAGAGGTTGTGATATGTGTCGATGTCAGCAGTGAGGCGTGACTTTCTATACTTCCTTTCAGCTGCTCTCAGGACCTGTCTTTGTTCTCTCACTGGATCTGTCAGCCATGGACTGGGTGGGGAACGGCGGGCAGGTTTCTCAACGAGGGGACAGAGCTTGTTGAAGGAGGTTACAAGGGCTGAAAGGAGGGTGGAGGTTGCCATCTCTGTGGAGAGAGCAGAGAAGGTGTCACTCAAAGGTAGAGCGGATAGTATGTCAGAGGAGAGGGTGGATGGGGATAGGGAGGGCAGGTTGCGTCTGAGTGAGACTGTTTGAGTTGGGGTGAAGACCTTTCGGTTAAGCATGAGAGTTAGTGAGAAGGACTTTCGTCTTTCGGACTTTCGTCTTGTTTACATCAGGGTCCCCCATTTTCAATTCATCATAACATATATGATTGACATACACAACATACAGATAGACAGTACTGCTACATCTATACATTTATGACATACCAGATTTGCAAATACAGTACTGTTTGTGATACAAAAAGAGTCTAGAAAAGAGAGTAGATTTGACGTAGAAACTGTACATTGGAGGAGGTTGAGTAGGTGGGGTGGGGGGTTGGGTGGGGACTGTACATTGGATGTGGTTGAGTGGGGGGGTTGGGTAGGAGGGTTGGGTGGGGGACACTGTACAACTGTACAAGCAAAACTGTACATTGGAATATTGACGAAACCATACTTGGTCATTTACTGTACATTGGAGGGGGTTGGGTTAAGCCGCAAATGTTTTCTGAAAAGCCCCGAATCTACTTTTTTTTTGACAATTAATCATTGTTACATGAAAATATGTTTGCACCAGATTTAGAAGAAGCTAATTTCCATCTGTAGTCTATCCAGCTGCTAACTGTATTTGAGTGAGTTAAGTCTTGGTGTTATGGTATGTATGGTTCTAAGCTTTAAATCACAATCAACAAGTTGACAAAAGCATAATTCTTCCACCTTAGAAACATAGCTAAAGTACGGCCATTTATAAATCAAAAAGACGCTGAAAACCAGATCCATGCCTTTATTTCAAGCCGACTCGACTACTGTAATGCACTCCTTACCGGCCTCCCGAAAAAATACGATGATAACTATTTTATTGCAATGCACTATGCATTATTTTATTCTATTTTACTAACTATTTTATTGCACTGCACTATTTAACTTTGTATCAGTGATAATCAAACCGTAAACAAAGAGGCCTATTAACACTATCAGCGCCAGATGGCGCTGTTTACTGTTACTGTTGAAAGGCCAGCGCCTTTTAACATGGGGATACGTGGCTGTGTTTGCAGGCCTAAAGCTATATTATATATTATAGCTATGGATCTAATAATATGGTCGATTGTCATTGAGTTTCTTCCGGTCAAGATGCAAAAAACAGATAATTTTTTCATCCATACATTTCCGTTTTATACCGTTGTGAATATGAGTGTAGGTTCAGGGCGGTCTGGTGTCATTTCCAAAATGCTGCGTAATGGCCGGCAACGTGTATTCTAGTAAACGCGTTATCGTTTCTTCCCTGGACTAGCTACTGTTCTCAAATCAAATTTAGATTATCGGTATTATGTTTCATCATAGATGCATGAAGGGGGGGAAGCCCCTCCGTGCTTTGATCGCAACCAACGGAACACGCCACACACACACGCCTCGATCAGCATGTAGGAATTTTTGGATCAATGCAATATTGATACCATATAGTCCTTACCTTGACCAGGATCTGTCCCGAAAAGAATATTCCAATTATCTGATCGCCATTCCAAGTACTGATGTCGATCAAGGTGCCAACGTAATCCAGCATTGAACATGAACCTGACTAGGGATGCACGATATTGATTTTTTGACACCGATACCGATATCTTTATGCTCCTCAAGCCGATACCGATAACCGATATTTATTGTATTATAATATTTTTTTTAACTGTATATATATATATATTTTTCTTTTATCAATTTTTTTTTTTTTTTTTTAGTATTTATAAGCTCCGACGTCATCGGTACTGCTATCGGTACTCGAGAAATTATGGAGTTTTTTTTTGAGGAATTTAAACGTCGCAAACTAATCTTGTTGGCCGTTGTCTATTATCTCTCCTGCCTCTGTCTCTGCCTGCGAGCGGGCTCCCTCCCACACACACACACTCACTCACTCACTCACACACACACACACACACACACACTCACTCACTCACACGGGTGCTGCGCTGCCGACTCAGTACAGACAGCTCTGCTCTCATAATGGCGGAGAGAACGAAATGTTCAAAAGTCTGGGTCTATTTTACTAAAGTCGATGCTGACAATGCTCGTTGCCACAAGTGCAACAAGACATTTGCCAGTAATGTATAAGCGCTGGTACTTGTCAATGTGGCTGGCGGGGAGATAACGTTAGCTCCGAGTAGAGTAATGGCTGACAATCCGGAGGTAAATAAACGAACGAGAGCTTCTGATTGGTGGTAAGAAGAAGAGGTGGGTGCAAGCCGTGGGACGTAATTGGCAGATCGACTGTCTGTCTCCGAATGTAACGTGACTACGTCACAGCCAAGAAAGGGAGCGCTCGATTTGTGAAAAACTCCCTGTTCCTAAACCACACGCTATCAGTTTTACCACAGTACTGGCAAAACGGGAGGAGGCTATAATAAAAACAAGCGCCCTTCATCCAAATCCACCCACACCGGATTTCTTTTAACCAAAAAATTTATTATATGTTATCGGAGCTATCAATAACGTTATCGAGTTTATCGGGATGACGTCATAATTGCTGATATCGGCCCGATAATTATCGGCCCGATAATTATCGTGCATCCCTAAACCTGACCCTCGTCGATGCATGCGTTATAAGCGTTTGGCTTGACCGAGTAGTTAGACTCCGCCCGCAGGCCGCAGCTCGGCCCAGACACCAAGCCACATCGTTTCAAATGGAGTGCAATAGCGGCCGCAAGGCGTTAGGCGGCGGTATTGGACTTTTGCGATCTCAGACCCATCCCCAGTGATAACACAGGCTGCCGGCATGTTTTTATGAATGGAAATATCGAATAAAAGAAACAACGATGAAAACCGACTATACTCTGGTTGTCCAAGCAAGTTGTCCTTCCGCGTTGCTCTGATTGGCCACTGACGTTTCTGGTCATGTGACATGTGCGCCAATCGCATGACGAGCAGTGTCTTAGCCCATTTCCGCGTCGAACAGCCTGCAAACGACCTAACGCCTAGTTTATCACTGGTTAAGCTTAGGCGACTCTTTCGAAGTTGGTTAAGGTTAGAGTTTGGAATCAGGGCTGGCGTTCTATCGCCATGCTCTAAGACAAACTCTAACCTTAACCAACTTCGAAAGAGCGCCTAAGCTTAACCGTCGAAAGAACTTGCCGTCACACGATTGGGCGCACATGTCACATGACCAGAAACGTCAGTGGCCAATCAGATTGCGCAAAAGGACAACTGGCTTGCGGGAAGTATAGACGCGTCCTGGCGCTCAACGTTCGGCGAGTTAACCCTAGATCTTAGATCCTAATATGAAAAACTATGTGATTTAATGTTCTATGTCTTACCTTGACTTTGTCTATTTTGCTGCTATCTATTTTATGCTTTATGTCTGCACTTTATGCATTGCTCTTGATCTGCCAATGTTGTGCTCATTTTATGCCTGTCTTTTTTTACTGCTTTGAAGCACTTTGAGGTGAGCTGCAATTCTTGTATGAAAGGTGCTATACAAATACAGTGTATTATTATTATTATTTATTATTATTGTTTGCTTCATTAATTAAAGGATGTGAATTTAAGTGTTCTCTAGTGCCTTTTGTCCGCTTTAAGGTGGTGGTATAAGTTAAAGGTTGTGTTGTCGAAGTAAAAAAATGTCACCTATCTGGGCTGCATGAATACTTTCGACAACAAATGTTTGTTTCCGCGTTCGAGTTTTGCGCTCCGATTGGCCAGGTCATGTGACATGTGCGCCAATCGTGGGACAGCAAGTTCTGTGCCTATTTCCGGGTCTAACAGCCTGCAAACTACCTGGCGTTCTATCGCCATGCTCTAAGACAAACTCTAACCTTAACCAACTTCAAAAGAGCGCCTAAACTTAACCAGTGTAGACACTTGCGGTCCCACGATTGGGCGTACATGTCACATGACCAGAAATGACCTGGCCAATCAGAGATGCGGAAACAAACACGTGTTGTCTAAAGTATTCGGGCATCTGGCATAAGCCTCCTACAATCCTAAATCCGCCCCTGCTGTCAAAGTTAAAGCATTAAAATAAATTAATCTAGATTAATCTATGGAGTGAAAAATCTTCAATGTTCTTAACTTTCAGCAGTATATTTGCTTGTTCCTTTTTTGCGAGAGAAACTATTCAAAGAAAGCTATTAAAATAGTCTTTGAATCTAAATATACTTTATTTGTGTTGATTTTACATTAATTCCATGATTTTACTCAAGTACATATATCTGTTACAAGCTTCGGTCTTAAGTAGAAAAATTCTATTTTTAATCTAGATTAATTACAGAAAATTGAGAGATTAATTAGTTTTCTATTTTTTGTATCCATCGACAGCACTAAAAATAAGATAATATATTCCTTTATTGATCCCCTTGGGGAAATTCAGGCATCATTGCAGCATGGGGGAGAGGGGAGGGAAGTTAGACATGGTACAGGTCATAAGTAAAAATGAAAAATATAATAAAAATAGGCAGTGTAAATAAAACTTTATGGTAACACTTTATAATAACACTCAGTTATAAGACCTTTATAAGGTATTTGTAGATAATGAGCTAATCATGAACAAATCATTTATATACATTCGTAAATTATTAAATCATTTATAACTATATTTGTATAACATTTACAAGTTCTACATTATTTATAACTCATTATCAACATTGTTTGTACTTGATTTGTTCATCATTAAATAATGTTGTTTAATGTGTAGTAACACATTTGTAGATGCTTTGAAAAATGGATATGAAAAAACGACTATACTGTACCTCCATTTATTTGATCATGTTCAACAAATGATTTGTTAAGACATTCATAAAACATATATAAATCATTTGCAGATGCTATTGTGCGCCCTAATCTAAAGTGAAGCCCATTCATCATTAACAAATGACTAGTTTGTTTATTTGTGGACTTTTATGAATAAACACAAAGCAATTACCAGACTTGTCTTTTCATGTTTAACAAATGATTTGTTAAGACATTCATAAAACATCTATAAATCATTTGCAGATGCTATTGTGTGCCCTAATCTGAAGTGAAGCGGGGTGTAACGGTAGGCTACACAAAAACCACGGTACGGTACGTACCTCGGTTTTGAAGTCAAGGTTCGGTAAGGGTTTTCAGTACAGTGGGGGAAAGTTTGGCTTTCCATGTTCCACTCAGGGGTGATGTAGTGTGCAGTAACTAATTGTACTTGTAGGGCTGTCAATGAATATTCTATATTGAAATTAATAATAGACTTGTACAAAAATAAAAAGATAATAATAATTATATTAGATTGTGAAAAAAACAGCCCCCGGTGGGCCGTCGCTAGTGGTATTCGTTCGGTCTGAAACGTTACACACTGAAACGGTTTGTTCGTTTGGTACGGATACGTGTACCTTTACAACCCTAGTTACTACACATTAAACATTATTTAATGATTAACAAATCAAGTACAATGTTGATAAGTTATAAATAATGTAGAACTAATTTGTTTTTGATCCACTTTTTCTCCTTATTTTCTATTTTTCTCCCATCCCAATTTCGCCTCGCCAATTCTCTCCTCCCGTCTCGAACGTTGCTAGACTATGCCTCCCACTGGTCGGCTGCAGTGAGGACCAAGCCTTGCATCACGTGTCCCCTCCGGTACACGAGGAGGCAGCCGTCGCATCTTTTCACCTTAACAGCGCGATCTCTCAGTGGCGAGGAGTAACGCGTGGGAGGCTCACGCTGCCCCCGATACTTCCTGATTCTGCTGTACAGGCGCACCAACCGACCTGTAGGAGTCGCTGTCCACAACGTCCAATCCCCACCCACCGGCTTTCCCACCCTCTAACACTGCCAATTGTGTTAGTATGACGACTGGCCAAGCCAGTAGCAACGCCGAGAGCTGGGCTCGATACCAGCATATCCTGCGTTAGTGGCGAGCGCCTTGCCCACTGCGCCACTCAGCCGCCATGTAGAACTAATTTGTAAATGTTATACAAATAGTTATAAATGATTTAATAATAATTTACGAATGTATATAAATGGTTTGTTCATGATTAGTTCATTATCTACAAATACCTTATAAAGGTCTTATAACTGAGTGTTATTATAAAGTGTTACCCATTTTAGATATAGTTTTGAGACATATCTGAGCTGGCTTAACAGTTTAGAAATAAGAAGTGGCACCAATTGTAAGTAACCAGAAGTCATTCACAACTCCACACACTGAAATGATTGCAAAACAGTCTTTATTGTAACTTCATAATTTATAAAGAACAGTTCATCATTGTACATTGAATAAATAAAACATTTGCCCACAATAGTATAGCTGGTAGGGTTGGGCAATATGGTAAAATATAAAAATATCACAATATTCAGGACTTATTTCAATATCAATATATATCACAATATCTGCTTATTTGTGGAAAATCTCATGTTAGATAATTGATGTTTAGCAAGATACTGTATCAAAATAAATGTCTGATAACAGAACATTTCTGATTAACAGAACATTTCAGTTGAGACATTTGACTACATTTACAATTTAGATAAAAAATTACAATTCATAATATCAAAAGATCCCACAACACGATAACACAGGTGAAACATAAACGATCAATTCCACTGTTAAAAACTCTAGACACGGTCTAATATTCTGCTCTCAGATGTATTACTGGTGATAGATATGGTACTCACCACCACATCCTGTATAATAAAGTGGGTTGGTCTTCTCTGGCAGCGAGGCAAAACAAACATTGGTATCTTTAACCCTTTCACTACCACACTACCAAATGGTTAACCCTTTCACTGCGACAATACAGAAGGTTAACCCTTTCCCTGCCCCACGACAAATGGTTAACCCTTTCACTACCACACTACAGAAGGTTAACCCTTTCAATACCACACTACAGAAGGTTACAGACGGTTAACCTTCTGTAGTGTGGTAGTGAAAGGGTTAAGGCCATTGCCCGGGAAATTACCACCTTATATCACAATGTTGCTTTTTTATTATGGACCCTATCCGACACACTCAAAATGACTGGCTCACGTTTAAGGTTTTGCCTTTTGTTTTAATGCCCCAGCTTCTTCAACTCACACTAAAAATCAATACCCTATGGACAGTTTATAACTTATTTTTTTAAATTTTTTTATCTGTGTTTTTGCCCTATTTATTCAATGTCTAAATGTCCTGAGTTGTTCCGATAACAGTATCGGAAATGCCTCCGATACAGCCTAAAATGCTGGTATCGGCGACTACACGTAAATTATATGCTCCGATACCATATGATAATTTATCAACAACACGTGCGGTATCCTCCTGCTGAGAGTGAGCATTATAAAACAAACGTGTTTTTAATCAACTGTGAATTAAAGTGTCAATGCTGTTTGTCATTTTAACAGCAGATACTTTCTTAAATGCCATCGTCCCGACAGAGCGGTGTTGACGGGGAGCTCTGATGTATTCGCTTGCTGGTGTTATTAGCATTAGCTGAAGAGCTACCTGAAAAGCTAGTTTTAGCTTAATGTTACCTTGGCTAAAGTTGGGGCTATTCATAATCCAGCAATAATGGCTGCAGACCTGCAAGCAAAGTACAGCAAGTTGGCACAGGAGTATTCCAAGGTAAATCACTTTTTCACCAGTAACGTTACATTGTTTGTCTTTCCATCTAGCTCGCGTTAACTGGCTAACCTAGCTCACGTTAACTAGTATAGCTGGCATAAATTCCATTCCCATATATCACATACAGTCAGCTCATATTTTGATACAAAAAGGAACACATTTTCAATATTCCAAATTCAATACAATTGATTAATTTACTCACACACCATTACAAATGGTAAAAAGTGCAAAGAACAAACAATAAAATACAATTTAGCTATACAAAAAAAAATACTTTTAATAGATTGGTCATCTTAACAGGTTTTTCTTTTGTGCTCTACAGTAAATGTCCAACATGTTGTATCATGGTTCTAAGGTTCCTAAACAGTGTAGGTTTGGATTAGCCATCTCAGTTAGGGATGCACCGATCCGACTTTTTCAGTCCCGATACCGATACCTGGGCTTTGGGTATCGGCCGATTAGCTATACAAAAAAAAATACTTTTAATAGATTGGTCATCTTAACAGGTTTTTCTTTTGTGCTCTACAGTAAATGTCCAACATGTTGTATCATGGTTCTAAGGTTCCTAAACAGTGTAGGTTTGGATTAGCCATCTCAGTTAGGGATGCACCGATCCGACTTTTTCAGTCCCGATACCGATACCTGGGCTTTGGGTATCGGCCGATACAGAGTACCCAATGTTCAATTAATAAACAGTATGCCTCACCACTGTGTGGAAGAGACTGGGATCATTATTTTGTGCAAGGCAACATCAGGCTCGACTTAAAACATCACTTCTCTAACTTAGTGAAACAAAATGTAACAAACAGATATAAATGTACTGAAGTTATTTATTATTTTATTTATTATTATATTATTTTAAAAAAGAATTAAAAAATATAATAATTCCAATATATATATATTTCCGATACCGGATCCAGCTATTTTAGTAAGTCATATCGGGGGCGGCCGATATCAATATCGGATTGGTGCATCCCTAGTCTCAGTATATGTATCTAGGACCTACTCCATAGCTAGGTGGGGTCCAGCAGTTCTGTTTTAAGATGTGTTTGGGGGCCCCGGGTGGTCTAAAGCCATAGGGAGGCCATGGAGGAGGGCCACAGCAGTTACCTTTCACCAACTTTTTCTTAGGATTCCAAGGAGTCGCAGCTGGGTTCAGCGCCTTTAAAAAAAAAAAAGACAAGCGTCTCATTATCATATTGTCAGGTATTTTTAATCCAATCCTTTAGTCTAACAAACATTAGCCTAACAAATCATTGAAAGTATCCATGATTTGGCGGCTACGTGGCGTAGTGGGCAAGGCGCTCGCCACGAAATCTGGAGACGCTGGGCTTGCCTGTTCGAGCCCAGCGCTCCACATTTGCTTTCAGTTTAGCTGGTCGTCCGTACTAATACACATTGGCAGTATTAGGGGGTGGGAAACTGATGGGTGGGGATCGGGCGTTGTGGACAGCGACTCCTACAGGTCGGTTGGTGCGCCTGCGCAGTGGAATCAGGAAGTGTCGGGGGCAGCGTGAGCCTCCCACGCGTTACTCCTCACCACTGAGAGATCGAGCTGCGCAGGTGAAAAGATGCGACTGCTGTTACCTCAAGTACCGGAGGGGACATGTGCTATGTATGACTTAGTCCACATTGCAGCCGGCTTGTGGGAGGCAAGAAACAGCGTTCGTGACAGGGGAGGGTTGAATTGGATGATACGAAATTGGGATGGGAGAAAAATATAGAAAATGGGAGAAAAAGTGGATAAAAAAAAGGAAAGTATCCATGATTCCACTTTTGGTCAATGTTAGCATGGTGTTATTCACTGTCAAAGATGGGGGGAAAACTGAATATTTACTCAAGCATAGTAACAGACACAATTTCTGACACTGGGTATACGTTCCCTGAGGTCCATAGATTTCTTTAACCATTAAGTGTTTTTAAAAGAGGTCTATTTTTTTTCTTCAATTTAATCGTTATGCCAATTCCCTTCCTGGTCGTTCCTCGCATTGCCCCACTGTCGGTCTGGTGAAGGTGTAGACTATCACATGCCTCCTCTGATACATGGAGTCGCAAGCCCCTCTGCGGTGGTAGGCGAGTGCTTAGTCCACTGCGCTACCCAGCCGCCCGAGGTCCCTCTTTTAAAACCAAAAACTAAGTTTGTGAAGTTGAAGCCTTTATTAGCCTGCTTTATACTGTTTTTATTATGTGACCCAATGTGCTGATGATTCTTTTAAAAAACTAAAATAACTAGTCTGTTCATATTAGATGCGACTGCTACTGCTATAATACACAAGTATTATATCAGGAATATTGCCATGGCTGTGATGTGCCCGCAGCCACTAGAGTGAAGCTCGAGTGGCGTAGGCATCACAGAGTGGCAATATTCATGATATCCCACGGTTCGAGTGTATTATGGCTTTTATACAGAAAGTTGTCTTTTATATCGATTTCAGTGGACTTGGCGTAGAAATATAGTTCCTAAAGATGCATCGTTGCTATGGAATTTCAAATGGAGTAGGCTATCAACCAGCTTGGCAACGCAAACGAATGACATATTAGTCTAATTTAAAGTACCTGTTAACTATGAGTGGATAGATATAGAGGACGGGCCTACATCTAACGGTATTCATAAAAACAGCATTATTAGACATGCCAATCCAACAAAAGATGAGCTGGACGCGCTGGAGAAAAGCCTCAAATTTTGTATCCCTCAACACCACCACGATGGCCTGGGCATTGAACTGGAACTGTCCGAGGTGCCGATGACCTTTTCCGACTTTCGCTTGCATTAGACAGTACTCTATATCTATCCACTCGTTTATAGTTAACAGGTATGTTAAATCAAACGTAACGTTGTCTGCGGAGTAGGTCATGTTGACAGTTTCCATTTGATGAACCAGTTGAAACTTTCTACAACATTATAAAGCCAGCGCAGATTGGTGATTTAACTGTGAGTGTATCATGAATATACTCATGGCTTAGAACGCTCTCGACCAATCACAATGCATGATCGGACCAAATAATGATTATTTAAGTAATCGATGTGGAAAATGCAAATCTTACACATTTGTTGATGAAATCAACTATTCGATTAATCAAAAAAGTCTTTAACTATTAGTCGACTATTTCTTTAGTGGAGGACAGGCCTAGTATCTGCACCTGAGATGTTAGGATGACCTTTTAGTAATTTCATGAGTTTACATTTTCTGATACCCTGGAAGCCTATGGCAAAAAGAAAATAGCTACCAAATATTCCATCCGTTAGCCTGTATGGATTACCTGGTTAGCATGCAAACTGTGGGTGATGGTAGGGGTGGAGCAGGTCTCTCTGAAGACGGTAGGGGTGGAGCAGGTCTCTCTGAAGACGGTAGGGGTGGAGCAGGTCTCTCTGAAGACGCCATCCTCATCAGAAGATGAACCCGAGTGGTAGTCAGATGTCACCCTCTCCACAGCGCTGGTCACTTTCTCTGTGACGTCATCCTCCTCATCACTAGAGAAACTTGCCACTGAGAATGCATGGTTCTGCTCTCCAAATCTAACAAGGTAGAAGGCGGCCAAAAGAAAAGTAATAATTATGAATGTATGTTTTGGGACACAAAATTATTTAGTAGCAAAAATAGTCATGTATGTATGTATGAAATAATAAGAATAAAAAATTTAAACTATAATAATGAATACCCTGTGGTTCATTGTTTCCAAAGGATCATTAAATCCTGTATGCAGCAGCTTCAATTTATTTTCTCTTCAGTTTTAAAATCAGTGATCCGTTTTATTTGACAACCCATAACATAACAAATTCAATGTAACACTATGCATTTTCTCTCTCCTCTTTATTCCTTTTCATTCCTCTTCTCATAAACATTGGTAAAATAAAATAATCCGTTGAATAATATTGCCACCAATATCTTTATTATAACCATTATTATTTTATTAGCGTTTTTTTCCTACTTCACCTTTTTCTTTTGCATCGTTATAATTATTCTAGATGTTTTTCGGAATGACAGAATCGATGATTTTGTGTCTGCAGAAACAATACATATATATATATATTCTTTTTTTAAATAAATGTACCCATGTGCTGCACAAAATACAAGTCAAAATGGCCTCTCACCGGCAGCACACCTCCCCAGGGTCCACCCACAGGGTGAGTTCTCGGGGCAGGCCCAGGTCTTCGTACGGAAGCCCACTCTCCTGGCATGCCTGCAGCAGCTCTCCATCCTGCCTCTGGAACCCATTTACCCTGATACACCTGCAGGCCACACAAAGCAGACATATGGATGGACCTCGAAATCATGCCGTCCCGAGGGTCCATGGTAAGATACCATAGATAAAATTTAAAAAAATAGGTCACTTTAAGGAAAGAACTGTTGTGGTTCTTGTATAGTATATTACCGGTAGTTTAGAAATAGCAAGTATAGCATAAGGATAGAGAGTAAAAGTAACTGTATATTGTATAGTAGTGTACATAGGACCCAGTGCCTTAATTCGTAGCTAACTTTTTATTGCATTTATCTCAGGACTTTAACATGTCTATTTTGTTATCTTCTACTTATTTTATTGTATTATTGCACAATCAAAGCGGGCATGGCCACCCGCATTTCACTGTATGCCTTGGTATGTATGTGACAAATAAACCTCTTGAATCTTAAAACAGAAGATGTGCCATCAAGCTACTAGCATACCAGCCAATGGCAACTGCTCAATAGGGGGCATTAGGGTACCCCCCCCCCCATCCATCAGTGGAAGAGGAAGTGTTGGTTAAAAAAGTTTATTAAAAAAGGAACACATCAACATTGTGGGAAATTAGCGTACCGAGCTTAGCACAAATGAATGGAGCGTATACACTATACAGATCACCTAGCCTAGCTGTTGGCCAAAAACACCTCTTCTGGAATTTTTTAGCTAGGCTAGTGGTCCGTATCCGCTTCCATTCATTTGTGCTAAGCTAGGCTAGCTTGAAGCCGGATAGCTTTCTACTGAACGCACAGAGAGGACATCTATCGTCTCATCTGACTCGAGAAGACTAAGCTCATTTCCCATAATGTTGGCTTGTTCCTTTAAAATATTCTAGAAGTGAACCGATTAGGGATGCCCCGATCACGTTTTTTTGCCACCGATACCGATCACCGATCATCCAGACATCCTGGCTGGAAAGATGCAAGGGGACACCCTTGCCCCCTTCCTTTTCGTCATAGTCCTCGACTATGCGCTCAGGAAGGCCATCAATGGACGGGAGCAGGAACTTGGTCTCACAATAACCCCAAGGAGATCGAGACGACACCCCGCCATAGTCCTAACAGACCTTGACTACGCGGACGACATCAGCCTGCTCTCTGACCAGGTGGAGCAGGCACAGGAACTCCTGTGCAGAGTGGAGACGGAGTGCGCCAAGGTTGGCCTTAGGCTAAATGCCAAGAAAACCGAGGTCATAATGTATAACATCCTCCCGGATCATCCACCTCTAAGGACAACAGGAGGCTCTGCTCTAAAGGAAGTCAGTGATTTCACGTACCTGGGCTCGTGGGTCAACTCGTCCGAGCAAGACCTTAAAGTGAGGAAGGCACTTGCGTGGAGGGCTCTGAACGGCATGACCAGTGTGTGGAAATCCAACCTCCCGCGTCAAATCAAGCTCAACTTCTTTCATGCAACAGTTGAGTCTGTCCTTTTGTATGGCAGTGAATGCTGGACCTTGAAGCCCACCCTGCAGAAGTCCTTGTATGGGTGCTACACCAGAATGATGCGTGTGGTGCTCAACATCAACAGGGATGAGCATGTCACTAATGCAAACTTGTATGGGGGGGTGCTAAAGGTGAGCGATAAAGTGGCAGTCAGGAGAATGAGGCTGGCAGGTCACTGCCAGAGACACCATGAGATGCCAACCAGCAAACTTGTGCTGTGGGAACCAACACACGGGCATCGATCACGAGGACGTCCCACATTAACCTACGTGGACGTACTCAGGAGAGATGCGGGAACAGAAAGCACCGGCGAGCCAGCCAGATGCATGGAGGATCGGGATGACTGGAAGCACCGATGGAGGGCCCGTCCGAGGACGACCTAGATAGATCGTCGTGACTCGTGAGCCATATCGGCCGATACCGATCGTTTTTGATTAAACATTTTTTTTTAAATTATTTTATATAATTTTTTTTTATATAAAATATATATATTATATAATTAGACTTGTACTTTTATTATCTGCGAGACATCGCCACCACGCAACAAGCTCCACTGTCTGTGTGTACTCTAGTAGCCTCCAGCTACGGCCGGGATTCTCCGGAGCTGCAGCTGGACCCTATACTCGAGTAGCCTGCAGCTACGGCCAGGATTCTCCGGAGCTGCAGCTGGACCCTATTGATCACATTCAACAACATGCCCTCAGCTCGAATACGCATCGAATGAGTGTTATAAAACATTGATATCAGGAGCTATCTGTGGCTACTGCTGGCCGGCTATATAACGTTGATACAGCGCCTCAGTGAACTATTTAGTTCAGTGGGACATTTCGTTTTGAACAGTGAGCTGGCGTCAGCTAACGTGAGCTAGCGGAGGTATCATACACGTCTCTACTAGACTTGCTGGAGCGTTTGTTGATGTCAGGAGCTATCAGTAGCTGGCCGGCTAGATACCGTTCGGTTAGACAATGCCTCATCATGTATTGGACTGGAAGTGAATGGTTGACTGGGTCATTTTGTAACGGTAGCTAACGTTAGCTCAGGGAGGTCCCGTCCCACTAGACTAGACCCGTGTTTACATGCGTGCGGGAGGGGCTGGAGGGAGGAGCAGACGCCGCACCACTGTGTGGGAGTGTGTGCAGCTCCCGGTGTCTGAGACAGAACTCAGCGAGTGAGATCGGTTTTGACAATCGGCGAAAAGAAAGCATTATCACCGATCACATATTTATACTGATTATCGGCCGATAACGATCGGTGGCCGATCGATCGGGGCATCCCTAGAACCGATACATAATATTAAGTTTGATTAACACACCACAGCTCTTGCTTCCTGCCTTTGCACCGGTTTGGCTTGCAATTGAAGTAGGGTTGCCACAGTGATGTGAAATTCCTCATGACTAATAAACTCATGATGACGCCGGTATTACTGGTGACACTGGACATTGTACAAAATTACACTCAATATCTGTAGAGCCGAGCGCTTGCCGCTTACATTACTATTATACGCCATTGATTTCTCCATTGCTCAGCCTATAAGTTATTGACTTCTCTATTGCTCAGCCTATAAGTTATTGACTTCTCTATTGCTCAGCCTATAAGTTATTGACTCATCTATTGCTCAGCCTAAGTTATTGACTCATGTATTGTTCAGCCTATAAGTTGTTGACTTCTCTATTGCTCAGCCTATAAGTTATTGACTCATCTATTGCTTAGCCTTATAAGTCATTGACTTCTCCATTGCTCAGCCTATAATTATTGACTTATATATTGCTCAGCCTATAAGTTATTGATTGCTTTACACAACTCATAAGGATGTCTGCTGGTGTCTCCTGCTGTAAACCATGAACGCATCTTGTCATGCTTTTGATTACTGGTTCTACAAAATTATAAAGCTCATATCCTGAGCCTACTGTATGTAATGCATTTGATTCATAGGTCATAGATGTGGCTGTGAGAAGCTCCTAGGCTATTTCAAATATATTCTATCTGTGCATTTAATTTCATTATTAAATGTAAACATTTAAAATGTGACTTCTATGAGGCAGATCTAGAGAAAAGGTAGGGAAATAGATTCATTTCGATGCATCTTTACACACCCCACTAGTGTATCTTGCTGTACTCTGTCGTCTACTTTAAGCCATCCTAGGTTGTCAAACTGGGCAGGGGTGAGGTGGTTTTTAAGAGTAAGGTCAAGCAGTAGCCTGACCAGTTTGTTTTGTGATGTGATGTTTGTAGTCTTGTTTTTAGGGCCTTTGCGCTGTGTTTTGGTACCATGAGGTGCAAGCATAGTCGTAGACAGTACCCTTGAATGAGTGCTCCTGTTAAGAGTCTTCAAGGTATTCTTGTTTACCAGAGTATAATAATATAATAATAAATATAATTGTGGTCTAAATGATATTCACAATAGAAAATAGCATTCCGTTTAGGTAAATGAGCACTGTCTGGAACATACCTGAATGCCTGGCCCTTGCTAGGGTTGTCAGGGTACCAGTGCCGCTTGTATTTCTCCTGCAGGAGAACAGTCAGCCTCTCCACAAATAACTTGACTTTCTGAGGCTCCACCTTCTGCTCTCCCTTTTCTACGAGCCTCTTCAAGAAGGACACCACTGCTATAACTTCCCTTTTCATAGTTCACGGTCATCACAATGGAATAATCTGTGAATAAAATAAACTTGTTTTAGCCTAGAGATTCAGAGTGGTATGACCAGAGACACAATAGAATGAGAGTTTGTTTGGTTTGACCACCGATCTGGAACATTTCCGGAATTCCCATCTGGCGGTGAAACACGTCCCAAGGCGCGCTGTGACGTCACGTTTCCGTTAATCCACGTGACTACCGTCTGTAGTTAGTAACGTTACTCATCGCTAAGTCTAACGGTTATATGGAAAAACAGGACAACTAACGTATTACTAACGCCGTACTATTGGCCGGATAATGATCAGTTTTGACCAAAGAAAACGTAGCCTAACTTAGCCAGGTGAGGTTAGCTAAACATTAAAACATGTAATCTCCTGTTATCAACTCAATGAACTAAATTAAGTGAACAGTAACGTTAACGCTACCAGTTAGGTGTCCACCACATTCATGAAATAGGAAAAACGACTAACAACATGCAGCTGTCGTTCAAATATCCCTCAGTCTTAAGTAAAACAACAATTCGTTCACCTTACTTTCTCTGGTGTTCTTCGACATGTGGACCGCTGTGCGTGGACTCACTGGAGTTTCTACATGTCCCGCCTCTACTCCTACACGTTGTCATTGGTCCAGAAAGGTACAAGTTAGCTTATTCATTGGCGGAGTCTGACGTCCGTCAGATGACGATGCGTCTGGGGTATGCTCATAAACTGGTAAATTGGACGTTTCGGAGTTTGCTCGCCTGAGCAAAGTGAATATATTTTATTATGGCCACTTGACTTGACATGCCTCATAACTGAATTAAAATGTTATTTCCATTGCAGCTCAATCTATGTGTGAATTGAACATGAGCTACTCTCCAAAAGTCAAAAACCAGAGAAGTAAAACTGAAACGTGTGACGTCATCAGGTAATGAATGGGAGACTATATTTGTGGACCCACAGAATATTTTAGTTTTTATACTCAAATGAGCTTTATTCATTCTCAGGCAGCTCCCCCATAGAACATTTTCGCATTATACTAAAAACAGTGTCACATCTTTCCCAGTTCATTGTCTATGGAATGAATGAATGAATGAATGAATGAATGAATGAAAACTTTATTTAACAGATTGCAGAACACAATTGTTAAGGGGATGCAGACCTGAGAAAGACGTTTGTCTTGTTTCCATCAGGGTCCCCCATTTTCAATTCATATAGACATTTATGACATACACAACATACATGACATTTATGGCATAGGGACATATAGGTATTTAGTACTGATACATTTGTGACAAACGGTATTCAAATATACAGTATTGTTACCCCTAGATCCTGACAGAGTATATACATATGATGGGGAGGGGACTGTACATTAGGAGGGGGTGGGTGGGTGGGAGAGAAATATACATACGGCGAGGGCGGGGAGGGAATATATACATGCGGTGGGGAGGAGACTGTCTATTAGGAGGTGGTGGGGGTTTTGGGCATTTACGGTGGCCAGTTTCGAATTGCAGCCTCCCGTAGGTGCTCTTTAAGAGTGGTTTTGAATGTGGGTAGGGATTCACATTCCTTTACAGCTTTGGGTAGGGCGTTCCACATTGATGTGGCATAATTGCGAAACGTATTTAGTCCCTTGTTTGAGCCGAATCTGGGTTTAACATGATTTGTTGAGCTCCCTCTGGTGTAGATCAGTAGAGCAGTTCCAGACTTTATATTTGCGGCAGTCATTTTACCAGTCTGTAGTGGCCAGCGTCCATTTTTTTGCTTTTGTATGCTGGGGGTGGCTACATCAACTCAAGGGACACCAAGAAACTGACCAAGCTGGTGATGAAGCGTGTATGCCTTCTACAACAGAACTTCGTTTCCGCGTTCGAGTTTTGCGCTCTGATTGGCCAGGTCATGTGACATGTGCGCCAATCGTGGGACAGCAAGTTCTGCGCCTATTTCCGGGTCTAACAGCCTGCAAACTACCTGGCGTTCTATCGCCATGCTCTAACACTAACCTTAACCAACTTCTAAAGAGTGCCTAAGCTTAACCGTCGGAATCAGGGCAGGCGTTCTATCGCCATGCTCTAAGACAAACTCTAACCTTAACCAACTTCGAAAGAGCGCCTAAGCTTAACCAGTGTAGAAACTTGCGGTCCCACGATTGGGCGTACATGTCACATGACCAGAAATGACCTGGCCAATCAGAGACGCGGAAACAAAGTTCTGTTGTAGAAGGCATTCAGGCGGTGAGGAAGGCTAGCTCTGTGGTGGGAGTCGAGCTGGCTAGTCAAACTAGATGTGGTGGCAGAGAGGAGGATGAGACGGAAGCTGGCCGCTATCATGGAGAACCCCTCTATGAGGAGCGAGCCAAGATGAGGAGCACGTTCAAGACTCATACCCCCGACACACAACTAACCGCCTCAGCCAGTCCTTCGTACCAGCGGCCATCAGAAATCCACAAGAGTGGGCAGGGACCGCTGCCAGCAGCTGGAGAACTAACGGCAGCAGAACTTGTGAACTACTTGGAATGTCTGATCACTATGTGTCTCTGACTCTTACCACCTAACCTGCATCATGGACAGTATAACGTATGATTTATATCATACCAGTTAGGGTACCTTGTGTATAACGTATAATATAACTAATAGGGCATACAGACCCTCATCTGCACATCTACGGTCTGATTACACTGTTTACTTTCTAATTTCTTTTTTTTTTTCCCTCCTTTTTTCCTCCTATTTTCTCCCATCCCAATGTTAGTCGTTATGCCAATTCCCAATCCCCTTCCTGGTCGCTGCGCACTTACCCCCCACAGTCGGTCTGGGAGAGTGGAGGCTACCACGTGCTTCCTCCGACACACGTCCAGCCAATCAACCGCTTCTTTTCACCTGGCAGCGCGGATTCTCACTGAGAGGGCGTAGCGTGTGGAAGGATCACACTATCCCACTTAGATCCTATCCGCGCTTAGCAGGCGCCCCGACCGAACTGTAGGAGTCGCTGTTTACAACGACCCGGACCCACCCCGCCAGCTTCTCCCACCCTCTAATACTGCCAATTGTATTAGTGTGAACGGCCAGCCAAGCTGGTGACAACCCCGGAGCTGTGAGCTGGATTCGAACAGGCGAATCCAGCCGCTCCGGGGTTGGTGACGAACGCTACTTTCTCATTCTTATATTCCAAGTTAATTATATTGTTTACACTTACTTTTTATAAAATGTTGTCTATATATGTATGTATGCTGTTCCACCTCGACTCTTTAAGGAAGTCTTCCCAGCTGTTGGGCCTACTGTACTTAATATTATGAATAGCAGCCTGTCCTCTGGTGTGGTCCCTTCACTTTTTAAACATGCGGTTGTGCAGCCTCTGATTAAGAAGCCTGGGCTTGATCCTGCAGCCATGTCGAATTTTAGGCCCATCTCTAAACTGCCATTTTTATCAAAGATCCTCGAGAAAAGTGTCTATACTCAGCTAATGAATTTTTTAAACAAGCACAATATTCTCGAGGTTTTCCAATCTGGTTTTAAAGCCCTGCACAGCACTGAGTCAGCACTTTAAGAGTTTTTAATGACATCTTTTTACTTTAGCTACTGATTCCAGTGTTGTCCTGGTCCTTTTAGACCTGTCGGCCGCTTTTGACACGGTGGACCATGAGATTTGAATTGCTCGCCTTGAACAGTGGGTGTGGGCATCAGAGGCATAGCCCTTGAATGGTTCAAGTCCTACCTGGCAGATCGAACTTTCTGTGTTAGGCTTGAGGGCTCTGTGTCCTCTACTGCACCCCTATTGTATGGTGTCCCCCAGGGCTCAATACTTGGCGCTGTCCTTTTTTCTATTTATTTATTGCCCCTTGGTTCCATCCAATCCTTTTCACTGCTACGCTGATGACAGACAGATTTATATGCCACTAAAGAAGTCTGGCTCCTTTTCTATAGAGCCGCTGACCAAATGTCTCAACGACATTAAGTCCTGTATGGCCTTGACTTTATTTTATTTTATTGATAAAAAGACGAAGGTCATGGTATTTAGTGGCCCCTCTGTGACCCCACTACTAGATCTGGGTTCGCTGGCACAACATGTCAAACCGATCATGAAGAACCTAGGTGTGGCGGCTGAGTGGCACAGTGGGCAAGGCACTCGCCACTAACGCAGGAGATGCTGGTATTGAGCCCAGCTCTCTGCGTTGCTACCGGCTTGGCCGGCCGTCATACTAACACAATTGGCAGTGTTAGAGGGTGGGAAAGCCGGTGGGTGGGGATTGGACGTTGTGGACAGCGACTCCTCAGGTCGGTCGGTTGGGAAACAGGAAGTATTGGGGGCAGCGTGAGCCTCCCACACGTTACTCCTCGCCACAGAGTTCGAGCTGCTGCGGTGAAAAGATGCGACAGGCTGCCTCCTCGTGTACCGGAGGGGACACGTGATGCAAGGCTTCTATCCTCACTACAGCCGACCAGTGGGAGGCATAGTCTAGCAACGTTCAAGACAGGGGAGGGAAGAATTGGAAATACGAAAATTGGGATGGGAGAAAAATAGAAAATGGGGAGAAAAAGTGGATACAAAAAAAGAACCTAGGTGTGAACATTTACCCGGACCTTAAATTTGACAGCCAGATCAAGGCTGTGGTAAAGTCAAGCTTCTTCCAGTTGAGGCAGCTGGCCAAAATTAAGCCCATCCTACAGGCGCAGCATTTTGAAGCAGTAATCCACGCATTTGTGACTACTAGGCTGGATTACTGCAATGCACTTTATATAGGGGTGAGTGGATCCTCGGTTGCTCGCCTTCAGATGGTGCAGAACGCCGCTGCACGTCTTTTAACTGGCACTCGTCGTAAATATGAGCACATCTCACCGATTCTATCCTCACTCCACTGGCTCCTGTGCATTTTAGGATTCATTTTAAAATTATTTTATTTGCTTTTAAAGCTCTTAATGACCTTGCCCCACCCTACCTCTCTGAGCTGTTGCAGTTCTATGCATCTTCGCGCTCTCTCAGGTCAGCTGACCAGCTGCTCCTCGTAGTGCCTAAAACTAGGCGTAAGCTTAGTGCTGCTTATAGTTTTTTGAGTATGCTGCCTCTGTACAGCACTTTGTGCCCCTGTGGCTGTTAAAGCGCTTTATAAATAAAGTTGGATTGGATTGGATTGGTATATCTCTCTACTATTACCATGCTCATACCTGTACCTCCCCTCTCCCCCATGCTGCTATGAAGCCTGACTTTTCCCCAGGGGGATACATAAAGGAATATCTTATATTATTTTATCTTATGAATAAAAAAAAATGGGGTGCTGAAGTCTTACCTTTTAATAAATTACACAATTCCTTTCAAATCAAATTGGTTATTAATAAACGAGAACAAACATTCCGGAGGGAACTGAGAAGGAAGATATGCCAGTGCAAAGCCTGTTACAGGCATAAGATGGGAGTATACTTTTACACTCAGTGTTGGACAACGTTTCAGTTTTTTGGGTTATTGTTTTTTTCAACTTATAGGTCTCTGTATAGGTCACTCTGACGGTTGCACCACAAAAATGCCTCCACTCTCTAGCAGCCGCAGGTTTTGCTGTGTGTTCATGCCACTGTGTGTTCATGCCACTGGCAGAGTCCCGTAAAGCTACTGTGATGTCCTGTGAGGAGTCCACAATGCAATGCAGCATAGAGCATTGCCAGTAATGTAATGTAAATGCCTGGGCCGGGCCCTGAACAATTTGGTGCCCTAGGCGAGATTTGAGCTGGTGCCCCTCGCATCGCAGCCAATTCCACCACCAATCATGGTGTTCATAGACTAACACAGAAGGTGCATAGCTTCATGTTAACAGGCACCCAGAAAAGTGGCAATTATTTTACTTGAACTTGAGGACTGCATACTTTTTTTGCAAAGCTTAGCTTTATATTTTATACTTATAGCACATGCATGATGAGCCTGGTCTCTTTTGAAAGATAACATTCTGAAATTACTAATGCAAAAAAGGAAATTCACTTTTAGTGCTAATGAAATAGTAACAGGTCTGAACTTGAGTTGAACTTGTGTACTCACATTTTTCTGTAGTGGTTGCAAGATTCCATATTCCAATATTCCAGCATAGATGTATACACTGGAAAACACAGCGGTTCCATAGCCTGAAGTCTTATGTAGTACAGGCCCAAATTTTTATATGGGAAATGGGTCTTTGAGAGACGTCCGAGTAAAACAGACAAAAAAAAAGCTTTCCAAAATCCATTTCCTCATCCACCACTGTGTGTTCTGAAGTCTGAATCACTTCTGGTTTTCGCTCGTCAACTTTCACCTTGTCTCTCAACAAACATCAGTTGAAAGCTAAAGTGGCCGCCGTTTGATTGACACACCGTTTGACCTATTATGTGCTTCCAATCTCGGGTTATAAAACCAAAAAGCCAATTATTAATTATTATTTGGTTATGATGTCAATGCAACTTTTCTTTTATCCATCCAAGTGAATTCCACATGATTGATACCAATGATGAAAAGTCCACAGAGAAGTTCTTGCACCATACTAGATCTCAGAAGCTCCTTGCACCAACAGCCACACAACAGGAAGAGTGGCAGAGCTATACCTACATATTGGGGTACATTTCTATCAGGAAGGTCAAGAGTTCCACTCAAGCAACTCTTGGTGTAAATGGTGTTTCAAGCATCTTTTGTAACATTTTATAGAGGAACAGCTTTTGCCAGGTGGGAAAAGCCATTCCATAATTTAGAAGGATGAAGATTGACGAGTTGAGTAAGAATGGACCTGTGAATTTGCTTTAAAGTAACTCTTAGAACTTCTCAGGAATATTTCCTTCACACTTGAATGTATGTTATACATAACACATATTTGAAAAATATTCAAATATAGGTGCAGATGGGATGTATGACTCTGATCGGGTTGCAATCCTAACAAAACATTTTAGTAGTAGAGTAAAACTGAGGAGTTAGAATGATGACTAAAGCCATTTAATCCCCTCGGTTATCAACTAAATCGAACCATTTCAGATATCCAGTCTGCTTTTCTGAAGAGATTACCCTGATTGGCCCATCAGGTCAGTTGTCAGTAGAGGATGTAAAGGATATCAGGTAGCTAATCCACAAGCAAGTAGTGAAACTAGTTTGCTACAATTTAGTTAATTTTAATTTAAGATGAAATGCCACTCCTGACATCCATAATAAATGGATACAATTCTGACTGGATTAACACAATTGTACTGGTTTTTGTACTTGTGTCCTTGGTATGACATCACAAAGGGAACTACTTCTGAACAGTTTATTAATCAGGTAACAACCCTGGCCAAACAGCAAGGAGTACCTATGTAATTTCCCACCACCGCCCAAATAACTAATAATTTCAGACTACCAAATCTATACCAAGACTAGGCAAACTCCATTTTCGATAATGAGACCTTCAATGAAGAGTTAACAGCCATAAAGGGAACAAATCCTGTAGTCTGTCCACAAGAGGGCACCCAACCTCCATGGGCTTAAGAAAACAAAATCACTACCTCATAAATAGAAATGATGCACATCATTGTTCTTTAGTGAAAAGAGATCAAAATGATGATCTCTCAATAAACACAGTGGGGGGTTTAACAGTGTGCATGCTTTATTCATTTTGACGCCAATCCTGCACAGGGGTGAGTGGCTCAGGAGGTAGAGCAGTCGTCTGGTAATCCAGAGGTTCCCAGTTCGATTCCCGCTCCTCCCGGGCAGCATGTCGAAGTGTCCTTGAGCAGGACACTTAACCCCTAATTGCTCAATGTGCAGGTTGGCATCTTGCATGGTTGCCTCTGCCATCAGTGTGTGAATGGGTAAAATATGAGGAACAAATTGTAAAGCGATTTGGATAAAAGTGCTACAGTTGCAATCAAAATTATTCAACCCCCATTGCATATTGGGCTTTTTGGCAAAATATAAAATTTCCCAACTGTTTACAATAAACAAATTACACAAGAACTGCTTAAGTTGTTTAATGAAACTAATATTACAGGGGTTGTTATCCAAATTAAACACAAAATGCTACTTTTAATGACTACTGCAGTCTCAAAATGATTCAACCCCTTCATGACAAGCATCTTCAGTACTTAGTAGAGAACCCTTTTGCTGTCATAACCTGCTGCAAACGTGATGCATAGCCAGACACTAGCTTCTGACAGCGTTCCTGAGGAATCTTAGCCCATTCCTCGTGGGCAATGGCCTCCAGTTCAGTGATATTCTTTGGTGTGCGTTTTGCAACTGCCTTCTTCAAATTCCACCAGAGATTCTCTATGGGGTTCAAGTCAGGTGACTGTGATGGCCACTCTAAAATCTTCCATTTCTTCTTCTGAAACCAAGCCTTGGTGGACTTTGAGGTATGCTTGGGATCATTGTCCTGTTGGAAGGTCCAATGACGCCCAAGCTTCAGCTTCATCACAGACGGCATGCTGTTTCCTCCTATGATTTCCTGATACTTGACTGAATCCATGATGCCCCCCACACGCTGCAAGTTTCCAGAGGCAGCAAAGCAGCCCCAGAGCATCACTGAGCCACCACCATGCTTCACTGTAGGCAGGGTGTTCTTGCTTCATCCTTCTTCCTCCAGACATACCGCTGATCCATAGGCCCAAAGAGTTCCAGTTTTGTTTCATCGCTCCACAGAACAGAACTCCAAAACCTCTGTGGCTTATTTATATTGTTTTGAGCATATTTTTTTTTATCCACTTTTTCTCCCATCCCAATTCCATTGTGCCAATTCTTCCCTCCCGTCTTGAACGTTGCTCGCATATGCCCCCCACTGGCAGGTTGTAGGGAGGATAGAAGCCTTGCATCACGTGTCCCCTCCGGTACACGAGGAGGCAGCCTGTCACATCTTTTCACCTGCCAGCGCGGACTCTCATTGGCGAGGTGTAACGTGTGGGAGGCTCACACTACCCCCCGCCATTTCCTGTCTCTGCTGTGCAGGCGTCCCCAACCGACCCGTAGGAGTCGCTGTCCACAACGTCCAGATTACCACCCATCGACGTCCACCCTCTAACTCTGCGAATTGAGTTAGTATGACAACTGGCCCAAGCCGGAGGCAACGCCGACAGCTGGAGTCAAACCCGGTGTCTCTTGCGTTGGTGACGAGCGCAATGTCCGCTGCGCCACCCAGCCGCCCCTGTTTTGAGCATATTTGAGACTACTTTTCTTGTGCTTTTGGGTCAGTAGTGGTGTACGTCTTAGAGTCCGGGCATGGAACCCTTCAGTGTTTAGTATGCGCCTTACTGTGCAAACTGAAACCTCGGTGCCTGCTGCCACCAAGTCTTGCTGCAGGTCCTTTGCAGTCACTTGAGGGTTTTTGACCACTTGCCTCTTCAGGAATCTGGTGTCAGCCGCTGATAGCTTCCTCTTTCTGCCACGTCCAGGTAGTGTAGCCACTGTTCCTTTAACTTTGAACTTGCGAACTATGCGTCCAACTGTATTTCTAGGAACATTTAGTGCTTTTGCTATCCTTTTGTATCCTTTTCCTTGTTTGTGCAAGGCAATTATCTCTTCTCTGAACCTTTTGGACAATTCTTTTGACGTAGCCATCATTTCTAACATGCAATCAAACGTCACTCTCAACAAACCCCTAGCCAGTCCAAGTATTTATGTGTTCTTCTTCTTCTTCTTCTTCTTCTTCTTTTCTATTTATGTGTTCTATCTCAAGCACACTTGAACTAATTGCCCTTGATTAGTTGCACCAGGTGTGCTTGAGACAGGGGGTTGAATAATCTTGAGACAGGGTTAAATAATCTTGAGACAGGGGGTTAAATAATCTTGAGACAGGGGGTTGAATAATTTTGAGACTGCAGTAGTGATTAAAGGTAGCCTTGTGTTGAATTTTTATAAAAACCATTGTAATTTATTTAATTTAACTATTTAAACTGTTCTAGTTTACTTTGTTTATTCGCAAACAGCTGACAATTTAAAATCTTTGCCAAAAAGCCCAATATGCAATGGGGGTTGAATAATTTTGATTGCAACTGTATATAAATGCACCATTTAGATGTGTGTGCTACAGTGCTCTACTTTCTGAATCGAATTTGTTAAATAAAAAAAAAATAAAAAAATCACACCATTTGTGAGCTTGCTTCATCAACTGTTCAGTGATTATTATGTATTGCCAAAGCTAATGGTAGAAAAGCAATGAATCAGAATGTATTAAAAATAATTTCATTTTATTGAAATATTTTACAAAAAAATACAAACTGTTGCTTACGCATAATATCACAGGCTGTAAGATAAATACATTGTAGAAGTCACACGGCACAAATGCAGCCTTATGCATCATCAGATAATGGGAGTCAAATCAAGAATCCAGTCAAAAGGGAGAAGCAAGTAACAGGCGTGTTTAAACCTCCAATGCAAATGGATGGGATCCACCACAGACTAACAGCCAATGACGGGCAGCTTGAATCTCCTGCTAAAGCCGGGGGAATTGTCCCAGACTCATTTTGAAAGTTAAGCCTACACAGCACTCGGGTTAAAAATTCAAACAAAAAATATGGGGAAGCAACACTTGCACAAAGTACCAGAAATCTGGATATAACAGTCAAGCACACAGAATACACATGTATCAATTCAAACAAAAACAAGCAATGCTTGAAATGGAGATCGAAACTTTTATAGTCATAAACCCTCAAGGGGTCAAATATATGTAATCTCTTATAAAGAGAGTGCCAAAAAGATACATTGACAATGAGGAGTGATATAAAACATCCATCGGATTATAACCCAGGGTTTTCCCTGCCTATTAGTGTATTTTCTTCTGACAATCTAGGGGGATATTAGAAATATATTTGATATATTTTCTAAGGCTTCTGAATGTCTCTTCCTTGCATAGGGTTCCTGAACGTTAAACATTTTCTCTCCCGATAGTAATTGTGTGCTTTTAGAATAATTGGCCCAGCATCCCGGTATAAAACCCAAACAATTGGTAGGGTTACTTGCCACCGAAGCCTTTCTAAAAACCAGGAAAAACATAGTTCATCCGTTCCTACCTTACAAACAATAACAAATAGTTTTGCAGGGCCTAGTATAGAACCCTCTCAAGTTGGAGTTAATTGTCGTGATGAGAATTTCCCCTGCACAAACCAACCACAGGCTTAAAACATCAACCCGCTGGATTCTGACTGTAATGGCATCTTTTCTTGGTCTCTTTTTCTTAAATAATCAAATAATAATAATAAACAATGACCAGAGGCGGAATAGATGAAACTAATGTTAAATATTTCTCCTTATATTCTAGTATATTTACCCTCATTAGTCATTACTCATCCATTTGATTACTTGCCATGTTGGAGATGAAGGATTTTGAGCTTACACTACCACTGCTCTACCACAAGAGGCTCTGGATAAGAGCATGTGCTACACGCTTATGTAAATGACATGTAAATACTGGCTTGATATCAGCTCAGCTCTAGCAGATCACTGTCCCGAGTACAGGACATAAGTCAAAGAAACGAGACAAGCTTACTCTGAACTTCAAAAGGACATTGTAAAAGATATTAAAAAATAATTCAAAATAAAAGTCAAAGCACACCAAAATCATTTAAATGTAGATTGCGGACAAATAATTTGCACAATATAATTGTAAGAGTTATTTTGTGTTGTAACTATAACAATGGGACATGTGCCTACCGTCTTCCCCAGTTAGACAAGAAGAATTTACCATAATGTTGGCGTGTTCCTATAAGCTTATCACAAAAACAAACAAAAAATGCTGCAAGTGGTATTTATTTGTTAAAATAAGTGTTAAATAGCTCTACATTCCAACAACCAGAGTGTTTGGTCAGTAACATGAGTTTCCCAGTCCCTCCGCTCTGCAGTAAACTGAAAATAAATGTTCTGGCATCCCTTCCCACTTTATCCAATAATTTAGAAATCTTGCCAAGCCAATTTGCGTAATGTACTGGTAGATTATTTTACTTGTTTCAAGAACACATTTGCTTAAAACTAGTTTTGATTTCTTATTTTTGTCAACAATTTTTGCAGTGTAGAGTTCTCTCTCGTGATTGGATAAAGTGGGAACGGGATACCAGAACATGTATTTTGTGTTTACTGCAGAGAGGAGGGAGCTATTATTTTAACATGTAGACCACTTATTTTAACAAACATAAAATATCACTTACAGCACCTTTAAATCAATTTCAGGTATTGCATGTATGAAATGGAAGAAGGCTAGAGTGTTTGCAGGCCACGTGTAAACGATAGCATTCTCAGCCTCGGAAAAGAGCAGGGTTTATTTATGGCGACGACTATAGACCATAATGCCAACAACAATTCAATGTGTCTTCTGCCAAAAGTACTCATTCCTTGTGCAACTAATCTACAGATCTGACTTGTGCTCGACAGTCATACTACAGATAGTTTCAAACCGGAAACCACGTTGAGTTGGACCTGCATAGCAGTTGCAGCACATTATATGACAAAATACAAAAATAATGAGGGGGGGACACACACACACACAGACATAACCTTATTATTATTATTATTATCTCAAAATACCACAGCTTCCCACTATAATAGAGTGGGTGTTTGAACAGCAAATTTAGCCTTCAAAGATAATAATCGCCTGCATTACTCTAGGGGTCTCAAACTCAATTTACCTGGGGGCCGCTGGAGGTAGAGTCTGGGTGAGGCTGGGCCGCATCAAATATTCCACAAAAAAAGGGTTTCAAGTATTCAAAAAAAAGGTACAACTGATCCAATCTTCTCACAAACTCACCAAAACCTCACAAACACCAGCAACTGAGCATTATCAGTGGTGTCAGTGCAGTGGACTCATCCACAGCTATGGAAATACACTGTGCATTTTTTTTATTCTATCACAAAGCTGTTTAATCAAATCATCAGCCAGTATTTCAGTTATTCTGGTTGCTGTGCTATCTGAGGAGGATTTGCTTTTGTTTGCCTTCAAACATGGTCTCCATCACTTCAGTCATACATTATTTTATTATGTATGCACCAGAGAATGGCTTCTTGTGTTTAGCCAACACCCATTCCACTGAGTGAGGACTTGGTTGCTTTTTCTCGTTGTGACATAGCTTTAACAATAATTCTGCTTGCAGCTTGATATGATGATTTCATTCCATTTATTTGTGTGGTTCTTAGCACTGAATTTTGAGGAAAGGCTGCATCAAAATAACTGTTTTGTTTCGTAGTGGCATTTCAAATTGCCACTCTTCACAAGAGCTACAGTTTCTTGGCATATTAGGCACATTGGTTTGGTGCTGGGAGGATGCACGCATATTTTCCAGTCCATTCAGCATGAGCATGCCATATTTTTCTACTAACTGCCTGCTGGCGAAACTAGGCTACTAGCTACATTTATCTCACAGAGATACTGTAAAACTGGGAACGAGGTTACTAGCTACAGTACCTGCGGATTAGACTACCAGTAGATGCGCTGTCAACTCTCGCTCTGACTCGGACCTGCTGAAAGAGACAACACTCATTCCGTGAAAACCCACCCTACGCCCTACTCTGCTCTGATTCGCAGACTGTGGGTGGGGGGGGAGAAACGCTGACGGGACGCTGAATGTGATTGGACCAGAGTAGCCAGACAGACAGACAGGCAGGCAGAGCACTGCTTGCAGAGGAGACAGCGGAGAATTACGAGGATGCCTGCCATACGCGCTGGATATATTTTCCTTCCACTTGGTATCACTCCAAAATCACGTTTCAACCAAGTCACTAACGTAACGTTGCTGTCATGAGCCTGCGCTATGGTAGCCTACAAGTGAATAAAACATCCAACTCGCACAATGACTCTGCAACAAGTTGCACGCGGGCCGCACTAACACTAAACTTTGATGTCAAGTAGGGGGCCGCAAAATATCATCCAGCGGGCCGCAATTGGCCCGTGGGCCGCGAGTTTGAGACCCCTAATGTGTGTACCATGGCCACTTTCCAAAAGGAAGAAATCAGAACTGTTCATCTTTCACCAATAATACAAAGTGTTAGTAAGTTAGTCCCTTTGCAATTACTGTAGCAAAGTATTCTTTGCAATGCTAGTCACCATTCTCAGGGAGAATGAGACATATTATAGCTATAAACAAACTTAGTTTCCTCCATTATGTTAGAACTAAGATATTCACTAATTCTTAAAGCAAGTGACAGGGGAGGGGGGCATCGTCAAGCCAGTTGATGCAAGTAAGCATGTCTCAATGTGAGAGCAAGTGGATCAGATACTTGCAATGCCACTTCCAAAACCTATTAATTCAAGCCATTGTAGGCTATGGCTACAACAGAACACCTAAGTTCAGAACAGAGATCAAACTGTTTTCATGGAGATGACTGAACAGAACTTAACACCCTCCAGCCAATCAAGAATTCACCATGGCCATGGTATAAAATACTGTAACTCTCTACATCTAGCTAACCCGTTACAACAGCAACTGTAATAACACCAGAATATTAAAGGTGTAATAACGGCTATGCCAATATCATCATTTGAAAGGACAAGTAAAAATACTGGCAAAATAAAAAAGGTAAAATGTATAAAAATATGATTAAATAGAAAATGAAATGTTAGAAAATGAGATGTCAGAGAAAGAAAAAAAAAAAAAAAAAAAAAATATAAACACAACAACCACTAGGAATATGGTTGTAGGAATATGTAGACAAAATCTTGTTCAGTCTGTAGAAGATCCATCAGAATAGCCATTCTTCAAAAACACTAATATCTGCATAGAGCTAACATGTCCCAATAACTGGGAAACATACTCCCCATTCTTGGACAACTAGTGGATCTCATCACGTATATTGCCTTTATCAAGCCCCTCTTCATTTGCAGCAGGACAACAAGTCCGGCAACTGTTGTGGGACCACAGCTCTTTTTGCGAGTGGTAACAAGTGTTAACCGTTTTTGATTTAAACATCGAAGTGGTAGAACAGAGAGAAAGCATGACTTAACCCTAAAACGTCTGCTAATATTGCATTATATAGCCTGCATATACACACAAATGTGTTTCCCGGTTTCAATGAAGCATTAATGAACTCTCATTCTAGAATATTGGTCCCACGTCTTCCCAATGACTTGTTTACATCCGCAAGACTTTACAACACCTCCTTAACCTGACCAGAGGCGAGGAGGAGAACCCAGGTCCATCCACCACCACATCAAGAACCACACCACCACACATCACCATACTGCTAAAGTCAGTGAGGACAGAGAAAGGCATGTGTTGGCCCGGTCTGCATCCAGCAGCATGGTGAGGTGGGAGGGTAAAGACAGCTTTGCCCTGAGAGGGGGCAGCTCTCCCTTCTCGTCCCAGGATCAGTCTACAGGGCTGTTGCTGCTGGCCTTGACCCCGGCCCTGCTGATCTGGAGCCAGGGCAGCTTGGCACAGTTTTTGAAGAGCTGCTCGATGGCGATGTGACGCACGTGGAGCTCGGACGCTAGAGAGTCCTTCTCCTGCACCGCTACACTCAGATCCTCAAACACCTCTGTGGAGGACAAGGCACAAACGACAATCAGAGCAGTGGCATCAACACACGGTCAACTAACACATAGCTAGGGTTGGGTACCGAACTTGGTACTTTTAAAAGGGTACTGACAGAATTATATCGGTACTACCGAGTACCGATTCACACTAGATCAATCGGTACCAAATTTCAGTACCTTTACATGTTTAGTATAAAGTACAAGAGTGTAATATACTAGAAAAGAGGGAGCCTTTTCCACAAATGTATATTACTGTCCCATCTCTTGTGTCTTTAGAAAGACCAGACGAGGTTAGAGGAGTTTGATCAAATTTACTGAGTTAATATTAATGATAATGTTGATTTTTAAACATTTAAAAACATAGTATATTATCATGCAAATTTTCTTGTGTTTCAACAATAAATAGCAAAATGTTCAAGAAAAATTTATTTGAGAAGTTTGGACTTATTTTTTACAACTGAAATTAAAATCTTTGTTATTACAGAAAGAGTACAGAAAAGTACCGAATTCCAATGTGAACGGTAACCAACCCTACACACATAGCAAATAGTGATGTGACGTTCGCGAACGATCCAATTATTTTGAACGACTCTTTGGTACGAACAGCTCTCACTGCCTGCCATAAATCCATTCCCCTTTATGTGAACACACGTGGATCTTGTTTGTTATGAATCTAAATACTGCATGCACTTCATGTCAAAAGTTGTTGAATGTGAACGTTTTTCAGGGACAGGATATGGTCAAGGACAGATTACTTAATTCAGGGACTGTCCCCGAAAATATCTGACATCGTGTTACCTTAATATAGGCCTAAACTTTTTCATTCAAACTTTAGTAGACACTTAATATCACACTTATGTTGGATATAATTATACATTTTAACTAGGGATGTCCGATATTGGCATAAAAATGTGATATCCGAAAATATCGGTATCGGCTTTCAAATTTAATTTTTTACATTTATTTAACCTTTATTTACCCAGGCAAGCAAGTAAGAACAAATTATTATTTTATTTATTGTCAAAGTATGCAATGCATAATGTTGTGTTAATTACACGGCAAGAGATATGTAATGTTAATTACCTGAAATTATTTATCAGTTTTTGGGGGGGGGGGGGGGGGGGGGGACTGCATATATCGGTATCGGTTGATATCGGTATCGGAAATTAAGAGTTGGACAATATCGGTATTTCGGTATCGGTAAAAAAGCCAATATCGAGCATCCCTAATTTTAACATTTCAAGGCTTTATTTCCAGTATCTATGTTTGAATTAGCTCCAAATCTTATCCATTATCCTAGTGATTATTCCATGGACAAAAGATTTTGATTTAAGACTGATCCCCACCTCCTTTTTCTTTCAGATTCAGATAAAACTCTGAATCTGAAAGAAAAAAAGAACAATGAAAGATAAAAGGAACAGAACCAAAATATCTGGCTCCCTTCAAAGAGCCGTAATTCCAATCACTAATAGCAAACAAATACAAACAAACACTCACCCCCACAACATAAATCAATAAAACAATAATTGAAGAACAGAGAGAGCAAAGGCAACACGGCACAAAACACGTTAAAAGTCACACAATAGCAAACTTATACATAAACACACAACTCTACTACAACACAGAAGATGGATGCATCAGAGAACCAGTTGATGGACAAACAAATGGGTCGAAAAGACTCAATATGAAGACAAAAGATCTTATGGACACTTGACCGGTCCATTTGGAATTATGTTACATATGTCCAGAGTGAAAACATTTTAGCCAAATGGAACAAAATTAACAAATTGTTACATGCAGGTCATGAATGTAGTACACAGCCTATATGGTCAGAATTAGCTTGCTTCCGTGTTTGACACACCATGACACATCTCGTGTTGTATTGATCTTAGCACTGCAATAATAATGTACAAAGCACATAACCACTCACTTCCAAGTTGCATTCAGGAGTTGTTCCAAACTAGAGAGCCGGTATAAACTTAGGGGAACTTGTGTATTCAATATCGCAAAGGCAAGGACAAAATATAAAAAGTCGATGTATATCTGTTAAAGGGGTAAAACTATGGAATAACTGTGCATAACTATTAAAATCGTGACAAAGAATATATATATATAAAAAACGAATAAATGTGTATACGCTTTGTATATAAAACTATGAAACTTTTGTAACCTTTTGTTTTTGCAAAATTATGTACTGAATTATGTTTTTTTGTTCGTTTTCTTTGTAAATAATGTAATGTAAAAAAGGGTAGGCAATTATAAGCCCCGGCTTCAGCCTACACCTTTTCGGTCATTTTATTTCTTTTATAAATGTTCTACTACTGTACATTGCTTTGTAAAAGAAGACAGTAAAGAAGATAAAAATCATTCATTCATTCAAGATCTGAATCAGGAACAAATGCCAGTCTGGCAATAAACACTTGTTCTAGGCTCATAGTAGTATCAAGCACTGTTCAACATGAAAGCATGGTCTATCTCAGAGTGGTGAAGGTTTCTGCAAGAAGAACACACTGCTCACAATACCTGCTCAATATAGGCTATAAGTGTTTGTGTCCCGTATTAAGCTAAACAGTGAACCAATATGTAGTCCAACATCACACACAAAATCTGTCAAAAGGTCCTTACTTTGAATATGCAGAAGTAGCTGGCTGTTCAGTTGATGAAGCTCATCCGTACTCATCTTAACCACTGAAAGACAGAAACAGTTATGGTCATAAAAGGTTGAGATGCCTCAGTAGTCAGTACACAATGCAGTAGAAAGTTATCACACATTCTACAATCATATTAATTGGTTTTCATGCTTTAGCTGATGGAGCAGCGAACAGTAGTAACAGAATCCATCTAGCAAAAATTCCTAAAGATAATCAAATTGTATCACTCTGCTATGAGATCACTCACTCACTCACACCAGGTGGATTCTGTCTCTAACTAAGTGGTTCAATCCAATTTGGGATGATTCAATTGATTTGTATACCTTTTCTAAAGTGTAAAGCATGGCGTATACAATTGACTTATCACAAACCCCACCCTGTTTTCTTGATCCTCCAATCACAACTGTTGCTTCCCTCGGACAAACTTGGGAAGCAACAGTTGTGAACTTGTGATTAGAGGATCAAGAAAAGAGGGCGGGGCTTGAGAAAGGACAATTGTGATAGGACTGATTCAGTCAGAAATAACTGCATGTATTCAATTAAAGAGTAACCATTATGAAACCATCTAAAATATTTGGAATATTCATTTAATATGTCAAATGGTGGAGGTGGACGTCAAATAACCTTGAAAACCAGTATAAATTATGGCAACAGGAGGTTATCTGAAATTCCACTTGGACACTGAAAGCAATGGGATTTGAAATAGAATCAGTTAAATATCCTTGGTTTCTTGAGAAATGCCCTCTTTCAAACTCCCAGAAGGGTCTGTGAAACAACCCTGGCGTAGTGAGACACAGAATTAAAAGAAAAACAAGGACAAGTGTTAAGGTTAACACATTGGGGGCCATTGGGGCCCGTCTAATCCCACTCTATGAGGCCAGCTTTTCATTAAAAGTTTTCACTGTGCGTGAGGTTGTTTGTAGAGCTAAATCTATATTTTATATTATTGCTATGTGTCCATTGTCAATTGACAGTATAAACATTCCCTTCAATATGCCATAAAGAAAAACTTTTTTCATCAATACGTTCCCATTTTATAGCGTCGTGAATATGAACTATATACCGCAATGGTCTGGGGTAATTCCTGCAAAGCTAGTTATAGGGCGCTAAGCTAATAACGTTAAATCGATTGGCGTTTCGGCCCTACACAAGCTAGAGTTAAAAATGCATATGATCGGTATCATGTTCCACCGTGAATGCATGAAAGGGGGGGGGGGGGGGAGTAGTTTCTAATTATTGATTACCAATAACGGCATTCGTTATTGCAACATCATACGTTGACCGGGTGGATGGCTATGAGAACAAGGCCCGATCAGACTGAAATTGACGTCAAATCGCTCTTACCTGTGGCCGGTTGGATTCCAAAAAGAATTTCCCAGTTATTTGATTGCCATCTGGTAGTTCAATATGTCCATTGGCTGATGCTATATTCCTTTACTGCATACTGAATTCGGCGTCGCAAAAAGTATTCCAGGCGATCTGGTGAAGCCATAGCTTTAGGATCTGGCTGGTACTGCACTTTTGGAGTCCCGATATGCCTTTTCCAGCCAACATACAGCTCTGGGACAACATCCGGGATATTAGAATGGAATAAAAACAAAAACAAGCTTAACACGTATATATACACATGGTTGGCCGCCAAGCGTCGGCTCCCAAACACGTATATATACATGGTTGGCCACGAATGTGTTAAGAGAAGCTAGCTCTTCTCTGTGTACTGTATGATGATGAGAAGGAGCAATAGAGTCTAGATAGAAAATGAGGAGGTACAGTGTATGAATTGTGGCCTTGTGTCGTTTTTCTTGCTCTGTGAGTTAATGAACGAGAGCTGAATAGGAATATCTAATTGACCAAGCCTGCCCTCTTTTCTTGATCCTCCAACTAGGTCAATAGAGATCACAGAACACAAAATAGGATAGCAGAGGAGAAAAGGAGCGATGCATTCCGTATGTTTCTTCAGATTGCCTCCTACACCCTCCATCCAACGACAAGAGGTACCAGCCCTGTTCCTTCACTTAGTCAATCATACTAGTCTAGCCCACCACATACACAATGTTCTGCTGATAGAGAATTTAAGAAATTATTCAAATATAAGGTGATACATAAATATAAAACCTTATTCAGGGATGTGATTGCGCCTTAAGAAAAAAAACTGAACATTTTCGAAACCATTCTTTTTTTCTTGGGACCAAGTAAGGTTTCGTCGATATTCCAATGTACAGTTTCCCCCACCCTGCCTACCCAACCCCCCCCCCCCACCCACCTCCAATGTACAGTTTCTACGTCAAATGTTATACTCTCTTTTTTAGACGCTTTTTGTATCACAAACAGTACTGTATTTGTAAATCTGGTATGTCATAAATGTATAGATGTAGCAGTACTGTCTATCTGTATGTCATATATGTTATGATGAATTGAAAATGGGGGACCCTGATGTAAACAAGACGAAAGTCTTTCTCTGGTCTGCATCCCCTTAACAATTGTGTGTATTGAGCTGTAATGTATTGTACCCATTCTGCAATCTGTTAATAAAATTTCCAATCAATCAATCAAAGAGGAAGGTGGGAGAGGCGTTGGAGAGGGACAAAGAAAATGAATAAAATATCTCTCTCTCTAACCTCCAGGTATCTCTCTCTCTCTAACCTCCAGGTATCTCTCTCTCTCACCTCCAGGTATCTCTCTCTCTCTCTAACCTCCAGGTATCCCCTTCTCTCTCTCTAACCTCCAGGTATCTCTCTCTCTCTAACCTCCAGGTATCTCTCTCACCTCCAGGTTTCTCTCTCTCTCCCTCTCTCTCACACACCTCCAGGTATCTCTCTCTATCCTCCAGCTATCTCTCTCTAACCTCCAGCTATCTCCCTCTAACCTCCAGGTATCTCTCTCACACCTCCAGGTATCTCGGTCTCTCTCTATCCTCCAGGTATCTCTCTCTCTCTAACCTCCAGGTATCTCTCTCTTGCTCTAACCTACTATTAAACACTTTAAACATGTTTCTCAATTCACTTGATTTAAAATACAAATTTTGAGATAATATAGCTGTTATTCTAAGATTTAAGATTAACCCATTCAGTGCCAACCACGAGATTAGTCGGGTTAACTCGCCATGCGTTGAGTGCCAAGACCCGAGAAAACTCGGTTTTAATCGTTATTTCTTTTATTAGCAATATCCATTCATTTTTCATCCATCCAGCCTGACGTTATCATTGGGAATGGGTCTGAGCTCGAAAAGGGCAAATACCGCCGCCTATCGTCTCCCGGATGGTATTGCACATCATTGGATTGGATTGGGTGGGACTGTGCATCAGAAAAAAACTCTGGTCCCGGGGTTTCCCTTCTCGGGCAAGCAGTAGCCGTTACCACATTCACTGGGGAGGCTCGGAGCACCGTCGATTATGTGTTTTGGTGCTATAACGTTGGATCAATAAACACAATCAATATTTGGAATGGCGATCAGGAATTGGATTAATCTTTTTGCAGAACATCTGATGTAAGTAAGTAAGTAAGTAAGTAAGTAAGTAAGTAAGTAAGTAAGTAAGTAAGTAAGTAAGTAAGTAAGTAAGTAAGTAAGTAAGTAAGTAAGTAAGTAAGTAAGTAAGTATTTATAAAGCACCTTTCATACATGTCATGTAGCTCAAAGTGCTGTACACAAACAGGCATATATAACGATAAAAGCAATAAAGTCACAGTGATCAGTTAAGATCAATGTTTAAAAAATAATAATAATAATAACGTAAAAATGAAAACAGTCATTTGCTGACCAGGTAAGGACTCTATTTTACCAGTCTTGGGTTAATCAGATGTTTATTTCTCCGCCATCGCAGCGTGTGTGTGTGTGCGTGCGTAACGTTAGCGCTGACCACGGCATGGATAATCGATTTTTCAGCCCGCTTCTCTAGCGTGCATAAGTACACATATACTATCGATAATCTAGCGTTTATTTTTAAAAACGATTCATGAATCAGCCGAAAAATTACAACGTGTTTTGTGTATTCCACTAAAGAGCTATTATCGTGGATTTTCTCTGGAATTACTAGACATCTCCAAAACTATACTCGTATTCAAAACGGTATAAAACGGAAATGTACCAATGAAAAAACAATCCGTTTCGTACATGTTGACTGCAAGCAAGTCATTGATAAGCGACGGGTGTATTAGACACATAGCCATAATTTAAGATATAGTTTAAGCCACACACACAGTGGTTGTCGCATAAATAACGTTCTGATTAACAAACGCATTCGTCATGTTACCTAGATTTATCAATAGTAATATATATGTTTCTTTAGACTAGAATAAGTCAAATGAACTTACTGTCTCTGAAAGGTTGCCGCAGGTCAGTGTTGTTGAGTCAAGTTTACTCGTGTAGAGCTAGAGAGTAATGGCCGCCTTTCAGAAAACAAAAAAAGCAAATGGCTGCTTCCCATTGGTGCTGAGCACAGCAGAGGCGGGGAAAAAGCAAATAGCCGCTTCTCATTGGTGCTGAGCACAGCAGAGGCGGGTGAAAGCGCTGTAAGCTTCGGAACAGCCTCGCCTTCTGGTTGGTTGCATTTGGCTGCTTTCTAAAAAGCCGGTTCCGCGGCTCAATATTGACCATGTTTTTATTGCTTTTCTGCATGATTCACGTGAGTCACTATTTTAGGTCAGAAAAACCGGAATTCCGTTTTAAACCAAAGAAATCACATCCCTGCTTATTATAATAATAATAATGGCTTGGATTTATATAGCGCTCTTCATGACACCCAGAGCGCTTCACAGAGTCCATTATTCGTTCATACACAGTCATACCGGTGGTGGTAAGCTACAATTGCAGCCAGAGCTGCCCTGAGGCAGACTCACGGAAGCGTGGCGAATAATCATCGCCTACGGCCCCTCCGACCACCACCAACATTCATTCACATGCATACACATTCATACGAGGCAAGTAGGTTAAGTGTCTTGCCCAAGGACACAACGGTGATGGGATGGACATGGGCTTGAGCGGGATTCGAACCACCAACCCTTCGATCATTGGACGACCCGCTCTACCCCGGACCCTGAGCCAAAGCCGCCCCATTATTATCCTAATTATATTTTATTATAATATAACTGTATTCAAACCATGACAAAAAAGATATAAAAAAACAAATAAATAAATGTGTATACGTTTTGTATATGAAACTTTTGTAACCTTTTGTTTTTGCAAAATTATGTACGGAATTATGTTTTTTTGTTTGTTTTTTTGTAAATAATGAAATGTAAAAAGGGTAGACAATTATAAGCCTCGGCTTCAGTTTACACCCTTTCGGTAATTTTCTTTCTTTTATACATTTTCTACTACTGTACATTGCTTTGTAAAAGAAGAAATAAAAAAAAATCATTCATTCAATTGAATGTGCTCACATTGGTCTCTGCCGTGGCTCTGGTGTCTACGCTGGGTCTGGTCTCCAGATGATCTGAGGCCCCTCCTGCCAGCACTGGCCCAGAGGTCTCCTTGTGTGTCGTGCAGCAGCTGCAGCTGCTCAGCCGTGTGGCACTCCAAAATGCCCATGGTGTAATCGGGCAGCCCTGCAGGGTTCCCCGTGCCCCAGTGGGGAGCGTAGCGGGGCACCTGCGCGTCCGACTGAGGCAGCAACTTGCGGTCACCCTGCTGGCTGTAGCAGAGGAGCTTGGCCCCCCGTCGGTTGGGGCACTCGGAGGAGACGGAGTCTTTGTTCTGGGCGTACTGGATGATGCGGCTCAGCTTCTGGCTGAGGGCCAGCTTCACACCCTCGTAGGCGGTGCGTGACACCTTGGAGCGGGACAGTTTCTGGTTGGCGATGAGGTGGTACTTCTCAAAACAGTCTCTGTGGCCGCGCAGGGACTTGGAATGCAGCAGGGTGGCAGTCGAGACGCCTGAATCCACAGGAGACAAAAAAAAAAGTCAGTTAACCCTTTCACTACCACACTACCAAAGGGTTAACCCTTTCACTGCGACAATACAGAAGGTTAACCTTTCACTACCACACTACAGACGGTTAAAGTGGAGACATTTGTATTGCAGCGCATTGAGAACAAGGTGCGCATTGAGAACAAGATGTGCTTAATTTCTATCATAGGCCAGTCGAATTGCTCCTTGGAGAAGCAGCGGGCCAAAATGAATTGATGGGCAAATTCAGTCTGTGGGGCTCAGATGAAATAGGCCTAGAGTTTGAAATAATATGTGGCCTAGTCCATCACACACCAACTTAATTCTGAAATGAAGGACCATTTAGGCAGGATAATACAGCCAACTGAAACATTGGAGATGCTTATCTAGAAGGAGAGTAAACTGACTCATTGAACTTGCCATAGAAAATAGAACAAACCAGTATTAAAGCAAGATAAAACAAGCAGGCAGCTTGAACCATCTCTGTGAAAGCTACTTAAGAGTTTTGTGGATTAGCCACCAGAGCACAGAAAGCAGGCGACAGATCATATATTAATGCACAAACACCCATGAATCTTTCATTGAGCAACAGAAGGTCGCTTGCCATCTTGCCAATTCCACATACAGAGAGAAAATACATGGAGGTCACACGTTCCAAAGTCAAAACAAACCGAGTGAACTGGGTCAAAATGAGTGAGTCTGGAGGCCTAATAAAGACTGGAGGCACAGTAAGAACCAATAGGGAGAAAGAGAGAGAGAGCGCGAGAGAGAAAGGGTGTATAATGCACTGCAGGAGATTTGTCTGTTTGCACAGGCTTATTCTGAAGGCTTGTTCTCATGCCCTATATTTCTAGCAGACAGACGTATGTGTCGGAACCAGAGGTGAAGGGATTAGTTGCTCACTGTCACCAAAAAAAGACTGGAGACTGATGAACACGGTTAGCTAAGTTTACCTCGCAGCACTTTACTTGAACACAGAAGTCGCTGAATCACCACAGCTCATGCAGGGTTCCTGCAGGTTTCAACAAGTTACATTTAAGACTTTTTACTAAGGCATGTGAGAGCACTAGGCGTGTCACAATATGAGATTTTGATGGTATGATTATCGTGTGAGGAAATTTTCACGATTATTATACTTTTTACAATAATAAAAACATTTGATATATATATTAGGGTGGTCCTTAACATTTTAAGTCTGAAAGTCTAAGCTCCAACCCCCAGAATTCATTCTATTAGTCGGGAAAACCCTCCTGGTGAATTATTTTCATTGGCCTTCATTGATTCCTCATCAACCTTGAAGTTTCACCCTGAGGATCCCAGAGAGACGCTTTTTATCTTGGAATAAATAGAGCTTATAAGGATTCAAATGAGAATGAAAATTAAAAAAAAAAATTATTAATAACAATAACAACAACAATCCTTGAAAACGAGTGCCATTTATTCCCAAAATGTTATCAGATTCAGATATTGTTGAACCTCTTAAGCCCTATTTTACTTTCACTAGATACCAAGAACATACAAATGGACCTTGTAGAAGTGGAGAAATCCCAATCCCAGCATTTACTTGGGTATGTACTTTTAGGTGAATTTTCAGAAAATATGGCTAGGGCTTAAGAGGTTAAGTGCATAGATGGCTTTTCTTCTTCTAACTTAAATTACAGCAATGACTATATCTGAACTTTGCCACTAGATGGCTCCAAAATCTAAATTATTCCAAAGAGAACCGTTGGTTTAGGTTTTTACCGTGACTTGGTGATGATGATGATTGAAATTCTTTATTAGGAATAGGGTTTAACGATGCATCGATTAATCGAAATGCATCGATTCTAATGTGACGATTCAACTGCATCGATTTGAAAATGTTAGAATAGATTATAATCGAAATTTAACATCGATTTTTTTTTTTTATGTTTTTCTTTGTGTATTGTTTTTATTGACCTATAGTCCATTCATGCTGAGTGAATCAGTTCCCCCAGCCACATTTGTGTATTCAAATTTTTTGGGGGAATTAACTGATAGAAAATGAATCGGAAATTAATCGAATCGTGGTCAAATGAAGAGATTTCATGATGCATTGAATCATTGCCTGAATAATCGTAATCGAAATTAATCGTTGCGAGGTTGCATCGTTACACCCCTAGGAATAACCCCTTCAGATGAACCATCTCGTTTTCAAGGAGGTCCCAGATTACAAAATAATCATACATTTACAACAAGATATTTTACAGACAGTTCAGACAACATCAATCAGACAAACGAACAAAACAAAGAACTAAACAATACAAACAAAGAAAACACAACAATAACAACTACAATAACTACAACAGTACACATAACACATAATTATTTATCATTGTGTCAATGAACTGTGATAATGATGAATGGTCAAAACATGATGATTAGTCAAAACATGAACAGGTAATCTCAAAGTGAGAGGAAAGGTCATACAGGGATGGTGAGGATGGAAAGCATGTTGGATGCATTGGACCCGTTGGCATTGGATATCAGTCTTTCTTCAACAACCTTCTGGTCAAATCCAGAATGCTCCCACATTACAGTTTAAATAGCTTTTTGGCGGATATAAGTAGTCCCTTCTATTGTTTTGACTTTCACAGCATGTCTCCTCTGTAAACAGCTCGAGGGACTCCAGCAAGCTGAACAAGCTAGTGAAGGAGGCTAGCTCCGTAGTGGGTGGTGAGCTGGTGAGCGGCCCAGGCGGTTTGTGGTGTGTCGGAGGGGGGGGAGATGAGTCTTTGGCTGAATGTGCTCTTCATTCTGGCTAGCTCACGCCCTGGAGCTAGCCAGAATGAAGAGCACATTCAGCCAAAGACTCATCCCCCCCCCCCTCCGACACACCACAAACCGCCTGGGCCGGTCCTTTATACCGGCCGCCATCAGGCTCTACAACAAAGGGCTCGGACGGCCGGCTCTGCTGCCAGAACTTTCATTGTCAGAACTCGGGACTTGAGAACTAGAGACTCATATCACTGGACTATCTTGTATCTTTTTATATTATAATTGTATTTATATTTTATATTGTATCTATAGTGTATATAGATACTGGACTGTATAGGAATGTGAAGCTCTGTACCCCCCCCCCCCCCCCCCCATGCTGCTTTGACACCCGAATTTCCCCAGGGGGATTAATAAAGGATCATCTTATCTTATCAATCTTAAACGAATGCTTGTGTGGCTGTTGGTGGGAGTGGCACTGGCTCACACACAAACGGAAGAGTTTTCACTGCACACAGACCCAGCGGAACTGGCAAGAGGAGTTGTCAGTCACAGGGCAATGTCAAACGCAGGAATACTTAAATATTTAAGTAAACTCCTCATCGTGAGTCGTTCCTCATTTTCATTGGGAAAAGTCTGGGGGTGTTGCAAATTGTGGATTTTATGGTGTTTTTTGTTGTGGATCTATTGTGATGTTTCTTCTTGATCTGCGAAGCCCATGGGGCAATTCATTGTGATTTTGAGCTATACAAATACATTTGATTTGATTTAAAGCCTATGTATGGGAAAGACATTTAAGACGCTTTTAACTCATTCCTCATTTGTCGGGTGAATGGAACGGTTATAAGGATCGGATTGAGAAGCGTCAAATGCTCCCGATGCATGATGTGTGGTGGATTATGTTGGCGACACGATCAACACCAATACTGGGACTCCCAATCAAATAATTGGAATATTCTTTTTGGGGTACATCCTAGTGAAGGTAAGGGCTATTACGATATCAATCTTGCGTTGATCCAACCATGTCTTCACCTCGATCGCAACGTATGTGTGTAACGTTACTCCACAACGTATGCCGTTGGTGACGATCAAAGCATCAAAAAACTACCCCCCCCCCCTTTCATGCATTCATGATGAAACATAATATCAATGATATAGATTTGATTTGGGAATAGTAGCGTGTACAGGCAAGAAACGGCAACGTTTATAGTAGAATTGACGTATAAGGCTATTACTCAGCCTTTCGGGAATTACCCCAGACCACGCTATAACTATACTTATATTCACCACGGTATAACACGGGAACGTATGGATGAAAAAATTTATTCTTTTTCACATATTGAACGATAGATAGGTGATGTCAAATGGGCCATAGTATTGTATCCATAGGTATAATATAGAATATAGTTATAGCTCTACAAACAAGGTGACTCACTCCTATCTTTTAAAGCGTGGCAGTGCTACCACAGGGCCCGTCTAATCCCTGGTGGTCAATGAGTTAAGGCCTAGCATTATGATTATTAAATTGAAGCCTTTTAAGACCCGGTCATGAATATGGCTGTGACTGTACCCTTGAGACACTTGCTGTTTTCCCCCTTTTTCTTTATTGTGGTTTGAAGATTCCCTGATATGGTCAGAAAATAAACGTGTAAATTCACACGTTCAAACCACAATAAAGAAAAAGGGGGGAAACAGCAAGTTGATGATGTCATTTGATAAGGCCATTTCCTCTTCTAGCCAACAACAGGAAGACATACTTGTCTAAAGTGATATCCCAGACTTCAGTTGCTACATGGATTGGTACATGCACAATACACAAATAACACGTACACACTGCAGTAGCAACATTCATTTAATTTGATTATTATAGAGTAAATGAGTTTGAATATGACCACCAGTGATGTCATCGAGGACATCATTGAATCCTTGTGTTGTGCTAATTACAGCTCCATGAAATGATGCAGATGAAAAAATAGCAATACATACAGGGACTGCTATACCTCATAATTTAATTGAGCTGTAATTAACACAACACAAGGATTCAATGTCCCCAATGTAATCACTGGTGGCCATATTCAAACTCATTTACTCTCAAACTAAATGAATGTTTGCAAAACTGTTGGATGTGTGTCATTTTGTCCTTGATGCTGCATGTCGGGTTAAATGTTGAAATTGCGTTTCACCAAAAAGGATTTTATGTTTCGTTAACATTCCAATTTTTTAAAAGCCAAATTGCTAACCCTAAATGGCCAACTCATGTTGCAGAGAATGCACTGATGCTGGTGAACTGATCTGCAATGTTAAGCTATTTCTGGCTAGCGATTTTGCCTGATCAGAGAGAGAAATGTATATTAGAAGGCCTTGTTCACGGGACCACGGCCTGCCTGGACATGAAGCTAGGAGCCGTCTATTAATAGCCCATTCATTTTCCTATAGCTGCAGGAGCTTTTGAAGAGACGAGAGCCCCGGAAATATGTCCCAAGTGAGAGGTCCATCTATGTAGTAAAAATCTATTCACTCCCATACATACAGACCACACCATATTTTTTCACTATGACCCCATACAAGACTTAAGACTAATCATGGTTAGCTGGATTGTAGAGCGCATAAAAAGACAAGTCAGAGCTCAATGCAAGTCCCCCCCCCCTCAATGAAAGTCCCCCCGACCCGACCGCCAAGAACCTTGGTGTTGTCCTTGACAACCAGTTGAACTTCTACGCTCACATCACAGCGACAACCAGAACCTGCTGATTCTTCCTGAGCAACGTCAGAAGGATCCGCCCCGTTCCTGACAAAAGAAGCCACCCAACTCCTCATCCAATCAACAGTCATCTCCTAACCCTAAAATCTAACCCTAATCAAATCAAATTTATTTGTAAGGCCCGACAACACACGTTAATGTCCCCATGGGCCGGACACGTCTTCTTTAAACAAGTCAAGAAGAAACATAACAATAAGTCAAGAACAAAACAAGAACACCATTTAGGTCCAACAAATGCTGTCATGCCCTACTGTCATGCACTTGTCCTAATAAATTACATTGTAGCACTCAACACTTTGATGAACATTGTTACTCAGCTGATAAGAGTTGTACCCTTCCTGCTGACTTGTTGTACAAAACTTGTAAGTCGCTTTGGATAAAAGCGTCAGCAAAATGACAAATCGCTTCAGGCATTGTAAGCCCCTAAACGGCACTATTTGTGCACATGTTCATTACTCATGTTCAAGTCAAGTCAAGAGTTTTAATTGTCACGGCATACAAGTATACAATGAAATGCGGGGGGTCTTGCCCGCAGCGATTGTGCATAATACAATAATAAGAATAGAATAAGAATCCAATAGAACGACATTGTGCAATAATACAAGTAATCAAAGTAGGGCATATCGGTAAATGTACATGAGTTTTTACAGAGCATGGTAGGACATGCTAGGTCCTGTGGTAGTGCAATACACTGTTAGCTACGGATGAGGCACTGGGTCTTTATGTACACTGCTATATTATACAATCTCAAGTTATACTATAGTATTCTTAAAGTGACCTTTCCTTTTGTAAAGTGACCATAAGTGTGAGCGTGTACAGCATGAGTGTGTGTGTGCTCATGTTAAAGTGGCTCCTAGTGTGTGAGCGTGCAGTGTGTGTGTTGTGTGTGTGCTCATGTGTGCTTGTGTGTTCAGAGTTCAGTGTTCAAGGCTCTGATGGCCTGGGGGAAGAAGCTGAGCCGAAGTCTCTCTGTCCTAGTTGCTGGTGTTCGCAGGCGTTTGCCTGACCGCAGCAGGTTGAACAGGCTGTTGTTGGGGTGGTGAGGGTCTTTCATTATTCTGCAGGCTCTGGATTTGCACCTCTTGTTATATAGGACCTGCAGGGGTGGTAGTGCAATACCCGTGGTACGCTCGGCTGAGCGTACCACTCTCTGTAGGGCCTTCTTGTCCTGTGCCGTGCTGTTTCCAGACCAGGCAGTGATGTTTCCAGTCAAGATGCTTTCTACAGCTCTGGAGTAGAAGGACTGGAGTATCTTCCCAGATACTCTGAACTTCCTTAACTGTCTCAGGTGGTAGAGGCGCTGCTTCGCCTTTTTTACGACTGAGTCCATGTCTGTCGTCCATGTCAGATTCTCTGAGATGTGGACCCCCAGGTACTTGAAGCTGCTCACCCTGTCCACGGTAGCCCCGTTTATCCTCAGTGGTGTGTGTGTCCCCTGCTGTCTTCTCCTAAAATCCACGATCAGCTCCTTGGTTTTACCAATGTTCATGAGCAGGCTGTTGTCCTGGCACCAGCGTTCCAGTACCTCAACCTCCTCCCGGTAGCCGGGTAGGCCTTCTCGTCGATGTCCGAGATCAGCCCCACCACCACTGTGTCGTCCGCAAACTTCACTATGGAGTTGGAGCTGAACTTGGCCACACAGTCATGTGTGTATAGTGAGTACAGCAGGGGGCTCAGAACACAGCCCTGGGGGGGACCTGATGCTCAGGGTGATGGTGTTGGAGGTCTGACCCCCCACCCTGACCGCCTGGGGCCTCTCACTCAGAAAGTCCAGTATCCAGGCGCTCAGAGCGGAGCTCAGACCCAGCTCGATCAGCTTGTCCACCAGTCTGGTGGGGATTATGGTGTTGAACGCTGAGCTGTAGTCAATGAACAACAGTCTCACATAGCCCCCCTTCTGGCAGTCTAGGTGAGAGAGGGTGCTGTGCAGTACCTGGGAGACCGCATCATCAGTGGACCTGTTTGGCCTGTATGCAAATTGCATAGGGTCCATATCACTGGGGAGGGAGGCACAAATGTGATCCTTAACCAGCCTCTCAAAACATTTCAACATTTCATGGCCACAGAGGTGAGTGCCATCGGTCTGTAGTCATTGAGACCTGTTGGGGAGGATTTCTTTGGTACCGGGATAATGGTAGACATCTTGAAGCAGGCAGGTACCACGGATTCCGCCAGGGATAGATTAAATATGGTGGTGAACACAGGAGCTAGCTGGTTAGCACAGGACTTAAGTATGCGTCTTGTTATCCCATCTGGGCCAGCAGCCGCATAAATGCTCTTCTCACACTGTGTTCCGTCAATGAGAGAGCGTCCCCGCCCCCCCCGCGGATGCCCCCCCCCTCCACGACAGCCGGCGCACCAGTGACGTCACTAGCCGGTGAGCTAGCGTCGCCGCTGTTTGCACCAAACCGTGCGTAGAAGGAGTTGAGTTTGTCCGCGAGAGAGGCGTCGTCGCTCCCCATTGAGGGGGCGCTGACTTTGTAGTCAGTTATCGTCTGCAGTCCCCGCCATAAGCCTCTTGTGTCATTCTGTGCCATTTGCGCCTCCATCTTGTCAGCAGTTTAACAGCCTTGCGCAGAGTATAGACTGTAGCCTTATACTAGGGATGTCCCGATCACGTTTTTTTGCTCCCGATCCGATCATGTGATTTTGAGTATCTACCGATACAGATCTTTCCCGATCCGATCAAAGAATTTTTTTTTCTTTTTTTTTTATTCAACAAACATGACCATGTTCACGTCTTAAACTCATACTGAGGCCTTAGTTTTGGTTTTAAATTGCATATCATCATTCATTTATTTATTGTCAGAGCAGAAGAATTTTGCCAAAACAAACCAATAGTATCCAGCTGCAGAACGGCAGACCAGCCACACTCTCAGACCCAAACGCATTTCCTTTGATTTAATTATACATCAAATGATTTATGTCAAGGATTGCAATGCCTCGCTTGAATGAAGTTAACTTTTCACCTGGATAACGTCAACATTCAGGGTGAATGTAATGTGAGAAATTGGTGAGACAGTAGGCTGGTCTGCCGTTCTGCAGCTGGATACTATTGGTTTGTTTTGGCAAAATTCTTCTGCTCTGTGTGACAATAAATAAATGAATGATGATATGCAATTTAAAACCAAAACTAAGGCCTCAGTATGAGTTTAAGACGTGAACATGGTCATGTTTGTTGAATAAAAAAAAAAGTTAAAAAAAAGTAAAATAATAATGTCGATCTTGATCTTCGGAAAATCACGTGATCGGCCCCGATCCCGATCACGTGATCGGATCGGGACATCCCTACTTTATACTCTTCCATATTTCCTGTCTCTCTGCCCAGGTTGTAAGCAGTGGTGCGAGTTTTCAGAGCTACTCTGATAGTACTGTCCACCCACGGTTTCTGGTTCGGGAACACCCTCGCCTTTTTTGTGGAGACGATACTATCAGCTAAGGTTGCTATGAAGCTAACAACAGTGTCTGCGCTATGTTGGCTATTGCTTGGAGCCTCTTAATTACAACAGTTTATTAAACCAAAGGAGGAGAAGTACAGCACTCACTGTCTTGTCAACCATCTATGGATGACAAAATTATTTCTTTCAGCAAATCTCTTAGTTACAACAGCACTGTGTCAGTGTTTATAGCTTTAGTATTCATGGGCCTATAGAGGAGAGGAGTGGCTCTTGCTCACTGCCCATACACGTTTGGAAGTGTGTGTGTGGTGGTGATGGCAAAACAGTGTTGTGTTTATAGGTTAAGTATTTAAAGGGGACATATTATGCTTTTTTTATATTTATAGTTCCGATGTATCTCAGAACTGCCTATAAGTTTTCTTTTAAGCCATGCCTCCAGCCAGCATGTGTGGGAGCATCTATTCTTAGCTGTGCATATGTGTGCTCTCACCCTATGAGTTTAGATACACATGAGTGACAGCTTTACAGTAGAGCATTCTTTGGGTGGTGGTAGTCCATTTTTGACACTGTTGAACCTTCCCCAAATGTTCCTGTGGTATCATGGTGTTAGCGGCTCGTTTAAAACCCATGTTGTAGGACTTGGAAGGAGCCGCGCCAATTCAACACGATGACTCATGTAGTCGCTGCTGCACTACTTCGCTCAACATTAACATTAATAACATTAATAACAACTATAAAACTCAAGTGAAATTACAGTGGGTAGCCTAAGGTAAAGAAAGAAATACTGCAAGGACATGACATTAATGCCACCCAAATGCCAAACAAATTGTCTATGGGCTACAATCCAGTACAATAATGAACACAAATAAATTAAAAGTTGATCCTACCGCAACAGAAAGGTATTACTGTCCGCGTCTGTTGGTTTCTTTTTAAATTAGAACATAAACGTGCCTTTGCAGAAACGATAGCTTTGCAGATGTCAATGTTTTCATAATATAATATAAGACCAGGTCCCAAATCAATAAGGTCCAAACTTGTATGGAGACTAGTGAGTGAATCCTATAACGTCTCGAGAGACGAGAATCATAAAATAAAAGATTTAAAAACTCAATCAAATCACTGGTGCACAATGATATTGATTGTCTATTGTTTATCGATATATTAATTTACCCTCTGTGATGAATAAATGGGAAGTGCAGAGAACATTTAGTCAGCGACTCAGTGCATGTGTGTGTGTTCCTGTGGGTTGCCCATCGCATGCGTGTGTGTTAATCTGATGACAATTAAGAATTATACTTAAGGTTTTTTTAATTTAATTTAATTGCCTCACGCCCTCGGTGAGCTTCACTCTGTCATTTGGTCAGTTGGTTGCTTGCTAGGAAGGCTGAATGTGCATAGCGGTCAAAGACTTGGCTACATTTCAGTAAAGTCAAAGATAAGGAAGAGAAATATGTGTTCTGCTACTGTTCTATGTTCATTTCTTAAACCCGCCAGTTCTGTCGTCTTCCCACCAAATCATAGAAATGGAGTGAATAGAATAGAAGTACTTTATTGATCCCGAGGGATATTCAGCACTACAGATCGCTCACAATAAACATTTAGGTAGTCAAAAATCACAAATAAGAATAAAAATACAGGCAGGGTCCAGGGATATACATTCTAAAATATGCTTACGGCCATACCAACCTGAACAAGCCAGATCTCGTCCGATCTCGGAAGCGTCACGTAACCCGGACCATCAACAAATTAATCTTAATTATATTCATAGGACATACTTGACTCCTATAAGATTGAACAGAATGGGACTTAAACAAGACTCCAGATGTTCCTTATGTACAAATGGGGATGAGGGTACATTTATGCACATGTATTGGGATTGCCCACCAGTTAAGATATTCTGGAAAGAAGTGGCCCAGCAATTATCAAATTTCTTATTTCTGAACATACCTGTACACCCCTCTGTATTGCTGTTGAATGATGTTTTTCAGTATGGAGCCCCTATACAGCTAAAGAGATTAGTTTTATCTGGTCTCACAGCGGCTAAAAAGCTGATAGCATCACGATGGTTTCAACCGGAAAAAATGTGTTGGGACTCGGAAGGTATGGGTTCTTACATATCTCGATGTGATCTATCTAGAAATATCTACAGCAAGAATTTTAGGTGTCAGTGAAGCCAAAATTGCAATCTGGTTAGAAGTGGTGGAGAGAATAAAAGCTAGCATATGAATTGTAGTGCCTGGTTAGGAACGAATGATAATGGATGGATTATCCAAGTGGGGGTCCGGGGGGGGGTGGGCGAGCGAGAGCATATGTATGTAGGGTATTAGATAGCAAGTATTAGGTGTATATCTCGTATACTACATTTATTTAAATGGTGATTTCATTGGATCTTTACTGTTAATGCTTGTATGTCTAATTTTATGTTATGTTTAAAAAATTATAAAAAAATAAAATACACATTCTAAAATATACAGCCAAAAATACCCAGTAATATACAGTCAAATGTACAGTAATACGTGTCATTCTGTGCTCAGTGAGGCACAGTGATGCGTTATATAGTCTGATGGCTGATCAATAGTGGTATCTATAAAAGATTGTTAAGCAGTCTCAAAAATGGTATCAATATCAATACAAATTAATGATCCCCATTCCAAAGTGTCAACTAGTTGAAGCACAAGACAGCACTCTTGGGAAGCTTTTTTTTTAAGCCAATCAGTCCCAGTCAGCTCCGGGACTACCGCAAAACACAACGACTGACTTCCCAGTGGACAAATCCTGGCACATCACTGGGGCAGTGCACCGCCAGTCAAAGAGCTGGCTGAGCTCACTCCCGCTAAGCAGTTTAGCGCTACTCTCTTTCACTGTCCCACACAGAAGAGACATGGTACAGTCACACACATACACCATTCAGTAGTGATGATGGTGAATCAACATTGTTCCTCAGTGACACCCAGGGATTTAAGCAGCATGACAATGATGAGCAACAGGCTTGTTCTCTGGTCACTGCGTCACGGTCTACCTGGTTTTCAATTAAATAACTAACAAAAGAAGGTATAGAACAGCCTCCTCGCTGTCTACTAGCCTAACTTTTTGGTGCCTTCAGACTGTTGAATCAAGCTGTGTTTTGTCTTTCAAAATAGGTTTTGTTACATTCACCCACACAACAGGGTATAAAAATCGGTTTAAAAATCAGGGTAGAAAAATTCTGTCAAAAGAAAAAAGAAAGAGTTTCACTCAAATTTAAAGTCATAGGCTACAGGACAGACACATTACGTACTATATTGCTGGATAACTCTGGGTGTCAAAGTAAAATTCCAACAGGCTATGTTTAATGTAATCCACTGCTCTCCATTTAGTTTCCCGGGGAACAGCTCAGACTCACGCTTAACTTTACAAGTCTAGTCTAGTGGTGGGCGTCATGGAAACCATAATCTTACATAATCAGTTACAAGGACGTCTTTTCACGGCAATGAGAGTGTGGTATTCTTGATATTTCTTCTGCTATGGAGTTTAAAAAAAAATTATGGCCAATTTAACACTAGACATCATCCAAAAAATATGGAAATGAAAGTATTAGATGAATGGCATTTGCTGTCATGGGTAGTTCGCCTACTGGCTTTGTTGCCAAGAGAGACGGAATTAAAAACATTTATAAGAAAATATTGTACAAAACCCCAATAATTATGCAGACATGAAATTGGGAGACATGACACATTGAATAGCGCTGTTATTATATAGCTTAATGTGTTCACTGAACTTTGACCAGTCATCGACAACATCGACAATATAATTTTTTAATACAAATGTTATCAGCCAAGTAAAAATAACTAACGTGACATCACACTGTCGTAATAATGTGTAATAGAATAGAAATCCTTTAATAATCCAGAGGGAAATTCGGCACTACAGATCGCTCACATCGAACAACAATAAACATTTAGGTAGTAAATAGGACTAAGAATAAGAATATAATAATATTAAAAATAAGAATAAAATAAAGAATAAAATATGGTCCGGGATATACATTCTGGTATGTATATACATTCTAAAATATACAACTATCCAGCCAAAAATATACAGTAAAATGTACAGTAATAAGTATGAAAATATAAAGTGTCCAGGAAGATTGTGAGAAGTGTACAATTTTCGAAAGTGTCCCAGAACATTTCGCCAGGCTGTAATGACATGGGCAAGGACACTCAATCTACACTTGCATTGGAGCTGGGGGTTGAGAGTTGAAAGCATAGAGAACTAGGGCAAGGGTTATGTGGGTACGGTGTCCAAATACAGCGTCTTGTGTCAACAGTGTCAACAGCTGCTGCAAGCCTCAAACTCGGGACACCAGGCAATCCTCACGGGAACAGCCTTTCTTCAAACTACTCAACTGCAGACCTTCCAAGTTCCAACCAATGGAAACTAGGGATGCACCGATCCGATATTGATATCGGCCCAGATATTACTAAAATAGCTAGATCGAGTATCGGAGACAATTTTAATATATATATATTTTTATAATCTTAAAAAAATATATAATAAATAACAATTCAGTACATTTATATCTATGTGTTAATTTGATACATTTTGTTTCACTAAGTTAGGAAAGTAATGTTTTAAGTCAAGCCTGATGTTGCCTTCCACAAAAGAATGATCCCAGTCTCTTCGGGATACAGTTTATCACAGTGAGGCATACAGTTTATTAATTGAACAATGAGTATCGGTATTGGGACTGAAAAAGTCGGATCGGTGCATCCCTAATGGAAACCAACAGACAAAGACAGATGCCACAAGAACAGAGTTTGTTTCCGTCCACTAATTTACGTACCTCAAACACCCTCTTTTTTATCCTCACTTTTTATGAATGTCAGTTGTGATTGGAGGATCAAGAAAAGAGGGTGAGATAGGTGCTATCTCATTTTTATAGACGGGTTCACTGGAATTCTGTTGCTAGGGGAACAGTTTGGACCCAAAATGTATTTCCGGTCAACTATTGCATTACCTAACATTGCAACAGGAAGTAAACTTGGGGTCCACAAAAAAAGCAGCCCATTACTCCACCACTAAACATACTAGAGACCTAGGGTGACTGTGAGCACCGTTATAGCAGAGTAAGCTCATCATTCTGCATCATCACCACCTACATACAGAACTAGCAGGGGTGGCTACCGGCTACATCATTAGGACTCTTTGCACACCGAGGTGAGAAGTTCACGCACAATGAGCGTGCCGTGTTTTTTTTTTTTTTTTTTTTTTTAAGCACCCACAATAGCTGCTAAAAGCACCACATAGCAGCAGCAGCGGGGTCCATTATTCCACAGCATTGTGTCCTCTAGCTGGTGGAATTTTCTCTCTAGGTTTTCACTGGTCTGTCTGTTTGTGATCCAAACTCAGCTGGTGCCTCAGCACAAATTCCATCTGCATTATGTAAGGGGATGAAGGAATGCTGCCTGGGTTCAGGGTTGAGCTGAACCCGGCTGCCCAGCGGACAGACAGTTGGGAGTTTTAACCAAAAAGGTGCAAAATAGATGGCGCGGGCGGCAAATCGCTCAGGTGTTTACAGAGTGCAGTGAGGCACGTCCACTGCCGACTAAGCGGAGGAGCCTCCGGCGTGAGGCTGCAACTAGGGATGTTAACAATTAATCGAAAATCGATCAATTGATCGTTGATTTACTCAACTTACTATCAAACAATGATATGTTACAATGGTGTCCGTCTCTTATTACATTGTAGCCGTCAGTAGAATAGAGTATTTTCAAAGCATGTTTCAATTAACAGATCGAGGGCGCAATAGAACTATGACAAGGAGGCAACCACCCGTGTCTGGAAAATAAGGGAAAAAGACACGAGCGACAGCGGACTAAGCATTTTTTTTTTTATTATTATTTTTTATTATCTTTTCCCCCCTCCTTTTTCAGATTTTTCTCCCATCCCACTGTTAGTCGTTATGCCAATTCCCAACCCCCTTCCTGGTTGTTGCGCACCCCCCCCCCCCTACTGTTGGTCCGGGAGGCCGGAGACTGTCACATGCTTTCCTCCGACACATGTGCAGCCAGCCGGCAGCCAGCCTGGCAGCGCAGATTCTCACTGGGAGAGTGTAACGTGTGGAAGGTCACACTACCTTTCTCCAGATCCTACCCTCGCTGTGCAGGCGCCCCGACCGAACTGTAGGGGTCGCTGTCCACAACGCCCAGGACCCACCCACGGCTTCCCTCCCCCTAACTCAGCCAAACAAGTTAGTATAGCAATCAGCCCAAGCCAAGGCAATGCTGACTCTCCGGGAGTCGAGACCGCAGCCTCTTGCATTGGTGACGAGCACAATCTCCGCTACGCCACCTGACCGCGTGTGGGAGCATTTTGAGCTGCAACCCACAACTGACCAAAAAAAAATCAGTCTGTGCAATTATAGAAAACGACATGATCAGTATGGTTGACGGCGAAGGATTGTGACAAATGATGCACCTGCTTGAGCTAGCGTACCATATCCCATCCTGAGGCACAAACACATTGTGCATCAAGGAGAGCTACACCGATGCAAAGTTCGGAGTTGCTTGCGCAGCTAGCCAACGTTACCGCTGCTAGCAACTTACGGTTGCATTGATGACAGACAGCTACCCTGCCCCGATGACCGAAAGCTATGTTACAGTCACTTGCTATTATATCACTGAGGACTGGCAAGTTACTACTGCTGTGTTGCGAACAAGAATCTTGCCGGGTCGGCAAACGGCAGACCACCTCGTGAAACAGTTTAAAATACCTGTGATATTCGGGTGTTTACTTTTTTTTTTTTTTTTCATGTTTTACATATATAGTTTTTGTTTTGCATATATATATATATATATATCTATATATATATATATATTTTTTTTTTTATGTTTTAAAATAGTAAACTCATTTGAGTAGTGGAAAAGGGGTAGGATTAAATAAGTGTATACTTCTTCCTACTCCTTTTCGAACATGTAGATTGAGTTGTGTTTTTGCTTTTGTTATTGTTTGTTTGTATTCATTGCATGTTCGAAATAAAGATTTCAAATCCAAATCAAAAATCAAAAAGAAGTCATTCCCCATCCCTGGATAAAATGGCTGGTGGAAAGTCAATGCGGGGAGATTCCCCAGGCTGGCAAATCTGACACACCAGTACTTCTGCATACCCATGACATCTGAGCAAGTGTTTTTAGAGTTTTTGTAGGCTGCTGATTTTCCTCAAGAACAAATAAATCGGGACCCTGTGAGTCAGTCTGAGACAGCCTATTTATGTTCTATGTAGGCTATCTTGTTGCAAAATAATAATATTAATAGCCTCATTAAAAAATTATCTTGTTGCCTTGTTAGTAGAGTTGGTTGTTTTCAGCATCTTATACACATCTGTTATTCAGTTAGGCCTATTGCGACATTTCGTTTATTTATTGAGTTAATATCGAACAATGTTTGGAATTTTTTTTAGTTTGTTAAATACATGCTCTTGATTTTTTAAGTTTTGTTGTTGTAGCCACATATGCAGTGCATGCCTGCTTTTAGTTACAATTAATCAATTAATTGATCGTTAACGTTATCACTGATTGATTCAGGAACGTGATTACAATTTGCAACCCTAGTGCAAACACACGCCTAACCCCAAACGATAAGGTTCCACCGGAGTTGACCTCATACATAAACTAAAAACAAGAGTGGGAAGGCTAAACACTAAACGAGTATCACAGTCAGAGCCCAGTAGAATGACGTGCCCAAGAAAATGCAAAACTCCCTTTTCATACATTTTTTTATGGTTTGCACACCATAGTGGCGACAGTGGCTCAGGAGGTAGAGCAGTCGTCTGGCAATCCGGAGGTTCCCGGTTCGATTCCCGCTCCTGGGCAGCGTGTCGATGTGTCCTTGAGCAAGACACTTAACCCCTAATTGCTCCCGATGAGCAGGTTGGCACCTTGCATGGTTGCCTCCACCGTCGGTGTGTGAATGGGTAATATGTAAGTAACAAATTGTAAAGCGCTTTGGATAAAAGCGCTATATAAAAAAGCAGCCATTTACCATTTAGAACACAAACTGGCACGCTACCCAGCTGTTTGGCTCCCCCCCACAGTGAACATTTGTGTGTTTTTCTATTTGTTTATTAATAACACAAACACAAAATGCTGCCCCATATGGACCATACATTTTTATACTTATAGTCCTAGGCTATATTCTAATCGTTAGTATTACTGGTATTGTATAAGGGTTTGGAATCAATTATAGGCTTATCAGCCACATTGGCTGGCCAAGAAAATAATGGCTAGCCCCCATTGTTCCCTGTGTGCAACACTACCAGGAAGACATCAAACACCCACTAGAGTGGGTCTGAAAAGGAGGGGATGGGGGTGTGTTTGGTGAAACAGGTCCTGTGCTGTAGGCTGTACTGTGTCGACGCTCGAGGCGCTGCAGGCAGCCATGGCATGAAGCTGCTCAGCTGGCACCAACACCAAATGTTGGAGAGAAACAAACACCCAGTTGTGCATCAGGCTCTGTGGTATAAATAGTCACACGATAACTGGTAGTTGGATCCTAAAGGAACCAGTACACATTAGAGGATGACATCTTTTTGGGATTCCCGCGGGATTCCCACAGGATGGGAGTCAATTTCACTTTGAATCCCGTGATTGGGCAGGACCGGGAGTAAAAGTCAACGGGAGCAGAAGGGAGTGGGAACTATGACAACAAAATCAACAGGATTTGGACGGGAGTGATATGTCGATGCATCACTAATGTAAATGTTTGGTGGTTTTATATTTAACTAAGGCAGACATCAGGGCTGTACAGCATGCTATGAAAAAATCGGTCTGTGAGATGAATGAATTTACTGCACTAGCACCCGTGCGATAGACATTCGGTTCATATCGATACTCTTGTTTTGAAAATCCTGTGGCAGGTCTCATTTCCGCCCAAGCGCAGCTCCAGCCATAATATCTATGGCTCCGGCAGCTAACAACGTTCGGTTCATATCGATACTCTTATTTTGAAAATCCTGTGGCAGGTCTAATTTCCGCCCAAGCGCAGCTCCAGCCATAATATCTATGGCTCCGGCAGCTAACAACGTTCGGTTCATATCGATACTCTTATTTTGAAAATCCTGTGGCAGGTCTAATTTCCGCCCAAGCGCAGCTCCGGCAGCATAGCGTGCTATATTATGTTAGAGTGTGCATTTTGCGACCAGGAAATAAGTCCCTGCCTGTTTTTCCCCGCAACGCTTCCAATGCATCTTACATGTTTTGCATCCTCACCAAAACTAACTAGTTAGCTGCTACCGGTAACTAAGCTAAGCTAACCCGGCTCAGAGGCAGAGAAAACAGTGAGGAAAGGGAGGGGGCGGGGGAGCCTCAGCCTCTCTGTCCCTCTCTCTACGTCAATGATTTTAAGTAGGTGAGGTCAAAGGAGTTTGATTAGGGCTGGGCGATATAACGATAACGATAAATATCGCGATATATTTTAATAATCGATATCGAATATCGAAATAAAATAAAAATCGATTTTTTTTTCTTCTTTTTTGCCTGCAACAGGGCAGTTTTAAAACCAGAGACAGTGGACAGACTTGTCTTTCTTGCCTGCAACTTAAAGTAATGGCTTTGCTTGTCCAAATGACAATACTGACCAAATTGAGATTTATTTTTCTCTTGTCCATTTATTTTGTTTGCTTTCTAATTTAAAATACAGTTTGAAACCGTCTGTACACAGTAGGCTATTTGTGCTAGCAGAACTAGACTCCAGTCACGAGTCACGGTGCACATGTGCGGTGGTTTGTCCACCAAAAAAGCGCCAAAAGATCGAAAATAAACTAGTAGAGCCAGAACTGTTCAACTCCCCTGGAGCCACAGCCAGCAGAGAAGCCGGTTTACTTTTGCTTTTAAACCAGCTGCAGCCTGAGAACTGGAGTGTGAGGGGATGTAACACTAAAGATGGCGGCAATGACAAAGAATTGCTGCAAAATAAACATACACATGTTGTTTATAAAAAAAAAAAAAAAAAAAAAAAAAAGTTTTTTATACTTATAACAATTCGATAATTATCGATATCGAGAAATATGATAACATTATCATATCGTTATCGCGATATGATTTTTTTCCATATCGCCCAGCCCTAAGTTTGATAGTATTTACTGAGGATGGCCAGATAATGTTGATATTTAAACATAACAAATATAATACATAATAAATGTATACATGATCATGCAACATAAAAAAAATATTAGGAACTGTTTGGGAGAGGGAGGTAGGGAGGGGTTTTAGGTTGCGAGTTCCAAAAAATGAAACTTAGTTATATCAAGTTTAAAGCTCAATATATCAAAATGTGGCACTTTACAGTGAACAGGAGGTCTATTTGTATTAAAAACAATAGATTGTTTTTCATTTAAATGTCTGGAAGAGCTAAATTTATTTTTCTCAAATTATATTTTCGTTACCTTTTTTGAGTTGATCTAAATGTTACTGATTGTGTTAAATGGGCTTATGATATCGTCTCATATCGATTGCAGGCACCTGCATCATATCGTATCGTGGCAGACTTTGTGATATCGGCAAATATCGTATCGTTGTCCAAAGAATCTATATCATATCGTGATGAAACTGGTGATTCCCACCCCTAGTAGAGTCCATACATCCAACACCAAATCCCATAATTCCTTACACGTAACATGTCTGGCTGTGTGACGTCAACTTGTCAGCATGAAAATGACAGCCAAACATGGCACTGCAAATAAATAACACAAATACAATAGGCACTGCATATTTTATACTGAGGAAGAAAAACGGAGCAGAATTGGTAAACGGGAGTGGGATTCTATAAAAGTTTGGCTCGGATTGGGATAAGATTTTTTCTAAACTCTCACTTGGGATTGGGATGGGATGGGATTATTTCTGTGGGAGTGGGAAGGAGCGGGAGTCAAAATCCACTCACATGTCACTGTCAGCCTCTAGTACACATACAGGAAACACGTTTTCCTCAGGAAACAGGCTCTTTGAGCTTCAACAAAGGCTGCAATTTCCGAACATTACACTCTACATTTAACTGTGCTGATCTTCTCAAATCTACCTCTACAACTACAAATGATGGCAGAGTGCCTACTGAATTGACTGAGTAGTGTGCCGTCACATAACTTTTAAATCATAAATGCAATGCCAGTTGCTATGGGCCAGCGTCGTTTCAGTAAAAGCCAAGGTATGGCAAGGAGGGAGGGTGGCTGTTGCGGCCGGTGCTACTTAAGGCCTCTGCATGCTACAGAAACTTCAAAGCAACTGCACCACAACATCGACAAAGCAACGGTGTTGCAGACACTCTACCTTTATGCTTCTGCAAAATCAACGCGCAGCCTATGTAACATTGTACCCCGTACGTAGCTAGGTTCCCTAGATAGATGACGCTTCCCTTCTCAACCAACCCATTGATAACAGGCAGAAGAATAAGCATCGTTTTTACTTCCGGGCGGGGGGTTTCAAAATAAAAGAGCGAGTCTAAAAGCACCGTAAATACGTTTATTTTTTTACAATATCTAACGTTACACGAACCTAAACTAATCTAAAGTTAGTTTAGGTTCGTGTTAACGTTAGATAATGTACAAAATAAACCTATTTCCGGTGCTTTTAGTCGTCGCTCTTTTATTTTGAAATCCCCCGACCGGAAGTATTATAGTGTCTGTTGCTAGCAGCTTAACTTTTGTCAGCCGGTTCTGTGCTTCAACGTAACTTCATTAGTTTCCAATGGAGAGGAGAGAAAGACCGGCTCACATGCAGCTCAAACTACCTGTTGGAATAAATTAATTGATTGATGTTTAACTTGTCCCTGTGTGTGTCCAGTCATTTCGACTAGCAAACGTTGTATTTAACATTACCTCAGGATACCATTGTATTTAGTTGGTTAGCTATGTAGCTAATGTGGATAGCATTTTGAATATCACCAATACTAGCTGGCTGGCTACAGCTTTATTTACTAAATTATGGAGGCTTTTTAATCGTCAAGGTAAGAGAGGATTTGTCATGATCAACTGAAGGCGTATGCTATGGAACAATATGTGCTTGGGTTTTCAGAAAAAGGCCAGTTATGACGCTAATTATTTAGCTAATATTGATAGCATAGCTTGCTGCCTACAACAATGGCGGATGGTATTCCTCGCTGACCAATATTATTCTATGACAGCCCCGCCCCCATTCACTACCAACCAATCACTGCTACGCAATACCAACGCAACGGGTCTTTAGATTAGATTTTGGACACAGGTACGCAACGCCCAAGCAACACAGTCTACAAGACTGTCTGCAACAAGCGCGCTGAAATCGCGCCGATGTTGTGTTGAAGTTGCTTTGAATTTGCTGTAGCATGTAGAGGCCTTAAGGCCATGTCCAGACGAAAAAGATTTTGATCTTTTCAGTTTTAATTTTAAAAAAGGTTTCCGTAAAAACGAAATTGCCTCGAGAAATAAGAGTGCGTGCCACAAATTTACAAAATACATTTCTTTCCTGTTTTAGACATCGCTCTTTTATTTTGAAACCCCCCGACCGGAAGTGTTATCGTTGTTTGTTGTTGTGTTGTCCGGTTCTGTGCTTTTGAGCTAACGTAACGTTAGTTTCCAAAGGAGAGGAGGGAGACCGCGCAGCTCAAACTACCGGTTGTATTAAAGTAATTGATTGATGTTTAACTTGTCCCTGTGTCCAGTCCTTTCGACTAGCAAACGTTGTCTGTATTTAACGTTACCTCAGGATACCACTGTCTATTGTATTTAGTTGGTTAGCTATTTAGCTAATGTTGATAGCATTGAATAGCATCAACGCTAGCTGGCTGGCTACAGCTCAACACCAGCCATGGGAATACTATTTACTAAATTATGGAGGCTTTTTAATCGTCACAGTAAGAGAGGATTTGTCATGATCAACTGAAGGCGTATGCTATGGAACAATATGTGCTTGGCTACTACTTGGGTTTTCAGAAAAAGGCCAGCTATGTGATGCTAATCTCTAGCTAGTATCGTGTATTTCATCACAGTAGCCTCCCGGTGTTTAATAAACACTTCTAGCTAGGACATATATGTATCGTGTTTATTTTTTGTTGGCTGGGTTTGCGCATGCGGATTAAGGGAGATGTCAATCTGTTGTCGATGGTGGTAGTACAGGCGCAGTACATTTAGCTGTAAAAGCCTGATCAAGCTCAATAGCTTCTGTAACACGAACGCAACTACTATGTACGATGCCATTGTTGTGGTGTTGGCTGAGTTTGAAAAAAATAAATCAGTTGTGCAATAGTCAATTTTGGTGAGTTGTTTCTATACAATTCACTTATGACAAGTCATAACGCTGCGCGAGTCTCAAGTTTCAAGTTTCAAGTTTCTTTAATAGTTGTCATACAGAAGTACAGAATACTTTTGTACAAAATGCTTCTTACTGTTGCGCTCCAGAGACTGTGCATGACAAGATAAGTATGAAATAAAAACATAGTAAAAATTAGAAGAAAAAAAAAAGAGGTCACAGTGTTCAGTTTAGACATATGTACAATGTTCGTAGACGTAGTTACCATACAATATACAATACTGTGCAGTGTACTAATATACAATACTATATAGTGCAAGGCATAAATGGACGAGGTGCAGTTTAGGTACAATTCACAGTAGGTGTACGAGTTGTAGTGCAAATCCTTTATCAATAAATATAAAGTGTAAGTGTGTTTGTGTGATCTAAAGTGTGGAGAGTGGGTGCTGCAGTGTGTTGTTTGTTTGAGTGAGTGTGTGTGTGCGTGTGGGTGTGTGTGCTGTGTGCATTTGATGGTTGTTGCATAGTGATTATTGTTCGTTTAGCGATTATTGTTCGTTTAGCAGCCTGATGGCCTGGGGATAGAAGCTCCTTCTGAGTCTTTCTGTGCTCGCCATAAGACTCCGGTATCGCTTGCCTGACGGCAGCAGTTCAAAGAGGCAGTTGTTCGGGTGGCTCGAGTCCTTAATAATTCTCTTAGCCTTCCCCTTGCACCGCTTGTTGTAAATGTTCTGGAGGGTGGGAAGCCCCCCTCTAATTGTGCGTTCGGCTGAACGTGTCACTCTTTGTAGTCTGCTACGGTCTTGTGCAGTGCTATTCCCAAACCAGGAGGTGATGTTGCCGGTCAGGATGCTCTCTATTGTACATGAGTAGAAGTTCCTAAGGATCTTCTGACTGACTTGGAACTTCCTTAGGCGCCTGAGGAAGTAGAGGCGTTGTCGTGCCTTCTTCACAACACTGTCAATGTGTGTGGTCCATGTCAAGTCCTCGGATATGTGGGCTCCGAGGTACTTGAAACTGTTCACTCTCTCAACTGGTGCCCCGTCGATGCTGAGGGGGCTGTAGTCCTTGACCCCCGACCTCCTGAAGTCCACAATCATCTCTTTTGTTTTGCTGACGTTCAGGGAGAGGCAGTTCTCCTGACACCACTGTGACAGGTTCTCTACCTCTTCCAGGTAGGCCCTTTCGTCGTTGGCAGAGATCAGGCCCACCACTACTGTGTCATCAGCAAATTTGATGATGGTGTTGTTGTTCCGCTGTGCTACGCAGTCATGTGTGTACAGGGAGTAGAGGAGGGGGCTCAGAACACAGCCCTGGGGGGCCCCTATGTTGAGCGTGATGGATGAGGAGGTGCAGTTGCCGGCTCTTACCACCTGGGGTCTGCCCGTCAGGAAGTCCAGGACCCACTGGCACAGGTCATAGTTCAAGCCCAGGTCCCTGAGCTTGGCTATGAGTTTGGAGGGGACTATGGTATTGAATGCTGAGCTGTAGTCGATGAACAGCATTCTCACATAGTTCCCCTTCCTCTTGTCCAGATGTGATGCTGCTGTGTGCAGCACATGGGCTATGGCGTCCTCCGTGGACCTGTTGGGGCGATATGCAAATTGCAGAGGGTCCAGGTTGATGGGGAGGGAGGAACAACGCTCGGAACGTGCGTTGTGTGTGTGAGAGAGAAAAAAATAAAAGGAGAGCGAGAGCTCTATTTATTATCTACAGCAGGCATGGCCACTGCCAGTCCACCCTCATTTCACTGTCTGTATGCGCCCCCTAGGGATGGGTACCGAATTCGGTACTTTTAAAAAGGTACTTACCGAAACACGTCGGTACTACAGAGTATCGATTCACGTGAGATAAAAAAATAATAAAAAAAAATAAATACACCTTTTTATTTATTTGTTTAGCCTTTTTTCTTTTCATGTTAACGTTCACACGCACAATATAAGCTTACCTAGGATTTGACTTGATTCAACAACAAAGCAGTCGGGGCAATGGCAAGCCGAAAACTGTCGAAAGTGTAGTTATTTGAAGTTTGGATTTTTATTTTTTTCACGACTGAGGTAGGTAGATTACATTTTTAGAGACTAAAGTGAACCGAAAAAAGGTACCGTTGGGTACCGGTATCGATTCACAGGTACCGGTACTGTATCGGTTCAAATGTTAACTGTACCCATCCCTAGCGCCCCCAGACATGAAGACCCTGATCAGATAGGCCAAATTTATTTGCTTGACCCATTTACATTGGCTGCGAAGATACATTGGCCTGAGCTATGCCTATTGTTATGCAAAGACAGGTATTCAGGTGGGTACTTGGCGGCTTGGTTGTTTATTCTGAGACAAAGAGCAGCCACCTCTGTCTGGCGTTCAACTACAACGTGGCAGTGCGCGTCACAAATGACAAGCAAATTAGATGATTTTGTCACAAGCCAAGCTATGGCAAGTGCCATACCTTGCCATACCAAAACGACGGCCCTGCTATGGGCTTATGGGTTAAACATGCTAAAAATAATATATTTGGGCCTGCATGCAATCCTTCCCCAATTCTGAATTAGTTGGTCTAGAGAAAAACAAGCCACGTTCAATGGTTCCTTATAAATATTCAATGCAGCGCAACAACAAGGCTATGAATATTCTGCAGGAGTAATTCACCCATGAGATGCTGTGATGTGGTCTTGCACACAGAAGGGGGGGGGTCCTCTAGATTCCCCTGCATGGCCTGGCCGCGTCTCTACAATTCGTAGCCGCATTTCTGCAGACCCCTCTCTGATTGGTTGAACTCCATTTTTGCAGACCCCTCCCATTTTTGCAGACCCCTCTCTGATTGGTTGAGCGAAGCCCCTCTCTGATTGGCCCCCCGCATGAGCCGAGACAGGCTCCTCTAGCCAGGAGTCGAAACTCCGTTAACTCCAGAGAGAGAGGCTGAACGCCATTTATACGCATGGAAGTATTGATTACGCCATAACGAATCATTAAAAGATATATACCGTTAACTGGAATATGTTGTGTGTGCCTTTACACATGTTGGATAGGATTATGTAATTGGTTTGTATAGCGTCGCGTATAACGTTATTTCGCGTGACTTCACGGTTTATTCACATTTCACAATTCATCGTCGTGTTTACATCAGGGTCCCCCATGTTCAATTCATGATAACATATATGACATACAGGTAGACAGATGGACAGTACTGCTACATCTAGACATTTATGACATACCAGATTTTGAACTTGTGGTAGGCCTAGACATTTTCAATTCATCGTCTTGTTTACATCAGGGTCCCCCATGTTCAATTCATGATAACATATATGACATACAGGTAGACAGATAGACAGTACTGCTACATCTAGACATTTATGACATACCAGATTTACAAATACAGTACTGTTTGTGATACAAAAAGAGTCCAGAAAAGAAAGGCTATACATTTGACGTAGAAACTGTACATTGGAGGAGGTTGGGTGGGTGGGGGGGACTATACATTGCTTCTTCTAAGTGTCTATGCTTTTTTTTGTCAGTATTTACTGGCTTTCAAAAAAATAACATCTTGTTGCTTGTGTGTTGAAGGACTTTTACCGAAGGGTTACACATATCATGTCTGCACGTACAGACGTGCGGTGAACCCATCCTGGACCTGCGTTGACCATACCTCTTTTGAGGCCACTGTGCGAATGACTCACCAGTCTGAGGAGGAGATCCTGGTGTGGGCAAGGTCGATGCAGGTCACCTGGAGAGTGGCCCATACATATATGTCATATATGTTATCATGAATTGAACATGGGGGACCCTGATGTAAACAAGACGATGAATTGAAAATGTCTAGGCCTACCACAAGTTCAAAATCTGGTATGTCATAAATGTCTAGATGTAGCAGTACTGTCCATCTGTCTACCTGTATGTCATATATGTTATCATGAATTGAACATGGGGGACCCTGATGTAAACAAGATGATGAATTGAAAATGTCTAGGCTAATAAACAACTTGTGACAAATAACTCTTGACTTGACCACCAGCCTCTCTCTCTTAAGGCATTAACTGGGTTAATTAATCTAAATGTTATATTGTAACTGTCTAGTTATTGATTGATTGAATTGATTGAAAACTTTATTAACAGATTGCAGAATGGGTATACAGTACACAGTACAGCTCAATACATACAATTGTTAAGGGAATGCAGACCCCAGAGAAAGACTTTCGTCTTGTTTACATCAGGGTCCCCCATTTTCAATTCATCGTAACATATGACATACAGATAGACAACTGGGTTAATCTAAATGTTACATTGTACAGTAAGTGGGGAGTGTAAACAAGTTGACCGCTGGCTGTGTTGTGAAATGTGAATAAACCGTGAAGTCACGCGAAATAACGTTATACGCGACGCTATACAAACCAATTACATAATCCTATCCAACATGTGTAAAGGCACACACAACATATTCCAGTTAACGGTATATTTTTTTAATGATTCGTTATGGCGTAATCAATACTTCCATGCGTATAAATTGCGTTCAGCCTCTCTCTCTGGAGTTAACGGAGTTCAGTTTCGACTCCTGGCTAGAGGAGCTTGTCTCGGCTCATGCGGGGGGGCAATCAGAGAGGGGCTTCGCTCAACCAATCAGAGAGGGGTCTGCAGAAATGGGAGGGGTCTGCAAAAATAGAGTTCAACCAATCAGAGAGGGGTCTGCAGAAATGCGGCTACGAATTGTAGAGACGCGGCCTGGCCAGTGAGCAGCCTTTTGTTCTCTTCTATTCTCTCCTATAATGAAGCCAGGCACACCATGAGCTGTGGGCATTAGGCCGAGATGATCAGGGGGCACATAGCATGGCCTGAGATTCCAATTAGAGCTGTGAATCTTCACTGGCCTCACGAGTAGATTACGATTCAGCTGTCCACGTTTCGATTCTACGATGCAGCTCAATAATATCAAGTTTCAAGTTTCTTTAATAGTTGTCATACAGAAGTACAGAATACTTTCATACAAAATGCTTCTTACTGTTACGCTCCAGAGACTGTGCTAGACAAGATAGTATCAAACATAGTATACATGTAATTTAGAAGAAGAAAAAGAGGTCACAGTGTTCGGTATAGACATATGTACAATGTTCTGAGTTACCATATAATATACAATACTATGCAGTGTACTAATGTACAGTACTATCTAGTGCAAAGCAGAAATGGGATGAGGTACAATTAGGTACAATTTACAGTAAGGTCTACGAGTTGTAGTGCCATCCTTCATCAATAAATATAAAGTGTGGGGAGTGGGTGCTACAGTGTGTTTGTTTAAAGTGGGTGTGTGCTATAAAGTGTGTGGAGTGGGTGCTACAGTGTGTTTGTTTAAGTGAGTGTGTGCGTGTGGATGTGTGTGCTATGTGCGTTTGGTGGTGGTTGTTGTTGTGTAGTGTTCATTCATTGTTCGTTTAGCAGCCTGATGGCCTGGGGATAGAAGCTTCTTCTGAGTCTTTCTGTGCTCGCCTTGAGACTCCGGTATCGCTTGCCTGACCGCACCAATATATTACATTCTCAATTTTATAATCTATATTACTGCACAATCATGGCTACTTTTTCATCAATTAATACAAGCAGTCAGATAAATTAACTTTTATTTAGAAAGTTCTTAAATTAAATCATAATGTAAAAATAAATGTCTTTACTAGTGTTGCATGATACACAGATACTAGAAAGGTATCTCGATACCCAGCTGTTAAAAACGGTTCAATATTCAATTTTATTAGTATCAATAGTTTTAGAATAGCCTGATGCTGTATTTTCTATGAGTTGAGTGGATGCATGACCGGAACACTAGCTTCGCGTAGTGGGCGTGTCAACAGTTTGGATTAAACCAAGTTGTATGCACTATGCACAGTATGCAGTGATGAACAGTCTTCCCCAGCGGAACACAAGTTACTTAACGTTACACAGATCACGCTATGCATGCTTAGCTTGCTAACGTTAAGATAGCAGGAGCCGTCTGCCAACAAATATGTTTTGGATTCACAAAATGGATTACCATCCAAACATTATTGAAGACTCCTGTGACCAGTAAGTAGGTACTACGTACGCCTAACTTTTAATAACCATTTTTCATGCAGCAATATGTGCAAATGTTCTACGTTATATGCTGTGCGCTATGTGCCTAAAGTCAAGACTCGACAGTGCGAGCGTTTAACTCGCATTAGCGACAGAAATAGCAAACCGTATAAATTTTTTTAACACATCAACGTTAGTAGTAGGCTAGAATAATCAATTATGTTACGTCACTGCATGGATGCAGAATCGTCCCATGTCGCGAATCGAGAAATTCCTCTAGTACTAGGCTCTTACTACAATCATGTCAGCTAGTTTTCCTCTAGTACTACAATCATGTCAGCTAGTTTTCCTCTAGTACTACAATCATGTCAGCTAGTTTTCCTCTAGTACTACAATCATGTCAGCTAGTTTCCTCTAGTACTACAATCATGTCAGCTAGTTTCCCTCTAGTACTACAATCATGTCAGCTAGTTTCCTCTAGTACTACAATCATGTCAGCTAGTGTTCCTCTAGTACTAGGCTCTTACTACAATCATGTCAGCTAGTTTCCTCTAGTACTACAATCATGTCAGCTAGTGTTCCTATAGTACTAGGCTTGTCGTGTGAGGTTGTGCACAAATTGCAGCTTGTATCATTAAGATCTGGGTGTGACACAGAGCAGATGACAAGTTGGTACATAAGATTAGTTTGCTTAATAGGAGTATGACACTCACACTAACAGTCAGTTTAATTAATTGGCGTTGTCGGCAGGACACCAGTCAGTTTAATTAATACACCAGATGATCCCCAATAAGAGTCCTCTAATCAAAACCAAGACTTGGGAACCACAGCTCCGTCTAGTAGTTAGAGCCACTGCTGCGGGTTAGTATGCAATGTGCTGAAAAGCTTAGGATCCTTATTGAGGATTCCCTGTGTGATGAGTAAAACAAAAGCAGGGTGTTTTGTTCATAGTTATCTAGCTTCTTGATGCGTGTATGTGTGAAACTTTATTTTGGATGATGTGCTGCATAATATGTGTATATAAAGGCAGCGCGCCGTAAGCTTGGTGCTGTTTAAACGTTACGTACTGCGGCCTCTATAGGCCACGCAATAGAGTTAGCTGTTTTCCAACAATAGTATGGCTGACTATTTAAAAACAACGTTAGATTTCAAATTGGACGTCTAAGCTTGAACATGGTGCCTGTCAGAGCTATTTGTTTTGGGTATATTACTGTGTGCTTGGTAGACTGACAATTGTTACCCCGAGAGTGAGGCGAGGTGGAGTGTACCACGATTATATTGGAGATATTATTTTTAGTTCAGGCAACAGTTCCGAAAGAAAGGAGAGGACTGGGGTTTTTGGGAAATCTCAAAGATATTTTAAAACGCTGCTCTATTTTTATAATGGGGATATTTTCTCACAAGGGGGCAGGAATTGGGACTGTGCGTGGGGGAATTTACCTGTTGTCAGAAGAAGAGACAGCTGTTTTGCTTGTTTGTAACTGGTTTCCTAAATACCTTATCGCAGTGCTTCTCAAACTTTTTCTGTCAGGCCCCCCTTTGGCGGACCAAAATATTTTGCCCCCCCCCCCCCCCCCCCCACACACAAAAGTCATGAAATGGGCCATGTTTTAATTTATTGAAATAACACCAATATCGTGACCTTTCAAATTGACCCTATATTTTGTTTTCAGAGCTGTCATGGATGAAAAGCCAGCTTCACACAGATACTGTATGTGGTGCTGAATGGTATCAACACCTTAACTGCTGCATCATGAGATACTTGGTACTCAGCACCACACTCTGAAACTAGCTCTCCAGGTGGTATCAGATGAGATTTCAAAGAGTTCTTCCAAGAGTTTGGATGGAGATGTGTCAGGAAGCTTTGTCTCAATGTTGTCTGTAAAGTTTTTTTTATCCAGAGTAACTTGGTGATCCTTTTCTGTGTTTTATTAAATAATGATTTTCAGATTTTGAGAAATGGTATTTTCATGGAGAACAGTGCAGCTGCAACAGATAGCACTTTAGTGATAATTTTCTGTAATTTTTTTTATTTATTTTTTAAAATAAATCTCAAGGCCCCCCACTTTGAGAAACACTGCCTTATCGGGTCAAAACTGTTAAATATTTAGAGGGAACTGACTTTTCTACCATTTTATTTTGTGATATTGTATGGGAGAGGCAACGTGAGCTGCTCTGTTCATGGAGCTATTGCAAAATAAGAGAGAAGGTTTTTTACACTGTACTAAGTTAAGTCTGTCTATTGTTTTATTACAGGTTCAAAACTGTCAGGTATTAAACTGTGTGTGTATCAAACAAGAGGAACTGTCTGTCAGGTTTTAAAACTGTGTAGGACCCAGGCCTAGAACTGTACCCTGAGAAAGGGAACTGCACCCAGAGAGGAAGGTTTGCCCTGCAGGAGTTTTCTTTTTGGGTTGGAGGGGTATCGAACAGGAGGGAAGACTGTCATGTTTTAAACTGTGGATACTGAACAGAGGTTGAGACGGCTTTTGAACTGTTTAACAATATTTCAGAACAACTTTATTGCACTGTAGACACTATGATTTGGATGAAAGAAATGTGATAACGGGCAAAAAATTTTAAAGCGTGGTTGAGAAAGAGGATTACACTTGTTACCCGATGGTTTTTCTATCGTTTCTCAATATTGGTACGTCCCGGATGTATTAGGGGGGATTAGCCTCGTGCCTTATAGACGGGAGATAGCTGTGTTTAAGGGTACTTTCTCATGGGGTTCATGGACAGGGAAGGCACTGTTCTAAAGGGTTAATTCCATTTTTGTTTGTCTGTACTATAAGGGTTTTTTTGTCTCACAAGGAGGCGGGAATGCGGGACTGTGCGTCGGGAGAATTTACCTATGTTTTTCAGACCTACCGTCATTTGCCATTCAGTCTCTATTTTGACCTGTTCAGTACTTGCATGTTTAGTGGCTGCTAGCAACGGCGATCATCTAATTTCATGTGACCTGCAGACATCATTATGACCCGTTTGCCGACGAGACTCTAAGGGCCTTTTCTCACTCACCCTATTCGTTTCTATTTCGTTCCGTTCTGCCCGTTCCGAGATCTGATGCGAACTCCCCCCCCCTCTCCCCCCTCTAGTTTGTGTACACACTTCAGTCTGGGTGCGCTCTGGGTTTTGTTTACGGTTTGCGTTTTGAGCTTGTAAGCTTGCCATAGTCGATGATGTCACGCTCGAAATGTAAACACAGGAAGTGTTAACACGGAGACTGGGGAATGGATGTTGATATAAAGAAACAAATAACTAATAAATATGAAGTTATATTTGAACCTCTGTTGTCAAGCCTTGTCAATATAACCCACCCCCCTTTTCTCACGAATGGAACTCTGTTGTAGAGTCCGCTTTTGATCGTTTTGCAGGGTTAACAATAACGCTAAGCTAACGGCTACCGCTAGTTAGCTTTATAACCTTTTACTAGTGTTGGGGAAAATGTGTATGGGGTGGACTAGTTTAATATAGGTCAACTAGCAGTGCTGAAAGACGGTCTGGCTGACGTTCTTAAAACAACTTGGACAGAGGGACATTTCAGGACGGCACGTTGTGTGCTGGTAATCTCGGACATCGTATCGCTTTCATATCTTGTTCTTTTCTCTCTTTCATACATACACAGCACACACACACAGACACAGGTACAGCACACACACACAGACACACGGACACACACATACACAGCACACACACACAGACACAGCACACACACACACAGACACACACAGTCACACACACACACAGACACAGCACACAGACACACAGACACACACAGTCACACAGACACACACACACACACACAGACACACACAGTCGCACAGACATACACACCGACACACACACACACATTCCCTGTGACACAATACACACATACAATACACATACGTCTGTACGCAGACGCACACACACACACAGACACACACACACACACACACACACACATCTCACTCTCTCTTCAATGTTCTTAAATGTTTTACATCATATCGTGGGTGTACATCATATCTTGTTATCTCTCTTCATGTTCTTAATGTTCTTATCTCTCTCCGATGTTAAATCTACGTATCATCTTAATGTACGTCATGTCAGATCTGACATGATATGATACGTCATCATATCTGTCATGGGGGGGCAGGACTGAGAGGGGATTTAGGGGTCGAGCAGAGGATCACCACAGCTTGAACAAAAAACACTCCTCTCAATCCCTCTGCTCGTCCCCTAAATCCCCTCTCAGTCCTGCCCCCCCATGACAGATATGATGACGTATCATATCATGTCAGATCTGACATGACGTACATTAAGATGATACATAGATTTAACATCGGAGAGAGATAAGAACATTAAGAACATGAAGAGAGATAACAAGATATGATGTACACCCACGATATGATGTAAAACATTTAAGAACATTGAAGAGAGAGTGAGATGTGTGTGTGTGTGTGTGTGTGTGTGTGTGTGTATGTGTGTGTGTGTCTGTGTGTGTGTGCGTCTGCGTACAGACGTATGTGTATTGTATGTGTGTATTGTGTCACAGGGAATGTGTGTGTGTGTGTGTGTCGGTGTGTATGTCTGTGCGACTGTGTGTGTCTGTGTGTGTGTGTGTGTGTCTGTGTGACTGTGTGTGTCTGTGTGTCTGTGTGTGTGTGCTGTGTCTGTGTGTGTGTGTGTCTGTGTGACTGTGTGTGTCTGTGTGTCTGTGTGTGTGTGCTGTGTCTGTGTGTGTGTGCTGTGTATGTGTGTGTCCGTGTGTCTGTGCTGTACCTGTGTCTGTGTGTGTGTGCTGTGTATGTATGAAAGAGAGAAAAGAACAAGATATGAAAGCGATACGATGTCCGAGATTACCAGCACACAACGTGCCGTCCTGAAATGTCCCTCTGTCCAAGTTGTTTTAAGAACGTCAGCCAGACCGTCTTTCAGCACTGCTAGTTGACCTATATTAAACTAGTCCACCCCATACACATTTTCCCCAACACTAGTAACATTGCTCGCATCGATTATATTGAATGTCATTGATCTACTGGTCGACCGAAAATGTAAACGGGAATGTCTTAACACGACTGCGGACTCTGGATGTTGATATAAAATGAACAAATTGCCAATAAATATGAAGTTATATTTGAACCTCTGTTGTCAAGCCTTGTCAATATAACCCACCCCATTTTATCACGAATGGATGGTGTTGTAGAGTCCGCTTTTGAGCGTTTTGAGCGATCTACTGGTCGACCACGGCCGACTGGTTGGGCACCACTGGTCTAATAGAAATAAATGCATTCGAACAAGAAAGTATAGTATACAGCAATGGCTAACGCTAGTTAACTAGCCTGTTCAGAAGCTAACATTATCCCATCGCTTGTGGCAATTATATTGCATGTCATTGATCTACTGGTCGACCACGGCCGACTGGTTGGGCACCACTGGTCTAATAGAAATAAATGCATTCGAACAATGTATAGACATAGCAATGGCAAACAAAATTTATGACGTTATGTCAGCACCAGGCGCCACGCCCGTGAAAAGGTACAAGCTCGCAAAGCCACACCCCCCGTTCTCCCGGGGCCAAACCCGAGACCACCTCTGCCAGCTGATCCCGTTCAGCGGGGGGTGAAACGAATCAGCGCCGTTTCGCACCCCAAAAGGGGTGAGTGAGAACACTCCCCCCGTGCTCCGGGACGGTGATTCGATACAAAAGGCTGAGTGTGAAAGCCCCCTAAGAGACAGTTGTTTTTGTTGTCATGACTTAGGAAACTGCCCTGCTCGTTGGAGCTGAGGGTATAGAATGTCCTAACTTCAAGCCTGGAGTGAACACCTTTCTACCATTTTAGTGTGTAAAATGCATGTGATTTGAATGAAAGAAGAGTGTTTACAATTATTATTTTTTTTTTTTAAGCGTGGCTGTGGAAATAAAGTTACCGGACAGCTTTTGATATTTCTTTCTTTCTCCCTCTCTTTCTTTTGTGGATTCTCGGTGGGCGTGTCTCTCTTCCGTCCCCTGTGCCGGTCCAAATGCCCTCCGCTGCCCAAGAGGAGGAGAAGCTGAAACTGATGCTGGATCTACTGCACCGCTACAGCTGCTCCAGTGAGCTCCACCACCAACACCCAGCTATGGGACGCAGCTAAGAGACTCTGCCAACAGCTGACTACTGAGAGAGAAAGCTGGCCCTGTCTGCTCCAGAACTAGGAGGCAGAGGGCCTATCAGCTAGTGAACGCCAACACCCAGCTATGGGACGCTGAGACCATCAACCGACAGCTGACCCCAGCCTGATAGTATCACTGGTCCAGAGATAAAGATCTAAGAGACAGTTTCCAGCAGGCTTTTCACCGAGACTCCTTGAACATCAGCCGAAGACAAAGATCTATGAGACAGTTTCCAGCAGGCCTGTTCCATCAGTGGAACGAACCAGGGACCTGAGTGAGGGACCCAGCAGGCGGGGGTGTTTTGGGTCGGACGGGAGGAGGAGGAAAAACCACTCCGAGATTCTTCTAAATGATCAAATGAGGCAAGTTTGAGCTACACACTACAGCATTACAGTATTCCTCTCAGAAATATTAGGTAATAATGTACTGAACTTTGTTCAGAATGAAGATTTTGCTAATTGTGTTGAGTGTTTTTCCTGCAATTGTCTCATAAGAGAAAATGTATTAATATTAGTCATTCAAACTAAACATACAGATATTACAGTATCATCTCAAAAGTATTAGGTACTGGACTTTGTTCAGAATGAAGATGTTTTTGCAAATTGTAGTTTTGTTTTTGCTAATTGTAGTTTTGTTTTGTTTTTGCTATCTCCCTGCTCTGAGGGAATAGCCTTGAGCCTTTCCTCTCAGAGAGATTCCAAGCACTGTGCAGTTTGCAGTCACGTGTTTCTTGCCGTTAATCTGTTTTCGCTCTACTGTAAGAGTTTTGTGAGAATGTTTGTTTTGAATAAGTTTGTATGGGAAATTATTCTTCTGCAAAATACTCTCCTGGTTTTTTTGTGATTCTATTTTTCAGCCTGGTGATTGAAGAAATATGTTTTCCGCCTGGACACTGTATTATGACCACCCAGACCTGGGCACTGATCACCTGTTTTCATTTATTTATACGTGGTCTAATGTCTCCCTCTAGGGCAGTGCTTCTCAAACTTTTTCTGTCAGGCCCCCCTTTAGCGGACCTAAATATTTTGGCCCCCCCCCCCCCCCCCCCCCCAAAAACCTCATTCAGCTCAGGGCTAAGCTGTCTTGACGCTAGCGCCTCTCTGTGAATTTACAGTGCGTCCATTGCGCGTTTGGCGAGACCCCCTTGATGAGCGTCTGTAGCCCCCTCCTTTTCCCTGCCATGGCCTGCGCACCGTCAGAGCAAAAACCCACACAGTTCTCCCATTTCAGTCCATGTTCTGTCAGGTAACTGTCAATAATTTTGAAGAGCTTATCAACTGTCGCTCTGTTTTTGACATATTTGCAAAACAGCAGATCTTCACTCAGTGACTGGGAATAAACAAAGCAAACATAGGAAATAAGTAGGGATGCTCGATATTGGCTTTTTTACCGATACCGATATACCGATATTGTCCAACTCTTAATTTCCGATACCGATATCAACCGATACAGATATATGCAGGGTTTCCCCCCCCAAAAAACTGAATAATTTCAGGTAATTAACATTACATGTCTCTTGTTGTGGAATTAACACAATATTATGCATACTTTTGACAATAAATTAAATCAGAATTTGTTCTTACTTGCTTGCCTGGGTAAATAAAGGTTATAGAAAAAAAATATATATATATATATTTTTTTTTAAACAGATACCGATATTTTCCGATAACAAATTTGAATGCCGATATCGGCCGATAATATCGGTAGGCCGATAATATCGGACATCCCTAGAAATAAGCAAACAGTCTTTATTGCTGTCAGTCTTTGACAAGGCAACACGCATGTCATCCTCAAGGCTCAACATGGCCCTATATTTTGTTTTCAGAGCTGTCATGGATGAAAAGCCAGCTTCACACAGATATGTGGTGCTGAATGGTATCAACACCCTAACTGCTGCATCATGAGATACTTGGTACTCAGCACCACACTCTGAAACTAGCTCTCCAGGTGGTATCAGATGAGATTTCAATGAGTTCTTCCAAGAGTTTGGATGGAGATGTGTCAGGAAGATTTGTCTCAATGTTGTCTGTAAAGGTTTTTTTATCCAGAGTAACTTGGTGATCCTTTTTTGTTTTATTAAATAATGATTTTCAGATTTTGAGAAATGGTCAAACTTATCCAAATATGGTATTTTCATGGAGAACAGTGCAGCTGCAACAGATAGCACTTTAGTGATAATTTTCTGTAATCCAAAAATAATAAATAAAATAAAAAGAAATTATATCTCAAGGTCCCCCCTGTCATGCCTCTGCGCCCCCCTGGGGGGCGCGCCCCACACTTTGAGAAACACTGCTCTAGGGGTTGGTTCATGTGTTAGTTTTTTTTTCTCTTCAATGCAGTTATGTTTTTTGCCGTTTGATATTAGAGACGGTAGTCTACCCATATTCTGCATGTTGAATTATAGGTTAAAGTCTTGTTTTTGGCATTTTTTAGGGTTAATGGCGTTGATTGATGGTATGGAATGATAATATTTTGAGTTGTCATGTGGTGATAATGATTTGTGATTCATTATCAAAGGGGGGAGTTGTCGTGGAATATATTATCATGTCATTATAGACAGCTTGACTGGTTCACTCTGAACAGCTATGTAATGTGCTCAGATACTGGCAGACACTACTGTCCCTTTAATGTGGGGAGAGGATTACTTTTGACCTAATCTTTTTCTCTCCTAGCAAGGATTGTTTAGCATTCCACATAACAAACAACACCGCCTAGCCAAGGCTGGTTCTCCTTTGGGCAGACTTTGTTTACCTGTCTGGGTGTCTAGTGGACGTCATTTCAATTGTGTATTTAATATACGTGTGACTAGAGCTCTTGGTCACTCATTTTATGGCCAGATGCTACAGTGTGAACATGTTGTCTCTGACTGTAAACTGAACTTTCATTGTGGCCACGGTGAAATAAACATTTCTATTATTAATAATGACTCAGAATGATTAATGTAAACGGCTCATCGTTTTTACCTTTAATATTTCCCATTACAGACTCTTGCTACAATCATGTCAGCTAGTGTTCCTCTAGTACTAGGCTTTACTACAATGATGTCATCTAGTTTTCCTCTAGTACTAGGCTCTTACTACAATGATGTCAGCTAGTTTTCCTCTAGTACTAGGCTCTTACTACAATGATGTCAGCTAGTTTTCCTCTAGTACTAGGCTCTTACTACAATCATGTCAGCTAGTTTTCCTCTAGTACTAGGCTCTTACTACAATCATGTCAGAGAGTTTTCCTCTAGTACTAGGCTCTTACTACAATCATGTCAGATAGTTTTCCTGTAGTACTAGGCTCTTACTACAATCAGCTAGTTTTCCTCATACAGCAGCATCTTGCTGGTTACATATCCACACAAGAGGACACATGACTAAATGTATTCTTTCTAGGCATGCACCAAATTGAAAATTCTTGGCCAAAACCGATAAGGAAATACTTGAAAAACAAAGAAGTTCCAGGCACTCTTCATATATAAAAAAGCTTTAATAATAAGTCGCTTAGTTCATATTAGAACAATAAAAAAAACACCAACATGTTTCGGCCTCTATCGGCCTTCTTCAGGGTATGCCTTCTTTGATTTATGCCCTGAAGAAGGCCGAAACATGTTTTTTTTTTTTTATTGTTCTAATATGAACTAAGAGACTTATTAAAGCTTTTTTATATATGAAGAGTGCCTGGAAATTAGTTTTTTTCAACTGGCTCCCCTATATCTAAAGAGCACCTTCTAAACACTGGATTCACACTACAAAGATGCTGCAGCCCTCCTTGTTCAAGGAAATATTTGGCTTGAATACCGAAACAAGTACAGATATTTTTTTTTATCTATTTGCCCATTTGTACCATTGCATAAATGAAAGACTTTGCTTTTGATTTATGCTTTTCAATGACAAAATAAAATTACAAAACGGCAAGGTAATGAAAAAAAAACTGTATTAGTCTATTGAACATTGTCCTTTCCACCAGACAAAAAAAACTCTGAAAATTAAATAAATAAATGAGTCACCGTCTGTGCTTGTAGATGGGGCAGACAGGTACCCGCGTGCCATCTGTGCCAGCTCCTTGCAGCCTTGATTGGTCCTCCAATATCTAAGATGGTTATCGCGACTGTACATGATCCGCAGTATAATCCATTACTTTGATGTATGGGAAAAGCAGTGCACACAAAGTGATGATGGAAATGCCAGTTGATGATGGAGACAGGGCTTGCCTCGCAGCACAGATACGTTGAGGCAAAAGAGGGCTCATACAACATAACTTTACCGCGGATCAAGTACAACCTAAGGCTGAGACGATATGCCATTTGGAAGAATCGATAAATCGGGACAAAATTATCGATAAATACAGATTTTGTATTATTATTTCATTTAAAATGTAAAAAATGTAAACATTTTAATTTTAAAAAAAAATGCGCAAAAAAAATTGGGACTTCTTGCTGTGCACACCTTACTTATGGAGAAGGCGGAGAGCAACGAAGAATGCCATATTTTCAAATGATCGCGTAAATTGGTAGTGTTACCTGAAAACGGTAGTTTCCCTTTACATAAGTTTGATTTATTGCCCTCCAACTTCTCGAAATGTTGCCACACACACACTTCAGACGGCATCTTCCTGATCGCTACTAGGGATGGGCGTGAGTAATCAATCGATTACTCTCAGCTATGAGAAAAATGCAATGCAAAAAAATTTCACGCAGTTATCGATAAATCGATAAGTGGTCTCAGACTTAGATTGATTGATTGATTTTTATTGTGGAGTAAAAGACAGCATCCAAGGGATAAAAACATGAGAAAGTGCAAGCACTCATTTCCATCATGGTCCCTGATTTTAGACATGGACAGACATCATAAAACATAGAGCATCATAATAAAACATACTAAAACAGAGCATCATAATAAAACATAGAGCATCAATAGTACAATCGCGATGCAGTACAGAGTCCAGCGTGCATTGTGTTCACAGAACAGTGTGGGTTGCCGGCACTGTTTGAACCATGGTCTGAGCTGGCCGAGTAGGAGGAGCTTGGCAGGAACGTTTGCTTTTTTTCGGTCTTTTCACTCGTTCGGCTGAATGCCAAAATGTGTTATTATTAATTGCAATTTTCGGTGACCGAAATTTCGGCGCATCCCTAATTCTTTCATAACGTATTCTTGATTGCATTTATCAAATAAACAAATCTTTGTTCCCTGTCCCAGACTAATGGTACAGGATGTGTTACTAGTTCTCTATGACAGAATACACAGACAGTATCACCACGCATAATGATACTCTTCTGAGAGTGGAGCTCAGAATAAATCTCAGTACAATAAACAAAGACCAGAACAACCATAATCTAGCCTTCGTAGCCTATATTGCCTAATCAGATCCATTTCTTCATTACTGACAGGGACAGATCTATAAATCGACCCCCCGATGTCAACAGCATGCAGTCTGAGCGCAAATTTAGTCAGCAATCTGATGTTACTTCATAAGCAGCACACACTCCTTTTGTGGAGAGATAAATACACTGCTCTCTCCATCAAAAAAAGCTCTTGTGGATCTGCAAGACAAGCGCTGAAAGAGGCGTACCTAATCCCTTCAAAGCCGCCACTCTTGTTCAAATAGGCCGCTCGTTAATTAAGATCTGGAGAAAAAAAAAGGCACTTCAAACACAGGCTCTTGTGTCGGAGTGACACATCAAACGGGAGACAGCGCAGTGGTCGGCTCTGGTGAGGAGGGGGGTTAGTTCTAAAGTTCCATTCACCATATTCACACAGTGGCCATTTTGCTTTTATGTCATGCTCAGGTTCCTTTCCACCCTGTTCTCACCCACGATGATACTGCTAATGACTTGCTGTATGTTGCAAAAAACAAAACACGTTTTTTTATATCAATAGGTAACACCAGTTGATCCATCTAAGCCACAGATAGTCAACTGGAAGCTATCTGATAAAAGAAGCAATTAAAACTAGAAATTCTAGACAAACCTTTCAGTCTGTAATATATCACTGCCCACAAAAGCCTTAATCATAAAAATAACAGCTTTTATGTGAGGAACATAAATATTGGAATACAGAATAAATATATAACATATCCTTACAGTGGAGAAGTCACAGAATGGTTCCTAAAAAGGGATCTTTGAGGAGACTAATGTCCACAGGTTTCTTTGAGGTATGAGGTAACGTGAATACATCTGCTGCATGTAATTGGTTCTAGAGATCACTTTGTTTGCTCTTCATTCCCAGTCGGCAAACAAACCCCAGAGAGGACAATCAATCCTCCTTTCTTACCTTCGATACTGAGTTCAAAGCACACATGGCAGAAAGACATGGTCCCCGTGTCCGTCTCCAGTTTGCAGACACTGCAGACGTTGTCATCATTTAGGTCAATGTTGACAAACTGCTGCTCTTCATCCATAGCGCCTCTGGGATGAACTAACGGTGACAGAGCAAGCACATGGCAAGGCATGAGGAGCTTGTACAACCTACAAACTGTTTTGGCATCTAGGCCAGTCAGGAAAGGACTGATGAATGTGTGAGCAATCAGGGAGGAAAAACATTCAAACATATAATTTTTTGGCTCAAAGCAAAAGACACGTATTGTGGATCCCATCACAAATATGTCCAAAAACAGGCTAGACAAAGGTTTTAGGTGTCTTTGTTTACCAATGAAAATAATGTGACCCTTGGCCCGACAATCAATCAATGGTAAAACAGCTCCCTACACATACAGCCCTCTGCCCTCGCTAAACTAGACCAAGTTATTTCATTGCAACGTTGTCCTTCAGCTAAATGGAAGATCTTCCTGAATGCTCGATGCATCCAAACCTTGCTGCCACTCTATTCTTAAAAGACTAGTTATCTTTACAGCAAGTAGTACAGCTGGTGCAACCCAGAGCTGACATTTAACATGACTATATTATTTAATAGTTATTAAATGGCACTAGTAATTAATTACATAGTTAAGCAGCAGTCTAATTATTTCAAGAAAGTCTGATTTTTCTAAATTGCATATGATGCGTCATGTGATAGAGCAGTTTCTCAGAAACACAGAACAATTTGTTTCATGATAATATGATCCACCAATGCAGATATGACGAATTGTTTAGTTGCCAGACACTAGAAAAAAGAAAAAAAACAGCTGGTAATATCATAATGGCATTTTCAGGGCTGGTGAATACTGAACTTGGTATGGGGAAATGTAGCTATTATTTCACAAAACTTAAATATGCAAATTGTCATTAAATTAGCCATATGGACACATTGTCTAAAAACCTTATTAGGAAACTATTTGCACTACACTAGGCCATAGCTGTCAACATTGGGATTTGAAAATAAGGGACATTTGGCCTAGCAGAATAACTTGTGTCGTCCGGTTTTGAGCCAACGCTAGTTTCCAAAGGATAGGAGAGACACACCGCGGCGCAAGGCATTCGATGATGAGGAGGAAGAGCTGCTGATTTTAATCGGCAGGAGAGAGCGCCTCAAAGCCATATATAATATAATAGCCCCGTGGGGCGGTTGGAGGCAGCGCGAACTACCGGAGTACCTGTTGTATTAAATTAATTGATTGATGTTTAACTTGTCTCTGTGTCCAGTCCTTTCGACTAGCTCCACCCGTGCATTGTAAACAATGAATGATGCATGTAATGTGTTGTAGCTATGTTAATAAATTCTGAATGGCATTAACGTTAGTTGAGTATGTTAGTGCTAATGTTGATAGCATTGAATAGCATCAACTAGCTGGCTGGCTACAACGAATGATCACAAGCTGCCTGGCATCGTAAAATCTCAACACCAGCCATGGGAATACTAGTTACTAAGGTTGCTTTCACACCAGAGCTGTTTGGTCCGGACTATCGGACCAGAGTTAGTTTTCTCGAATAGTCCGCATTTTTTGGGGTGGTGTGAATGCTCAGTCGAACTCTGGTGCGGACTAGGGATGTCCTGATCACGTTTTTTTGCTCCCGATCCGATCCCGATCATGTGATTTTGAGTATCTACCGATACCGATATTTCCCGATCCGATAATTTTTTTTTTTTTTTTATTCAACAAACATGACCATGTTCACGTCTTAAACTCATACTGAGGCCTTAGTTTTGGTTTTAAATTGCATATCATCATTCATTTATTTATTGTCACACAGAGCAGAAGAATTTTGCCAAAACAAACCAATAGTATCCAGCTGCAGAACGGCAGACCAGCCACACTCTCAGACCCAAACGCATTTCCTTTGATTTAATTATACATCAAATGATTTATGAAGTAAACTTTTCACCTGGATAACGTCAACATGCAGGGTGAATGTAATGTGAGAAATTGGGATTAAAAAAATAAAGAAAAATAAAGAAATATAAAAAAAAATTGCAGATCCCGATCTTCGGAAAACCACGTGATCGGCCCCGATCCCGATCACGTGATCGGGACATCCCTAGTGCGGACCAAACACGCAAACTCTGGTCCGCCTGAAAACGTAGGTCTCGGTTCGCTTCATCGGACCAAATATAGGAAGTGACTCACGAGCAGAGCGCTAAATTACTACCTAACCAATCAGATCTGTGATATGAGGTAGCGTCACGAGCAGAGCAATGTGTGTGGACAAGAGGTCGGGTTGCTACGTTTACTGTAGGGGGGGGCTTTTAGACCCATGTTTTTTTTTTGCTTCGAAAAGAGGGACATCCTCTCAATATGCGGGACGCACACATTTCCACTCTATTGTGTCCAATAGACGAGCGCCCTTTTTGACCGCGTGACATCGTTCAGAAAGTTTAGTGCGCTTGACAAATTGCAATGTGAATGCAGACGAACCAAATGAAGAATGCAACAATGTTGCAACTTCACCCCCCGAATCGCACAGAGTCCACCAAAACTATATGTGAAAGCGCCCTAAATGATGGAGGCTTTTTAATCGTCAAGGTAAGAGAGGATTTGTCATGATCAACTGAAGGCGTATGCTATGGAACAGTCTATATGTGCATTCAGTCTATATGTGCTCCCCAGGGCATTTACAACAAGCTGTGCATGGGCAAGGCTAAGAGAATTATCAAAGACTCGAGCCACCCAAACAACTGCCTCTTTGAACTGCTGCGGTCAGGCAAGCGATACAGGAGTCTCATGGCAAGCACAGAGAGACTCAGAAGAAGCTTCTATCCCCAGGCCATCAGGATGCTCAACGAACAATAACACTATGTAACAACCATGAAATGCACTCACAGCACACACATCCACACGCACTTTAAACATACAACTCACTGCAGCACCCACTTTAGTACACCTAAACACACTTTATATTTGCACTACAACCCATACCTCATTACACCTTACTGTAAATTATATTGTACCTAAATTGTACCTCATCCCACTTCTGCTTTGCACTGTATAGTATATTGTATGGTAACTCAGTTACTTCTACTCTACATAGAGCATTGTATATATGTACTGAACATTTTTGTCTACGTACTTGACTTCTATTTTATACTTGCTATACTTATTTTTGCCTAGCACAGTCTCTGGAGGGAAACAGAAAGAAGCATTTTGTATAAAAGTATTCTGTACTTCTGTATGACAATTAATAAAGAAACTTGAAACTTGAACTTGGCTACGTAGCTAGCTTATTTGGGTTTTCAGAAAAAGGCCTGCTATGCGACGCTAACCTCTAGCTCAGAGGTCGGCAATAGGTGGCCCGCGGGCCGAAATTGGCCCACCAGCAATAATATATGGCCCTTCAGAATATAAAAAATAAATAAATAAAAATATTTACATTTTTCTTTTTATTATTATTTTTTTTTTTTATATCAGACCAACTAGGCTAGGCTATATGTTAGCTATAATGTCCAAATAGATAAACTACCACCACCTAAAGAATGCTTATTATACGTTGTTTTATCCATGTTGAGAGTGAATAACAGGTAGGCAGCGAGGTGCAATGTAGTGCTTGCTCAACATGAAAAAAGTCGGTGGACAGCGTCTGGCGCTGAAATAACAAACAAGCAGTGTGGTGTGAAATTAAAACACCAGTTCAGTAAGTCATTCAAACTTTATCTTTACTTATATATGACTGTGACGGCACCACACGTGAACAGTAACAATGCAATTAAACTGAAGTCAAATCAGAGCAAAAAAAGCTGAATCTGCTTCAAAAAGATGTGCTACATTAGGTATATAAGGAATTACAACAAGACATTTATTAACTAAATAAAAAATACTATTAGGCTTTTAACCCTCTAAAGCCGGGCGCAACAGTAGACATGTTTTGTAAAACATTAAATATCTTTGGATTTGTTTGTGATTAGGGATGGGTACCGAATTCGGTACTTTTGAGGTACCGAACCGAAACACGTCGGTACTACAGAGTATCAATTCAAGTGAGATACCGATTTTTTTACTTTTTTTTTTAACTTTTTTTCTTTTCATGTCAACATTCACACGCACAATATATGCTTACCTAGGATTTTACTTGATTCAACAACAAAGCAGTCGGAGCAATGGCAGGCCGAAAACGGTCGAAATTGTAGTTATTTGAAGTTTGGATTTTTTTTTACGACTGACTGATTACATTTCTTGAGACTAAAGTACCGAAAAAAGGTACCGTTGGGTACCGGTATCGATTCACAGGTACCGGTACCGTATCGGTTCAAATGTGAAAGGTACCCATCCCTATTTGTGATAAAGACTTGCTTCATTGTATCGGAATCGATTGTCATCTAAAAATGTAGTGCATCTCTCAGAGAATGCGCGGACGTAAAGCATAGAATCTTGAAATATCTAGATTGGTTGTTTTCTCTGGACTGCATCTAATCCGCTGTATCTATCCATTTATCATATATCTATGTCTGTCACTATAGCCATTAGCCAATGGAAATGCTAGAAATGGTCACATGGACTGGGAGAACCAATGAAAGATTCCTATTGTTTCTCAATAGTCCAGTGCGCTCCACAGAAAGGGCCGTCAGATAGACACATTGGTTGTGCGTAATGTAAGATAGGCCGAAAAGAGAGAGGCGCTTGTCTCTGGTTTTATAATAAAATGGCAAACAGACGAAGGTATAATGTTCAGTGCAAATGTGTATGTCGTTTACAGTTTATTAGGCCACCTATGCAGCTCGTTTATTTTGTCCATTATCTGCCTCTGCCACAAATGTATGTCTTAGTTATAAGGTGGTCTGTCACAGAGTTAAAATGTTTTCACTATCAATATATTAAATTAGCCATTGTTTTTGTTTCCGGCCCCCCATACAATGGCTTGGAAGAAATTTGTCCCTCGGCCAAACTTAATTGAAGACCCCTGCTCTAGCTGTATCGTATCGTGTATTTCATCACAGTAGCCTTGCAGTGTTTAATAAAAACTTCTAGCCAGGACATATAAGACATATATGTATCATGTTTCAATGTATGATGCCATTGTTGTTGTGATGTTGGCTGAGTTTGCACATGCGGGTTAACACTAACTGCCGAAATCGTCATTCCCGCCATGCTCAAGTTGCCGAGGACGCCGTAACTCGTCTTTGATATCAATATTTCAAAAATCTGTGATCGAAATCATATTTCCCCTCCGCAGCCTTGACACACAGTGCTGATCTCCTCTCAACCCTCTAGCGGTTCAAGAGCGCCATCTGGTGGCCGATCGGCAGATCGAAACCGGATGTCAACCTTTGAACCGGCAGGACTCACTCCATATGGGGTCCGGGCACTCGCTAATGTTAGAGAGACTCTGTCTTCACACAGTGAACATCGATCGGTGGAAATAACTCGAAAAAACAACATGATTTGGACGTATATACTATTATACAACCTGGAAATAGATCGGGCATTTCAACATCCCATAATTGAAAACCGTCTACTCCACGCTGATCGCCCAACGGCCCGAGGAGACTGGGGTGAGTTTTAGCGTGTAGTATTACCGTGTTCGATATAAACTGCTATGATGAACATATGACTAGAGCTGCCGCGGTATTGATATTTTCCTTACCGCACGAATTTGCGAAATATTTCCTACCGCCGTGGTAATTACCGCACAGTGCGCACAAAAAAAAATAAAAGTTTGAATGCATTTATTTATTTTTTAGTAGTCTACTCTTATAGCCTGCCTCTAGTCTAATGGCGCTTTTCCACTGCATAGTACCTACTCGACTCGACCCGCTTTAGGCACCTGGTACTTTGTTCCTTTTCCACTGCAGCCAGGTACTACTACTCCGTTTGTCTCCGTGTGGGGAATGGGGATGCAGGCGGGGCCGCCGCCGCTCGCTTGTGTACACTGAAAGCTCCGTGGGCATAGATGTCCGAGGGCTTGCAGCAAGCCAGAGTTTAACACAATCAATAACAACATTAACCAGACTCTCGTTGCGTCTATTCTGCCAACGCTAACGTTACCTCTCATTGTGTATTCTACCAAGCAAACCCGGGTTTAACGTTACCTCTCTCGTGTATATCGGCTGACTGTAGTAATAACAACAACAAACTTAACACATCAGCGATCTTGTTGTGACACTAAACTCTCCGCTCGGTGGTAAATTGGGTTGATGTCGGTTTTGTTTCATCAATAAATAAGGCAGAATACACAGTGAATCCATTCTTTTTTGTTTATTGCACTTGGTTCTGTCGCAAACAAATCCTGAATGAAATGCATCCTTAGCGAGGCAGTAAAGATGGCGGCGCGGCGTTCTGTTTTCGTTCAGAGGCTACAAAGTGTGACGCGTCGAGTAGGGGGTATCTGCAGAGCCGCAGAGCCAGGCTGGACCAATAGGGTCGCTTGGAACCGAGTAGGGTATATCTGCAGAGCCGCAAGCCAACTTTATTATTATGATAAAAAACAGCGGTGACGCGGTATTCAGCCTAACTCTGCGGTGAGCGTGATGCAACAGCGATACCGCGGTAATGCGGTTATCGCGGCAGCTCTACATATGACCCACATTAGATGAATGGTATAACGTTGCCCACGGAATTATAAACGCCCCCTCGCCCATCCGGTCAACATCAGATGACGTGTAGTAAATTCTAGAAGTACGTCCAGTTGAAATTTTTGATCTCGCACAGATTCCTACCAAACTGTATTTGATCATCAATATAATGCATTTGGGGCTATAAATCACGTTCTGGAGAAAGCTGCAGAAAGAGATGAAAACATATATACTTTAGACCATATTTTAGTATGAATATGTGAATGAAAAAGTTTAACGTTGCTACACCATGAACAATACATATAGGACATTGAATGGGCCCTAATAATGGCAATCTAGCAATAGAATTTAAAAAGTTATAGCCCTGCAAAGAAGGGGAACTTCTCCATGTTAAATAGAGCTGGCAAGGGATGGTATATCATGAATTTAACCATGGCAATCAAAGTGTTAAGGGAGAGGTGGGCTATCGCGTCATCAGTTCAGGAAAAGACACGTATAGGATTGTCAAGACGGCGATGCAAGGGGGGCGTCTTCAGATTTTCCCACTTTGGGAGCCGGTCTCAGGAAATAGCGTATTCAGACGCGCAGAACGCAGTTCCGTGTGGATGAAAGGTGCATACGATAAAATACTTTGACTGATACGACCAAAATCGGTTTCGTCTGGACATGGCCCTAGTCTCACTGGCACACATGCACAGATAGCAAGGGCTGTTCACCCTCCCCTCTAGTCATCAAAACAAATCCCATGCTGGGGGGCGGGAACAAACAGCTTAAATTTCCTTGCAAACAGGAAGCAACTGTTTTTATGAGAAATGTGGTCTTATCATAGGAATTAGGCTACGAATATTTTCAGCAATGGTCAATTTGTTTACTGTAATTATACCATGGTATCACAACTAATCTGACAACGATTTATGATATATTTTGGAAATTCTTCTTGTAGTATCTTTAACTGTTAGATGGAATATGTATGCATGCATACGTACTTGTACCACTGTATATATAATACTGTACTATACATTAGCTTAGCATATTTAATCTGTAGCTTTCTCATATATACACATGTGATACTGTATACTACAATGCATTTTGCTGCTCCTTTGCATGCTGCTTAGATGCCAACTTAATTTTGTAACTACTTAACTACTTGTGCAATGACAATAAATTGACTCTAATCTCAATTATATGTGGCGTCTATACTAGTTGGAAATATCTTAATGGCATACATGTTCTACAGATGAGTCAACAACATACATTCATGTTTTTTTCACCACAAGATATTTTTTTTTAAAGATGGTCCACTCCACATCTCACTCACTTAGGTAACCCTGATAGTAGACTACTTGGTTTGCCCCTAGTTATCAGATCTGCAAATAGTGGCCAAGATAACAATGAATATTTAAACGTTTTTTTTTTGGAGATTAAATTGGCTGGATGGACATATTTCCAATCTTCTTATATGTAGTGCAAATATTATGAAAAACACAACAAAAAAAAAAAAAAAAGTCATTGACTTGATGAAACAGTTTGACAGTTGTATCTGAATTACATTCAATCGTTCACAGTCACACGCAGCTGAGTTTGGGAGCGGGAGCACTGAGCAGGCTGCAGCTGATTTGTATTTAAAAAAAAAAAAAAAAAAAAAAGTACAGAAACAGCCCGTCGAGAACAAAACTGAAACAAAGGAGTATAGAGGCATGCTAGAATGCATATACGCCGAATTGTATTATCAGCGAAAAACTCCCAAAGACGTGTTTTGGGAACCTCAGAGACCTACCTTAACTTGTTGAAATTGAGTATAATATGGGACCTGTAAACTAGAAGAATATGCAAAACAGCTCAAGTTTACCCAGGTAACATGGATGCGTTTTTGTCCCGCGGTATCAAAGGCAATGTCTCCTCTAATGTTTTGTCTCTATATAGTTGCGGCTAAAACAAAGACATGGGACAAATGTGATAACTCGGAGCTGGTTATTTACGTTTAACAGCTAAATGAAGTTTTGAGCCAACAGGGAGACCCCGAACCATAGTTTGGAACCAAAGCAGCGAGCACAATAGGCGACACTACCGCAGTTGGGAGCCGCCGCTCACCAGCTGGAGGTTTTAACTTTCCATGTGGATCATTATTATTAACGTTCATAATGTTATTATCTCTAACGTTAAAACGTTACGTTGTTCACCAGTCACGTTAGCTTCTGTGCGGGTGAAAAAAATGCAGTTCTGCTTTGCTGGCGTCAACGAAACATATAGTTTCTAAACATATATTAATAGTGTTACGCTTGTATGTGTTTATAGCCTAAATTAACCTTAACCGTCACCTTACAACTGAGCTCATGCTACTAGCGTCCACCAAGCTAGCTCGCAACACTGCCTGCCTGCCTGCCTTTATGAGTGTCTGGCTGCTTCGTGACCGTTATTGAGTGTCTGGCTGATGATTCGTGGCCGTTATTTAACGTTACTTCATACGAGCCGATTCAAATAATGTATATGTTGTAACAGACCATTATAACCTACCTTGATCTACGAACATACGATCTTCTTCAGTCAGATGAGTGTCTCTCTTTAACGACACCTCGGTGAGTCCTTGCTATGCGCCACTAGAGAGCCGGACGCCAGCGAGCCAGTGAGCGAGCTTCCAGACCAGACAGACAGCTCGAGCTGAGGAGGAACCCCCCTGTCGGAATGATCCACTCGTTTTTCAGAGGGTGAATCAACCGATTCGCATTGATGATACTAGACATTAATACATTTTGGATGTGTATCACGGAATTACAAATATATGTGTATATATATATTCCAATATAAGATCCAGCTAGCATAATTTAGATGGTGCTGCATTACTTCAAAACAATAGCTATAACCGAACTCCTCTGCAGACAACATGGTACGTCTCTTCTACGTCACGATCACAACATTTCCAGAATGAGAATAGAAGATGCATAACAATGGTTATTGGTCTAAAAATTATCTATGGATTCCTCTGATATGGGCATGATTTGGGAAATAATTTGAGGAATCGAGGACTAATACATTTGAGGACCAATAAATAGTTGAATAAAACTGTGGGGACTTCTATAGGTACCTGATTGATTGATTGATTGATTGATTGATTGATTGAAAACTTTATTAACAGATTGCAGAATGGGTACAATACAGTACAGGTCAATACTAGCAACTGCTAAGAGGATGCAGACCAGAAAAATACTTTCGTCTTGTTTACATAAGGGTCCTCCATTTTCAATTCATCAAGACATTTATGACATACAAGACATTCAAATATACGGTACTGTTGTAAGAAAAAGTGATCATAAAAAAATATACATCCGAAGGGGAAGAAACTGTACATTGGAGGGGGTTGGGTGGGGGGGATTTTGACATTTACCGGGGCCAGTTTCTAATTTCTTTGAGAGCGGTTTGTATATTAACCCCAATTGTTTGACATGCCTACCTATGTCCCATGCACGTGAGGCCACACGTGGGAGGATTCCTAAGGCAGGAATCTTATGCATGGTTTGAGTCAAATGGATTCACAAATAAGCTGATAAACTGCTTTACGATATTAGTACTCATTAGCCCGCATATTAACCACTGTGAACATCTAAACTCGGCCAAGCTCATTAAAGCCTCTTGATGGTAAATCCTTTTAAATAATCGAACTCCTAGATCCAAAGGGAGAGTCAAAATGTTGGATCGCACTGTAACAAACTATAGTACCTATATATAGTGACAAGTATATTTTCAAGTTCATCTTTATGCAGCTGACACTATTGTCTATTGTATTGCTTAATCTGTACCACTAGCCACTGAGAAGCTGCAACTCTCATTATTATACCAACTATTTCTGCTGTAAATACAGATAATAAACTTTATTTGTATAATAAACCTTACCTTCCCTGTTTGATATCCACAGTTTAGAACCCGACAGTCTTCCTTCCTGTTTGATACCCACTTTGACCCTTCGAACCTCCCTCTCAGGGCGCAGTTCTAGGCCTGGGTCCCCCACACAGTTTTAAAAACCTGACAGTCTTTTTTCCTGCTTGATACTCGTATAGTTCGATGCCTGACAGTTTAGAACAGTTTAAAAGTCCTAAAAGAGTAACATTTAATGGACAGAGTAAAATAGTGTAATCAGTACAATCAGCAGTGGACTGTAAAAGGCTATGGTGAAGAGGTACGTTTTTAGCTTATTTTTGAAGATATTTAGAGATCTAGCTTCTCTAATGTCCGTAGGTAGTGTGTTCCATTGGTGCATAGTTTGCGAAGGCTGTGTCCCAGATTTTCTTTAGATAACCTATTATTCATTATTTTGCATATGACAATCAAACTCAGGTCCTGTTCCTACATGTCAACTCACTAGATCTTTAGTGTTACAATATTACAAAAGCAGTCAAGTGTGGCAGAATCCCCAGGACAGACGGACACAGGAGACACACAGGATACAATAATTTAATTTAATAAACAAAAGAAAACAATAAGCAAACATACCTATTCTAACAGGGGGGGGGGGGAGTGTGTGGATGCCAACGGTAAATGTAAATGAGATGTGTGTGCAACAATTACAGTATGTGTATGTGTAACTGAGGGGTACAATTCCCTGACTGTATTGAGAGTATGGTATTATTAAACCACTACTTAGTTATGTACTTTAATTACTGGCCATACAGTACATGAATATATATGGTGAACACCCACACAAGAATACGGCAATGACACATAAAGTTCTATTTAGAGGGATTTATTATTATCAGAGCAAGCAACGTTAAGTTACAGATTGAGAATTATACTCGCGCTTGTAAGGCGAAGAACACACGTAAAGTAGGTCAAGAGCGTAAGTCAATGAGAATAGTAAGATGGGTCTAAACTGATGCCACCTGTAGCATAGCAATTACATAAGGCACACTAGTACCAGCTGGAGACACTGGGGGGGTTCCCTCCGGTGTAAGCCGGCAGGGTAGAGGAATGTTCGGGTGCAAAGTCTGGGTCAACGAGGAATAACGAGGTTCCAGATACAGGAACCAGTGCAGTACTCCCTTGATCGGTAGACAAAGCAACAGCTATAATCCAGTATGCTCGACAGCATGGATGAAAGCTAGCCAGCCTCCTCCTAGAGGCGGGCTCGAGGGATGCTCCTCACTGGGGTAGATCCCACACGATAGTGGGGTAGACGGTTCTCTGCTCCAGCAGTCACGGTACCAAAGCAATATAATCCAACCAGAAAATGGTTCTGCATTCGCCGGTGTAGATTCTCCTGTGCACTATCCGTCACATTAAACTAGGTTGAACTTGACATTACTTCACCAAACTATGACACTTTACTATCCTATTCGCACATGTTCTAAGTGCTCTATTTAGACGCAAGGTTGCTCACTTCACTTGGTCGTTGACTCGTGGTGAAGGCTTTACTAGTAATGAACGAACTGCTGCTGTTTCCACCTGCGCCGTATTTATACGTAAGGTGAATTATCTAGTGCCAACCTCAGTTCTGTCTCGTATTACTGCGCAAACCTGGACATGTTGAGACATGCCTTGGCGTTGCCTTTGAACTTGCCATTGGGGGTATGGTCGTTGGCGCCTAGGGGTCGCTGTCCAATAGGAGAGCGAATATTATGGTCTGGTTTGTACCCAGGTAAAGGGATATTCCGTGTATATATACAAAGAATATACAAGGGATATCAAACGATATACAAATATTATACAAGGGATCTCAAGCAGTAAATATATATATTCGGTTTAATCTGACCCTTTGTAACAGCCGCCTCCTAATTAGTCCGCACCTAATTAGATAAAGCAAAGACAGATTAATCGTCTTGTCAACTACTCAATGTCTGTTGTGGGGAGTAGGGCAATCTACAAAGTCAGTGGGTCATGATCGTCATCAAGGGAGTCAGGGAGCCTTGGCAACTCTATCAGCCTCGCCACGGGTCGGGTGTGGCGGTGAGGCAGGTCGGCCCTCCTGGGTATACTGGGCTGTGCTTGGCTGTGTCTCCACATCCTCCGTCTGTTCCTCTTGTTCGGTCTGTACCCCGTCTGAGGAGGGGCCGGTTCCGGCCGCCCCATCAAGAAGTCGGTTGGGGTGCTGGGTTCGAGGTCAGCTACGTCGCTTGGAGCGCAGCTGAGGGGGGTGGAGTTCGGAACTCCCTCTTCTTGGGCCCACGGTTCTCTCACAGGCCTCTCGTCTAATGTCAATAGCCTCTCAACGGGCTGTACGAGAGAGTGACCGGTGTCGCTCACCTTTGTGTGCAGGCAGCGTGTAGACGTGGGTTGACTGTCAAGTCCGTAGAGGGGGCCCTGGAGCGTCCACCCCAGTCGGGTCTGAACCGCGACTGGGCATCCTTTGGGTCCGATGTGGGCCGCCTCAATTGGGAGAATGAGGTCCGCGTGGTCGGAGCCTATAAGCAGGGTCGGTGTGGCGCCGTCGATAAGCGGTATAGGTAGTCTGCGTAGGTGCTCGTACTTCGCCATCAGCTGTGGGATGGGGTAGGTGTACTGTGACAGGCCTATGTCGTGGCTGGTGAAGACGTTGGTGATGCTATACTGCTTCTCGGGCTGGTATCTTGAAGGAGACATTTTCACCCTTTATGGTCTTCTGGTCTCTTCTAATGGTACGGATTGTCATTGTTCCTTTGGCACCCCGCAGACCCAGCCGGGCTGCGGCGGATGCGAGGAGGAGAGTCTTTTCAGACCCATCGTCTAGGACGGCGTAAGTGTCCAGGACCTTGTCCTCGTAACTCAGGAGCACTCTGACCACTTTGATGAGCACTCGGGGGGTCCCGCTATGCTGGTCTATGTGGAGCACTCCTGTTGGTGGGTTGCCTTGGATCTTCTGCTGGTGGGCCCTGCACAGTGATGCGCGGTGAGCGGCGCCCGCCTGGGCCGCCTCACGCCACTGATCAACTTGGACGGGGTTCAGTGTCTTGTATTCGGCGCACTGTGCCAGCCAGTGTCCGCCGTCGCAGTAGGTACAGACGATCTCCCCATCCTCTTTGGCGGGGGAGTTGTGACTCGGCGGTGGTGGCGCCGACTCGGGGTAGTACGGGTGGCACTGTCGGTCTCCGTGTCTGCTGCGACCGTCGGGACACCAGGGGGTGGTTTCAGGCCTGGTCTGTGGTGACACCGCCTCGGCCTGGTACATTACCGTGACGGGCACACTCCGGCCCCCTGGCGGACGCTTGTTGATGTCGTGCAGGACCTCCAGGTGGGCGCCGTCGCACTTGCTGCATTTCTTCTTTAAACGGCACTCAGCTGCCATATGGCTGCGCGCGCAGCGGAAGCAGCGGCGGTTGGCTTTGATCCACTGACTCACCTCGTCCGTGGTCAGCTTCTTGAAAGTGTCACATTGATACAGCCGATGTTCCCCTTCACAGTACTGGCATTCAATCTTCCACTCCCCCTTGGGCGGGGGGTTGCTGTGGTTCTCGTGCTGCGGCACTGACTCGGCCTGGTGCATAACAGTCACTGACCGGCGGTTATCATTAGATCCCCGAGGTCCATCTCTTGGGCTTGGTCCACTCCACACGAACGTGTCCAGTCGTAGGCTGCTGACCTCCCTGGCGAGGAAATCAGCTAGGTCTAGGAGGGATGCTTCTGGGCCGTTGGGGTCGCGGTGGTCTCTCTGCCGCCGAAAGCGCTCTTGGCGGGCTGGAGGGAGCTTCTCCAGTATTCGCTCCACATTAGAGTTTGCATATAGTTCATGTCTTCCTTTCTCCTTTTGGGACCCCAGCATCCCTACTAGGGATTGTACCTTGATAGAAAGGTCATCCAATGATCTATTGTCTTTGGCTGGGGGGAGGCGGTCGATATCTCTTATTTCTTGTATCACGTAGTCCCATATGCGTCCATAACGCTGGTCGAGGGCCACTAGAGCCGCGGAGTATGGGGTGCTTGAGTTGGAATATGCCAGCGCTATATTATGCGCTCTGGGCACCTTGAGGTGCTTGAGGAGGATGGCATATTTGTACGACTCATCGGGGACGTCGGACATCATAGTCTCCAAGCACATCCGTAATTCCGTGTACTGTGCTCTGTCCTCGCGCGTAAAGTCTGGGAACGTCGGTGTGCCAAGGTACGATGCCATGGATGGCTGGCACATTGGTGAGCGTAGGGGAAGAGGCCTCCTGGGCGAGTCTCCCCGTACGTGTTGTCGTGGGTTGGTACTTGGTGGGTACCAGGGGCCGGGTACCCAGGTGCTGTTCCTCGGTGCTGACTGTACGTCAAACTCACCCGTGAGTTGGGTCGGGGGTTTGTAGTGCAGTGACTCGGGGCTGACGTCGGGGCTGTACTGGGCCTCCTGGTCCAGAGTACGTTGCTGCTGGTCGGCTTGACATTCCTCCTCTTCCTCTTCCTCTGCTAGGTCCTGGAGTCTTCTAGTCAGTCTCTCGGCTACGTAGGCCGGTTCTTCCCGGTGGCTGGGTCTCGTATGGACCGGTCGGGGAGGGGGGTCGGAGACGTAGACAGGATCCTCTTGTTGGCCGGGTCCCGGGTCGCTTCGTCGGGTAGGGGAAGGTGCCCTAGACCCTTGTTGTGATGATCTCCGGGAGCTCCGTGCGGAGCGAGGGGGTGTCGCCATGGCAATCAATTGTTCTATCATCTGCGCCTGCAGCCGGTCGCGCTCTGCTTCGCGCTGGGCATGGGCGGCGTCGCGCTCTGCTTCGCGCTGGGCATTGGCGGCGTCGCGCTGTGCATTGGCGCTGGCATGGGCGGCGTCGCCCTGTGCATTGGCGGCGGCGCGCTGTGCATCGGCGCGGCCTCTTTCAATGTTCTCTTCCGTCTGAAGGCGTCTGGTCTCCAGTCTTATGCGGTCGTCTTCACTCCTTTGTTGCGCCTGGAAGCGCTCTCGCTCGGTTTCAGAGTGTTCGCGTTCACTAAGGGCTTGCGCTTGGAGTTGCGCGTGAAGGCGCTCTCGTTGGTCTGCAGCTTGTTCGCGCTCGCTCGTCTGTTGAGCCTGGAGGCGCTCTCTTTCCATGGTAGAGTGTTCGCGCTCACTTAGTTGTTGCGCCCGGAGGCGCTCTTGTTCCATGGAAGACTGTTCGCGCTCACTAAGCGTCTGTGCTTGAAGTCGATCGCGTTCACCCTGAAGTCGATCGCGTTCGGTGGAGGCTGCCAGGGTGGCGATGAATGCCTGCGCCAGCATCTGGTCCGCCTCGCTGGGGGATGACACTGACGGAGGTGATCGGCTTCTGACAGTGCTCGTTGGAGATCTGTTCTCTGGGCGCGCCTCGAGATCCATCTCCTGGGCGCGCTTCTCTTCTGGTGGTGTGTCGGGTTCTGTCCCTGGAGCGCTTTCTTTATCCTGGAGCTCTCCGGGGACTATTCCGTTGACGTTGTCTGGGGGTATAGTCATGTCATGTCCCCCCTGGTCCCCCCCGTGAGCTTGGTCAGTTTCGTTAGAACCCACTGGGTTCTCTACTGGCAGGGTCGCCTGGTCGGTAGGTTTTGACATGCTTTGACTATCCGCTTTATCCCTATTTAACGTCTGTTTAAAGCTAGGTATTAGACTGACAGCGTATTCCTCCAGATAGGGAGGGGGCTGACGTTTGCGCTGCAGGCGTTCTAGCTTGGGAGAGCCGCTTGGGGAGTGTTAACCGCTGGCCATGGTTAATATCAATATTATATTAGATATTACACTGATGCCCTCCGGCTCGAAGGACCAATTGTAACTGAGGGGTACAATTCCCTGACTGTATTGAGAGTATGGTATTATTAAACCACTACTTAGTTATGTACTTTAATTACTGGCCATACAGTACATGAATATATATGGTGAACACCCACACAAGAATACGGCAATGACACATAAAGTTCTATTTAGAGGGATTTATTATTATCAGAGCAAGCAACGTTAAGTTACAGATTGAGAATTATACTCGCGCTTGTAAGGCGAAGAACACACGTAAAGTAGGTCAAGAGCGTAAGTCAATGAGAATAGTAAGATGGGTCTAAACTGACGCCACCTGTAGCATAGCAATTACATAAGGCACACTAGTACCAGCTGGAGACACTGGGGGGGTTCCCTCCGGGTGTAAGCCGGCAGGGTAGAGGAATGTTCGGGTGCAAAGTCTGGGTCAACGAGGAATAACGAGGTTCCAGATACAGGAACCAGTGCAGTACTCCCTTGATCGGTAGACAAAGCAACAGCTATAATCCAGTATGCTCGACAGCATGGATGAAAGCTAGCCAGCCTCCTCCTAGAGGCGGCTCGAGGGATGCTCCTCACTGGGGTAGATCCCACACGATAGTGAGGTAGACGGTTCTCTGCTCCAGCAGTCACGGTACCAAAGCAATATAATCCAACCAGAAAATGGTTCTGCATTCGCCGGTGTAGATTCTCCTGTGCACTATCCGTCACATTAAACTAGGTTGAACTTGACGTTACTTCACCAAACTATGACACTTTACTATCCTATTCGCACATGTTCTAAGTGCTCTATTTAGACGCAAGGTTGCTCACTTCACTTGGTCGTTGACTCGTGGTGAAGGCTTTACTAGTAATGAACGAACTGCTGCTGTTTCCACCTGCACCGTATTTATACGTAAGGTGAATTATCTAGTGCCAACCTCAGTTCTGTCTCGTATTACTGCGCAAACCTGGACATGTTGAGACATGCCTTGGCGTTGCCTTTGAACTTGCCATTGGGGGTATGGTCGTTGGCGCCTAGGGGTCGCTGTCCAATAGGAGAGCGAATATTATGGTCTGGTTTGTACCCAGGTAAAGGGATATTCCGTGTATATATACAAAGAATATACAAGGGATATCAAACGATATACAAATATTATACAAGGGATCTCAAGCAGTAAATATATATATTCGGTTTAATCTGACCCTTTGTAACAGTATGGGTACGTCACGTGTGTCTAGCGTGCACCACTCATGTGGTGTAGTTATGTAAATGTGACAAGGCTGTTGTTTCGTGTGCATGTACTAACCAGTCCAGTCTTAACAGAGGGAGTGGGGTTATCCAGAGGTGCGAGCGGTGGAGTGAGAGAGAGCGGGGAGCGACACAGGGATTGCCAGGGAGGGGGGCTCGGTTTCTTGATGGAGAGAGAAGAAAATTACGCCGGTTAGAAAAAGAACAAAACACTGGGAAAACAAAATAACGAAGCAGGGTAGAATCCAACACTTGAAGACTGCTTCGAATTGCGCCTGATTAGGCTCGAGGTGTGAGTCACAACATTTAGATCCATCAGTAAATTGACATATATACTCATAATAGTAATCATAATAATCTTACTACCCACCATGGTCTACCCATATACTCTGTATGACAGCATGTACAATAGTGCTGTACATATTACTGTATATATTTATATTTACCGCATATATCCATATCTGTCTGCATATAATCCTCCTATATATCTGAATATAACCCATATAACTCTTTATGATAGCATGTACATTTATTCTCACCATATATAGGCGGGGTGGGAGGGGGCAAACTACATTGGAGGGGGTTGGGTTTGGACATTTACAGGGGCCAGTTTCGAATTGCAGTCTCCTGTAGGTGCTCTTTGAGGGTGGTTTTGAAGGTGGGTAGTGATTCACATTCCTTTACAGCTGCGTAGGGCGTTCCACATTGATGTGGCATATTGCGAAACGTGTTTAGTCCCTTGTTTGAGCCGAATCTGGGTTTAACATGATTTGTGGAGCTCCCTCTGGTATTGTGGTCGTGGTATTCACTGACCTTTGGGAAGTATTTTGACATGTACATGGGTACCTTAGTGGTGTAGTGTATCTTGTAGACCAGGCCCATTGCAAGTTGCTGTACTCTGTCGTCTACTCTAAGCCATCCTAGGTTGTCAAAGTGGGCAGGGGTGAGGTGGGTTCTTGGAGTAAGGTCAAGCAGTAGTCTGACCAGTTTGTTTTGAGATGTTTATAATTTTGTTTTTAGCGCCTTTGAGGTGCTTTGGTACCATGAGGTGCAAGCATAGTCGTAGTACCCTTGAATGAGTGCTCCTGCCAGAGTCTTCAGGGTATTCTTGTTTACCAGAGAGGAGATCCGGTACAAGAATCTATTTCTTTGGTTGACTTTTTTGATTACATTGGATGCCATTTTGTCACAGGAAAGATTTGCCTCTAGGATGGAACCCAGATATGTAATTTCATCTTTCCTTGTGACAATATTGTCACCCACTGTAACTGAGAATCTGATTAGCACTACACCCAGTAGTACTAATTTATATATTTTATACCCAGTTTAATCATCTGTACATTGTATATTACTATTGCACTTTTACTGTTACATATTCATGCAAGGACATCATCACTTCTAACATGGAAATCTAGGGTTTGTCCAGTGGAAGTAGGATGCAGAGGATTTATAGCACAATCAACTTCATCATTATTGGGAGAGTTGGGGATTTGTGGGCGGAGCTTGCGAAAAGTGGTAAATGAGATGTCAGAAGAAGCATTGAAAGGCAGGAGACCCTCTTCTTGGGACCAAGTAAGGTTTCGTCGATAATCCAATGTACAGTTACCCTTCCCCCCCATCCCGCCTACCCAACCCCACCCCAACCACCTCCAATGTACAGTTTCCCCCACCCCACCTACCCAACCCCCACCCCACCTACCCAACCTCCTCCAATGTACAGTTTCTTCGTCAAATGTATATACTCTCTTTTTTAGACTCTTTTTGCATCACAAACAGTACTGTATTTATAAATCTGGTCATAAATGTATAGATGTAGCAGTACTGTCTATCTGTATGTTATGTATGTCATATATGTTATGATTAATTGAAAATGGGGGACCCTGATGTAAACAAGACGATAGTCTTTCTCTGGTCTGCATCCCCTTAACAATTGTGTGTATTGAGCTGTACTGTATAACTGTATTGTACCCATTCTGCAATCTGTTAATACAATTTTCAATCAATCAATCAGTCAGTGGATTTGGCTGAGGAGAAATAATGTCAGCTGGAGTCCAAAGTAAACAAAGGGTAAGAGTATTCCTTTTCCTTTTCTTCTCTGCTATTGCTGTTTCATGTGTGATATTGGTATCAGGAATTGTATTTTTGACATAGGATATTCAGCATTTGAATATCATGGAAAATTGGGAGCTAGCTGGGACTAACCGCTGAGCCTTCCCGAGGTGTCGTGGGCCTAACTTGACGAAACACCAGTGAAGCGGGTAGGGTGACCAGGTGTCCCCCTTTTGGTTGTACTGTCCCACCATTTGAGACCGCGTCCCACATATTGAGAGGATGGTCTCTTTTCGAAGCAAAAAAATATATATCGAACACAAGACATTCCTGTCAAGTGATAAAGTTTGAATATTTAAAACAGATGTTAGGTGGTAACAAGCCGGCTGCCAGTGCCAAGATGAATGTGGAGAGATATAATTCTGTATTTAATTTGTATTTATTTTGATTTAACCTTTATCTATTCGGTGAAGACGAGTTATTCTAATAAATTTTTTTACATTATCTATCTGTCCCACTTTGTCCCACCAAAATCTTACTGTTGTCCTGCGTTTGGACTTTTTGCATCTGGTCACCCTAGAAGCGGGGTGCCCAACACTTGATAACCCTGGTGACATGCTGGCTCTTGTTGCTTGTATACTTGTATGCCGTGACAAATAAAACTCTTGACTTGACTTGACTTTTGCTGCTGGCTCTTGCTGCCCATCTATCTACACGCTGGGCTGTGTTGGCCATTGGGTTTCTTCATTGAGCGTTTATCCTTATCATTAAGGCACAAGTATGTTGTGTTTTTATTATAATAATGAATTTGAGTATAGTGTGTGTGTGTGTGTGTGTGTGTGTGTGTGTGTGTGTGTGTGTGTGTGTGTGTGTGTGTGTGTGTGTGTGTGTGTGTGTGTGTGTGTGTGTGTGTGTGTGTGTGTGTGTGTGTGTGTGTGTGTGTGTGTGTGTGTGTGTGTGTGTGTGTGTGTGTGTGTGTGTGTGTGTGTGTGTGTGTGTGCAGAGTTCCACAAGGTGACAGCTGAGCGGAATAAGCTGTTCGGGAGCCTGCTGGTCCTGGAACTGAGATTCTGTAGCGCCTCCAAAAGGGGAGGAGTGCAAACCGTCAGACACCTGAAAAGGTTTGATTGATTACTGTTTTGAATGACACATATTGTTGTTCCAAACTAGAGAGAGACGGTATAAACTTAGGGGAACTTGTGTCTTCAATATCGCAAAGGCAAGGACAAATATAAAAAGTCAATTTATATTATGACTTGTCGTACAGAACTTGTAAGTCGTTTTGGAAAAAAGCGTCAGCTAAATGACTAATTAAGCATTACATCACACGTAGCAGTGTGTTATACGAATTAGATCATGCCTAGGGGTGGTTGTTAGGCCTGACGCGCAGCAGAGGGTCGTTAGACCCCCCTAGGCATGATCTAATGAGTATAACACACAACTTCAAGTGATGTAATGTCTTTTATACAATGGCCGAATTCACCCAACCGTATTGCTATAGAATAAACACACAGTAATTGAAGCATAATGGAGATGTATTCACAAAACCATCCGCAGAAAAATTAGGTAAAAAAAATAAAAATAAAGTTGCCTCCGTGTCTAGAAGCAGAGGGAGGAGGGGCGGTCAGGTGGCGTAACGGAGATTGCGTTCGTCACCAACCCCGGAGCGGCTGGATTCGCCTGTTCGAATCCAGCTCACAGCTCCGGGGTTGTCACCAGCTTGGCTGGCCGTTCACACTAATACAATTGGCAGTATTAAAGGGTGGGAGAAGCTGGCGGGGTGGGTCCGGGTCGTTGTAAACAGCGACTCCTACAGTTCGGTCGGGGCGCCTGCTAAGCGCGGATAGGATCTAAGTGGGATAGTGTGATCTTTCCACACGCTACGCCCTCTCAGTGAGAATCCGCGCTGCCAGGTGAAAAGAAGCGGTTGATTGGCTGGACGTGTGTCGGAGGAAGCATGTGGTAGCCTCCACTCTCCCAGACCGACTGTGGGGGGTAAGTGCGCAGCGACCAGGAAGGGGATTGGGAATTGGCATTACGACTAACTAACATTGGGATGGGAGAAAATCGGAGGAAAAAGGAGGGGAAAAAAGATCAATACAAAAAAAAATAAGCAGAGGGAGGTTGCTTCAAAGCATGCCATCTAACAACAAACATCATATAAATCCCGCAATGTATTATTGTTTTGACAATGGGGAATGACAAACCAATTACATAATCCAACATTGTGTAAACAACTAACATATTCCAGTTAACTGTATCTTTTTTTAATAATTTGTTACGAATATATCCATACTTCCATTGTGTCCGGGACATCCAGTGAAATCGCTTCGTGTGACAGTGTCACACGTAGCAAGAGGGAGGTTGCTACAAAGCATGCCATCTAACTACAAACTTCATATAAAATTACTCTGCTATAGAGCCACACTCCGTTATGCACAAGTTTACAGACATACATGACATACAGATAGACAGTACTGCTACATCTATACATTTATGACATACCAGATTTACAAATACAGTACTGTTTTTGTAAGGTGATTATGGTTTATTTACATTGAGGTTCTGGGGTCACGTGGAGTGTGTTATACGAAATACCCCCCCCCCCTCCACCCCACCTACCAATCTCCTACCTACCAACCTCCTCCAGTTTCTTCGTCAAATGTATATATTCTTTTTTAGACTCTTCTTGTATCACAAACAGTACTACTGTATTCGTAAATCTGGTCTGTCATAAATGTATAGATGTAGCAGTACTGTCTATCTGTATGTCATGTATGTCATATATGTTATGATGCATTGAAAATGGGGGACCCTGATGTAAACAAGACGAAAGTCTTTCTCTGGTCTGCATCCCCTTAACAATTGTGTGTATTGAGCTGTACTGTATTGTACCCATTTTGCAATCTGTTAATACAATTTTCAATCAATCAATCAATCAATCAATCAATCAATCAAATAACAACCGGTAACTTCACTGTGCTTCTTAAATATTGATTGGTGTAAATCGTGTCGGTGCCCGCGGCTTTACATATTCGGGGTAACATCATACATGTACATAGATCAAAATGTACAATGATAAGTTTGTTTTCGTCAATGTCACGTCAGCATGTCTTTTTTCCTTCTCCGGCTTCTCCTGTTGTATAAGTTTACAGACTTATATTATTCAATGAGACTGCCAGCCAGCTTTTGCGCGACGGACACCGACACAGAGAGCACCCCCCCCCCCCCCCCCCCCCCCCCCCCGATTAATATTTTGTTTTACAATGGGTCATGACAAACCAATTACATAATCCAACATTGTGTAAACAACTAACATATTCCAGGTGAGTGTATCTTTTTTGAATGAGTCGTTTATTGGACCGAACCGATTGAAGTTTATGGATACCATGACTTAAAATCCTCTTACCTTGACGATTAAAAGCCTCCCCAATTTAGAAAACAGTAATCCAATGGCTGGTATTGATAATATAATACTAACTACTGCACGTAGCTAACCGGAGCTAACACAGAACCGGATGGTCACTAAAGCAGATATAATGACTTCCTTTCTGGGGTTTTCAAAATAAAAGTGCAACGTTTATAGCAGCGGAAAATGTTTATTTTGTACATTATCTAATGTTAACACGAACCTAAACTAACGTTACAACTAACCTTTACTGTTTTCTAAATTGGGGAGGCTTTTAATCGTCAAGGTAAGAGGATTTTAAGTCATGGTATCCATAAACTTCAATCGGTTCGGATCCTTTGAATTAATGAGAATGTCCACAAACACGGCTTCACGTAGAAATCACAAGACTGCGCGCAGAGACGAGTGCTTAGGCAAAAAATTGTTCCGAGTATATTTGCTTAGAAAACGTAATTGTCTAATTCAATTATTTTTTATTTCTCCACGTGGTAAATACACAGGTCACAACATGTTTACATGAACGTTTTGGAGTTGTATTTGGAGTGTATTTGGTGACTGTATACACTGTAAGGGAACGTCAGGCTATTGTCCCCCCCCACTTCCAGTGATGAAGCTAAGCTACGCTAACGGAGCGACTGTTCCCAAAGCTAAATGCACGCACAGAGATAAAAAAGGTATGTATCTTCTTGTCTAACTCCAGGGAAGATATTAAATAAGCTAATTTCCCAAAATGTTGGAGTTTTCCTTTAAGAATTTATTAAAATATAAGGTGATACGTAAATATAAAACCTTATTATTATCCTAATTATATTTTATTATAACATAACTGTATTAAAATCGTGACAAAAAAATATACATATAAAAAATGAATAAATAAATGTGTATACGTTTTTAAAGATTTATTTTTTTGGCGTTTTATCGCTTTATTGCTACTGGGCAGTCCAGTAGAGAGAGACAGATGAGGAATGGGAGACAGAGTGGGGGGAAGACATTCGGCAAATAACGACGGTTTGGGAGTCGAACCCGGGTCGGCCGTGTCGCGGCTGAGCGCGCTATGTGGTTCGCCACTGGGGCGCCCATGTGTATACGTTTTGTATGAAACTTTTGTAACCTTTTGTTTTTGCAAAATGATGTACTGAATTGTGTTTTTTTTGTTAGTTTTTTTGTAAATAATGTAATGTAAAAAGGGTAGGCAATTATAAGCCTCGGCTTCAGCCTACACCTTTTATTTTATACATTTCCTACTACTGTACATTGCTTTGTAAAAGAAGACCAAAAAAGAAATAAAAAATCATTCATTCACATGAAACATTTAATCAAACCTATTATTCATTTATATAAGGTTATATCATCTAAGTTAAGAATACTTCTTATGCTATAAGTTAAGAAAGGCTTCTCTCTCTCCATCTTTCCCTGTTACACTGGTCAGCTCCAGTGGGATACACACTCACACATAAAGGCCATCATTAGTGGACTCATTTAACCCATTGTTGAGGAGGATGCCTGGTGCCTGGACAGAAGCCTAATTACCATATTCTGAAGGCTGTTAGAGAATAATGATAAAAGAGACTTCCAGATAACTGCTTTTCTATTTGGTTAAAACACATAATTAGCACACATGTATTTAGACACACACACACACACACACACACACACACACACACACACACACACACACACACACACACACACACACACACACACACACACACACACACACACACACACACACACACACACACACACACACACACACACACACACACACACACACATGTATACATAAGTACAACCTATGCACAGTTGCATACCTATGCACACACAGCTGTCTGACAAAGGCCTAACTTGGGGTTGACCTTTGCTTCAACGACATCATAATACACTTACATACTTACTAACGACTCTGACATCATCATGATGTGACATCATCATTATCATCACTATCATCATTAGAACTTCCTAACCAGGCATCCTGACACAATGTACATTTACATTTAGTCATTTAAACTGACGCTTTTATCCAAAGCGACTTACAAGTTCTGTACGACAAGTCATCAGGAAGGGCACATCTCTATCAGCTGAGTAACAATGTTCATAAAAGTGTTGAGTGCTACAGTGTAGATTAGTATATTAGGACAAGTGCATGACAGCAAGGTTAATTAGGGTTAGATATTTTTATAAAAAAATAATTATTTCAGATAATAGTTGAAGAAGTGCATCTTTAGTCGACGGCGAAAGATTGGATGGGTTTCGGCTGTCCTAACTGTGGTGGGCAGTCCGTTCCACCATTGTGGGGCAGGGACTGAGAAAAGGCGGCTTCTCCTTGATGACCCTCCCGGAGCTCGGATAGGAGTGGGTCTGAGACGGCCAGAAGATGCAGAGCGTAGGGGTCTTGAGTGTGTGTAGTTAGAGACCATTGACCAGAGGTAGGCGGGAGCGGTTCCCTTTATGTATATGCTTATGGTGGTCTATTTTGGACTTGAAGATGGTTACGTCAAGGAAGGCAGATCATATTAAGTCAGAATGGTATATACTGTAGGACAAGGAGCGGAGCTCTGAACTTCATCCAGATTTTCCCCCTAAATGCATTCGTAGATGTCATGACTTTTTATTTTGATCTTGTATTGTGAAAATTATTGTTCTATATATAAGAATCTAAGTAAACTTTGATATGAAGACAGACATTTTTGTTTGGCATCTCTCATTTAATCTCAACCCATATAAACTGTTTTTTATAATAATTATAGGAGGATTTCCTCCAGACACTGTTTGTGCTGCATAGAGGAGAAGTTCTTTGAGAAGCTAGTAAAGGGCTCCTCCCTCCCCATCAACCTGGACCCCCTGCAATTTGCATACCGCCCCAACAGGTCCACGGAGGACGCCATAGCCCATGTGCTGCACACAGCAGCATCACACCTGGACAAGAGGAAGGGGAACTATGTGAGAATGCTATTCATCGACTACAGCTCAGCATTCAATACCATAGTCCCCTCCAAACTCATAGCCAAGCTCAGGGACCTGGGCTTGAACTATGACCTCTGCCAGTGGGTCTTGGACTTCCTGACGGGCAGACCCCAGGTGGCGAGAGCAGGCAACTGCACCTCCTCATCCATCACCCTCAACATAGGGCCCCCCCAGGGCTGTGTTCTGAGCCCCCTCCTCTACTCCCTGTACACACATGACTGTGTGGCTCAGCGGAGTAACAACACAATCATCAAATTTGCTGACGACACAGTAGTGGTGGGCCTGATCTCTGCAAACGATGAGAGGGCCTACCTGGAAGAGGTCAAGGTCCTGGCGGGATGGTGCCAGGAGAACAGCCTCTCCCTGAACGTCAGCAAAACAAAGGAGATGATTGTGGACTTTAGGAGGTCGGGGGTCAGGGACTACAGCCCCCTCAGCATCGACGGGGCACCGGTTGAGAGAGTGAACAGTTTTAAGTACCTCGGAGCCCACATATCCGAGGACTTGACATGGACATTGACAGTGTTGTGAAGAAGGCACGACAACGCCTCTACTTCCTCAGGCGCCTAAGGAAGTTCCAAGTCAGTCAGAAGATCCTTAAGAACTTCTACTCATGTACAATAGAGAGCATCCTGACTGGAAATATCACCTCCTGGTTTGGGAATAGCACTGCACAAGACCGAAGCAGACTACAGAGAGTGACACGTTCAGCCGAACGCACAATTGGAGGGGGGCTTCCCACCCTCCAGAACATTTACAACAAGCGGTGCAGGGGTAAGGCTAAAAGAATCATCAAGGACTCCAGCCACCCAAACAACTGCCTCTTTGAACTGCTGCGGTCAGGCAAGCGATACCGGAGTCTCAGGCCATCAGGCTGCTCAACGAACAATAAACACTATGCAACAACCATCAAATGCACACAGCACACACATCCACACGCACACACTCACTTTAAACAAACAACACACTGCAGCACCCACTCTCCACACTTTAGAACTCCTAAACACACTTTATATTTATTGGTAAAGGATTTGCACTACAACTCGTACACCTTACTGTAAATTGTACCTAAATTGTACCTCATCCCATTTTTGCTTTGCACTATATAGTATTGTATATCAGTACATTGCATAGTATATTGTATATTGTATGGTAACTCAGTTACTTCTATTCTGCATCGAACATTGTACATATGTCTATACTGAACACTGTGACTTCTATTTTTACTTCTATTTTACATACTATACATACTATTTTATTTCATACTTATCTTGTCTAGCACAGTCTCTGGAGCGTAACAGTAAAAAGCATTTTGTATAAAAGTATTCTGTACTTCTGTATGACAACTATTAAAGAAACTTGAAACTTGAGACTCAAGTGCAGAGAGTGATGCACCAGCGATGCATGCTTTCCAGTCCAATGCAAAGCAGTTAGCCATACCAGACTGTGATGCAGGTAGTGAGTATAAGATAGATAAGATATTCCTTTATTGATCCCCTTGGGAAATTCAGGCATCATAGCAGCATGGGGGAGGGGGGAGGGGAGGTACAGGTAGTAGAAGACATACAGGTCACAGAATTATAGTACAGTGGATAAGTCAAAATTAAAAAGGCAGTGTAAACAATATACAATATAATTAACTCTGGACAACAAGGTGCGAGATGAGGGTATGTATGCCCTCTGTTATTTTGCCCTACAATAAATATAGTGTAGTAGAATTCCAGCCAAACTGGTGTTTATTGTACTGTATATCATGAAGCACAGAATGGCGAAAACACAGAGGTAAGATACATACACTTTTCTCCCCCCCCCCTCCTAAAGTACAAGAAACGAGACACCTCTGACTTAGTAATGCAGCTGTTGGTTCAGGCTTCCTCAAATCTCTGTGGAGGGGGGTTGAAACAAGCAGACGCTTATTGAGTAAGAGATAGTGTCTCGTTTGATCCTTCCTGGGAAAGTCAATAACATGGGTGATTTTACAACCCAGGGCCCTAGGCCATCTGGTCCAACAAAGAAACTGCCATGGGAAGATGCCAGTTTGTCTCTGCTGAAAACAAAAGAGCAGATAACCATGTAAGATCAAAAGAAAAGACCATTTGAAACCACATCGTGACGCAATTCGATGTAAAACGTCACGATAAGGAGTTAGCCAATGAGGGTTGAGAGTAAGTGTCCTCCAATAGGAACACTCGAGGAGAGGTTGGAAAACGCCCGCTTGCCGTAACATTAGAGGCGGAGCCTAAATTTGATATTAGCAGACTCCGTGCTAGTAGAGGCACAACAACAGACCCGAACAGAGACCCAGGAAGCGACAAAGAACACACACCCTTTTTCTCCACAACAGACTGAGGAAAACACGCAGCAGAGAGACGGCCGCGAAAACCTACCATCTGAAGAAGCCGAGACGAGACATGTCCATAGATATTGAATATTTAGCCTAAAGTCTGGTGAACCTCGGCATAGTGAGGTCTTCCATCAGGTTTTATTGCAATTGTTCTTTTAAATCTTTGATTTGTATTGATTGAAATCCTTTTTATTAAACACGGATTCCTTTTCAAACTGCTCAGAACTCGATTTCTTCAACCGCCGCGCCGTGTTCTCTGAAGGTGTACGGGCAGAAAACCATCACATACATGGTTATCTGCATTTTGTAGCTAAGTAGTACTTCAAAGAGCTTTTTAAGGTTTAAACACAGCGCAGAGTACGAAGATTAAGCTAGGAAGTTACTACAATTTTGGTGCTGTGGCCCTTGAATAGAAACGTCCGTTTTGAACGAGAACAAAGGAGAATTTTTTTTTTTCTTCCTCTTTCTTCACCTCGAACAACAACAACAACAACAACAGATCGTCTTCGCGTAGCTCGGAGAGTTACCAAAGGTGAGTGTTATGGAGTGTACGGGTGTTCAATTCGAACCAACGAGGGGGTTGCTAAAAGTATGACTGTAATTAAGTATTAAATGAAATGTTCTGACCAAGGGGTAGCGACTCAAGGCTGTGTGTGATTATGGGTCCTGTGAGCAGGATTTTTAACCACGCTGTGCTGTCGTATTCCTTACAGTAAGAGAGTTAAGCACGGATATGCGTAGTATTTTCTACAGTAGAAATTTTAGCATAAGTGAACGAGACGCTGCCCGTGGTCGGAGCATTAAAAGGTATGGAAGTATTTAGGAACAATGTCTAGGTTTGTGCTCAGGGTTAAGCAAGGGGAACGTGTGCATAGTACGCCTTATAGTATTGGCTTAAGCACATAGTGCGTAGTATTTTCTACAGTAGAAATGAAGCATGAATAGGGTCTAGTTTTACCCTGGGCACCGCCGGACGGGTTAAATTTAAACAACGATAGGCTGTAACATATGTTTGGTACGTGAGGTGGACTCGTATGTTGCAAGCTATGGTTAAACAATTACTAGTGTATGATGTTTGTGTATGAGTGGAAAGCGTTATGGTTAGGTTTAACATGTGTAAAGTATATAGATTAAATCTGTAAAGTGGCACTTATAATATGACTGAGAACGGTTTTTAATATTGAATCGGGTACACACGCGACGTCCAAAGTGCACACACGCAACGGTAAATGCGCCACCCAGCTTCGTGGTGGGGGGCGCGTGCGTGTCGAAGCGCGCAACATGCTACAAACGATAGCTCGTTGTGACTCGCCTGGGACGGTTTAATAATGGGGCGATAGGAGTTTAATACTGTATGTTGTGATTGAGGCGGTATTGCAGTATGACTGAATGATCGTTTGTGATGAATGAGCTGGGTGAGTTGCAGTGTGGGCTGAAAGTTTGAATGTATGCAGGATGCATGATGAATGAGTGAACTCCGCTTCGGAGTGCGCGCATGCGCGCTTGTGAGAAGGGACATTGTGTGTGTGAGGCGAGTGAGACTGAAATTAATTATGATGTTGATATGAGACCACTAGATGGCGTCAGAGTACACTGGGTGGCGGTAGAGGCATTAAACTCCCGTCCTAACCAGCGTGTCATTAGGATGTGGGTAAAAGACCACTAGATGGCGTCAGTGTCAACCTTATGCACTGGGTGGCGGTAGAGGCATTAAACTCCCGTCCTAACCAGTGTGTTGTGTGTGGCTGTAAAGCGTTTCAGATGTGTGTAGTTTTTCTCTCTCTCTCGCTCTCTCTTTTTCTCTTTTTCTTTCTTTCTCTCTCTTTCTCTCTCTCTCTCTCTCTCTCACTCTCTCTCTCTTTTTCTCTCTCTCTTTCTTTCTATCTCTCTCTCTCTTTCTCCCATTTTCTTTCTCCCCCCCCCCCCCCCCTTCCCCCCCTCCCTTTCCCCCTCCTCTTCCTCTTCCTCCCTCTTTTTTCTAGCCCCTCCTCTACTATGCCCCTCCTCTTCCTCCTCTAGCCCCTCCTCTACTATGCCCCTCCTCTTCCTCCTCTAGCCCCTCCTCTACTATGCCCCTCCTCTTCCTTCTCTAGCCCCTCCTCTACTATCCCCCTCCTCTTCCTCCTCTAGCCCCTCCTCTACTATGCCCCTCCTCTTCCTCCTCTAGCCCCTCCTCTACTATGCCCCTCCTCTTCCTCCTCTAGCCCCTCCTCTACTATGCCCCTCCTCTTCCTCCTCTAGCCCCTCCTCTACTATGCCCCTCCTCTTCCTCCTCTAGCCCCTCCTCTACTATGCCCCTCCTCTTCCTCCTCTAGCCCCTCCTCTACTATGCCCCTCCTCTTCCTCCTCTAGCCCCTCCTCTACTATGCCCCTCCTCTTCCTCCTCTAGCCCCTCCTCTACTATGCCCCTCCTCTTCCTCCTCTAGCCCCTCCTCTACTATGCCCCTCCTCTTCCTCCTCTAGCCCCTCCTCTTCCTCCTTTCTCTCCTCTCTATAGCCCCTCCCCTTCTCTCCTCCTTCCCTTCCTCCTCCTCTCTTTGGCCCCTCCTTTTCCTCTTCTCTCTACCCCCCTCCCCTTCATCTCCTCCTCTCTCCTCTCCTCTCTTCCTCCTCCTCTCTCCTCTCTCCTTTCCTTCCTCTCCTCCCCTTCCTTTCTCTCCTTTCCTTCTCTCCTCTTCTCTCTACCCCCCTCCCCTTCATCTCCTCCTCTCTCCTCTCCTCTCTTCCTCCTCCTCTCTCCTCTCTCCTTTCCTTCCTTTCCTCCTCTTTCCTCTCTCCTCTCCTTCCTCTCCTCCTCTCTCCTCTCCTTCCTCTCCTCTCTCCTCGTCTTCCTCTCTCACTCCCTCTTTTCTCTTTTTCTAGCTATCTTGCTGTTCGCTCTCTCTCCCTTCTTCTCCATAGGAGACATGGGGGCAGTGCAGGGTATGATAAATGTGTTTTATGGTGTGGAGCAGGTCTGTTCGGGACTGCGAGACCCAAACCCCCCCCCCCCTCCCCCACTTCCCTGCTGTTCCTTTGGACCCCCCCCCCCCCCTCCCCCACTTCCCTGCTGTTCCTTTGGACCACCCCCCCCCCTCCCCCACTTCCCTGCTGTTCCTTTGAACCACCCACCCCCCCCCCTCCCCCACTTCCCTGCTGTTCCTTTGGACCCCCTCCCCCACTTCCCTGCTGTTCCTTTGGACCACCCCCCCCCCTCCCCCACTTCCCTGCTGTTCCTTTGAACCACCCCCACCCCCCCCCCCCCCCCCCCCCCACTTCCCTGCTGTTCCTTTGACCCCCCCCCCCCCCCCCCCCCCCCCCGCTCCATCCTGTGCCCCACTTGCTGTGCCTCTCTCCACCCTCCCCCCTCTTCCGTCTGTAGGCCGGCATGGAGTTACATGTGTTCCCTCTGGCCTGGTTCTCCCTTGGCCGGTGGGCGGCTACGTTGCGGCCTTTTCTACATGTCCTGGTGTTGTGTTTAGGTTGGGGTCTTCATGTCAGTAGACTGAGGGTATGTTCGGTTATAAAGTTGTGTTGTTGTTTGTGGGGATTGCAGGACATATTAGGATACGCGCCGGTGACGGAGGGAGGAGGAGGAGGACGGAACAGACAAACATGGTTCCTGGTTTGAGAGACAGTAGTAGACGGATGCTTCGGGGGGGTGCCGTGGCAATGATTTGGTTATGTGTGTTGATCGGTACTATAATGTATGATCCATACCTGCGACCTGAACAGCCAGAGGTGGTGGTAGTGGGTAAGAGGTCGCAGCCAGACCATCACGGTAATCTGTTTTTGGGGATGGCGAGGACTGTGGCTAAGGTAGCCAATAGGTCGGATTGTTATGTGTGTGGCTTAGCCCCGCTAGCAGGCGACGCAGGTCTTCCCTTGATTGCACACCCCTTAACGAAGTGTCATGCCAATGTGTTGAGGGACGAGCCTCTGCTCGGCCTATGCGACGGGGTGGGTCATGATAGGATGTTGAGGTATTTGGGCCGGGAACAGGGGTCGAATAAGGCAGTGGGTTATGGGGGTCTTAAGGACACTAGCCCCATTCCGGTGGCGTTTAGGGCGGCTGGGTTTGAGATGTGCGTAGAGGGGAAGTCAGGTGGTAAGGACGTGGGATATTTGGACGGCTGCAAGGGTGAGAGTGGAATATGGGGTAAGAATTCGGAGGCGCCGGCCCCTAGGGGGGCGTTTTGGATTTGTGGTAAGTATGCTTACGCGGCGTTGCCTATTAAGTGGAGGGGTAGGTGTGCGTTGGGGTATTTGGTGCCAGCTATGAGGGTGTCAGATGTTTTGCCGACGATTCCCAAGTCAAGGCGCAGGAGGTTTATAGATGCGGACCACTTTTTCAGGGTGGCGTTTCCCTGGTGGGGGGCGTATGCAAACATGGGTGAACTAGACCATCTAGCTCGCGTGTTTGAGGATATGACGGCTACGACCGCCAGAGGTATGGCCCTGGAGGCTCAAGAGTTACGGTCCTTAAGAATGATGGAGCTGCAGTCAAGGACGGGTTTGGACTTCCTGTTGGCGAGTTCAGGGGGCACGTGTGCATTGATTGGTCAGGAATGCTGCACATTTATCCCCGAAAATGATATAGGCGGCATACAGGAAGTTATAGAGCATTTGAAGAATGTTACTAGGGAGATGCAGCCCACGCAGGAGGACTCGTGGGAGGGCTGGGGCCAAAGTTGGTTAGGTTACATAGGATGGACAATTGTTAAGTATTTGCTGTGTGCTGTGGTGATGTTTGCGGTTATAGTAGTTTGTGTGAATGTTATCAGGGTGTGTGTGACGTACGTGTTCAAGTCTCTCGGCGCGGCTGGTTCTGCGTTGGGGGACCCACACCGCTCGGTTGCGCCTGCGTATGCAATGATGGTAATGAAGGTTGGCGCGGAGGGTGGCAGGGTGGGTGTGGGCGTTCCGATAAAGCCGTGGTGCCCGGCGTCCGCGCTGGCGACTATTCTCTGATCTGGGTGGTGGACATTCAGGGTTGGGGAGTGGGAGGGCCGGGGCGTGCGTGTGGGTGTGAGGCGGGGGACGTTCCTGGACGACCGTGCGTTGCAATTGACGGGATAGGATTGTGTGTACAATTGTGTTTTTTTCCCCATAGTAGGTACGTTTGGAGGGCTGTGTGATATGGGGCGGTGTGCCCGGGGTTCGGTGTTGGGTCTGGTCGGCTATGTGTGGCCGTCCGGCAGGGCACTGGACTCTGGGGATACTGGCCTGGAGCACAGGAGAGGTTGCCGAGATGCTGTCTGCTGTGTACCTGTGGTGAGGTGGGTTTAGGCCGCTGTGGAGAGGCTGTCAAGGTCTTTTCAGAAAAACAGGGTCGACACCTCACGGCGTGCGTGGCGCGGCGTCTGTGGCATTCTTTAGATTACCTCTGGGGGACACGTGTCTGGGTGACAGGTGTCCCCTGGGGGGTGTGGTATTGAATAATGAAAAAGAATGTGAAAAAATTAATGCAACTATATTTTAATGCAACTATATTAATCATGATGTTTTTGCTTTGAAAAAGAATGTGAAAAAATTAATGCAACTATATTATCATGATGTTTTTGCTTTGAAAAAGAATGTGAAAAAAATTAATGCAACTATATTAATCATGATGTTTTTGCTTTCCGAGGGGTATCAGAATTGGAGCAGAACCAAGCGGAAGTAAAGGAGAGCGGAAAATTCGAAACATAGGAACCCAGTGTGTTGACAGAGATCGAACGAGAAGAAAAACAGGGAGTAGAAACGGGTGGTATCACACACATGTATCAATTACAATTGTCTCATGTTTAAGAGTGTATGAGGAAAGTAAAAAAGATACTCGTACAGTGAATGAAAGAAACCTCTCAGGAATTTGATTAAAAAGACAGAGTAAAGTACAAGTCCGGTTGATAAATTAACAAGAACTGTTGTCATTGTGTGCTCTGATCTACAGCAGTTCGATTGGACACGCGGAACACCACAAATCAGGTAAGAACAGTAATTTCAAGGAGGACAGGAGAGAATAGGAAGGGCCCACAGTGCCACTATTGGCTGTCCGAGTAGGAGATAGTCACAAAAGCCTAGACACCTACACTTAGATAGGGATTACACAAGCTATTGTTCTGCCTGTTGCCATTGTTACGAGATAAAAGAGACAAGAGAAAAATGGGGCGGAAACGAGACAATCTAAACGCATATAAAAGGATAAAAGACAGAACCGACGCAGGTAAGTCGACCGTAATTTCGTGGATGGAAGAAAGTCCGGTACAAATTATCGTGTTGGCGAGGGACTAAAAGCAGGTTACTCCGTGGTAAGGTCACAGGGCGAAGGATTTGTGGTGGAAAAAGCCGAAGCATTATCACAACCTTGTTCAGCCCAGTTAGCAGAATTGGTCGCACTGACGGAAGCATGTAACATGGCAGAGGGCAGAACTGTAAATATCGTAACAGACAGCGCCTATGCACATGGTACCGCCTTCTTGTTTGGCACAGTGTGGAAAGGGAGAGGATTCAAGAAAGCCGACGGAAGCGCCATAAAACATTGTAGTCAGATTAAACTTTTGTTAGAAGCAATTATGAAACCAAAGCAGGTTGCGATAATCAAGTGTGCTGCTCATCAGTCAGACGAGTCCAAGATGTCTCGAGGGAACAGAAGAGCGGACGAAGCTGCCAAGGAAGTGACAGGGGCTGACAGAGCAGGCAAGGTATTGGTTATCACACACGGAGTTGAGTTGGAGGACAAGATAACCTACAAAGAGATTTTGACTTTCCAGGAGGAGGCTAGTCAGGTGGAACGGAACCTCTGGATAACCAGGGGAGCTAGTCAGGATGATTCAGGTTTGTGGCGCGACGCCGGTGGATTTGTGGTGGCTCCTGCTGGCCTGGTCGGACTGCTGATCCACACGGCGCACGACTTTTGCCATGCGCATAAAGGAGAGGTAAGGAGAAAAATCAGAGAATATGGCTTTTGGGCGCCAGATTTGGCCAGTCAAATTGATCATGTGTTACAAAGGTGTGTAATATGTTTGAGAAACAATATACGTAAGGGGATTAGTGTGTCACCAGGACATATCCCCACGCCCAATGGCCCAATGCGAGACCTTGTAATTGATTACATTGACATGATTAAGCCCATTAATCAGAGGAGATATATCCTTGTTGTTGTCTGTCGTTTTTCAAGGTGGGTGGAGGCGTGCGCCACCCGGCACAAGGATGCAGCATCTGTGGCTAAGTTCCTGTGCCAAGAGGTAATTCCCCGTTTTGGTTTACCAGATAGAGTCTCGTCGGACAATGGAAAAGAGTTTGTTGACAAAACTGTACGTTTAATACTCCAACACTTAGGCATAAAACAGCGATTGGGGGCCGTTTATCATCCGCAGAGCCAGGGGTTGGTGGAACGCATGAACGGGACACTAAAAAACAAATTGGTAAAGATCTGTCAACACACAGGCTTGAATTGGCTAAACGCTCTTCCTTTAGCTTTGATGGCTTGTCGTTCGTGCGAACTTCGCGGTCTGCGTTTGACACCGCACGAAATGATGCTAGGTCGCTGCATGGTAGTACCAGGTTTGCGCGCGACAGGCAAAGGTCCGAGTTTGGACATCCTGGACAACGACATGCGTGAGTACGTAAAATACATGTCGAAAATACACAAAAGTATTCTGGTTCATGTCTCCAGTAGACAGGAGCATGAAACCGGGGATGAGGTGAATAGGCAGACTACACCTCAAATCATACCAGGCGACTACGTTTATGTCAAAGTATTTAGACGCAAGTGGTTTGGCGCGAGACGGGAAGGGCCATACAAAGTCGTTCGAGCCACCGAGAGGGCTTTACAAGTTGAAGGATCGCCTATGTGGTTTCACGTTACTCATTGTGTAAAAGCAACCAATACGGACCAAGAATGGGAACCTGAACCACAAGACCTTGACGGTAAAACCGGGGCGTCGCAACCGTTACACGAAGGCGAAGTGAAGGCGGCGCTAACCCCAAACGATGGGGAAGACCCGGATGATTATGGCGAGCCAGACCGAGGGGGCCACGATTGGCCACCAGTAGAAGATGAAGGTTAGGGAGGGGATTAGGCACCCCGAACCTCTAGCCTTCAACAGGCGGCAGTGGGCTCGCAAGAGTCTGGGCGCACGTTAAACACAATCTATAGTGCTGGGGAGAAACTGAAGGCCCTCGTGCGTAACGAGGTATGAATTAACATACCACTGTGGTACCGTCTAGTCGGCCCTGATGTCGCATGTAAGGTAAATGTTGGCACGGGGTGGTACGTGGGCGACAGTCCACACCTAGGAGCAGGGCGGTGCACCGTAGGGGGCACAGCTCCTGCCATGAACAGGCAAGGCTGGCGAAAACGGTCAATATTTCCATGCCCAGAGCAAGCGGGGTGGGGACAAGACCGTCGGTTTCTAAACTGAGTGGCTGATAGGTACTACGGACAGTCAGCTGCTTGGGGTCCTGACTTGATGACGGACTATGAGGTCGCTATCGACTGGGTCGCCAGCCGGTCAGGAGAGCGTTATGACCCCTGCTTATAGTCACAGATAGCGGGACGGGGACCGTGAGTGACTGGACAGTATGGGCATAAATGCACTTGGCTCAATGTACAGTCAGGCCACGGTAACCTTACTAGCCGATACAGGGTTAGTAGGCGAGCTGTGCTTCTGTGATCAGCAGGTTTGAAAAGAACCACTGGGAAGCAGAGGGATGAGGGGTGTCAGTTCAGAGGAATCTGAATTGTCTCTCCTAAGATTGGAAAGGGACCCAGCCTTAAACTGCACCTGAAGGTAAGATAAGGGGACTTCTTCTGTTCATGTGAGGAGACCTTAGCCTGGAAGTGGAGGCCTGTATCCTTGGTTGGGTGAGAGGGGGTCCAGTGTAGGCGGCAATGCGGCCCTGAAAAAGCCGGTTTCCCCACACGTGGTATCTCCTGATCCTGGAGGGGAGAGGTGCATCTAAGTAGGGCAAGGAGTGCATCCGAACGGGAGGAGGGTACTCTTAACTGGAAGGAGGTTAAAAGGGTCAAAGCGTTTTTACAGGAACCAGACAGAGGAGAGGATTATGAATTGGAACATAATAACTTCTCCTCTGTGGACATGGAGAAGGTACCAGAAGAGCCAGAGGAACCAGTGCTTAGCACAAGCCCGGAACAAGATGCTCGACCACAACGAGTCATCAAGAAGCCTAAACGATATACATAGGCAAAGGAAGGGATAGTGTAACTGATAGGCCTTGGAGAGGGCGTGTACATATTAATTTTTGATTTTTGATTTTTCATTAGCTAAGCTCTCTCCTTTTTTAGAAATGTTTAGATAGTAAATGCAATGTAAGGTCTTTTCTTTCAGAGTGAATTGCACAAAACAGACACATTTGGATAAAAAACACATAAAGTATAGTCTAAAACCTGGTAATTGGTACGATCATCTTTTTGTATAAAGGGACGGACCTAGACGGAAGTGAAATTGATATAACTGATAACATTGTATATAACCTGCAAAATGAGTGGAAATTGTTAAACGGTGTGCGTGAATAGAGAACTGTGTAAATAAAAGATGGGTCCATAGTCGGTCAGTGGGGGAGGGAGTAATGTGGGTGTTGAAAGCAAATGATACTAACAGATATGGAAAATGAGTCAGAAGGATTCTGGAAACAGTAAGGTTAAGGTAATTGTAAACAGTTTGTTTGAGGAATTACTAACATGTATCTTGGGGATTATCAATCCCCAAACCGGGGAAACTGTAGTAGAATTCCAGCCAAACTGGTGTTTATTGTACTGTATATCATGAAGCACAGAATGGCGAAAACACAGAGGTAAGATACATACACTTTTCTCCCCCCCCCCTCCTAAAGTACAAGAAACGAGACACCTCTGACTTAGTAATGCAGCTGTTGGTTCAGGCTTCCTCAAATCTCTGTGGAGGGGGGTTGAAACAAGCAGACGCTTATTGAGTAAGAGATAGTGTCTCGTTTGATCCTTCCTGGGAAAGTCAATAACATGGGTGATTTTACAACCCAGGGCCCTAGGCCATCTGGTCCAACAAAGAAACTGCCATGGGAAGATGCCAGTTTGTCTCTGCTGAAAACAAAAGAGCAGATAACCATGTAAGATCAAAAGAAAAGACCATTTGAAACCACATCGTGACGCAATTCGATGTAAAACGTCACGATAAGGAGTTAGCCAATGAGGGTTGAGAGTAAGTGTCCTCCAATAGGAACACTCGAGGAGAGGTTGGAAAACGCCCGCTTGCCGTAACATTAGAGGCGGAGCCTAAATTTGATATTAGCAGACTCCGTGCTAGTAGAGGCACAACAACAGACCCGAACAGAGACCCAGGAAGCGACAAAGAACACACACCCTTTCTCTCTCCAACAGACTGAGGAAACCCTGCACGCAGCAGAGAGACGGCCGCGAAAACCTACCATCTGAAGAAGCCGAGACGAGACAGGCCCATAGATATTGAATATTTAGCCTAAAGTCTGGTGAACCTCGGCATAGTGAGGTCTTCCATCAGGTTTTATTGCAATTGTTCTTTCAAATCTTTGATTTGTATTGATTGAAATCCTTTTTATTAAACACGGATTCCTTTTCAAACTGCTCAGAACTCGATTTCTTCAACCGCCGCGCCGTGTTCTCTGAAGGTGTACGAGCAGAAAACCATCACATACATGGTTATCTGCATTTGTAGCTCAGTAGTACTTCAAAGAGCTTTTTAAGGTTTAAACACAGCGCAGAGTACGAAGATTAAGCTAGGAAGTTACTACAATAGTTACAATATATAATCTAATAATCTAAATCTAATCTAATATATAATCTAAAAACGAAATGCTAGAATGCTAAATGCTAAATATATGCAATATATAATCTAATAATCCAATAGTTTAAATCTAATCTAATATATAATCTAAAAATGCTAAATGCTAAAATGCTAAATGTTAAATATGCTCTGATGAAGTATACAGTATTCACATACTATGCTCACAGAGTATGCTTTCTATGAAAGTTCACCAGAATCTGAGGAGATGGGCTTTCCTCAGTCTCCTCATGTGAGCTTTCTTGAACAGGGTGGAAGTGTTGAGGCCCCAGGGAGGTCCTCGGAGATGTGGACACCTAGACATGTGAAGTTGGAGACACACTCAACCTCTGTCTCGTTGATACGGATGGGAGCATGTGTGCCTGCTTTGGTATTTCTGAAGTCCATGATGAGCTCCTTGGTTTTGTTGGTGTTGAGGGCCAGGTTGTTGTTGGGGTCTGTTGGTTAGGAAGTCAAGTATCCAGTTGCAGACGGAGGGGTTGATGTTGAGGTCCTTGGTTTCCACAAGGTCACTGAGTTTGGAGGGGATGATGGTGGTGTTTAAACAAAGGTAAAGGCTAAATTATGGGAAGAGCAAATGGCTCAGCAGCCGTAGGGCAGAAAATCCGATTCCAGGGCTAGAGTAGACAGGGGGTACTGAAACTCTAGTTATTCCTAGTAGGCTACATGTGCTGTGTTTTTATGTTTTTATGTCTTCCATCGAGGACCACCTTGGAAATAAGTGTTTTAATTAATGCTTTTAGGTGATATCCTCAGGAATACAAATTGGTCATGATAATTAGTTTTTATGATGTGTTTGTAATTTCCAAATAAAAATCGAATCAAATCAAATAAAATCAGGTGGGAGAGGGTGGAGTGTAGTTAAGCATTACATCACGTGCAGGAGTGGTTTGTGAAAAATAAACCATGCCTAGGGGTGGTCGTTAGACCCCCCCTAGACATGGTTTATTTTTCACAAATCACGACTGCAAGTGGTGTAATGCTTTTATACAACTGCCACATTCATCCAACCTTATTGCTATACAATAAACACACATTAATTGAAGATTTATTGAAAAAAACATCCGCCACAAAAAGTAGTTCCCACAACAACAAAAAAGAGAAATTGCCTCCATGTGGAAGCAGCTCGGAAGTGCATCCAACCAACTAACACATCCAACTGTCTTTCAACTAAGAGGAGGAGGAGGCTGTCAGAGGACGAGTGACAGTGACAGGGGCAACTTGAATTTGGAAAAATGCCTCCTAAAAAAAACATGGGGGACGACATCGAGGAACTCAAAAACACTCTTGAATTCCTCGAAAAAGACATTGCCGAAATTAAGCAACAGCAGAAAGAAATCCTGGGTTTGGTCGAGGAAGTGAAGGCCCTCAAAACGCAAAACGCTGAAAAGGATAAAGTAATCGACCAGCTCGAAAACCGAGTTGCCGACCTCGAGCAATACTCGAGAATGAATGACATCATTATCTCCGGCCTGGACATTAAACCCCGGTCGTACTCACAGGCGGTGAAAGGTGGGGAAGGAGGGGAACACAGGACTCAGGAGTACGTTTCTGCAGAGGAACAGGTGGCGGAATTCTTCCTAACTAAAGGAATCACTCTGGATACCAATAGTGTGGAGGCTTGCCACCCATTACCAAACTTGGATGTCTTTAGGAACAAGTTAGAGGAAACCTTTCATTCATTAAACATAAAAAACAACAACTGTATTCTAATGGGAGATTTTAACATAGACATCTCCAAGGATGATTCTATAAAAAATTATTTCATTAATACACTGCACTCTTCCTCCTTCTTCACAACTATAAACATCTTCACTAGAATAACACACTCATCCAAGTCTACCATTGATAACATCATCACCAACATCCAAAACACCAAGCTGGAGTCGGGAGTGATCCTAACTGACATAACTGATCACTTCCCTGTCATGTTGTCTCTAAATCTTGCCAGTGAACTTGCACCCCCTCCTTGTAAGACAACAATTAAAGTAATAAATGACAAAACCCTGCAGCAACTATATGGAAGCCTGGAGACCAAAGGGTGGAAAAATGTATATGATGCCTGTGATCCTGATACTGCATATGATAGTCTGATATTGTAAATAACAGACTCCATCCATAGCACCATTCCTGAGAAGACTGTCATGAGCAGTAAAAATGACCAGAACCCCTGGCTTACAAAGGGCATCTTAACATCCATTAAACACAAAAATAAACTCTACAAACATTATCTTAAGAAGCCTAGTATAAATAATAGAAACAAATACAATCTATATAGAAATAAACTCACTCATCTAATAAGGAAAAGCAAATGTGATCATTATACTGATCAGGTAATAGCATCTCAGGGTGATTCAAAAAGGACATGGTCAGTTCTAAATAAAGTACTAAACAGGGACAAAAAAGCATCAGTGCTCCCTGACCCTGCAAACATGTCTCAGCAGGATCTCTCTGATAAATTCAATACCTACTTTGCATCCATTGGTGAAGACCTGGCGAATAAAATTAGCCATCCCGGGGGTGTGTCTTTTAAACAGTATTTATCAGGTAACTATATTAACTCTTTTTTCATGAAACCAACTGACCATGATGAACTATTCAACATTATCATGAAGATGAAGGACACTCGCACAGCCGGTGCTGATGGAATATGCAGCAAAATCTTAATAGGCATAGCCAATATTATAGTCAGACCACTCGCTCACTGTATCAATTTGTCCTTACTACATGGTGTAGTGCCAAAAAACATCAAAATTGGGAGAATAATACCCATATATAAATCAGGTGACAAAAATAGTATTAATAATTACCGTCCAATATCCGTGTTACCAGCTCTATCCAAAGTTTATGAGAGAGTTGTGTACAATAGATTAAGCGAATACACCACCAAGCTAGATATACTCACCAATTCACAATACGGCTTCAGGAAAAAGAGAACAACAAACATGGCAATATTAGACCTCATAGAAAAAATACATGATGCCATTGATCAGGGTGATTGTGGGGTGGGCGTTTTCTTGGACTTATCAAAGGCCTTTGACACCATTGACTTCACTACTTGGGAAACTACACCATTATGGCATAAGGGGTCTGGCTCTCAACTGGTTCAGTAGCTATTTACATGGTAGGCAACAGTACGTCGATATAAAAAATCACAAATCAATAAAAATGGACATCAAATATGGGGTCCCCCAGGGGTCAATTCTAGGGCCTTTACTATTTATTATCTATATAAAGACTTTGTCAACTCATCTGAACTTCTGCACAAAGTAATATTCGCTGATGACACTAATTTGTTTCTGTCACATAAAAATCCACTCGAGCTACAAGATCTACTCAACACAGAACTACAAAAAGTGTACACCTGGTTTAAATGCAACAAATTATCACTAAATCTCAGCAAAACAAACTTCATTGTCTTCCACTCCAATTGGATGCACACACATCACATGTGCAACAATAAATGGAAAGGAGCTGTCAAGACTGGTGTCCACAAAATTCCTGGGGGTCATCATCGATGAGTCACTCAACTTCAAATGCCACATAAAATATCTACAAACAAAACTGTCCAAATATGTTGGCTTATTCTGCAAAATACGTCATTTTCTTCCCTTGCCTGCCCTTCTCACTTTATACAAAACCCTGTATGAACCCCTCATTAATTACTGTAATGTCATATGGTGCAACACATACCCCAGCCATCTCAAGAAACTAGAAAGCTTACAAAAGAGGGTACTACGAGTGCTGTCATGGTCCGGGTTTAGAGCGCCCTCAAAGCCTCTGTTCCATCGCTTTGGTCTCCTGAGGCTCGCTGAATTTAACATTCATCAAAACGCATCAATTATGTATCAAGTTGTCAACAACATGAATCACAGACTGTCTGAGCTTGTCCCAGTCTGCCAACCACTGCACATCCACAACACAAGAAATAAAAATCTTATATTTGGCAAGAGGAGAAGGCTAAATTGTGCTAGCCTAAGCATAGCATGCAGGGGTCCACAGATCTGGAACAAGCTTGACGAAAATCTAAAAATGACTAAAACCTTTAAAACCTTTAAAAAATCACTGAAAGAGGAACTGCTTAATTCATATCTCTCATTAAAATTATAACTTAGGAATACAATTGTCTGTATTATGTATCTCTGTTATATGTCAGTTAGTAGGTAGGTGTGTAAACCTACCCACGCTGTAATTGTTTTGTTTTGTTTTTTGTTTATTGTTTTGTTGTTTATATTCTGTTTGTATCTGTGTTCAGGCTCCCTCCAAAAGCTTTAAATAGCTTCTTGGGAGATCTGGCACATGCACACAATTTGCGACATTGTTATCACATGAGGATACTCACATGTAATGTATCGTGTGTGTGTGTAAATAAATTCATTCATTCATTCATTCATAAGACATCCAACCAACTAACACATCCAACTGTCTTTCAACTAAGACATCCAACCAACTAACACATCCAACTGTCTTGCAACTAAGACATCCAACCAACTAACACATCCAACTGTCTTTCAACTAAGACATCCAACCAACTAACATCCAACTTTTCTTTAGTTTTTAATTATGAAGTTAGCGGTTGTTATTGGAATGATTGATTGATTGAATATTTTATTACAGATGCAGAATGGGTACAATACAGTACGGCTCAATACACACAATTGTTAAGGGGATGCAGACCTACTTTCTATAGAACTTCATTCTTTTATGCTTTTATAGAAAGTAGGTAAAACAAATTTAAAAGTTTTCTTTGCCCTATAGGGAAAAAAAAGTTTTCTTCGCCCTATTTTTTTATTTATTTTTTTAAACCTACTTTAGAGGGCCTAAACTTAACCAGTTGGAAACCAGGCGTACAGTAATAAAACTAGCAATCAACCAATCAATCAATTCAATAGGCCATGCTCACTTAAAACAGCGCAACACCCAGCTCTCTCTCAGTCTGACTCTCCTCCGCCGTTGCAGACAGGAGTGTGTGTGTTGTGTGTGTGTGTGTGTGTGTGTGTGTGTGTGTGTGTGTGTGTGTGTGTGTGTGTGTGTGTGTGTGTGTGTGTGTGTGTGTGTGTGTGTGGGTGGGTGGGTGGCCGGGTGGGTGGGTGGGTGGGTGGGTGTGTGTGTGTGTGTGTGTGTGTGTGTGTGTGTGTGTGTGTGTGTGTGTGTGTGTGTGTGTGTGTGTGTGTGTGTGTGTGTGTGTGTGTGTGTGTGTGTGTGTGTGTGTGTGTGTGTGTGTGTGTGTGTGTGTGTGTGTGTGTGTGTGTGTGCGTGCGTGCGTGCGTGCGTGCGTGCGTGCGTGCGTGCGTGCGTGCGTGCGTGTGTGTGTGTGTGTGTGTGTGTGTGTGTGTGTGTGTGTGTGTGTGTGTGTGTGTGTGCGTGCGTGCGTGCGTGCGTGCGTGCGTGCGTGCGTGCGTGCGTGCGTGCGTGCGTGCGTGCGTGCGTGCGTGCGTGCGTGCGTGCGTGTGGGTGGGTGTGCCAGACAGTGAGAGTGAGCTCTGCAGTCAGGGGGAAGGAAGGAAAAAAAAAAAAATGCGCGTGCGTGCGTGCGTGCGTGCGTGCGGGTGGGTGTGCCAGACAGTGAGAGTGAGCTCTGCAGTCAGGGGGAAGGAAGGGAAAAAAAAAAAATGCAAATAATCAATCAATCAATCAATCCGCGATTTTTCTTTTGTTTCACAATGACTCATGACCCATAGATTACACAATCCAACATTGTGTAAGAGACTAAGACATTCGCCGTGACAGAATCGGGTTTTATTTAGTCGTTATGACGCTATCAACATATCCATTTGTAAAGATTATTGTCCGCCATCTTGTTTTTTTTCGAAAAACTCGGACGCGGAGTGATAGTGATTCGGTTGTGGGCGGGTCCTGGGACCAAGAGCGTGGATCATGACAGATACATACGTGTAAATTGACTGTTTCAGCCAATCAGAATCGAGAAATTTGCATGCCGTTGTATAATGCTGAGGAGATGGGGTCCTCCGTGCTCCTGTTCTCACGGTAGGCAAATTGGTATTTGTCCAGTGAGGGTGAGAGGCCAAATTTGAGATGTGCCAGGACCAGCCTCTTGGAGCACTTGTGGCTGTGCTTGATGGCCCTTTTCAGGTTAGCCCTGGCTGAACAGTAGGCCTGCGCATAGATATATATAAAGACTAGATGGCGCAAGGCGGAGTCTCCCGCGTAGTTCACCGGTGGCCATCTTGCTACAGTTAACTACTGCTTTAACTCTTTAATTGCCAGACCCGCGATATCTCGGGTTAACTCGCCATGCGTTGGACGCCAGACCCGAGATATCTCGGGTTTTGGTAGTTTTTTCTTTTATTCAATATTTTTATTCATTATTCGTCCACTGACCTCGGTGTTGCCATAGGAAAGGATTTTGAGATCGCCAAAGTTCAATACCGGCCGCATCCTGCCAGATGGCAGTGTCGCCCACCCTTTGAAACCTTATATCTAACTCTGTGTTACACTCCAATGTCTCCGGGCGCTATATTAAGACAGAGCCGAGTAAGTCGCTTCATCCGACCACTTTGAAACGCATCTGGCACACTCGATCCATAAATTGTGCCAAATTATGTCCGGGACCAGATGGACACCAATACTGGTAATCGCGATCAGACAATTAGAATATTCTTTTTGGAATACCCCCGACCACAGGTAAGGACTATCTGACATAAATTTCAGCTTGATCCAACAATGTTTCGAATCGATCCAGCTGATCGGCTTCTTAGTGTCAACACGAATGCCGCTACTGGCCATCAAAGCATAAAAAAATTACCCCCCCCCCCCTTTCATGCATTCATGATGAAACATAATACCTATTATATACTTGATTTATTTGATTTGGAAATAGTAGCGTGTCCAGACAAGAAACGCTAACGCTTATAGTAGAATACACATAGCGCCCTATAACTCAGCGTTTCAGGAATTATCCCGGATCACTCTAAACCAGGGGTCAGCAACCTTTTTGACATGGAGTGCCTGTTTGAAATATAGTTGTAACTAGTGTGCCTCAACAATATTCCATGCATCGTAATTTTTTTTCTCATAATCAGGTCTTTTTAATGATAATTTTTACATTATTACATCATTATTGTTATTGTTATTATTAACAATATTATTATGATGGTTGTATCAATCCTAAATCTGAGTTGGGGGGGGGATGCAATGCAGACAAACGGCTGCATACAGTGCGACCATTTCACTCACATTTGCCCATTCATTTTTGGACACATCACACACCATCGGTGTGTGTACTGTACGTGTGCTGTCATAGCTCCACCTACAGGCCTAATGGAGAACACCAGGATGTGAATGGAGGGTGAATGTGAGGTATATCGTGTAAATAAGTTTTGATTGATCGCTAGACTACACTGTAAAAAAAGAAATAATAATAAGTTACCAAAACTAAAAAATATTGAGTTCAGTTACTGTGCATTAAGGTTTTCAGTTTTCAATCCATAATAAGTTAACAGAAAAATAAGTACACAACCACATTATTTCAACCTAATAAAACTATGTTTATTGTCATTGTTTTAAGAACACAAGTTGACTTGGTAATACTCACATTTTGAGTAAAAAATGGCTTTTAACATGTGCAATGTTCAATGAAATAGAAAAATAAATAATAAAATTTGTTGATTAATCCCACTGGTCACAATGGTGACCGTAATAATGTTTTTGTTATAAGGCTCTGCAAATGTTACTGAATGATGTAGCAATGTATTTCCAGCTAAATTGAAATAATAAACAAATAAAGGGTCTCAATTAAATATGTGGTAGTAAAAAGAACCTGTGGGAGGATTTCAACAAGATAAATGCGACAACAGTGCAAAATATTTCACAAATATTTCAAAACAAAAAAAACAAAAAAAATTATGCTGCCCCCTGTGCCTATGGAAATGCCCCCGCGTGCCTATGAAGGCATGCGTGCCTAGGGTTGCCTACCCCTGCTCTAAACTATACTTATATTCACCATGGGCTAACGCACAAACGTATGCATGAAAAAATTATCTCTTTTTTGCATGTTCGACAGAAGAAGGTCACTGTCAAATTACTATAGTATTGTCTCCATAGCTATAATATAGAATATAGATATAGCTCTCCAAACATAATGACACACTAATCCCTGGCGCTGAATGAGTTAAGGTAAGTGATCTGTACAAACAAAAATTCTCATTATAAGTATGCAGAGATAACTACATCACTGACGTTTTTAACAAACCAAACGGTTGAAAATTAAGCAAGCTATGGTTATTTCAATAGTACATGCACTATAGACAATCATGTTATGAGTGGGCGTGCTACCCTGTAGCAAGATGGCCACCATGGCAACGTCGGTCTCCGTTGGCTAGAAGCGCAGGTGAGTCATCTATTCTTTATATATATCTATGGTCTTGAGGCCTTGCCCTTTTGCCCCAAGTACCCTTCCAAAAAAAAATTATACTACTATCCACGGAAAATATGAAGACGGAAATGTATACTACTATACACAAAACAATATGAAGATAAATGTTATTACTCCTCTGCGTGGGAGTCCAGGGGTGCTGCAGTTCAGTGTCTTATGGTCCCCTTAACTGAGGGACGAGGTGGATAACAGTGGATAACTGTACTAACTATTCACACGTAGTGTGTGATGCACTATCCAGTCGGCAAAAAGTTTAATGCCTTTGCCAAGTGATATCTTTTCGTAACTGACCATCTATCTGACTTCGTCGTCATTCCATTTGCTTGCTTCAGGGAAATAGAAGAGCAACAGATTCAACTTTGGAGAAAATACGCCATCTAGTGGGGAAATCCTGAATGGGCCATCCCTGAGAGAGCTGAGAGAGTTGTCCTAATTTATGCAAATGAGATGTCGTCAGCTTGTGACTGCAACTTGTTCCTGTTTGCGGACGACTCAGCCCTGCTGGTCTCTGACAAGAACAAGTTGCGGGTTGAAAAAGCCCTCAGCTCGGAACTAGGCAAAATCTGCATATGGCTCGCCGACAACAAACTATCATTACACATGGGCAAAACAGAGTCCATTCTCTTCGGTTCAAATAACAAACTCAGCAAGACCGACGGCTTCTCGGTTACAGTGGGTGACAATATTATCACAAGGAAAGATGAAATTACCTACCTGGGTTCCATCCTAGAGGCTAATCTTTCCTGTGACAAAATGGCATCCAATGTAATAAAAAAAGTCAACCAACGAACGCGATTCTTGTACCAGATCTCCTCTCTGGTAAACAAGAATACCCTGAAGACTCTAGCAGGAGCACTCATTCAAGGGTACTACGACTATGCTTGCACCTCATGGTACCAAAGCACCTCAAAGGCACTAAAAAACAAATTACAAACATCTCAAAACAAGCTAGTCAGACTACTACTTGACCTGACTCCTAGAACCCACCTCACCCCTGCCCACTTTGACAACCTAGGATGGCTTAGAGTAGACGACAGAGTACAGCAACTTGCAATGGGCCTGGTCTACAAGATACACTACGCGACCAAGGTACCCATGTACATGGCAAAATACTTCCCAAAGGTCAGTGAATACCACGATCACAACACCAGAGGGAGCTCCACAAATCATGTAAAACCCAGATTCGGCTCAAACAAGGGACTAAACACGTTTCGCAATTATGCCACATCAATGTGGAACGCCCTACCTAAAGCTGTAAAGGAATGTGAATCACTACCCACTTTCAAAAACACTCTCAAAAAACACCTACGTGAGACTGCAATTAGAAACTGGCCCCTACAAATGTCCTAACCTAGTTGTACAGTAAATGACCAAGTAAGGCTTTGTCAGTATTCCAATGTACAGTGTAAAATGTGTGTGTGTCCCCTACCCAACCCCCCCCCCCCCACCTCCAATGTACAGCCCTCACCCAACCCACCCAACCCCACCCCACCCATCCAACCTCCTCCAATGTACAGTTTCTACGCCAAATGTATATACACTCCTTTTCTGGACACTTTTGTATCACAAACAGTACTGTATTTGCAAATCTGATATGTCATAAATGTATAGATGTAGCAGTACTGTCTATCTGTATGTCATGTATGTCATATATGTTATGATGAATTGAAAATGGGGGACCCTGATGTAAACAAGACGAAAGTCTTTCTCTGGTCTGCAACCCCTTAACAATTGTATGTATTGAGCTGTACTGTACTGTACCCATTCTGCAATCTGTTAATAAACTTTTCAATCAATCAATCAAGTCATTTGTTCAGACTCTACTGCAGCTCACCCCAGGTGAAAATCTGCATAACATGTATACCTAGGTAAATGGAATATTGCTCCACTTCTACAAGGGCTATTTGCATATTCTTGGTATCTAGGAACATCTATGGACCTCAATGAATGTATTCTCAGTGTCAGAAATATTGTGTCTATTACTAGGCTTGCTTAAATTGTGATGAAACAAAGGAAAATATGAATTATGATTTTTCTTTTCATCTTTGACAGTGAATAAAACCATGATAATAATGACCAAACTTAAAAAACTGCCACTGAGCTCATTCAGTACCCTCTTGAGATCATGTGTACAAAAGATCTAAGGAAATTAATAAAGGGAAGATGATCAAACTGAAGGTTCTGTATATACAGTACTGAATTCTCCCATCCGGACCAATGCAATTTGAAATATTATTATAGAATATAGAATATATGCTTATACATTACCTTATTATAGCCAATTCGCACATTTATATATATATACATATAGTATCTTTCAAATGGCCGAGTTCAATTTGGATATAGTATCACCAGGCGTGCATAATAACAGATACTGATATTTACTGTAATCGACTGTACTATTTTATTTCCCCCACAGTATAACCATTTTGAAACTAATTTCAGATCTAATTCTTCCTACATGGTAACAATAGTGTGGGGAAACTGACTGCGTTTCAATATTTGTCAAAAACGTTACCTTTTGTAGCTTATTATCGCGAATCATAACAATTATTGACATAATTCATTCAGAACACTGAACTTTGAACCCCCATAGAACTTGCCAGGAAGTGTAGATCGGAGAAATTCCAACGCTGGCAGACATAGATATATATAGATATCTATGCTGGCAGATAGCTAGCGATGTCCTCTACAAAATGGCCGCAAAAAAGCTTCAATTCCCATGGTTCAACATTTCCATTTCCGGTTCCGGGTCAAATTGGCGATCGCAAATAGAAAACTGATGATATAAGTACACTTTTAACCTATTGCTAAACTATTGCCAACCTAACGTTTTACATTCTACATGTATTTGTGACATAGTAGTGATAATAATACTTGAAAACGGTTGATTTTAAAATCACAAATTATTTAGCATCTTCATAAAAATATGACTATAATTTAATAAGGTCAAAAGGGGTCGGTACCGACCCCGTCGAGTGGAACAGGGTAAGTGATACTATTTAAGATATTATTTAAGATAATGCTGATAATACAAATATTTGTAATTTGTAATGAGAAAGCAGATGAGATTGAAAAGAGAGCATTGAAATTACATGATGATGAAATAATGAAAGTTCCTGTTGGAAAAGGTGAGGCTAAATCATTAATAAGAAAGGTGGTGAGGGATTGACACAGAGACACTATTCTGTTTGCAGGGAGTCAGCATTCTGTTTGTTTTGATCCTCGCCACAACCCTGCACCCAATAATACAGTGTTGACGTTTTGGAGCTGTGCACATACTTCTACTTCTCACCAGACCAGTGTTGTAGTTGAGTCACAAAATCTCGAGTCCAAGTCGAGTCTCGAGTCCCCAGTGTTTGAGTCCAAGTCTGAGTCACCAAAGAAGAGCCCGGTCTGCCCGAGTCGAGTCCCCATTACCCTAGTCCGAGTACGAGTCCAAGTCATCAAGGTTGAGTCCACTCCACTCTGGCAGTCAAAGAGCTGACATACAAATTAAAAAAAAATACATAAATGACACAGCGGTCAATTTAATTTGTGACACAATAGCCAAACAAATGCACTAGCCATCAATATCTTATGCCAAATGATTAGGGGCCTAGGCTATTACCCAAAAAAAATACGGTATTTATAAATGAACAAGTCAGAGTCCTCGTCTGCACCTTCTGAGTCCGAATGCAGTCAATGCTTGAGTCCAAGTCCAAGTCCGAGTCATCAGTGCTCAAGTCCAAGTCGAGTCACACAAGTCTTGAAAATCAGTCCAGGACTCGAGTACTACAACACTCCACCAGACACTATTACTGCACATGGAAATCCATTAACCCTTTCACTACCACACTACAGAAGGTTAACCTTTCACTACCACACTACAGACGGTTAACCGTCTGTAGTGTGGTAGTGAAAGGGTTAACCTCCTGTAGTGTGGCAGTGAAAGGGTTAACCTTCTGTATTGTCGCGGTGAAAGGGTTAACCCGTTTGGTAGTGTGGTAGTGAAAGGGTTAAGGTGAATGCTTTCAAAAGGAAGTGCAGAAGAGAGAAGTGTTTTTTCCCCCCAAGGTTAAGATTTGGACATACTGGATTCAATTCAATTATCTATTTAACGGCAAGTATGTTTCTGATAAATGTGATATTTGTAATGTTCCCAAAAATGTCTGTATAAAAGGAGGACAAGAGTGCTAGATCTTTATTAATTGGAGATTTTTAAATAGACACATCTTAAATTCTCATGAATATTATTTTCACCATTCGGAATTTTCTTGTATAGTACTAGCCTAATACACATCCATGTGTATCCATGTGTATCCATGTCCAAGTGCTAATTTTAGATTTTATTTTATTTATAATGTACTAGCATTATCAAATATTCATGATCAGTAGGCCACTTCACCTTTGTTTACAGGTTTCCACTGAAGTGTTAAACTGAAGTGTCATGCTGTTTTTATTTTTTCAAAGTAAAAAATAATAATAAAATAGGACAACATAATCTAATTATGTTTGTGTCTGGATGTAGCCAGGGTTATAGTTTATTGTTTAAGCCAATGTCGCCATCTACTGGACATCTTGTATGCCATTGTTTCAGTTGAACTATTGTTCAAGTCAAATCTCAGTTTGACTTTTTTGTTGTCGTTGATGCATTGTCTAATTCAACAATGATGGTTATGGTTTTATCTTTTATTTTATTTTTATGCATTGTATAATTCAACAATGATGGTAATATAGTATATATAGCCCTTGGGGGGGAAAGGACGACGGGATGGGTTAATCGCAGAGACTAATCGCATCGGCGATCCTACAGAGACAATGCATGCGTGTGTGTTCCGGTGTGTGTGTGTGTGTTGAGGATAATTGCATGCCAATTAAAGACCTCTGAGCAGGTCCTGCATTATTATTATTTTATTATTATATAATTCTACTAAAGTGAAATATCCCTTTAAGTAACCTCCTAAAACTGCTGCAGACAGAAATAAAATGAGCTAAAGTCAGTATTTTCAAGGGACACTAAATAGACACTAAATACTATGGATAGTATTTAGAGAGAGACCAACAGTAAATAAACTAATGCACACATTTGGAAAAATCCATCAGTCAATATTCTCTGAAGTGAGTTCTTTCATTTGGTAAAGCAGGTATTTCTTCATCAAAGGTCATACAAGGCAGATATGTTAGGTTAGTGTGCTTCTCCATGCATCTCCCATAGGCTTCAATAGAATAGATGCCTTGCATGGAATGTTTGTGTAGTCCATTTTAATTGTGTTTTTTTCTTTTGAAAATGGTTAGCAATGGCTCCAGGCAGCCATACTGGGTACAAGAGACAATTGGTAGGTGGATAAGCTACTCCGTGCCCTGGCTTTCTTTTTTACTGCTGTAATTGCTGCCTGTCAAATTTACATTCTATCATTTGTCACTTTGCAACATAGAGGAACTATCTCAACATAATTGTGATATTTTAAACAATCTGTATTATTGATTACCGTGATTGTAAGCTAGGTCTTTTAAGATTCTGGTTTGATATTTGGTGTGAGATTCTGGTTTGAGCTTTTGTGTGCCTTGGGCCAAAAAAGATTGGGAACCATTGCGCTAATTTCAACCATATCTGCCTTGATGTGTTAGACAGAGATACACAAGATCCTATAATAAAACACCACCTTCTCCTCGATGTGTTACAGAGATATACAAGATTCTGTAATAAAACACCACCTCTGCCTCGATGTGTTAGACAGAGATATACAAGATTCTGTAATAAAACACCACCTCTGCCTCGATGTGTTAGACAGAGTTATACAAGATTCTGTAATAAAATACCACCTTCTCCTCGATGTGTTAGACAGAGTTATACAAGATCCTATAATAAAACACCACCTCTGCCTCGATGTGTTAGACAGAGATATACAAAATTCTGTAATAAAACACCACCTTCTCCTCGATGTGTTAGACAGAGTTATACAAGATCCTATAATAAAACACCACCTCTGCCTCGATGTGTTACACAGAGATGTACAAGATTTTGTAATAAAACACCACCTTCTCCTCAATGTGTTAGACAGAGATATACAAGACCATGCACCACCATCTCCTCAATGTGTTAGACAGAGATATACAAGATCATGTAATAAAACACCACCTTCTTACATTTTCTTTTACATCTCATATATCAACAAACATAGTGTTTGCATATAGGAACCAATGTTTCTTCCGACATGGAGGGGAAATGAGCATTCTAAACATTCTGTGAAAACCACCTCCAGAATATCGCTTTCTTTAGGTATGGCTTACCACCTGGTGGAGACCTCTGCACTCTACTGAGTGCACTCTTCTAGATTTGAGAGTATTGGGAATTTATGATCTACCATTTAGGTGCCGATTGGCTGTCACTGCTTTAGTGAAAGGTCATTTGTCCCTGACCACACATACCCATGACACTATAAATCGACTGCCTCTGTCCAAGGTGAAAAACACCATCCTCAATAACCACAGCAAGGTTCTCAAATCTCAATGTACCGTAGGCCATATTGTAAGCTATGATGACATTTCTCACAGGGCAGCCACCATGTAGTGTCAATTTACATTATGATTTATACTTTGTGCTCCGGCGTTATTGTGTGGGGGCTATTTCATAACACTGATACAGATTCAAACAAAGGCAATAAAGCATGTACACTCAGCAATGTGGCAGTTTGTTTCATGTCATGCCCCCAGAGACGTTATTTGGATGGACACTTTACACAGTTGCCTCTAAAACATTGAATTTATATAGCACACTTTAGGGATTGTTTACTATATGAGGCCAAAGTAAACGCCGCCATCATTGTTTTGTGGAGAGCACGCTCGTCTGTGGTCTTTCCAACACTCCTTCCTCGCAGCAGCGACACCTTGAAGTTCTACAATCCACTCCAACAGTTTAACTTTACCATGCTTTTAATATTTCCATTCATGTCAGTTAACTGCTAGCACCTGCAGTGACATAATCCTTGTCCCTGCTAGTCAATCACCACCTATCTTGACCCTGTATATTTTGTCAACATTGGACATCGTCATTATACATCCATCATCTTACATCAATGCAACTATAATTTCCATACAATTAAATAACGACAAAAAAAAGGCTACAACATTCAGTCTTTGTATTTGTCTTTATTTGTCATCAGATTAACACACACACATGCGGGGGTTCCGGTTCCGGGTCGAGTATGGGGTAGACGTCTCAGAGCCACGCTGCCACTCCCGAACTTTTATTTTACTGTAAAAAGCCTATTTTTTTGTATTTCAAGATAATTGAACCATTACTATACGTCATCCATATTTCTGCCTGTCTTATTAGGCCAAAAAGAAGAACGAGCGTAATGGCTGCACGAGTCTTGAGAAGCGAGACCGGCCCCGTGGATGGGGCTACCATGGCTAAGCTAATGGAAGAACTCAAGCTAGCTTTCACCACGGAGTTCAGAGCGTTTGCTGCCTTGCTCGAATCCAGACTCGACGGCTTCCAACTGGTGGTCGCAGACCATACTCAACGCCTGGCCTCCGTAGAAGACGGCCTGAATACATGGTCTGGTAGGATGGTAGAGCTGGAGGCCAGATGCACAGCTCAAGATGAAATCATCGGCAAGCTAAAAACCAAGCTAATTGACGTTGAGTCGCGCAGCCGGCGTTCTAACATACGCATCCTGGGCCTAGATGAATCCCTGCACAGCAACCGTCCCAGTGTCTTTTTCGCAGAAATCCTGGTGGAAATCATGGGGAAAGACGTCATCGCTACACCACCGGAGCTCGACCGATGCCACAGGACGCTAACACCCAAACCAGCGCCCGGCTCCAGGCCTAGGGCAGTAATCGCCGCTTACACCACTATAAGATTAAGGAGGCTATCATCCTGGAGGCTCGCAAAAGGAGAGGGAATCTGACATACAGAGGGAAACCAATTTCAATCTTCGAAGACTACTGCCCCGAGGTGGTCGAGCAGCGATCACACTACCGAGATGTCATGGGGCCCCTGTACAAACGAGGATTCAAACCATCGCTCCAGTTCCCTGCGAAACTCGTCATCAGGGCCAAGGATGGCACGAGGATACATCTACCATCACCCAAGGACGCCGCGGACTTCCTGAGGACCCAGCCCAAAGAGGCCCCGACACCGGCATCACCAGGTCCAGACGCGGACCCGACACCGGTCTCATCAGATCCAGATGCGGACCCGACACCGGCCTCATCAGATACAGACGCGGATCCGACATCGGCATCATCAGATCCAGACGCGGTAGTAGCATGATTCTGGGCCGTTAGCATTCTGCTACGGCTATCACACAGAGCGGGGTGGCATGTAATATTTGATCACATATGTAGTTATGGACTTGACGTTAGGCTTCGCCTGAAAGGTTATCTTTTTTTTTTCTCTCAATATCTGACATAAGGGGTGGGGGGGGACAATTCTGCTGTATATGACTTTTATACTGTTGCATGGCTATGGCACATGCCACAGGCTAGGGTGCTAAGTGCTAGCGTTCCGTTTCGGAAGAAGCGGGACCTATTTTGTTTTGGATATTTCTACCACGCGCTACACCAGCGCCCAGCCGTGATTTGGTTCATTGCCACCGGGATGCGTTTACTGTTGCTTGCACATTGAACTAACTGGGGTATCGTGACTGCGCCAGCTGGGCCTTGTCGGCTACATACAGCTAGCCACCCGCATAGCACACGTCACTATCTGCTGTTGACAACGTGCTCGCTGGAGTGGCAGACGGCCCCCTGCACAGCGCCCTCCTCTGGCGTGGAGGCCTAATCGCACAAGGTCAAACCAGCACCATGGGTGATAACAGACCTAAGGACAAAGTATCGCCCCCTCCCGGCCTGGTGGATGTACTGCACGCCCCCCCCCCCCCCTTTTACCACTAGTTCTGGGCGCCTGTACCTGTTCCGCAACAGTAAGTTACTTCCGGGGTAGGCCTGATTGGCCCCGACAGGCACGTGACGCGGCAAACTCAGGACGCGCAACGAGGCTGCTGAGAGCTGTCGCGCGGAAATAGGCTGTCTATTGCCATTCTCTAACACAAACTCTAACCTTAACCAGCTCCTTAACAGCGCCTAAACTTAACCGTTCTAACCTTAACCAACTCCGAAACAATGCCTAACCTTAACCTTAACCTTAACCATGCCTAACCTTAACCATAGAAAGAATATTGCCATTCTCTAACACAAACTCTAACCTTAACCAGCTCCTTAACAGCGCCTAAACTTAACCGTTCTAACCTTAACCAACTCCGAAACAATGCCTAACCTTAACCTTAACCTTAACCATGCCTAACCTTAACCGGCGAAAGAATACACGTTAAAAAAAAATCACGTTAAAAAAAAAAGATTTGATGGGATTCGAACTCGTCAACAACGGACCGCAGGATCGCAGGACCGCTGCTCTGCCAGGTGAGCTGAAGCGCCGAATGAAAGTCATGGCGTATTTGGACGGTTACGTAATTCCGCAAGCTCTGCCGCTCCGCTCCGCGGAGCGTGCCGCGCGGCAGAGAAAGTTGCGCGTCACGTGCCTGTCGGGGCCAATCAGGCCTACCCCGGAAGTAACTTACTGTTGCGGATAAGCTATAAGCGTTCTGGGCTCCAGTCGTTGACCTTACTAATATCTTATGGTTCAATTTGAATTTTCTTGTTTACTCTACAACACTTTGAGGCACTTTTGTGTATAGGGGAGTGTGGCAGTTAGCCACTGAGAGATGGTTCTACGAATTATAGGTTTGAAGTTTCTGAAAATGTTGGTGGAAAGACCCACTGGTCCCACACCTTTATATGTTTTTAATGTCATTAATATTTGTTTTATGTATGGCTCAAGGTACATGTGCATAGTGTTTAAAATAAGTGAATTTTGCATGCCCACAGGCCTGTCCAGGTCTGCCCTGTCTACACACCCCCTAATATTCTATGGCTACGGCTAACTCTGAGAGCTTTAAGCTCTGCTCCTGGAATGTTCGAGGTCTTCAGAAACTAGCGAAAAGGAAGGCGATTCTGACCTTTTTAAAGAAGGAGAATGTTTCTATTGCTTTATTACAAGAAACCCATATGGGACCCAACGACACCGCTAAACTCCAAAAGAGTTGGGTGGGACAGGTCTTCGCCACAAACTATTCTACATTTAGTAGGGGAGTGGCCATATTTATCAATAAAAATCTCCCCTTTAGACTCATAACTTCCTCTTTAGATAGCCACGGTCGCTTTGTGATTATCAAAGGGGTTCTTAAGGGTAAAGAAATGACATTTATGAATGTATACTGTCCCCCAGGCTACTCCCCTGACTTTCTATCCAAAGTATTTACTGAATTTAATGGTCTGGCCTCTGAGAATGCTTTTGTGGGCGGAGACTTTAACTGTCACCTTATACCGTCTCTTGACAAACTCCCACCCAGTTTGGCTCCCCCCTCTAGGCAAGCAAAGATGCTCTCCTCCCTATGTACAGACATTGGATTCTCAGATGTCTGGAGAACCCTTTGCCCATCCGAACTGAAGTTCACCTTTTTTAGCGGGCCACATAAGAGCAACAGTAGGATAGACTATTTCGTCATCCCTTCCTCTAAGCTCTTTCTAGTATCGTCCTGCACAATCGGAAGAATTGTTTTATCGGATCACTCCCCTATATATCTGGTCTACTCCTTGTCAGAAGAGAGGGCGCTGTCGAGACGTTGGCGTCTTAACCCATACCTCCTCAAGGATGATTGATTGATTGATTGAAAACTTTATTAACAGATTGCAGAATGGGTACAGTACAGTACAGCTCAATACATACAATTGTTAAGGGGATGCAGACCAGAGAAAGACTTTTGTCTTGTTTACATCAGGGTCCCCCATTTTCAATTCATCGTAACATATATGACATACATGACATACAGATACAGCCGCGGGCACCGACACGATTTACACCAATCATTGTTTAAGAAGCACAGTGAAGTTACCGGTTGTTATTTGATTGATTGATTGATTGATTGAACATTTTATTAACAGATTGCAGAATGGGTACAATACAGCTCAATACACTCAATACACACAATTGTTAAGGGGATGCAGACCAGAGAAAGACTTTTGTCTTGTTTACATCAGGGTCCCCCATTTTCAATTCATCATAACATATTATGCCATCAAACAACAAACTTCATATAAAATGACTCTGCTATAGAGCCACACTCCGTTATGCACAAGTTTACAGACATACATGACATACAGATAGACAGTACTGCTACATCTATACATTTATGACATACCAGATTTGCAAATACAGTACTGTTTGTGATACGAAAAGAGTCCAGAAAAAAGAGTATATACATTTGATGTAGAAACTGTACATTGGAGGAGGTTGGGTAGGTGGGGGGGACTGTACATTTAGCGGTGGTTGGGGGGGGGGGGGGGGGGGGGTTGGGTAGGAGGGGTGGGTGGGGGACACTGTACAACTGTACAACTGTACAAGCAAAACTGTACATTGGAATATTGACAAGACCATACTTGGTAATTTACTGTACATTGGAGGGGGTTGTGTTAGGACATTTACAGGGGCCAGTTTCGAATTGCAGTCTCCCGTAGGTGTTTTTTGAGAGTGTTTTTGAAAGTGGGTAGTGATTCACATTCCTTTACAGCTTTGGGTAGGGCGTTCCACATTGATGTGGCATAATTGCGAAACGTATTTAGTCCCTTGTTTGAGCCGAATCTGGGTTTAACATGATTTGTGGCGTATGGGTATGTACCTTGGTCGTGTAGTGTATCTTGTAGACCAGGCCCATTGCAAGTTGCTGTACTCTGTCGTCTACTCTAAGCCATCCTAGGTTGTCAAAGTGGGCAGGGGTGAGGTGGGTTCTAGGAGTAAGGTCAAGCAGTAGTCTGACCAGTTTGTTTTGAGATGTTTGTAATTTTGTTTTTAGCGCCTTTGAGGTGCTTTGGTACCATGAGGTGCAAGCATAGTCGTAGTACCCTTGAATGAGTGCTCCTGCCAGAGTCTTCAGGGTATTCTTGTTTACCAGTGAGGAGATCCGGTACAAGAATCGAGTTCGTTGGTTGACTTTTTTTTATTACATTGGATGCCATTTTGTCACAGGAAAGATTTGCCTCTAGGATGGAACCCAGGTAGGTAATATCTTCTTTCCTTGTGACAATATTGTCACCCACTGTAACTGAGAAGCCGTCGGTCTTGCTGAGTTTGTTATTTGAACCGAAGAGAATGGACTCTGTTTTGCCCATGTGTAATGATAGTTTGTTATCAGCGAGCCATATGCAGATTTTGCCTAGTTCTGAGCTGAGGGTTTTTTCAACCTGTAACTTGTTCTTGTCAGAGACCAGCAGGGCTGAGTCGTCCGCAAACAGGAACAAGTTGCAGTCACAAGCTGACGACATGTCATTTGCATAAATTAGGAACAGTAGCGGACCTAGTATGCTTCCTTGTGGAACACCACAGCTTACTGTGAGGGGGGGGATAGGGTACTGTTTACCTCCACCATCTGCTCTCTCCCCTCCAGGTAGGATTGCATCCAGCTCACTGATAGACTATCAAAACCAATTGCTTTTAGCTTGTAAATCAGAATGGTGTTATTGACAGTTTCGAAGGCCTTTTATAGGTCCAGCATGACCATGCCGCAGTATTTGCCCGCGTCCACCTCTTGTTTGATCGTTTAAATAGAGAAGGCATGTGTCAGTGGAGTGGGATGTTCTGAAGCCAGATTGGAATTCGTAGATTAGATATTTTTCCGCAAGGTATTTTTCGACCTGTTCGTATAAAAGAAATTCCATGACTTTCGAGATGGAGGTAAGGATAGAAACAGGGCGGTAGTTGCCTGGGTCTAATTAACTGCCTTTTTTGTGCAGGGGTGTTACTCTCGCAATTTTGAAGTCCTTGGGGACGTGTCCCTGTTTTATGGAGAGGTTTATTATGTGTGTGATGACTTGGGTGATGGCGGCTGCTGAGTCTCTGAGGAATTTGGTGGGGATGTTGTCATGGCCAGTGGCCTTGTTAGGTTGGAGGGCGCTCAGTTTTTTTAGTACCTCATCTGTTGTTACCATTTCCAGTTTGAAGTAGTCTTTGTGGACCCCTAGGTTCTTGTAGTATGCTACTATGTGTTCTACCCCATAATGCCCTGAGTGGGAGGGTAGTTTGTTTACCAGTGTTAGGTAGGTAGATAGGTTCATCTCCTATTTCGAATCGGAATTAAAAATGTTTTACTCAATTAACTCACATTCTACGGATAACCCGTCTCTGCTCTGGGAAACATCCAAGGTCTTTTCTCGCGGACTGATTATGTCTTACGTATCATCCAATAAACGCAAGAAAAATGAACAATGCAAACTTCTTGAATCCAAACTAGCCGACCTTGAGAATCAACATGTTTCAAACCCAGCCCCGGCTGTGCTTATAGAGTTTACGGCTACCAGAACTCCGTTAAACACTCTTCTGATCCAGGATGCCGAATACTCTCTTAAATTTGCCAGACAGAGAATGTACGAACACGGTGACAAGCCTGGCAGGTGCCTAGCTTACTTGGCAAAAAAGAGGGCTGACACCCAAGTAATAGCCTCAATCTTTGACTCAAACGGGGTCAGGTCCTTTGACACCAAAACTATTAATAAAGAGTTTGCCTCTTTCTATGCCCAACTCTATAGGACTGAACGACCCGATCGTGCTCTCTCTGACATGCAAGCTTTTTTCGCTGACTTGCGCCTCCCTAAGGTATCAAAAGATCAGAACTTGCTCCTTAATGCCCCAATTACGAAGGAAGAAGCTCTGTGCGCCCTTATGGGTATGCCATCTGGTAAGGCTCCGGGCCCGGATGGTTTCGGATGCGAATTCTATAAGGAATTCTGTCATATTCTCTTGGATCCCCTGCTGGCAATGCTTAATCATTCCTCTGAGGTTGGGATATTACCCCAGTCCCTACGGGAGGCTAATATTTGCCTTCTCCTTAAAAAGGGTAAATGCCCTGAAAAGTGCGCCTCCTATAGGCCTATAGCCCTACTTAATTCGGACCAAAGATTGCTCTCCAAGATCCTGTCCATGCGCCTAGAAAAAGTGCTCCCTTTCATTATTAACGAAGATCAGACTGGTTTTATTAAGGGTAGGAACTCTACCGACAACATGAGACGGCTCCTTAATATCATCCAAATGACTCATGAGATAGACCACCCAGCGGTGGTTCTGTCTCTCGACGCGGAGAAGGCATTCGACCGTGTAGAATGGCCGTATTTGTTTCTAACCCTCGCTGAATTTGGCCTAGGAGACACTTTTATTGACTGGGTCAAGGTTCTTTACAACTCACGGATGTCGGCGGTTCTGACTAACGGGCTTAGGTCTAACAACTTTCCTCTACAACGGGGGAACCCCCAAGATTACCCTCTTAGCCCTTTACTATTTGACATGGCCATAGAACCACTCGCTCAGGCCATTAGGCAGTCAGCCGCAATCTCAGGTATTAGAGTGGGCGAGAGGGAGCACAAAATCACTCTTTACGCGGACGACGTACTGATCTTTATATCTAAACCTGACTCTTCCATTCCATGTCTAACCCGCATGATTTCCACATTTGGAACCTTCTCGGGGTACAAAATGTACTTTTCCAAATCCGAAGCAATGCCACTTGGGACACTTAAATCCATTCCATTCCGATCCTGCCCCAGCCCTTCCCATTTCGCTGGTCGCCCTCTGGCTTTGTTTACTTAGGAGTATTTGTGACACCCACCTATGATACATTGTTTAAGGCCAACTTTCCCCCCCTTTTAGACACCATAAGGGCAGACTTAGTTAGATGGGCCCCTTTACCAATCTCCTGGCTGGGTAGGATAGCCCTTGTCAAAATGAACGTACTCCCCAGACTATTATACCCTCTCCAAATGATCCCAGTGCTGCTGACAAACAAGGTTATCAAGGTGCTAGAAGGCTGGCTAAGCTCATTCATTTGGAATGGGAAGAAACCGCATCTGAAAATGGCCAAATTACAGATGGATAGTGAAGATGGGGGTCTAGACCTACCTAATATTAGACATTACCAACTAGCAGCACACCTTAGGGTACTTGTCGGCTGGTTCAGATCAGACCCACTATCAATCTGGCTAGACATTGAATCCTCGCAATCTAAGTCCCCCCTATGGAACCTACTATTTATCAAAGACTTTAAGTCTGTTAGGAAAATATGCTCCAACCCCATCACACTATGCTCCGTCAAGGCCTGGAAGACTGTCCGTAAGGTGGAGGGCCGAGCTAAGCTGACCTCTCCTCTTACCCCGATCGTAGGCAATCCTGACTTTAAGCCAGACCAAATTGGCGGCGGCTTCAAGACCTGGCATACGCAGGGCATAACTGATCTTGGCCACTTGTTTGATGGCCAGACCCTAATGTCCTTTCTACAGCTGCAGCAGCGATATGGTCTATTGAAAACAGAATTTTTTAGATACTTACAAATTAGGCAGTTTATCACCAAGGACACCTCACTGTTAATTAACAGTTCCACCTCGCAGGTGGAGAAAGCCCTCTCCTTGCAGATTCCTAAAAAACAAATATCTATCTTCTATAGTACTCTAAACCTTAATTCATCTTCCCTTGTCACTAAACAGTCCTGGGAAAAAGACTTGGACATAGAGATCACGGATGTAGACTGGCAGGATGCATGGACCTACTCAAAAAAAATCTCTGTTTGCAACCGCACCAAGTCTATCCAAGTTAGAATCTTGCACTGCATTCATATTACCCCTTCCCTTAAGAGTAAAATGGATCCCAATACATCCCCACTCTGCTTTAAATGCAAGATAGAGACTGGAAACCACGTCCACTGCTTTTGGTCCTGTGTAAAGCTCCAGAGCTATTGGTTCGACATCGTAGAGGAACTATCTGATATATTCCAGACCCCCATCGAACTGGATCCCCTCTGCCTCTTACTAGGCCTCCCAGATATTCATATTGCCAATTTCAAACATAAGAGACTGTTCAATCTGTTGACATTTGCTGCTAGGAAAAACATTCTGTTGTTCTGGATCATGGACGAGGTCCCATCAAAGAGGTCATGGCACAATATTATAATGGAATGCATTCCCTGTGAATACATCACGTGCATGCTGCACTCTAAACTGGACACTTTCTATAAAATATGGGACCCATATCTGTCTCATATCGGGCCTGCACTGCCTGCCACTGTACTTGGTGGGTTTCCCCATTACCCATAACCCCCCTATAGACCAATGCTGCCTTGTTTTTGTCTGATTGTGCTGGTATCGTTGCAGAGGGAACCGTAATTACTGTAAAGGTGCTTACATATACACGCACACACACACGCTCACACCACACATATACGCATGCACACACATAGAACACACGTCACTCACACACATGCAACATGCACACGTAAATTACACAGGCATATTACACATTCACACATAAAACACGCACATGGGTAATGTACACACACACATGGGTAGGTAGAACACACATATATAAAGCACACATAGGTAATACACACACACATATGTAAAACACGCATTTACAAAGTACACACACTCATACACTCCGTACACACACAGTCTATCTTTGTCTAATGGTCCTAACACTGGCTGGGAGGCGACTCCTTAAAGGCCACTCCCATTATACTTGTTTTTGACCGCTAGTGCCTGAGCCACATTTATTTTTAATTTAATTTTTATTATTTAACTTTTTCTTGTTTGCCTGTCTCTTGTACTGTTATTATTGTTGTTGTCGCTGTTGTCATTGGTATTATTATTATTATTATTATTATTATTATTGTTTTATTGTATTGTGATGTCTTGTTCTGTGTATGAAAGAAAAATAAAATAAAAACATTTATAATTTTTTTTTTAAACACACACACATGCGATGGGTGACCCACAGGAACACACACACAAACACACACATGCACAGAGTCGCTGACGAAATGTTACATTTCGTACCAGCTCTGCGCTCTGCTCTATGGGATGTTCCCTTGTCACCTATTGTGACAGTAGTGGTGGGCCTGATCTCTGCAAACGACGAGAGGGCCTACCTGGAAGAGGTAAAGGTTCTAGCAGGATGGTGTCAAGAGAACAGCCTCTCCCTGAACGTCAGCAAAACAAAGGAGATGATTGTGGACTTTAGGAGGCCGGGGGTCAGGGACTACAGCCCCCTCAGCATCGATGGGGCACCGGTTGAGAGAGTGAACAGTTTTAAGTACCTCGGAGTCCACAAGAGGACTTGACATGGACCACACACATTGACAGTGTTATCAAGAAGGCACGACAACGCCTCTACTTCCTTAGGCGCCTAAGGAAATTCAAAGTCAGTCAGAAGATCCTTAAGAACTTCTACTCATGCACAATAGAGAGCATACTGACTGGCAATATCACCTCCTGGTTTGGGAATAGCACCGCACAAGACCGTAGCAGACTACAGAGAGTGGCCCGCTCAGCCGAACGCACAATTGGAGAGGGGCTTCCCACTCTCCAGGGCATTTACAACAAGCGATGCATGGGCAAGGCTACGAGAATTATCAAAGACTCGAGCCACCCAAACAACTGCCTCTTTGAACTGCTGCGGTCAGGCAAGCGATACAGGAGTCTCATGGCAAGCACAGAAAGACTCAGAAGAAGCTTCTATCCCCAGGCCATCAGGATGCTCAACGAACAATAACACTATGTAACAACCATCAAATGCACTCACAGCACACACATCCACACGCACACACTCACTTTAAACATACAACTCACTGCAGCACCCACTTTAACCACTTTAGTACACCTAAGCACACTTTATATTTATCGGTAAAGAATTTGCACTACAACCCATACCTCATTACACCTTACTGTAAATTATATTGTACCTAAATTGTACATCATCCCACTTCTGCTTTGCACTGTATATTATATTGTAAAGTATGGTAATTCAGTTACTTCTACTCTACATAGAGCATTGTATATATGTATATACTGAAATGTTTTGTCTACGTACTTGACTTCTATTTTATACTTGCTATACTTATTTTTATGATCAATTTTTGCCTAGCACAGTCTCTGGAGCGAAACAGAAAGAAGCATTTTGTATAAAAGTATTCTGTACTTCTGTATGACAACTAATAAAGAAACTTGAACTTGAACTTGAACTTTGCAAAAGTGTGTCAAAAAAGCTAAAGAAAACCCACTGATGGAAAAGAGCACTGCATTGTAAATACAGCTGACAATTCAGAGCAAGACAGTGAGGATGACATATATGACTGACATTTAATTCTACAAAAAAAATAGATAAAGGAGAACTATCAGTGACTGTTGGCAGACCTTTTTGTGGAATTGTTTTTTGATTGTATTCCACTTTTGCTTTGGCAATGTAAACATATGTTTTCTCATGCCCATTGAATTGAGTGTGTGTGTTGTCAGTGTGTATGCAGAGTGTGAAATAAATGGGTCACGCTGCCTGCATGCCCAACATGAGAAGTTAGTCTTGTCATTCTTGTAATTCCTACACTACACCATTACAATGATATATAAAATATCATATTATATTATATACCCATTCAATATGCACATGACAGAAAATATTATATGCCATATAATATTTTCTGCCATGTGCATATTGAATGGGTATTACTAATACTATTACTACTAATACCAGCCGAGAGTAGGTCAAATTTGGGCTGGTAGCTCTCGGCTAGGTGGCCAATTAAAAAGTAGATCTTGGTTCAAAAAAGGTTGGGCACCCCTGAAGAAGGTTATGTTTGATGAGATACTCTTCAACCTGATCAAAAACTAGTCTTTCAAAGACCTTAGAATCTAAGGCTTAGATATTGTGGTCAGAATTGAGACTGGTCTGTTCTACTGTTCTTCTTGTAGACCACTCTGTCCAAATTCACTTGGGAATTTGCCTTGCTTTATGGATAGGTTGACAATATGAGTAATGGATTTGTATGTGTAGCAGCCTGAAGATATTGCTTATTATTCAGAGCTGCTGACTTGCCTTTTTATCTCCCCTTTCTGCACCAAGACATTCTAATTAGTTTCATTGATATTCGCACGAACAATGACGCAAGCGTCTCCTTCTTTCTATCACTGGAATATGGATTATAAATGACATTACTGGATTCTAGTCTACAAATCCTTTTCCCTGTGGAGCTAGTAGGCGGGACCAGCAGGGGGCATAGCTGTCAACTCTCACGGTTTTACCGGGATTCTCCTGTTTTTTCGACCTCTGCACGGCCTCTTTACGGCTCACGGATTGGTACGTATTTTGTACTTATTATTATTTTATTTTTTTTACAAAATGGGTGCAATTCTCCTCCGTGACGACAGGTGGCAGCAGTGTAGATTGGACCGTTATCACAGGAAGTCAGACCGTTGCGACCAGAAGAAGACAGCGACGCGACCAGAGCTCAGAGCTCAGGGGAGAGAGTAGATGATGCACCGAGGCGGCCGCGGACCGAGGGTGTCAAATCAACTTAGCCAGTGTCTCTTGATTGCCCACTCTGTGGCTTTTGTCTCTGGAACAAAAGGTTTGCAAATCTTCTGTGGATAAAACAATACAAATGCAGGAATGTGTAAATGTGTTGGTTGGTGAACACTAACAGCCGTTTGCTCCTGCTCCTGCCATTCCTCCACGGATAGCATGCTTTCACTGACGCCCAATTTCCTGAATGCGATTTATACATATAAATAAATTGAACAGTTTTAAAAGTTGTCGTGAATTGTCATGGTATGACAAATACAGTTACTGGTAACTCGCAGGCATTGCAGAGATATTGAGGAAAAACACAAAATCGCATTGGCTTTTTTTCTATCTAATTTTTCTCTGTAGAATGAATGAAAACTTTATTTAACAGATTGCAGAATGGGTACAATACAGTACGGCTCAATACAGACATACTACACAGACTTAATAGACACACACACACTGTTCCAAAAATGATATTCCCATTTCCCACTGCTAAATTAATGACCATAGGTATTTCTTATAGCTTTTTCAGGAACATGGCATGTCTTTTTTTATCATGCATATCCTGTGTCTATATTTTTTTGCATTTTGCACAATCAATGCGGGCGTGACCACCTGCATTTCACTGTATGTGACAAATAAACCTCTTGATTCTTCTTGAGTTGTCGTATTAATATGTAGCCTACAGTGATGAAGGTATAAAGACACTGGTAATACATTGATTGATTGCTAACTAAGGCGCAGCTCTATTCAGATGAAAAAATACCCCCCCCCCACCTCTCCTCTGTGGAGAGTACAAACTGTTTCAAAACAGTTTTAAACACAGAATTCTTACAATTAGTTATTATATCTGTTCGCTGTTATACTAAATATGTTCTTCATGTTCTAAGTGGTTGCCTAGTGGAGATTTAGGATTCACTGACTGTAGACTGTAAGAAAAAAAGCTGCAAGAAAACTAAATGTCTGGCATCTATGGTTTCCAAATACTGTCAAATTACAGTAAAATCAAATGCATTTACAGATTACAACCTTTATTTAATGGTTAATATTTTGATAAAAGGTAATTTACTGTATTTTTATAGCATTTACACTCTACACAGTAGGAAAACAAAATAATACCGGTTTCGACCAGCAGATGGCAGCGACGAGGCAGCTCCATTGGGAGCGGGCGGGGCCGGGTGGGAGGGGGCGGGCTGAGGGGGCGGGGCCAGGAGAAGGGGCGGGGCTAAAACCTGCACGTTTTTTAAAAACCCAATGTTGACAGCTATGGCAGGGGGCGATGGCAGGCAGAGAGTGTCGGGGAGAGATGGGAGAAGATATATGGGAGCGGAAGGAGAGAGACGTTCTCTTCGGCTTTGGACTTGACCGTGAACGGTCGCAGCCACAACGGGCGTGTGCTTTGGAATAGCCCCGTTGAAGAAGTGAAGCTGGAGAGCCCCGTAGAATAGTGACGGGTGATAGGAAGTACTTGCTAGTTGACGTGATATCCTTGCAGTACCAGCGTGTGTGAGCAAACGGTACAGAACAAAGTACTAACATTATCGGTTTATAGCAGTTACTGTGTGCGGTATAAGTAGCGTGCGGCTAATAACATATCTGAGTCCTTAGTAGTCGGGTTATAGCAGTTACTGTGCCGGTATAGAGTGCAAGCCCAGATACGTGCGTGGACCTACAAACATTGGTCTGCTCCGGCCGTCAGCAGCTGTCTTCACCGGCGTTCTGCATCAGCTCTGCACCGGCTGGGAGCAGCCAGCACGGGAGTCGTCCCGTCCAGCAGAGGTCGTCATCGCCCAGCACACACTCTCAGCCAGCACTGCCTCTCTGCTCAGCTCCGCCTGCTAGTGTCCTCGTCGAGAGTGCTCGACGGCATCTTGCCTCCCGGACAACAGTGGCGCGGCGAGGCGGCCATTTTGGATGAGTATAAACAAGCGTCTATGCTCCGGAGCTTTACACCTTACACAGTGTGGTGCTGCCCGCGGGCGAAGTCAGCGTTGCTATTATAGTTCATAAGGGGAACCCCAAACAATAGATGCCGGCATTAGAATAGGGCTTTTGCAAGGTATTAGTGGGCCCACACTTTTGTTTTCTTTCCTTTCCTTTGAGCGTGATAACATGTGTGTTTAATAATATTTTCCCATCCAATTAACCATCCAAAGTTACAGACCTGGTGCATTATAATTAAAGCCTTTTGAGGTATTATTCTGGCCGTATAATTAAAGCCTTTTGAGGTATTATACAGGGTGAAGACCCAGACGTGGGTGATGAGTCAAACACAGTGAAGTATATTATCCCTGATATTAACCCAGAGGTGGGTGCATAATATACGTGTTTATGAGGTATGGAGTTACCAACGGTACTATAGTGGGACTTCCGTCCAATTGGCCACTAGTAGTAGATCATTGTAACTGACCAGTACATAACATTAAAGAATCGGATGGGAGATTTGGTGTGTGTGTCTATCCATGGGCCGGTTGACAATCCTTTTGGTGTGGGTAATTGTGACGTACGTGGGTTGGTCATTATCATTGTTACTGTATTAGGAGACCATGTGAACATCAGATTAGTATCATGAGTTGGGTTATGTTGTTCTTGGTGGTGTGATGTGTCATCTTTTAATGCTGCCTCTTCTCTTCTTCCCAGAGACCACTCATCCTCCTGATTGAGCTGATTGCACCTGCTTGATTACACCTGTGGGCAGTTAGTGGGATGAGTGAATATAAGCGGGAAGATGACACACACACGGGAGTCTCATTGCTGGAAGTCACTTGCCTTATGGTGGAGTGGGGAGGCTGCTGTCTCGCCTGTCTATGGCCTAAAACAACACTGTGTGGCACGGTGCCATTTTATCACATGGAGTGTGGGTTAGACTCCACAGCTGTGGTGGCCTAGGATGGGCCCAAGGTTGTATCGTAACTACTAAGTGTTTGTTTGTGTACCTGTATGTATTGTTTGTCCTCCCTTACCTTTTCCCCTTCTTGCATTATGGTGGAGGTTTGAATTCCTACCACCATAAATATATACTTTACTAATTGGAAAACGTCTTGTGTTGTGTCTTCTTTCACCTACACCTGGGACCTTGATTTTGAACATATTTACTGAGAGGGGCTGCTTTTGCTCATGTGCCGCCCTCCAGTTGTTATTATCAGACCTGCGTACATGACATGGGGGCTCGTTAAGTTTGCGCAATTGTATGGTTCCTTGTTGGTAAAATAACGGGGTGACTTGTCGATTGAAGCATATCAGGTGTAATAAGATAGCGTTTTCTAAATTGGTAAGTTAGTGGGTTCCATTGTCCGTGCTACACAGTTGATTGATGTAAACCATTGTTGTTGTGATGCTCTTAACCATTCTATTTTTTTGCCACATAGGTAACAGGGGGGGGTCACCTGCTTGGCTAGAGGGTGGGGGGCACGAGTCGTGATTCCGGTGGAGCGCGCAATGAAATCGGTAAGCGACTGAAGAGATGTGTAGCCTTCATCCAGGTAGTGGAGTAGTTTATCTGGGATAGGCTAGATTGAGTTGAGTGGTTAGGACCATTTGTTATTGTTTTCATTTGGTAGATGTGGTCAGTTGGATGGTTTTGGTTAAGAGGTATAAAAGCAGAATGTGTCTATTATTATTGCGCACGGTCATGGTTAATTAAGTGAGGACGTGATATATATATATTTTTTGGTGTATCATAGTCACGCATAAAGACATATTATGGCTGCGTCGGCGTTTGTTTTTGAAGTCTTCGTGGCGGATCCAACAGAGGATCAGGTGGAAGGTTGCACTAAGGCGGAATTATGCCTGATTGCTAAGCATTATAATATTACTGTGCAAAGTTCCCAGTCCAAGGCTGATATGAAGGCGGCTGTAATAGCGGGGTTGGTGGAGCAACAGGTGTTCAGCACGGCTCGGGGAGTAGTGAGTCATAGTGACCAGGAGGTTGAAAACACTGGCGAATGGGTTGACTCTCCCTTGCGTGATCTTAACCCGGAGGGTGGTGCTATTAGGAAGAATGGTAGTACGCCCAGAGCTGAAAGTGAGGGCGCGGGGGATTCAGATAAAGAATCCACATCTTCTGGCCATACGCGCTCTAGTCTGCGTTTTGCCCGTCTCCAGATGGAGGAGAGAGCGCTTTTGCGCAGGGAGGAGCGAGACAGAGAGGACAGAGCAGCTGTACGAGACAGAGAGGACAAAGCGGCTGTACGAGACAGAGAGGAGAGGGAGAAAGACAGGGAAGAGCGAGGAAGGGAGAAGGAGAAGGATAGAGAGCTCCAGATTACACTAAAGAGGATGGAACTGGAGAGTGTTGGCTCTTCTTCGCCCTCATCTGAAGGTTACCAGGGCAGTTTTAATGTTGGGCAGCATATTTCTATGGTTCCTGTTTTTCGAGAGTCTGAGGTGGAAGCATTTTTTGTTAATTTTGAGCGGGTAGCGTGGGCTTCGCATTGGCCGGAGGATCAGTGGGCACTATTATTGCAATATAAGCTCACGGGTAGGGCTCAGGACGCATGCCAGTTATTATCGAAGGAGGACAGCATGGTATATGAGAAAGTGAAGGGTGCTGTCTTGCGCGTATATGAACTGGTGCCGGAGGCGTATAGGCAGCGGTTTAGGGGACTAAGTAAAACTCCCTCGCAAACACATGTGGCATTTTCCCATGAACAACGGACGATGTTCACTCGTTGGTGTGAAGCGTGTAAGGTGGATGGGGTCGAGGCTTTGAGCGAGTTAATCCTCATTGAACAATTTAAAAAATTTGTGCCCGAACACATGATAATACAGTTAGAGGAGCGAAAGGTTTCTACCCTCCAGGAAGCTGCAGTTTTGTGTGACGAGTTGGCAATGATCCACAAAAATGTTTCTGTACGAAATGGTGTGTATGTAGGAGGGGGCGCGTTTTCTCCGTCGGGGCCGCCGTATCGCGGAGGTGACGAGCAACCATTCCGACCTCGCTCACCGCCGTCTCGAAATGCCTTGGGTGATGAGCGAGTGTGTCATTATTGTAAAAAAGAAGGGCATTTTGTGAAGGACTGTCATGCGCTAATGGATCGACAGGAGACCAGGGAGTCAGCCCAGGAACCGAAAGGGGTGGGGTTGATTGGTACGGTGTCATGTCCTGACCAGCATAGCTCTTTTGAGCCCTTTTTGTTTGATGGTTGTGTGTCCCTGTCGGGTAAAGTTGGGGACTACCAACGGGTGAGAATACTCCGTGATACAGGAGCCTCTCAATCGTTCATCCTGGCTGATGTATTACCATTGGATGTGGACTCCTGTCGGTCGAGCGGATTGGTGAGAGGTATTGGCATGGGGTGTGTGCGCGTGCCGTTGCATAAGGTGCATGTACAGTCTGCACTGATCACAGGTTGTTTTCCGGTCGCGGTTCGCCCATGTTTTCCCGTAAAGGGCGTGGATTTCGTCATGGGGAATGATATCGCTGGGGGTAAGGTCGTCCCTGTGTTGGAGGTTGGAGACGCTCCATTTACGAACTTGTTGTGTGATGCATTGATTAATAATCACCCCAATGTCCCTTCTATTTGTGCTGTCCCTAGTGCACAGGAGCGGAAGCGAGACCAAGGTCTAGCGTTGGGTGACTCGGTCTGTGGTGAGTTTTGCAAGTTGGCGGTGACGCAGCATTTTGAGGCGGGGGATGAGGTGTTTATTGTGCTGCCCACGCCTAGTACGGTGCTCACTGCCCGGTTCTCAGGACCTTATGTGGTAAGGGGAAAGGTCTCTGCCACTAAGTATATGTTGCATACGCTCGGGCAGCGGAGGAGGACACGCTGGTGTCATGTGAATAGGCTAATGAAAAGTCCTGCCCGCGTCTCGTCGGAGTTGAGATGTGACAGGACTGTTGTTTCACATGCTGTGTTGTGTTCTAATGTGCCTTACAGGACGCACGGGGTTGATGTTGGGAGTGCGAACACCATTGAGCAATTCGCGTATGGTTGACTACGGTATACCGTCATGGCCTCGGTATGAGGAATGTGCCAGCCACGTCCGGCAGCTGATGCATCTGACATGGGTTGGTTTTATGGTGTAGGCTGCTGTTTTGTCTGTGGACCTTTCTATTTTTATTCTTTTTGTTCTGTGATGCTAATCGGATGTTGGTTGATAATGGGTGATAATGTTTTGCTAACCCTGCGGGTTCGCTCTTATGGGGGGAGGTGTGACGTACGTGGGTTGGTCATTATCATTGTTACTGTATTAGGAGACCATGTGAACATCAGATTAGTATCATGAGTTGGGTTATGTTGTTCTTGGTGGTGTGATGTGTCATCTTTTAATGCTGCCTCTTCTCTTCTTCCCAGAGACCACTCATCCTCCTGATTGAGCTGATTGCACCTGCTTGATTACACCTGTGGGCAGTTAGTGGGATGAGTGAATATAAGCGGGAAGATGACACACACACGGGAGTCTCATTGCTGGAAGTCACTTGCCTTATGGTGGAGTGGGGAGGCTGCTGTCTCGCCTGTCTATGGCCTAAAACAACACTGTGTGGCACGGTGCCATTTTATCACATGGAGTGTGGGTTAGACTCCACAGCTGTGGTGGCCTAGGATGGGCCCAAGGTTGTATCGTAACTACTAAGTGTTTGTTTGTGTACCTGTATGTATTGTTTGTCCTCCCTTACCTTTTCCCCTTCTTGCATTATGGTGGAGGTTTGAATTCCTACCACCATAAATATATACTTTACTAATTGGAAAACGTCTTGTGTTGTGTCTTCTTTCACCTACACCTGGGACCTTGATTTTGAACATATTTACTGAGAGGGGCTGCTTTTGCTCATGTGCCGCCCTCCAGTTGTTATTATCAGACCTGCGTACATGACAGTAATTTTAATACAATTAACCCTTTCCTATTCCACCGTTCCCTCTTCATTGTAAGGTTTCTAGGGTCATTGAGAGAGGGTACTGCTTGCGGGGGGAACTCAGAGTATTTGATTACAATTCAGTCACGAGGTGTGGGAGGGTTTAAGGAGCAACTGGGGGGAGTGGGAGCGTGTTGGGGAGTACTGCTGACCGCCCTGCTGCAGGGAAGGAAGACCAGAGTACCAGACCAGGTTGGTAAATCCCGGGCCCCATCCACTCACACTACCAGCCTCCAGTCGACGCCCCAGGCCCAAAGACGAGGGTGCAGTCAGACAGAGTTCTACTGTGTCCAGCTACCTCGTGACTGCCAGCAACCGTTCCCACGAAGCAGGGATAATCCACCCTGCTACATATGCAACACATACACTATCCTTTAAGCGCTAAATGCTAGCTGCTCACTTTCTTTGTCTGTGTCTGGATTTAGCATAAATCATACTTTACACCCATATGTGGTATAAATGGTTGATTAGACATGTTAGTTTGTTAGAAAATGCTAGAATATAAGCCTTCTTAATGAGAATGACAACATAAGCCTCTTTCACCACATGTTCCAAGTTTAGAACTGTACCCAGGTAAGCATATGGTCCCATCCCAGAATGGCAATTCATTATGACGCCACATCTAATATATCTATAATGGCAATAACTTTGTTTTCAAAACATTTCAACTTTGACACAAAGGTCTAACACCAGAGAAATTGTGGTCCATACACTGCTGAGTCCTAATAGTAGCCCTTTCAATGTGGTGACACCATTTCTTTTAACTAGGCCTCACTGTATAAAATGACCTATTGATTGATTGAAAACTTTATTAACAGATTGCAGAATGGGTACAATACAGTACGGCTCAATACACACAATTGTTAAGGGGATGCAGACCAGAGAAAGACTTTCGTCTTGTTTACATTAATTAAGTTACGTGTGTTGTCGGGCCTTACAAATACATTTGATTTGATTTGATTTGATTCATAAGACTGAGTAAACAAAATATAATATAAGGTTATCCCAGTTGAAAATGTGTGTTATAACTTACAACTGAATTTAAACATTAGCCCAACATATTATTTACAATTAAAAAATTTTTTTTTTTGTTAAATAAAGTTTACATCCATTCATTCTGCTAGCATTAACGTTACCAAGCTGCTAGCCACAATGCTATACTGTTATACTGGCGTATTCCAATCACGTTAGCACGTAAGCTAACAAACTTTGCTGCTAGCCACAATGCTATACTGTTATACTGGCGTATTCCAATCACGTTAGCACGTAAGCTAACAAACTTCGCTGCTAGCCACAATGCTATACTGTTATACTGGCGTATTCCAATCACGTTAGCACGTAAGCTAACAAAATCAGCGACGATCTTTTTGTGAGACTAAACTCCGCTCTTGGTGGTCAATTATGTTGATGTTAGTTTTGTTTCATCAACAAATGAGGCAGAACACACAGTGAAAGTATCCGTTTTGTTTATTGCACTTTTATTGCACTTTCTTTGCTGAAAAATAAATGCTACGTTGGCTAAATGGCTCACGCGAGGCATTTAAAGATGGTAGATTGTTGATTTTTTGCAGGAAGTGTATTGGCACATTCAACTTTTCTGATTGGCCTTCATGTTTGAACTACATCACCACCTACTGCCACCTACTGCTTTGGCATTGTACTACATGTATATACATCACTGTGCTCAGGAGGCAAAAACAATGTCTAACTTGCCTGCCATTACGTTGCGTTCTGAAAAGCGAAACTGACCCTGAAAACGAAACGAAAATGGCCCTGTGTGTAACCGCAGCCTAACACATACAAAAAGCACAACAATAAAGGAGCAACATGGGGTCCCTCCTTCCATTTGACAATCAACCCAAAACCAGCAGGAGGGCCACTGACGTTGACCTTGAGGGTCAGTGATTTTGTGATTTTGGCAAAACAAGAAATACATAAAAATAGATAAATAACTAAAAAAAATTGTTGTGTGTTGGATAGAATCCTACCCCCCCCCCCCCCCCCCCATTGATTCCCAAAAGTTTTCAATAATGTTCTGTGAGATTTTTCCAATTTGTTTTTCATTTAGTATATAGTGATATAACTATACATTCATGTGACACAACTGTAGCATAGATTTTCTGATAGCCCAGGTTATCCTGGAAAATAAGTACCTTGATTATACAATAAAGGGTTGATGCTATACAAGCATTTTTACACAAGGAGTCCAGGCGAACAAAATAGGAAGAAATGGTTTCGACCCGAGAAGTAATTTCACTTGCCTCACCCATCTCTTTGATCATATCATATCAGAGAGTGAGAACAATCTTTTCATGAGGACACACATTTGAAATCACACACACGCTAATTCATCACTTAATTACCCCTTTGAAGGCCTGGTTCCCAAGAACATTTTAAATTTTTTTACCTTATAATATATAAACAAAATGGCCATAAAATTGACTATTTTCTCCAATAACTCGGTAACCAGGAAAGCAAAAATGACAAAGAGTCTATGTTTTGAGGGTCAGATAATGTGATTAAGACATGTTTAAAGTAGGGATGCTCGATATTGGCTTTTTTACCGATACCGATATACCGATATTGTTCAACTATCTTATAAATGGCCTTTTTGAGTGTTTAGCATTGTTTCCTAGCTATGTGAACTTATATTAATATGATCTATGTCTCATAAAAAAAAATAAAAAATTCTCATATTGGCGCATTCTTCCAATTCTCCTCTCACAATATTCACCCTCACTGAACTGAGTCGTTTGAAAATGTGCCTATATGTGATGTCATATAGTCACCGCTGCATGTTAATGTTGAGATAGACGACGACGCTCCGCAGTGGTTTAGGTGCCGCCCTGCAGCCCAGGCTCAAAACAGCTCGAAATCTTGAGGTAGAAAAATGCTGTTTTTGAGGACTTGATTAGAAATACAAAACAATGAATAAAAAAAATATATATATTACAGAGGTGTTCCATAGACTCACAGGAATTGTGTAAAAGTGCCCAAATAGTGAAAGAAATAGTAAAATAGTTCCCCTTTAATTTCCGATACCGATATCAACCGATATCAACCGATACTGATATATGCAGGGTTTCCCCCCCCCCAAAAAACTGAATAATTTCAGGTAATTAATATTACATATGTCTTGTTGTGGAATTAACATAACATTATGCATACTTTTGACAATAAATAAAATCAGAATGTGTTCTTACTTGATTGCCTGGGTAAATAAAGGTTATAGAAATGTAAAAGAAAAATTATAATAATTAATAAAAAAAAATTAAAACCGATACCGATATCACATTTTAATTAGCACTGCAATTTCTCCAATATTGTAACTAGGCAAGCAAACATGAGAAATTAGTGTTTATATACCTATGTTTTGAGGGTCTGAGAATGTCATCAGTGATAAGCCATATGCTTAATTATAAAATTAGCTACCAATGAATTACACAACAACAACGGTCTGTGGGAGCTCCCCTGAAATTTCGTTGTATACTTGTGTGCAATGACAATTAAAAGTCTATTCTATTCTATTCTATTCTATTCTATTCTATTCTAATCCATGAAACAATGCACAGGTTCACAACTTTACCCCAGAATACCCCTTGATGCTTATTGAGGCATGCCAGGGCAATGTGTTATGTCAATCCCTCCCAATGGCCATTGAACCACACAAGGACTATTGAGGTCATGGTTTTGAAGGAAGGATTTTTAATGAATTATCATGAAAGAGAGTTGGTTGTAGTCTATATGCGGTTTATGGTTTGACTCAAAGCGAGTCTTACTGACTCAGAACTGAAATCACGTCTCACTCACTTACTGCCTTTGTTGGACGAAAACATATTCATGCAAGGACATCATCACTTCTAACATCATGCAAGGACATTGTCACATACAAAGGTCTAATAATAATATAAATGTACCTGAACCGGGTTTTTTTTTTTTATCCACTTTTTCTTCTTATTTTTCTATTTCTTCTCCCATCCCAATTTCGTATAGCCAATTCTCCCCTTCAATTCTCCCCTCCCCTGTCTTGAATGTTGCTATACTATGCCTCCCACTGGTCGGCTGTAGTGAGGATAGAAGCCTTGCATCACGTGTCTCCTCCGGTACACGAGGAGGCAGCCTGTCGCATCTTTTCACCAGACAGTGCGGACTCTCAGTGGCAAGGAGTAACGCGTGGGAGGCTCACGCTGCCCCCGATACTTCCTGTCTCTGCTGTACAGGCATCACCCAACTGACCTGTAGGAGTCGCTGGAGCATGTCTATGTTCCCCGGGTCCTATGTTCCCCGGTAGCGATAGATAGTCGGTTATGCTTAGAGTTTATCTTTAGAGCAGGGCGATAGACCACCAGCCCTGATTCCAAACTCTAACCTTAACCAACTTCAAAAGAGTCGCCAAGCTTAACCAGTTCGAAACAAGGCGGACATTAATAAAATGTTCAATCAATCAATCAATCGGGGAACATAGAACCTGGGGAACATAGAGCCCGGGGAACATAGGGATGACCCCGGAGTCACTGTCCACAACATCCAATCCCCACCCATCGACTTTCCACCCGCTACCTCTGCCAATTGAGATATGACGACTGGCCCAAGCCGCAGGCAATGCTGACTCTGGGAGTCGAGACCGGAGTCTCTTGCATTGGTGACGAGCGCAATCTCCGCTACGCCACCCAGCCGCCCATCTGAACCGGGTTGTTGAACCTGAACCTGAACCTGTTGTTGAACCTGAACCTCCAACCCGTTCAGGGAGTGCATTTAGCACAGGTCCCGGTAGGAGGAAATAATAAAGCGTTTTCCAAGTAAATTATATTTATTACCATACGAGGAATGAAAACCACAAACACAATTTAGAACAAGGGAAGGGAGAACAACACAGGGATATACAATAAGATGCACAAATAAGGTACTAGGTAACTCCCTGACCAATAAGCCCACTAAAAGGGGAAAACAAGGGGGAAACACTAAACACACACAAGTGACCTAGTGTCACAGGACACAACAACACACATGGTTGGCAACCTGGGAACCACCCAGCAATAACATAAACACAATAAGGCTATTCAAACATACCAGAGTGAACCTACGGTTCACACAGTCCCAAAACAGTTGGGCTAAGGCCAACACAACCCACAATCCACACAGGTCAGTGGCAATGGCAAAAGGGCCAACACAATATTCAATCCACTCCATAGTGGCAATGGCAAAAAAGGCAGACACAACCCACAATACACAGTCTGGTGATAATGGCAAAAGGCCATGTTTGTGTGCAGGATTTCAGGTTTTATCCACCCGCCCCTTAATGAGTGATTGCCCTCAGCTGCCATCATCATCGGGTGATCAGCACACTCTACAGGAAGGGGCGGGCGGCACCTGAGCAGGGGAAACACAAGAGGGAATTCATTACAGGTGAACACTACACCATATACAATTACAATAATAAGGAGGATGACGAACCTACCTACGTCACAGACATCATCACTTCTTTCTAACATCATTTTGCTTTATCGGTCTTGGAGAACAGTATATGCCCTGTTGCATCAACAGAGCCTGTTTTGTCCACATCATATATTCTGCAGACAAACGCTTCTGAAGATCGAATGGTCTCCTCTGTGAGTTCACCCATTCCCAAGTTTATGAGTAATTGATGGTGCTCTTTAAAGACTTTCCATGATGACCTTGGTGTGATTTGACAACACCCGGTAATTAATGCATGAAATGGTAACAGAGCTATCTGTTGGAGCATTATATTAGCCCCTTCCTGATAAGCTAGTATAACAAGCATGTTATCCCTTTCACTACCACCACACTATCAAAGGGTTAACCCTTTCACTGTGACAATACAGAAGGTTAACTCTTTCACTGCCACATGACAAAGGCTTAACCCTTTCACAACCACACTACAGAAGGTTAACCATTTCACTACCACACTACAGACGGTTAACCTTCTGTAGTGTGGTAGTGAAAGGGTTATACTAGTTGTATGTCTAGTTTCATACCTTTGGGTCTGTTGGGATTATGGAAAGAAAAGTAAAAAAAAACAGTAGAAAAAAGACAGAGGACGTAGTCCTGTTCTGTATCGTTAGTGGCTTAGCTTGGCATCGCTACTGCACTATCTCGCGTACGTGCACGCGTACTGAATAAACCACAAATGTACCTCTAATACCAGTATTAGTCTGACCACACCCCTCATCAGCTTACCTTCATAAGCAGGTGTGTGGTCACCTGCTCTCCTCCTTCTCGCTTTCACCACAAGGAAGAGGTGCCTCGGTAGATCCCCACACTTGACACCATGATGGAAGAAATTGGATTAGGAACAGCTTGGGAAACAAGGATACGTTGACATCATATCTTTATTTTCTCTCTCACTATTTTCGAGAAAATACGGCGATATTGTCTTCGTACTGGAGTGTCTAGAAGATGATGATCATTCTACAAACCCTCCACCGGTTTTCGTATTGGGAGCACGCCGCTGCATGCTTCTCAACTGCAGTTCCTTGCTGTGTTTGTTGGGGTGAAACCTGTCAGGCCACAGCTGAACTGTCGGACATGCCGCTGTTGTGAGGAGCGGTGCGTTCCAGGTTGGGTGAGTAGTGTTTTGCTGGCGGGCTCCACTTGTCTGTTAGTGCTATGGGGGCTACTTGACAAAGTTTATGGAAACCGGCCCCAGGCTAGGGTCCTTTGTTTAGCCGTCTAGGCGACAGAAGGCCTTGGTCTGGCGACCATTATAGTTTTAACTAGTGGGCCGCGACCATTGACACTGGTGATCCCTGTGTGTTCTGGACGAGTGGATTCTCTCTGTCACCGTGTTAAGACCCCATCTTTCATATCCAAATGAGAGTATTCCTTCACGAGGGGATATGTGCATGTAATGTGCGATAGCGGCAGATTCATGTTCAAAGTCAGCTATACAGGCCAGTTGGTACTGTGCTGATTCCGCCGGACGTGGTAATGTCACCGTTGTGAAGCGGTGTTGACGTCTTGTTTTCTCTTTTCTCTTAAAAAGTGAGGAGGGTTCAGAACGGCGGCCTGTCTGGGTGAGTGTTATGTCATTGTTTACATGTTCATAGCTTACGGTTAGCCGGTCGGTGGCCTGGCGCGGGGTAGCTTGGCTTCTCGCGCGCCGCCGGGAGCTCGCTCCTGATCGCGTGCGTCGTTAGATCGGCGTCTCGCGAGCGGAAGCAATAGCACCCGAACGGTTGGAGCAGCCGTTAGCTTGATGCTATTCTGTTGAACGTGCTTTGATTTTAACATGTTTTACACTCTTGACCACGACGTCATCCTTGACAGGGGATGTTCGTCGACCCTACCTGAGCCTAGACGGGGATTGCGTCAACAAAGAGGACTGTAGCGACTGGTGGAGCGGCGACGCTGCCCGGATCGAACAACACAGGACGGCTGTGTTCTACGGTGTCTTGTGACTGCACTTCGCTGATCTGCGTTCCGGGTAGGTACGGGGTTGGCCAGACCTCATAACACGTCTTCTGGTTTTACCTTGCTAAATGTATTGTGAATAACGGTGTTTTTTCCCAAAACGTGTGTTGTTGCAAATGCATTTGGGATACGTTGCGGGTTGTGTGTGAGCTGTTTTTGTCACTGGCAGTTAGCTTCTCCGTGCAGATCGTGATGTATTGATCTGGTTGTTGTGTGAGAAACATCATGGTGTTTATGTGTACCGTGTACTCACTACTAAGGCAACTAACCTATGAAGCTATGCTTGGTGACGAGTGAGTAAAAGAATGTTCTTTCTCAGGCTGTAATGACAATGAACAGTGAGTTCACACATTAACAGGTTTTCCTGTTTTAACTGGCCGTATTGAGGGTAAAATAGGAGGATTGTGTTTCCCCCCCCGGTTCCCTGGGGACTTTATCACCTCCTATCAGACATGTTGTGCATTAATTGTGTCTTTTGTGTGGTAGGGATACGATGTAACTCTCAGCTTGATTGCTGAGGTTGTGCTAAATCTGCTGGAGAAACTTATTTCCTAAAGGGAAATTGGTTTGGTTGCTGTCATGTGTGCTTAGCAAGGCCTGTGGTCGATACTAATCGAGAATGATGTATTCTCTCATTGTGAAAAAAAACGGCGTTCCTCTGTTGAGTGTTTTTGCCATTTTTTGTAGGTGATGATGGGTTGTGTGTGTCATGTGACCTACGACTGGGTTGTACTGGCCACAGAAGCACATGTGTATGTTGGACCGGGGTTCTTAGAGCCCTCTCTATTCTGTGTTTTTCCTTAGTAAAAATCAGATAGCAGGTTAGCTCGTGCGCTGTGTGGAGCTGTGAAACGCTTCATAGAGCTGACTATGACTGTGTCATATTCTCTTTTTGTCGTTACGTCGTATCATGGGTGTGGGGTCGTAAAGGGGTGAACTGGTAACCTTTCCTCTCCCCATTGTTCTGTCGGTCAGGGGTACACCCCCTGTCCTTCAAGGTTCCCGTCACGTGGCGGTTCGGCACGTTACGGGGGGGGGGGGGGGGGGGGGGGAGGGAGTTCCTGGTCCCACGGCCTGGTATATTGGGCGTGTGCACCGCAGGAATTCCCCCGCCATAGAGTACGTCACCGTGCGCGTCTCTGTTGGTAGGACTTCCGTGTGCTGTTCAGGTCCATGTGATGGATCTGTTTTCAGGGGGGGTGGTCAGGGCTCCTCCTCACCAAGCGCCTACTCAGGCCTTCTGTGAGTTCGGACTCCTTCTTCCATGTGAGGAAGCCTCCATCAGAGTACAGAGCCTTCCTCCTCAGATTGTCAAAGTGAGTGGACCCTCTAGAAGGGTCCTTTTCTATTGTATGTATATTCGATTCAATTCGTTTATTGAGTGTGTGTGGGTTCGGTGCCTCTTCCCCGGAGGCCCTAAAACCAGTTTTTTACATGGCTCAAGGTGCAATATATTCTTTTCAATCTGTACAGCTCGCGTGGGAAGTCTCTCTGGGGATCCCCGTCTCTTTCCTATGGGAGGGTGGTGGGATGTAAAAATGTGAACATTTTTTACCCCGGCTGTGTAGACTGGGATACATACTGTTGATGCTTCCTTCTTTCTATTCCAGAAGTGTTGGAGTTAGGGAGTGTCACACCCCTCTTGTCGTTCCCCTGGGCGCCTTGGGGATTCAATGACAGGTCTAAATAGCCTGTTCATTGATGGGGGTGTGTCCCGACGCACGTATAGTGCTAGCTCGCTGTAAACAGGCGATTGACTGGCACGCCTTGGTTGCTTGTGGTTGAAACAGCGTTTTTATAAAGCAACTGAGATGGAGGTTTTTCCTCTTCCGGCGACCACATCCCATGACCTGGGTGGGTTGTCGACGGATTCTCGTTCATGTCTGGGGGATGATGACGGGATGGATCTGAACATATGTAGTGGGGTCTCACGCCCTTGGGGTGGGCCACCAGGCGCGGTTCGTCCGAACGTCTGGGTGGCGCCTTCTTTTCATGTTAAGATCAACACGCATATCTGCCCTTCTCCTGGAGTAGGCATGTCGGCGTGGTTAGGGCACGGGACTGGTTCTGGTCACGCTGGTCCAGATCAGTTGAACCCGTTGTCCGCCGGGGATGCAGATCTGCTGTTCTGGTACCCTGAGGGACTTGGGCTTTTTTCAGGGGGAAAAATGCCAGGTCGGTCTGGGTGTCACAGGGTTAAGCGCTATGGAGACCCTGGTTGGGTATGTTTTTACTCAGCACTGTCGTCATGGCTTACAGCCATGCCATTCTGTACGCGCTCGATCTCGTCGGATCTCGGCCGCTACACAGGTTGGTCCTGGTTAGTACTTGGTTGGGAGACCGCCGGGGAATACCAGGTACGGTGTGCTTAGGGGCTGGTTCTCCATTATTTTTCGCTCCTCTCTCACGCATGGCGAAGAGGGGCCTGTGGGGGTGGTTTTTTGACCTCCTCTGGTGACCCTGTGCTTCCCGTACCGCCAGGCCCGGTCCGAAGTGATGTTTGCGACCCGTAGGCCTGGGTTAACCCTTTTTGGAAACTGAAACACTTGTACTGCGGTATAGCCGGTGTATACCCGCAGGTGTGTTTTGGAGTTTTTTCTTGAGGGGTTATAGGAACAACCACCGCATTGGGTAACACCGAGGTGGTTGATTCCCTGGTGTGTTGGAGCAGTGTCAACTCCCGGGTTCACCGTTTGAGGGTGCCCCTGCACGTTCATGACGTCTGCCAATCGTGTCAGCCTTCTCTGCCTCGACCCCTCTGGGTGGGGGTTGTTAAATGGAGGCTTGGTCATGCAACACCGCCAGCTTACGCTCCTTCCGCCGGGGCGGCTGTGTTCAGCTGTCCCCTCTGGCGCCTGTCTCGTCCGCAGTCTCCAGGCTAGGGTTAACAGCCTGTTGCCTGGTTTTTCCCCGGTGCGCTGCCTGCTTCCGTTGGTTAACCTTTTTGTGTGCTTACGGCCATGCTGACTGCCTATTCTGCAGGGTCAGTGTGCCAGGCGGTGTGCTATTGGGGGGACGGGGCCCGCTCGGCTTACGGCCATACCGACCTGAACACGCCCGGTCTCGTCCGATCTCGGGAGCTGGGCAGGTTCTGGCCTGGTTGGTTCCGCCTGGGAATACCAGGTGCAGTAACTGAGGGGCCTTTGTCCGAATACGCTGGCGATGTGGGGGGCGGGGCACTACGTGCCCACCTGGTGGGGTCTTGATGCTGGCATCATGGACTTCTCCGGGCCCCCATTCTAGGGAGTCCAGTCCTTTTGGTGGGTCTGGGTCTTCCTTCGTGCTCCGCTGCTACGGCCTTGCCACGGGGTTGGGTTTGCCCTTGACCCCGTGATTCTGGGGGCAGTAACGAGGTTGTTCCTCCGTTCGTTCCCGGGTGGCATGCGGGTTGTGCGTGTGTGTAGTCGTGGGGTCGAGCCACGGTCTGCTCACCCTGTGCGTTGAGTTGCTTGAGTGCCTCTTCGCACGGTCGGGTCCGTCGCCCTCCCGTGACGTCCCTAATAGGGGGGCTACCCTCCATTAGGGGGGGTCGGGGGGGCTCGGCCCTCCCTGTTCTGATGGTTTTGGGGGGCTGTCAGCGGGGTGTATTTGTCAGCCAAGTGGCTCCGCTTGGCCTCCCTTGTGCAGTAGCGATGCCAAGCTAAGCCACTAACGATACAGAACGTTAGGTTATGACTATAACCAAGTTCTGTTAGTTAGGGGCGATGCTTGGCATCGGACGGCCGCTGCAGCCCTTGTCCTCACCTTGTGGTGAAAGCTTGGGAAGGAGGAGAGCAGGTGACCACACACCTGCTTATGAAGGTAAGCTGATGAGGGGTGTGGTCAGACTAATACTGGTATTAGAGGTACATTTGTGGTTTATTCAGTACGCGTGCACGTACGCGAGATAGTGCAGTAGCGATGCCAAGCATCGCCCCTAACTAACAGAACTTGGTTATAGTCATAACCTAACGTTTCCAACCCCCTAGTATGTGGTAGTGAAAGGGTTAACCTTCTGTAGTGTGGTTGTGAAAGGGTTAACCCTTTGTCGTGTGGCAGTGAAAGGGTTAACCCTTTGGTAGTGGGGCATTGAAAGGGTTACGTTACATGCCAAAATCAGCAACACAACCACCAAGTGTGAAGTCGGTCGGATGAACAGTTATGCAGTTCTGTTTCACACCTAGCTCACGCTCAGCGTTCATTGCATATATCTCGCTTCAGCATATATACACTGAATAATTTCACAAATGTACCTTTAAATGCCAGCATTCATCTGGCCACACCCCCATCCGCTTACCTATATAAGCAGGGGTGGTGCCACACACTCATCTCCTTCTCAAATTTCATCACAAGCAACGTGTTGCTCATATGCCCACTTGACGTGGAGAAAAATATTGTTTACAAGGAGAGGAAGAACAAGGAGATACGTTGACATCATATCTTTATTTTCTCTCTCACAATTTTCGAGAAAATACGGCAATGTTGTCTTCGTCACTGGAGTGTCTGGAAGATGGTGATCATTCTAAAAACCCTCCACCGGTTTTCGTATTGGGAGCACGCCGCTGCATGCTTCTCAACTGCAGTTCCTTGCTGTGTTTGTTGGGGTGAAACCTTTCAGGCCACAGCTGAACTGTAAGATGCGCCGCTGTTGTGAGGAGCGGTGGGTTTCAGGTTGGGTGAGTACTGTCGCTGGCAGGCTTCACTTGTCTGTTAGTGCTATGGGGGCTACTTGACAAAGTTTATGAAAACCGGCCCCAGGCTAGGGTCCTTTGTTCAGCCACCTAGGCCAGGGGTTCCCAAACTTTTCAGGCCAGGGCCCAGAAAATAAGGCGTCAGAGAGCCGCGGCCCAATGCACATCGTCAGGCTTTTTTTTTTTTTGCCAGGCGACCGATTTTTTAAGCCAAATATCACTTCAATCCTATTAAGTTAGTTCAAGTTAGTTATTCATTTATATGTGCTATTTATGAGAGGGCTAACTTGTTGCAAAATAATAATGATAATAATCATAGCCTCATTAAAATACTATTGTTGCTTCGGTTGTTTTCAGCGTTTTATGTGCATAATCTGTTATTTAGTTTGAAATGTTCGTTGAAATAAGTAGATTTTTCGTTTTTGTTTATTTATTAAGTTAATATAAAACCATATAGTCACATTTTAGAATACAATAGAATAGAATTTTAGAATACAACTAGAAACACTGTCCTGGCCTGCTTCTAAGTTCAGTGGCCTGACAAAAAAAAATAAAAAAAATTTAAATCATCTGGCGGCCCACCCATGGCTGCTCGCGGCCCACCTTTGGGTCGCGACCCCGACTTTGGGAACCACTGACCTAGGCGACAGAAGACCTTGGTCTGAAGACCATTGTAGTTTTAACTAGTGGGCCGCGACCATTAACACTGGTGATCCCTGTGTTTTCTGGACGAGTGGGTATCTCCCTGTCACCGTGTAGCCCCTTCTTTCATATCCAAATGAGAGTATTCCTTCACGAGGAGATATGTGCATGGATGTTCGATAGCGGAAGATCCATGTTCAAGTCAGCTACACAGGCCAGTTTGGTATTGTGCTGATTCCGTCGGGTGTTGGTAAAATCACCGTTGTAAAGCTGTGTTGACATCTTGTTTCTCTTTTCTCTTAAAAAGTGAGGAGGGTTTCAGAACGACGGCCTGTCTGGGTGAGTGTTATATCATTGTGTACAAATTCAGGTGATAGCTGCTTAGCTTACTGTTGGCCAGTCAGCTGTTAGCTGCGGCGCTAGCTGTTGTGATCACTAGGAAACGTTAGCTTGCTGCTATCGGACAGGGCCAGCGCGAGGTAGCTTCGGTTACTCGCGCGCCGCCGTGAGCTCCCCTCTGGTCGCATGCGCCGTTCGCTCTGCGTCTCGCGAGCAGGGGTAATAGCGACCGACGGTTGGAGCGGCCGTTAGCTTAATGCTACTCTGTTGAACGTGCTTTGATTATAACATGTTTTACACTCTTGACTACGACGTCGTCTTTGACAGGGGATGTTCGTCGACCCTGCCCTGAGCCAGGACGGCAAGGTTTGCGTCAACAAAGGGACCGTTGCGACGGGTAGAGCGGCGACGCTGCCCGGATCGAACAACACAGGACGGCTGTGTTTCTACGGTGTCTTGTGACTGCACTTCGCTGATCTACGTTCCGGGTAGGACAAGGTTTGACCAGACCTTATAACACGTCTTCTGGTTTTACTTTTCTAAATGTTTTGTGAATGACGATGTTTTCCCAAAACGTGTGTTGCTGCAATGCATTCAGGATACGGTGCGAGTTATGTGTGAACTGTCTTTGTCACTGGCAGTTAGCTTCTCCGTGCAAATCGGGTTGTTACAGATGTGAAAATGATCTGTTTGTTGTGTGAGAAACATCATGTGTGTTTATATGTACCGTGTACTCACAACTAAGGTAACTAACCTATGAAGCTATGCTTAGTGACAAGTGAGTAAAATAATGTTCTTTTCTCAGCCTGTGATGACAATGAACAGTGTGTTCACATATTAACAGGTTTTCCTGTTTTAACTGGCCGTATTAAGGGTAAAATAAGAGGATTGTGTTTCCCCCCGGTTCTCTGGGGACTTTTTCATCCTCCTATCAGACATGTTGTTGCACTATATTGTGTCTTTTGTGTGGTAGGGATGCGATGTAACCCTTAGCTTGATTGCTGAGGTTGTGCTAAAACTGCTGGAGAAACTTTATTTTCCTAAAAGAAAAGATTGTTTGGTCGCTGTCGTGTGTGCTTAGCAAGGCCTGTGGCCGATACTAATCAAGTTCAAGTTCAAGTTCAAGTTCTTTAATAGTTGTCATACAGAAGTACAGAATACTTTCATACAAAATGCTTCTTACTGTTACGCTCCAGAGACTGTGCTAGACAAGATAGTATCAAATAACATAATATAGCATGTAATTTAGAAGAAGAAAAATGAGGTCACAGTGTTCGGTATAGACATATGTACAATGTTCTGAGTTACCATATAATATACAATACTATGCAGTGTACTAATGTACAGTACTATCTAGTGCAAAGCAGAAATGGGATGAGGTACAATTTTAGGTACAATTTACAGTAAGGTGTACGAGTTGTAGTGCAATCCTTCATCAATAAATATAAAGTGTGGGGAGTGGGTGCTACAGTGTGTTTGTTTAAAGTGGGTGTGTGCTATAAAGTGTGTGGAGTGGGTGCTACAGTGTGTTTGTTTAAAGTGAGTGTGTGCGTGTGGATGTGTGTGCTATGTGCGTTTGGTGGTTGTTGTTGTGTAGTGTTCATTCATTGTTCGTTTAGCAGCCTGATGGCCTGGGGATAGAAGCTTCTTCTGAGTCTTTCTGTGCTCGCCTTGAGACTCCGGTATCGCTTGCCTGACCGCAGCAGTTCAAAGAGGCAGTTGTTCGGGTGACTGGAGTCTTTAATGATTCTCTTAGCCTTGCCCGTGCAACGCTTGTTGTAAATGTTCTGGAGGGTGGGGAGCCCCCCTCCAATTGTGCGTTCGGCTGAACGTGTCACTCTTTGTAGTCTGCTTCGGTCTTGTGCAGTGCTATTCCCAAACCAGGAGGTGATGTTGCCGGTCAAGATGCTCTCTATTGTACATGAGTAGAAGTTCTTAAGGATCTTCTGACTGACTTGGAACTTCCTTAGGCGCCTGAGGAAGTAGAGGCGTTGTCGTGCCTTCTTCACAACACTGTCAATGTGTGTGGTCCATGTCAAGTCCTCGGATATGTAGGCTCCGAGGTACTTAAAGCTGTTGACTCTCTCAACCGGTGCCCCGTCGATGCTGAGGGGGCTGTAGTCCTTGACCCCCGTCCTCCTGAAGTCCACAATCATCTCCTTTGTTTTGCTGACGTTCAGGGAGAGGCTGTTTTCCTGGCACCATCCCGCCAGGACCTTGACCTCTTCCAGGTAGGCCCTCTCGTCGTTGGCAGAGATCAGGCCCACCACCACTGTGTCGTCAGCAAATTTGATGATTGTATTGCTACTCCGCTGAGCCACACAGTCATGTGTGTACAGGGAGTAGAGGAGGGGACTCAGAACACAGCCCTGGGGGGCCCCTATGTTGAGGGTGATGGATGAGGAGGTGCAGTTGCCTGCTCTCACCACCTGGGGTCTGCCAGTCAGGAAGTCCAAGACCCACTGGCAGAGGTCATAGCCCAAGCCCAGGTCCCTGAGCTTGGCTATGAGTATGGAGGGGACTATGGTATTGAATGCCGAGCTGTAGTCGATGAATAGCATTCTCACATAGTTCCCCTGCCTCTTGTCCAGGTGTGATGCTGCTGTGTGCAGCACATGGGCTATGGCGTCCTCCGTGGACCTGTTGGGGCGGTATGCAAATTGCAGGGGGTCCATGTTGATGGGGAGGGAGGAGCAGATGTAGCCCTTTACTAGCTTCTCAAAGCACTTCATGGCTATGGAGGTGAGAGCTACAGGGCGGTAGTCGTTGAGGCAAGCAGGCTTGGATTTTTTGGGTACAGGGATAATAGTGGACTTCTTCAGGCAGGTGGGGATGACAGCCTGTTCTAAGGACAGGTTAAATATGTCAGTGAATACTGGGGCCAGTTGGTCGGCACAGACTTTTAGGACGCGGCCGGGGATGCCGTCCGGACCTGCTGCCTTCCTGATATTCACTTTTTTAAAGGTCCGCCTCACCTCATGCTCTGTTACCCTGAACACTGCGCCTCCATCAGCAGCCGACCCCCCCCCCCCCATTGCCGTGGCTTGTGAGCTGGTGTTGTTATTACCAGCATCAAACCTTGCATAGAAGGTATTGAGGTCATTTGCTAAGGAGATGTCACTGTTCAGTTTGAGGGAGGCGCCTTTGTAGTCTGTCATCGTTTTGAGCCCCTGCCACATAGCTCTAGAGTCAGCTTGTTCAAACTGGAGTTCAATTTTATCCCTGTAGCGCCGTTTGGCCTCTGACACTGTCCTCCTTACGTTGTATCGCGCCACCTTGTGGTCATTCATGTTGCCTGCCACTAGGCCGTCGTTGTATGCTTTGGTGCGCTCTCTCAGAGCTTCACGGACGGATTTGTCTACCCAGGGTTTTTGATTTGGGTAAACTCTCATTGTGGTAGTGGGGATTGTTTCTTCCACCCTAGTACAAACATAGTCCAGCACTGTCTCCGTGTAGACATTAATGTTATCTGTGTCGCGGAACACATTCCAGTCTGTGCCGTGAAACACAGACCGGAGCGTCTCCTCTGACGTCAAATCCCATTTCTAATCGAGAATTATGTATTCTCTCATTATGAAAAACGGCGTTCCTCTGTAGAGTGTTTTTGCCATTTTTTGTAGGTGATGGTGGGTTGTGTGTGTCATGTGACCTACAACTGGGTTGGACTGGCCACAGAAGCACATGTGTATGTTGGACCGGGGCTCTTAGAGCCCTCTCTATTCTGTGTTTTTTCCTTAGTAAAAATCAGATAGCAGGTTAGCTCATGCGCTGTGTGGAGCTGTCAAACGCTTCATAGAGCTGACTATGACTGTGTCATATTCTCTTTTTGTCATTACATCGTATCATGGGTGTGTGGTCGTAAAGGGGTGAACTGGTAACCTTTCCTCTCCCCCTTGTTTCTGTCGGTCAGGGGTACACCCCCTGTCCTTCAAGGTTCCCGTCACGTTGCGGTTCGGCACGTTACGGGGGGGGGGGGGTTCGGACTCCTCCTTCCATGTGAGGGAGCCTCCATCAGAGTACAGAGCCTTCCTCCTCAGATTGTCAAAGTGAGTGGACCCTCTAGAAGGTGTCCTATTGTATATGTATTCGATTCAATTCGATTATTGAGTGTGTATGGGTTCAGTGCCTCTTCCCCGGAGAGCCCTAAAACCAATTTTTTACATGGCTCAAGGTGCAATATATTCTTTTCAATCTGTACAGCTTGCGTGGGAAGTCTCTCTGGGGATCCCCGTCTCCTTCCTATGGGAGGGTGGTGGGATGTAAAAATGTGAATTTTTTTTACCCCCGGCTGTGTAGACTGGGATACATACTGTTGATGCTTCCTTCTTTTCTATTCAAAAAGTGTTGGAGTTAGGAAGTGTCACACCCCTCTTGTCGTTCCCCTGGGCGCCTTGGGGATTCAATAACAGGTCTAAATAGCCTGTTCATTGATGGGGGTGTGTCCCGACGCACGTATAGTGCTAGCTCGCTGTAAACAGGCGACTGACTGGCACGCCTTGGTTGCTTGTGGTTAAAACGGCGTTTTTATAAAGCAACTGAGATGGGGGTTTTTCCTCTTCCGACGACCACATCCCACGACCTGGGTTGGTTATCGACGGATTCTCGTTCATGTCTGGGGGATGATGACGGAATGGATCTGAACATATGTAGAGGGGTCTCACGCCCTTGGGGTGGGCCACCAGGCGCGGTTCGCCCGAACGTCTGGGTGGCGCCTTCTTTTCATGTTAAGATCGACACGCATATCTGCCCTTTCTCCTGGAGTAGGCATGTCGGCGTGGTTAGGGCACGGGACTGGTTCTGGTCACGCTGGTCCGGATCAGTTGAACCCGTTGTCCGCCGGGGATGCAGATCTGCTGTTCTGGTACCCTGAGGGACTTGGGCTTTTTTCAGGGGGAAAAATGCCAGGTCGGTCCGGGTGTCACAGGGTTAAGCGCTATGGAGACCCTGGTTGGGTACGTTTTTACTCAGCACTGTCGTAATGGCTTACGGCCATGCCAACCTGTACACGCTCGATCTCGGCGGATCTCGGCCGCTACACAGGTTGGTCCTGGTTAGTACTTGGTTGGGAGACCGCCTGGGAATACCAAGTACGGTGTGCTTAGGGGCTGGTTCTCCATTCTTTTTCGCTCCTCTCTCACGCATGGCGAAGAGGGGCCTGTTGGGGTGGTCTTTGACCTCCTCTGGTGACCCTGTGCTTCCCGTATCGCCAGGCCCGGTCCGAGGTAATGTTTCGTCTACCCGTAGGCCTGGGTTAACCCTTTTTTGAAAACTGAAACACTTGTACTGCGGTATAGCCGGTGTATACCCGCAGGTGTGTTTTGGAGTTTTTTCTTGAGGGGTTATAGGAACAACCACCGCATTGGGTAACGCCAAGGTGGTTGATTCCCTGGTGTGTTGGAGCAGTGTCAACTCTCGGGTTCACCGGTTGAGGGTGCCCCTGCACGTTCATGACGTCTGCCAATCGTGTCAGCCTTCTCTGCCTCAACCCCTCTGGGTGGGGTTTTTTAAATGGAGGCTTGGTCATGCAACGCCGCCAGCTTCCGCTCCTTCCGCCCTGTCCCCTCTGGCGCCTGTCTCGTCCGCAGTCTCCAGGCTAGGGTTAATAGCCTGTTGCCTGGTTTTTCCCCGGTGCGCTGCCTGCTTCCGTTGGTTAACCTTTTTTGTGTGCTTACGGCCATGCTGACTGCCTGTTGCAGGGTCAGTGTGCCAGGCGGTGTACTATTGGGGGGACAGGGCCCGCTCGGCTGAGGGGCTTTTGTCTGAATACACTGGCGATGTGGGGGGCAGGGCACTACGTGCCCACCTGGTGGGGTCTTGATGCTGGCATCATGGACTTCTCCGGGCCCCCATTCCAGGGAGTCCAGTCCTTTTGGTGGGTCTGGGTCTTCCTTCGCGCTCCGCTGCTACGGCCTTGCCACGGGGTTGGGTTTGCCCTTGACCCCGTGATTCTGGGGGCAGTAACGAGGTTGTTTCCCTCCGTTCGTTCCCGGGTGGCATGCGGGTTGTGCGTGTGTGTAGTCGTGGGGTCAAGCCACGGTCTGCTCACCCTGTGCGTTGAGTTGCTTGAGTGCCTCTTCGTACGGTCGGGTCCGTCGCCCTCCCGTGAAGCCACCAATAGGGGGGGTGCCCTCCATTAGGGTGGGTCGGGGGGCTCGGCCCTCCCTGGTCTGATGGTTGTGGGGGGCCTCAGCAGGGTACATTTGTCGAGCTTCTAGCTCCCGCTCAGCTCCTATTATGCAATGAACGCTGAGCGTGAGCTAGGTGTGAAACAGAACGTTAGGTTATGACTATAACCAAGTTCTGTTAACACTTAGTGAACGCTCAGCGTTTAGACGACGCTGCAGGCCCTTGATTTTTCATTCATTCAATTTTCAAATTTGTTGGGAAGGAGATGAGTGTGTGGCACCACCCCTGCTTATATAGGTAAGCGGATGGGGGTGTGGCCAGATGAATGCTGGCATTTAAAGGTACATTTGTGAAATTATTCAGTGTATATATGCTGAAGCGAGATATATGCAATGAACGCTGAGCGTTCACTAAGTGTTAACAGAACCTAACGTTAATTGTTATAGTGCCACCATCTAGCCAAATGGCACCGGAACGGAAGTCGACCAGATGAATGGTTCTGCACATATGCGAGTCACAGACATACAGACACACATACAAAGATAATCCTTTAAAGTTGTTTCAAAAGGCATGTCTACGATGATGACTAATCATGACACTCCTCGCAACTGTCACTCTTCCAAATACGCTTTGTATGTCTTGATAGCCTGTACAAATTAACCACTACAGTAGTAATCAACCTGTGATAGTTCTATGATGCCAATAGCCATTATTTGAATTAGACCAGTTGTCATTATTATTATTAGTAGTGTAGTAGTAGTAGTAGTAGTAGTAGTAGTAGTAGTAGTAGTAGTAGTAGTAGTAGTAGTAGTAGTAGTAGTAGTAGTAGTCGTATTATTAGTATTATTATGAACAGAAAGGTAACCCCTTATTCATATATAAATATATATTCATATATATATATATATATATATATATATATATATATATATATATATATATATATACAACTTTCCAAAACTTTATGAACATTAACTTCACATATCGCGTGTCATGAATCCTTTGCAAAGGAACACGCTACCCCCCCTGTCTTTGTACCTCACGTCCATCAATGAGTAACTTTCCATGAGTTCAACCGGGTGCATTTAGTTTAGTTGCCTCTTGCCTCTACTTCCATAAATCGTGGAATTCATCACTGACTGAGTGCGCCCACATACACTACTTTACCCCGGGGGCCTGTTCACAGGTCGCAGCTTGTCTTCACATCTTCAGAGACGAGCTCTCAAGATCTCGTTGAACTAGTTCTGTGAGGTGGAGACGAAGGGGAGGAGCGGAGGAGAAAAACAGCCCCCAGCGTCCTGTGATTATGTGATATCTCTGCTCTCAGCAGCCATATGATGAGTGTAGAACAGTTGTTACGATTAACGCTGGTAAAACGACCACCATTTCAGATCATCCACCTCTTATAAAGCAATCCAGTCTAAATGTATGTTTTTGTATAGTATAGTTAGTATAGTTACATATAGCATAACTGTATATTGTATAGTAGTGTATATAGGACTCATTACCTTTCATTCATAAGCTTAGCATTGTATAGTATTTTATCTTAGTACCTTTTATCATGTCCATCTATTATCTATTCTATTATTATTTGTATTTTTTTGGACAATCAAGGCGGGCATGGCCACCTTCATTTCACTACATGTATTGTGTATGTATAAAAAATCTCTTCAATCTTGAAATCTTGAATCTCTACAGAGAGCCACTCTCTGGACATGTGACTGACCTGAGGTTGACTGGTCTAGGATGTGATGACATGGGCCTTGTGTCATACCTTTTGGTAACTGTAGGGGTTAATGAGAGGTTTGAGGTTGGTCAATCAGCAGTATGGTGTGACTCAGACTGCCTGAAGAAACCCTGTCACAGGCAGCTGAGCAGATGAACAGCCTCACAAACTTCAAAGAAGGAAGTATTTTATTCTTGGAAACTGCAAGATCATGCCAGGGAAGGAAAGGCCAGGCTTGCCAGATAACTAGAAACATATCCAAATATGTATTTTCTTGTTTCTAATGCAAATGTAGGAATATCTGGCATCCTGTTAAAACAGTGGCACTTTATTAATCATCTTGGTACACAAAACATACAATAACTTACTAAAACATTCCAGTTAATTGATACATTTGCTTGCACAGAATTATTTCCATCCTCATGGGATTCTATTGACTTTGGTAGAATGTTGCCAAAGAAACAAACAGAAGGGAACAACAAAAGGGATCTCAAAACCACATCTCAGCTTTATCTATGAAAGCAGCTTCGAAAGATGGACCACAGAGAAATGCAGTTTCCACATGACCAGAATCCTCCACAGGTTGGTATAGCCTATCCATTGGCATTCACGTTACATATAAGAAAATCGATTTTAAGCCATTTTGGCTTATTAACATTTGCTAATATATATAATAGATAACATTGTGTCCTTTTTTATATCCCATTATTACTTATTCGTTTGTGTCACGAGACAAACACAATATACCATGTTTTTGGACAGCCATACAAATAAATTCACCCCACAATGATCTTGCATTTTGGATAGTATCTCATAAGATGATATGTTATAAGATGATATGTTATAGACACACATACATAGATATCATTTAAAGTTGTTTCAAAAGGCATGTCTACGACGATGACTAATCATGACACTCCTCGCGACTGTCACTCTTCCAATAAGATTTGTATGTCTTGATAGCCTGTACAAATTAACCACTACAGTATTATAGTAATCAACCAACTGCATTTGTGATAGTTCTATGATACCAATAGCCATTATTTGAATTAGACCAGTTGTCATTATTATTATTATTATTATTATTATTATTATTATTATTATTATTATTATAATATTATTATTATTATTATTATTATTATTATTATTATTATTATTATTATTATTATTATTATTAGTAGTAGTAGTAGTAGTAGTAGTAGTAGTAGTAGTAGTAGTAGTAGTAGTAGTAGTAGTAGTAGTATTATTATGAACAGAAAGGTAACCAGACAAACACACTATACCATGTTTTTGCTGTCTTATAATTATACAAACAAAATAGATAACATTGTGTCCTTTTTGATATCCGTTTGGGACATGAGACAAAGGACCTCAGTTGCCCAGGGGGAAATTGTCATGCAGTGTCCATCCATGGGTCCTCTGGTCTATGTCGCCCCCAGGCCGTGTGACACACTCTTGGGCAGGACTTGGGGCCACCACCTTCCTGCCCACGCTGCTCCTCAGGGGATGCACACTTCACTAGTGCCTCTGCCAAACAACGCTCCTCACATGGGTACTCCATGTTGACACTGCCTGGTTGCACATTAGCAGGTTGACAGTGTTCTCATGAGCCAGGGTCCTGGAGTAGCAGCACCCTCCACCCCCAGCCTCTTTGAGCTTGATTCCTCGGGTAGATGGTGACTTCTTCCCGGATATTGTGACCCTGGAGGAAGCTATGATGATCTTTCACTGTGAGCCCACCTCATTTGAAGCCACAGAACGGGTTGACCTGAGAGTGTGTGTGCCACAGGAGCCTGGACCTGGTCTTGAGAGAAATGTACACATTGAAAAACATTGAAATCAAAATAAATTTCTTTAGTCAAAGAGGACAGCCATACAAATTAATTCACCCCACAAATTATCTTGCATTTGGATAGTATCTCATAAGATGATATGTTATAAGGTTTACATACCTAAAACAATAAAAATAATAATAAATATGTATACTATTCATGCTTTTTACAGTTTCAACTATGAACCCTTCTCTGGATAAGCAGGACATAGGGGTTTATGAGCAGCGTCTGGGGCCAAGGGAGCAGAGGAGTCTCAGACCAGCAGTAACGTATTAGAAGGAATTGAGGAAGCAGCTGGGAAGTTCTTCATGGAAGTGGACACTAACCTGGAAGTTCTTCACTGAAGTGGACAGGCTGGAAGTTCTTCACTGAAGTGGACAGGCTGGAAGTTCTTCACTGAAGTGGACAGTAGCCTGGAAGTTCTTCACTGAAGTGGACAGGCTGTCTGTATGACCTGCATCTGTGAGATAACAGTCCTCTCAAACAAGTAGTGGACTTTAGTTCAAGATTCAAGAGATTTATTAGTCACATACATACACGAGAAATGTAGTGAAATGAAGGTGGCCATGCCCGCCTTGATTGTGCATAAAAAATACAAATAATAGAATAAAATAGAATGGATAATAAAATAGACATGATAAAAAGTACTAAGATAAAATAAGCTTATGATAATTATAAAGGTAATGAGTCCTATATACAATAATATACAATATACTATACAATATACAGTTATACTATATATATATACTATACTAACTATACTATACAAAAACATAGTTATGTTTTTTTAAAGTGACCTTTTTATTTTTTAAAGTGACCTGTAGTATGTTTGTGTGTGAGAGAGTGCAGGATGTGTGCTGTGTGTGTGTGTTCATGTTTGCTTGTGTGTGGAGAGATCAGTGTTCAGTGTTCTCCTAAAATGTAGGTTTAAATTACTCAGTCATAACTGCATTCACAGTTTAAATATTTATTCTTGATGCTTCCGGGTTAACACATTATTAGTTGAGTTATTATTTAAGTTATTTAAAGTATTCAAAGCTTTCATGGTTTAAGTCTGTATTATGCTGTCGACGTTTTCATTTCATGAATTGCTGTGATTTCATGCAAAATAAAAAAGTGTTGATGAGACTGAACCAGGTGAAGACATGACGTGACAGGGAATGTTTTCCACGAGGATGAAGCTATGAGATTATCTTTTCCAAATCCATGTGTACTGAAAACCAGCCCAATCTGTGACCTAAAGGTAAACGAAATGGTCCCCCCCACCACCAAAAGACTACATGTGGCACTGGAGAGCTTTGGTATATAATAACTCTTCTCACAAGGAATTGCTATGCTATAAAGTTCTTACTGGTCAAACTTACTATTTTGAAACTGAAATACAAGAATAAAGATAATTAAACATGTTGCCAAAGGTTAGATTTTTTTAAATACAAGTAACAGAGTCAAATTTCAAATGTATTTTGCATTAGGATGAGTTACAAAAGTTGCATACCGTTAAACTCATCAAAATCTGTGAGAATTTACAAAAAATTCATATGGTCATTAAGATCTTGGCTTGGGGCTTTGAAATTATGTGCTGTGCATGGTCAAGGTTTAAAGGAGAACTTTAGTCAAAAGATACACACTTTAAAATACTGTATGTAGCACACCAAACCTATTTATCAAGCCTTACAGTTACAGGCTAATGGCTTGATGAGAGAGAGCCATGATTGGACAGCAGATTAGCTTCCAAATGGCTGGAGGATAACTATGCAACAAGTGTGATAGTTCTCTGCACACAGACACAAAGACCTCTGATAGGTTGTATAAGTCATTTGGCAGGTCTTAGCAAACATGAGCTATAAAAACAGGGCACTTAAAAGCATCACCAAGCACCAGTACTCAGCTCAGAAGACTCAGGTTACAAAAAACCCAGCCCTTCAGCTATCAAGAATGAAGGATGGCATGTTAGTCTAGCGGGTGATGAAAACTTAAAAGTGGTCGAAGAAATTGGCCAATAGGCTGGAAAGTGCAGGTAGAGTGTCAGCCCCCTTCTCACACACCCCCATCATTCTACACCCTGCGATCCTCCTTGAGGGCAGTTCCCATGGTCTGTACCAATCTAAGCATGCTTTGTGGGGTCTGGCTGGGCAGAGGCTTTGCAGATAATAATAATAAAAACGTAGCTACAGATGCAGACATGCAGAGTTTGCCTAGTATCAAGGCCCATAATTCCTAAACACATGCAGGTGTACCTGCGGTGTAAACAGATTATAAGTGACAGAAGAAGCTGCAGGCGTCTGCTGGGCATATGGCCCCTCAGAAAGAAAACTATTTTTGGAAGTTTTAAGGCTCTTCAAAAAATAGTTATATTCAAAACATTAGAGTAAAATGCATATGTATAGGCCAGGGATGAGGAAGGGATTTGACATTCACTGGTGTTTACATTTTTCTTTTCTTTTCTTCATGTTTTACATATATATATTCTTCTTTTTTTATGTTTTGCATATATTTGTATATATATATTTGCTTTGTAAGGTTTTAAATTAGTAAGAAATTACATTCATTTTGAGTAGTGGAAAATGGGTAGGATTAAATAAGTGAACTTCTTCCTACTCCTTTTCGAACATGTAAATTGAGTTATGTTCTTTAAAAAAAAAATATATATATAAGGCGGTCGGGTGGCGTAGCGGAGATTGCGCTCGTCACCAATGCAAGAGGCTGCGGTCTCGACTCCCGGAGTCAGCATTGCCTCCGACTTGGGCCAGCCGTCATACTAACTCGTTTGGCTGAGTTAGGGAGGGAAGTCGAGGGTGGTAATCTGGCGTTGTGGACGCCTGCTCAGCGAAAGGCAGGAAGTGGTGAAGGCAGTGTGACCTCCCACGTGTTACACTTCACCAATGAGAGTCCTCGCTGCCAGGTGAAAAGAGAGCCACTGGCTGTCTCTGCATGTGTCCGAGGAAGCATGCGCACAACGACCAGGTAGGGGAGGGGGGGAATTGGCATAATGACTAAATTGGGATGGGGAGAAAAAGAGAAAAATCTGAGAAAGAGAGGATTAAAAATAAATAAATATATATATTTTATTGCTAGAGATTAATGATTTGTTTTTGTTTTATTTTGTTTGTATTTACATGTTTGAAATAAAGATTTCAGATCAGATCAGATCAAGATCTTGACCTCATCTTGAAGATGAACTATCCTGTGACCTCAACATCTGAAACACATGGAAAACGAAGCGTGAGAAAGAGCAGTGCAGCGTTTCATTCCTTAACCCTTTCACTACCACACTACAGAGGGGTTAGCCTTCTGTAGTGTGGTAGTGAAAGGGTTAACCATTTGTCGTGTGGCAGTGAAAGGGTTTTAACTTTCTGTATTGTCGCAGTGAAAGGGTTAACCATTTGGTAGTGTGGTGGTGAAAGGGTTAACCCTTTGGTAGTGTGGTATTGAAAGGGTTAACCCTTTGGTAGTGTGGTAGAGAAAGGGGGAACAGAATCTAGCTGTTCTCGTTAACAACTGGCCTTGTCAAGCTGCATGACTTTCACAGCAGTTTGCATGCAGCCCAAAAATCTTTTTTTTTTTAACAGTCACGTTTGAATTCACATTGATTTTATATTGATTAGGATTTGGAAACCCTGCTTTAACCCTTTCACTGCCACACTACAGAAGGTTAACCTTTCACTACCACACTACAGACGGTTAACCATCTGTAGTGTGGTACGGTTAATCGTCTGTAGTGTGGTAGTGAAAGGGTTAACCTTCTGTAGTGTGGTGGTGAAAGGGTTTAATGACCCACTCTGTGTTTTGTTCCCCCACTGTGTCAATGTGGGGAATATTCACATACTTTCTTGAAGTTATGTTGAGTTTAATATTTTGAAGGATTATATGCCTGTTTTACCCCAGGGTCTACAAACATGACCAACATACAGATTTTTTACAGACACAGAATACAGTGAATACCATTCAATATTGTCAAGTGTTAGTCCTTGTATAAAGAGAAGTGTTAGTCCTTGTATAAAGAGAAGTGTTAGTCCTTGTATAAAGAGCTCAGTCACTTGACTACGAATGAATGAATGAATGAATGAATGAATGAATGAATGAATGAATGAATGAACGAATGAATGAATGAATGAATGAATGAATGAATGAATGAATGAATGAATGAATGAATGAATGAATGAATGAAAACTTTATTTAACAGATTGCAGAATGGGTACAATACAGTACGGCTCAATAGACACAATTGTTAAGGGAATGCAGACCAGAGAAACACGTTTGTCTTGTTTACATCAGGGTCCCCCATTTTCAATTCATAGTGACATTTATGACATACACAACATATATGACATCATGACATTTATGGCATACATGACATACAGGTATATAGTACTGTTACATTTGTGACATATACGATATGCAAATATACAGTACTGTTACCCATAGATCCTGACAGAGAGTATATACATATGATGGGGAGGAGACTGTACATTAGGAGGGGGTGGGTGGGTGGGAGAGAAATATACATACGGTCGGGAGAGAGTATATACATACGGTGGGGAGGAGACTGTACATTAGGAGGGGGTGGGTGGGTGGGAGAGAAATATACATACGGTGGGGAGAGAATATATACATACAGTGGGGAGGAGACTGTCTATTAGGAGGGGGTGGGGGGTTTGGACATTTACGGTGGCCAGTTTCGAATTGCAGCCTCCCGTAGGTGCTCTTTAAGAGCGGTTTTGAATGTGGGTAGGGATTCACATTCCTTTACAGCTTTGGGTAGGGCGTTCCACAAGAGCGGATAGTTTAGTCTCACAAAAAGATCTCCGATGTTGTTAGCTACATGCTAATGTGAATGGCATTCTCCATGTATATAGTTAGCATCGAGGCTATTAACGTAGTAACGTTAACGCTAGTAGAAATGGATGAAAACTTTATTTAACAGATTGCAGAATGGGTACAATACAATACGGCTCAATACACACAATTGTTAAGGGTATGCAGACTGTTGTAGTTTGGACTGGGCTCCTTATAACAATAACTTGACAACACATTGGTAGCCGCAGCTACTTGGGACAGCTCTGCTGTAAACACTGGAAATAACCGTGCGTGTTATACATGAATAAGCAATCTGAGGAGGACGCAGCTGATATCCTGTATAGCCTCCCCATATGGCCGGTTGGTGTCGGGAGACAGCAAATTATATTAATTATAGGGCGATATTGCAAGTGACTCCCAGAAATAGTTCTGATGTTTGGACTAATGGACGGAGTCGAGGTCCAGCCAGAGGAGAATTTGGCGTCTGTCTCTACTGCACATGGGCGTGGGCATGAACGGCTCCGTATCTGATCTGCGCAAATTACATGGTACTGTTGTCGGCGAGTTTTCAAAACGAAAACACCCTTTGAGCGTTGCCGCTAGGAAAACGTGTTTTCCTGCCAAAACTGCGTTTCCTTTTAACTTGGACATGCAAACGTAATCATTCGAAAATACAACGTTGCTGTTTTTCCCTAGTGTAACCATGGCCTTCGAGCGGACCCGTTTTTATTGGGTCGCCAATTGGCAGAGTAAAATGCATAACAATCAGGCATGTTGGAAGGGGGGGTGTGGCAGCTTTCAGTTACTGCACAAAAGTAAAACAGTATTTTTATATACTGTAACATATATATAATATAAGTTATAAGTTTATCCTGCTCAAAGCACTTGACTTCACCATTACACTGACACACTTGTAAATACGTTAATTCTTGTTAAGATTGCCCGACTGTATTATTTTCCTTGCTGTGTGAAAAACTACAGAACTTTGCCTCTGAGGGGACTGGCCACTGGCTGAGTGCTCTCTGTCTCGGGTGCCCGAGAGGAGTAGCACAGACAATGTCAGCCTCACACTTTTTGCAAATCAATACACACAGTGATTTGCAAAACACTAAACACACTTGCATTACATTAGACACAGAATGTCAAATCACCACACATATGAGCCAATTGGTTAAACACAGCCATCAGATGCACAAACACACCATTGCTTAATTGTAGATACACCAATCAGGTTTAAGCACTATAAAAATGCAGCAGGTGAGTTCACCTGTCTTCAACCAAAATGGAAGGAGAGTGAAGTACTGTACACAGAGAATGTGAAAATATACAATACATTCACCAAACACTACACAAGACAACCAATGCATACTGATGAAAATATAAATTTTCTCTCCATATACCCAAATCAGTCAACATGTCAACATGGAGAATCACAACAAAAAATTCTCTTGCCAGATCCAGCTAGGCAAAGAGATAATGTCTAGTATTTTCTGTACTCTATTTAAATGTTTTAATGTTTTACTGTAATTTTAACCTGTACTGGATACAGTATTTTATGTTTGTCTGATATTTGCTGAGCTTACAGTGTTATGCACATAGTAGCATGAAAACTGGAACATGTTTTGTTGTGATTCTCCATGTTGAAATATTGACTGATTTGGTTATATGGAGAGAAAATGTATATTTTCATCAGTCTGCATCATTGATTTGGGTATATGGAGATAAATACATTATATTTTCATCAGTCTACAGCATTGGTCTTGTGTAGTGTTTGGTGAATTTATTGTATATTTGCACATTCTCTGCATACTTCACTTACAGTACTCTAATCACTGAGAAGTAGAATTGCAAAATGTGTTTTAGGTTAAGCACAGGAGTGTGTAACTGGTTCAAACAGAATTAAGTCATATGAAACATGTGTTTCATATGGTAACAAAATGTAGTTTTTATAAATTAGTGTATGGTTTTGACAAGTGTTTAATTTAGCAAAGGATCTGAGGTGTTCTGATAATTGTGTGTGTGGTTGTGCTAATTGTGTGTTTTGAAACACCGGGCCCCGTTTTCAAAATCATGCTTAAGCAATCGGGGGGGGGGAAAAACGGTATTGTGTGTTTCATTATATACATATGTTTCAGTCTTCTCATAAAAAAAAATCGATTTTTGGGTCTTTTCCTGCCTTTGGTCCGCTTTGCATTCACACCACCCCAAACCAACCGGACTATCCGAGGAAATGAACCAGTGTTCGATTAAAGCTTATTATAGTTTATCACAGTATCATGAGCATGTCTTTGTCAGTGGACACTGGACATGGGTATGGATGGCTCCAGGTGCTGCTGCGTTAAAGTGCACATCTTCAATACCTATCTGTACTATTTAAAAGCACAGTGCAGGACACACTCAAAGGTTATCGCACTTCAGAGATGGCAGTGGACATGTATGACAGGACAAAGGCCATATGTAATGGCCTTGGGATTGAGGAACATACTACCAGCCAAAGGAGGAAGCAGAAAAGGATGGACGAGTATGTAGTTGAGTCATCTTGTGGCACAAGCTCAGACCTCAGCTCAGGAGATCAGCTGAGACAGACTGTTCTATCCTCGACAGAATGCTGCAAGAGCTTGAGAGCAGGTTCTCATGAGTTGGATAACAACTTATGAGAGCCGAGGCATACAGGCATCCAGCCTCAGACCAGTTTCTCTCAGTGGAATTGCTGCAACCCCTCGCCACACATTACAATATCCAGAGGAGATCACAGTTGCAAAGTGTTTCCTGGTCAGGACAGGCAGAGATGCAGTCCCTACTATCCAAAGTGTCTTTTCCCTCCTGGATGATAATAATAATAAGGCATTTTATTTATAAGGCGCCTTTCAGGACACTAAAAGAAATCCACAAATCGGTGAATGAAAAAATTATAGGATCAAATGAAAACTACTTACTAAAAATGGATGTTTAAAAGTACTAAAAACCAACAGAAATTACCACACTAACAAACATGCAGCACATAGGGATGCTGACATAAAAAAAAAAAAAAAAAAAAAAGGAAAAAAAATGCTATCAGAAGAATAGTCAGAAAAAAAGTTTAGTACTTAAGTACATTTACATTTAAAAGTAGAAACTTTTTTACTTTTACTCAAGTGTGTTTTAACCAGATACTCTGACTTTTACTTGAGTACGATTTTGAGACGGTACCTATACTTTCACTTATTAAGTATAATTTATGGGTACTTTTTACACCCCTGGTTGTACACAATGAAACAATAGAGCTGTTCTTCAGACTGGACATTGTTAACCCTTTGATTTGATTTTATTAGGGATCCCCATTAGCTGGTGCCATATAGCAACCAGCTAGTCTTCCTGGGGTCCACACACAAAAAAAACATACAAAAACAATTATTATTGCAAAAACAAAATTATTAAAAGTCAGTACACACAATGCATAATGAAACTACTGTAACAATTAAGATAGCTAAAATTACATTAGTGTAAAACAAAAACTAAAAATTACTTTAGTGTTAAAAACAATTTAAGATTATTTTTAAAAGTGAATCTAATGTAAATGCAGCAGAGGTTTTGAGGCAGGTTATTCCAAAGAGTTAATGCTCTAAAAATAAAAGATCTCCTTGTTGGTTTTAAGACCTGGCAATTCAAGCTGCCCACTACTGGAACCTCTAGTGTAATGCTCGTGCACAGTATTACTAAAAACAATCTGATTATGTATAAAAACAGGAGTTTTACTGCTCATGACCAACTTTAACAGCACAAGTATATTAAAGACAATCTATTTTCAACGTTAAGCCAAGAGAGGCGGGCATGCATACGGCTCACATTAGACCTTAGTGAGCAGCCCAGTACCAACCGCGCTGCCCTGTTCTGGACCACCTGGAGCTTCCTGAGGTCACCACTGGCAGCAGATGACCACATCGCAGAGCAATAGTCAAGATGACATAAAACTAAACTTTGCACTATTTGACATAAAAGGGGATGGGCAACCAAAGAAGCACATTTCCTGGAAATACCAATAGCTCTTCCCATTTTTAAAACAATATAATTAATATGCTGAGACCAAGACAGAGTGCAATCCAGCATCACTCCAAGGAGTTTAGTACTTTCAACTTGTTGAACTGCCAAATTACACAAGTTTAAATGAAGCTTTGGATTTGTAGATAACCTGTGCCTTGTTCCCAGCACAATACATTTAGTCTTGGAGATATTAAGGACAAGTCTATTACATACTAGTACCCAGTCATGCACAACTTTAAGTTCTCTGCTCCCCCTCTGCGTGCCCTCCTGTCTCCGGCTGTCTCGTAGTGATGACCGGTGTGCTGGACGTCCCACGATGATGACGGGGAGGTTGCGACCCTCTCTGCGCCGCCCCGTCTCGGAGTTATGACCAGAGTGTTGAACGTCCCGTGATTGCACCGCCCCTGTGCCTCAAATAGATCCGCTATCAGCTCTATCTTTAATCTTTCAAAATGTTCAGTTGCTATCGCTATCAGCTCTATCTTAGATGAAGCATGCATTCATCCGTGTTTCACTACACACATGAGTGCATGCTTACCAACTGTCCGTCTGCAACACTACTATCACCGACATCTAAGAAGGGAGATCCCCCCTTGAATTGGCCCTTCTAAGGTTTCTCTCCTCCACATTGCCTGTGGTGAATTTTTTCCTATTGCTAGGTTTTAGTGAGTTTTTCCTTACCTTCGCGTGGGGTATGTCTGAGAGTGTTTGCATTGCATTCATTTATTTTAAATTTGTTCGACCTTATGGTGTTCTTGTTTTGTTTGACTTATTGTGATGTTTCTTCTAGACTTGTTTAAAGAAGATGTGTCCGGCCCATGGGGACATTAACGTGTGTTGTCGGGCCTTACAAATAAATTTGATTTGATTCTGCTCAAAACTTCATTAAGTACATTGCATGATGGTGCAGCATAATACAATGTTGAATCATCTGCATAAAGAACTGTTGTAGCACATTTGGTAGCCCAAGATAGGTCATTAGTAAATACAGAGAAGAGCAAAGGTCCTAGGCAACTTCCTTGCGGAACACCACACTCTAGACCTCTGCTACTGGACAGGCTGCCATTTAGATACACCTTCTGTGATCTAGAGGACAAATAACTTAGTATCCACTTTAAAGCAGAAGAGTTAAAACCATAACATTTAAACCCTTGCCCCGTTTGGCTTTCTCTTCAGATGATATGGCAGGATTCATCTCCCTCCCCCTTCCCTCAGCAAGTAACACACGCGTCATATTTCAGTGTTGACATTGTTGTTTTATTTTGAGATTATTCAACAGTTAGTTCTTCTGACTGAACAATGTGATTGGCCAAAAAATATTCCACCCATATCATTTCTCACCATAAAAAAAATATTCATATACCATTTGTACACACTGTCAAATGAAATAATTCAGTGTTCTAGTAAAGATGATAGCAGCTGTTACAAAACCAGATAAAGACTCTTGATTTTATATTTTGACTGAGATCCCACTTCTGCAAAGTAAAATTCGGACTATTTAGATGATCAAGTAACGAATGATGCCTTGCAATGAACATCTATTTTATGCTTGTGTAGGTGGGGAAAAAACTACCTAAAATTAAATGCTTAAAAAATGCATTTCTTCTTTTTAAATGGATGATGTAGTAGTTGTATAATACCAATAGAACACTCATGGTAATAGGTTATTATGAATATTATGACTCTGATGATCAACAGCACTCACCTATATCTATAGCATGTACAACATACTATATAAAAAAAGGTTTACAAACAGGCCATGGCAAAAATCATAACTCTGGCAACAACAAATGTCCTTATAAAAGTAGAACACAAAAAAGGAAAACATGCCAAGGAATCTATATTCAACTAGCAGGACAGAGGATCCGGGGATCTATTTATAAAATATCTATTTACAGTGTACATTATTTACATCAAAAGCTTTTCCATCCTTTTTTAAAATACTCCAGGTGATGAAGGTGAGATATTAGGTGCTTTAATAAAAGCCCAAAGCACCACCTGAATCATACCATCTGGTAATGAATGATGACTCACTGCTGTAATAGCGTAATAAAAATATGTACAGAAAGCTACACAAACAGCTGGTCCCGTAAGCTCAACCCTTTCACTAACCACACTACCAAATGGTTAACCCTTTCACGGCGACAATACAGAAGGTTAATAACCCTTTCACTGCCACACGACAAAGGGTTAACCCGTTCACTGCCACACTACAAACCTTCTGTAGTGCGGCAGTGAAAGGGTTAAAATACCTCCTCCGTGTCAACCATGTGGGGATTTCAATAAAAAAGTGACTTGAAAGTTCTAGAAAGTTCCGTACAGCGTTGCGTTGTCCTCAGCAGGGGGCCGAGGCTCGCTGTGAGCTCGAGGACTCTGGACAGTGTTGTTCATCCTCGTCACACTCCGTCAGTTTGAGGATCACCACCTTCCTCACCACTTGCCGCTTGACCACTGACAGCGGCTTGGGGCAGTCCTCCACCACCGGTTGCACTGCACTCTGGGTAATGGAGTCCCGCGGTAGCAGAAAGGTAACGATGTCTTTGTGCCCGCCTTGTACGGCCAGGTGCAACGGGCTGAGGCCCTGCTGGTCCGGTAAGCCGCCGCCGTCCGGACAGTGGAGGAGAAGCTCTTTGACCACCTCACAGTGCCCGCCGTGCGCCGCCAGGTGGCAGGGGGTACGCAGGGCATGGCAGGTGCCACGTGGCTCCGCCCCCTCCTCTATCAACATCTTGACCGTGGGCAGGTGGCCCCGGTGAGCGGCCAGGTGGAGGGCGGTGTGACCATCCACGTTCCGGGCTTCGATGTCCGCTCGGTGTTTGACCAAGAGACGAGAGGTGCTGGTGTGGCCCGTCTCGGCCGCCACGTGCAGCGGCGTGTTGCGCCCCGCGGAGGTCGTGTGGATGTCCGCGCCGAGCTCGATCAGGATGCGCGCCACCCTGTACTGACCCCGCTGGGATGCCAGGTGGAGCGGCGTGCGGCCGTCCGTCGTCTGCCCATCCACGTCGGCGCCGGCCTGCTTGACGAGCAGCTTGACGATGCCTAGGTGGCCCTGCCAGGCGGCCAAGTGGAGCGCCGTCCAATCGTCTTTGCCCTTGACCCGGACGTCGGCGCCACGGCTCAAGAGCACCCGGACGACGTTCTCCTGCCCGTGCTGGCAGGCGACGTGGGCCGGCGTGCGGCCCTGGCGGTCCGTCTCGTTGATGGCGGCCGCCCGATCGAGTAAGAGGCGAGCGATGGCCTCGTCGCCGTTCTGCGCGGCCCAGTGCAGGGCGGTGTACTGGTCCTCGTCCTTGGCGTTGACGTTGGTGATGCGCCGGCCCAGCAGCAGCTCCGCCAGGGGCTTCAGGAGCTTCTCCGTGGCCAGGTGGAGCGGCGTGGAGCCGCGGCCGTTAGCCAGGTTGGGGTTGGCGTTGTTGAGGAGGAGGAACTTGACGGCCTCCTCGTTGGCCAGGGCGACGGCATGATGGAGCAGGCTGCCTCCTCCGTCCAGGAGGATGTCCACGTCCTGAGGCTGGAGGATCTTCATCAGCTTGGCAATGTCCTTGGTCCTGATGGCCTCACAGAGCTTCCTCCTCTGGACCTCTCCGGAGTCTGAACAGCGAGATGGGGAAGAACAGGTTTAACCCTTTCACTGTGACAACACAGAAGGTTAACCCTTTCACTGCCACAGGACAAAGGGTTAACCCTTTCACTACAGAAGGTTAACCCTTTCACTACCACACTACAGACGGTTAACCGTCTGTAGTGTGGTAGTGAAAAGTTAACCTTATGTGGTGTGGTAGTGAAAGGGTTAAGCCAAGAATCACAAGCATTCATCTCTATGAATACCACTGATATGAACATCAGACCTTAATGTTCAGATGGCATAATGTCAAAGCTTCTCCCAGGTGCAAAGCTTCAGTAGTAATTACTAGTGAATAATTGAAGATTAATTATTTTCAAGTTTCGATGCGGTGGGTAAATGAGAGCTACGTGAAAGTTCTTGTGACTAAATGTTCTCGTCTGAGAAGAACTGATTTTAAAAATGTTGGATTATTATTTTCATAAGGAATTTCTTATGTCGATGTGGACTCATTTTTGGAGTGGTGAAAAAAAACCACAACCCAAAAACAAAGAAAACGAAGCTTTGTAATAACAATGTTGGCATTGATTACCATAGAAGTGATCGACGCTTCAAAGCATTGGGGTCAGCCCTAGTTGGTACACACTAGGGCTGACCTCGAATAGTCGACTAATCGATCGAAAGGAGCCGTAGTCGACTGCCAACCTCTTAGTCAATGCACATTTCTTTTTTTTATATTAGAATATTTTGTTTTCGTTTCTTTGGGATCATTCTTTCCAAAAGCAAAGAGGCCTGGAAGCGTGGCTAACGCTAATGGTGCGCATACCAGAGAGGCTAACTGCCTAAGAAAACGGGCACAGAGGCACTGAAAGAGGATTTCACCCGACTAAACGAATATCAAGATGTATCCATCAGTGGACCAATTGCATGCTTTCGCAGGACAAGAAGCTTTCAGTTGAGTCCTTCAGACATCAAGCACCCCCACAGCCCAAATGGAATGATAAAAATAAAAATAAAAAACAGTCGACTATCGAAAAATTTTGGCCAATCAAAGTAGACTATACAAATCCTTAGTACACACATTGTAATTATGATTAATGCCATATTTTCTGATAGCGATATTTTCATTCCGATATTCATAATTGTTCCCACGGTGTGGATTGTATAAACAGCACCCACCATATGTTTCCTTCTCAAAGGAGAGAGTGATGGAGTCCTGGGAGGAGAACGCAGAGTCCACGGAGGAGATTCCCGACAGCCTCTTGCAAGTGTTGTCTTTGCTGTGGCAGCTTTCTTCTTTCACACGGTCAAAGCTCCTCGAGATCCCAGAATCCACCTGGCTCAGCAGCTCCGATAGGCTGTAGTCTTTCTCTGGTAACATGGCCGACTTTGGCCGGACTGGCTTTTGCTCGTTACCCTGTTGAACACAAAGCAGGGTCAGGATACTGGAACAAGCTGCTCTTCTGTGTGCAGGGTCCCCACAGACATTGCAAAATGAAATTCAATGACTGTCAAGGACTGTCAAGGACTTTTCCAAGCACTTTTTTTTTTTACACTTTCTGCGCCAACAATGGGTTTACTCGTTAATATTCGATTCAATGTCACGGACCTGTATGTTGCCGTTAACGCATTCGTGGCCAACCACGTATATATACGTGTTTCGGATCCAACGCTTGAGGGCCAACCATGTATATAGGTTGTTTTGGCTTTTATTCCATTGTAATATCCTACTCAATGTCACCGAGCGGCACTGCAGATTTACCCTACTCCCCGGATTCGGAAAAGTGCATTACCGGTCAGATCCTCGTAGGGGCGCTGTCTCGATAATGCAGTGTTCCCTGTGGCAGAACGGATGACGTTTTTTTTCATCCTGCAGTGAATTTTCCTGTTAGCCTGAAGCTATGCCTGTAGCATGTAGCTTGGAATACTTTTTGGGACGCTGAATTCAGTATGCAGTAAACGAATATAGCATCAGCCAATGGACATATCGATCTACCAGATGGCGATCGATAACTGGGAAATCCTTCTTGGGATCCAACCGGCCCACGGTAAGAACGATTTCACGTAGATTTCATGCTGACCGGGCCTTGTTATCATAGCCAACCACCCGGTCAACGAATGAGGCTACTGAGGCTAATGCCGTTATTGGTAATCAATAATCAGAAACCACGGCACCCCCCCCCCCCGCCCCCCACCCACCCCCCCCCCCGCCGAATATATATATAGCTCTACAAACAAGGTGATGCACTCCTATCTTTAAAGCGTGGCATAGCTACAACGGGACCCGGCTAATCCCTGGCGCTGAATGAGTTAAAAGGGCATTAAAAAGGGATCCAATTCACTTTTAAATGCGTTTATTTAAAAAAAAATATATATATATATATATATATATATCTGATCCAATATTTATGGCTTAAAACCAATTTCCGACAATTTGTTACACAAAAAATGCAATTTCTTGATTCAGATTTTTTTTTATCATGGATGAACAAAACTTTCAATGTGTGCTTGATTTGAATTCCAAGGACTTTTTAAGCACCTTGTTAAACAAATTGGCTGTTTTCAAGGAATTCCAGACCTCGACTTTTTTTTGGGTCAAAAATCACTTTAAGCACTTCAAGGACCTTGTGCGAACCCTGTGTGTGTTAAAGATCTGTAATGTCGTCAAACAGCGACATCTAGGCAAAAGTGCACCCCTTGGTACTGCGCTTTGTTTAACATCTTTTAGTTTTGGTCTGGGGAGGGTTTGGTACTGCTGACCACACCTCTATGTAGTTATAATATGGTTTATATACATTGTTTGGCATGACACTTAGCATTGGGCTGCATCCTTTCACCACCCAGGCTCCAATCCAATGGGGCAAGTGTTTTAAAAATGTCAAAAACCATGATATACTGCATGTCCTTTTCCAAAATAAGAAGTTTTTGAAACGATGCAACCATTTCCTCAGAACACGCATGTGATTATACTGTGAGCTTCCCGTTTAATTTTTTTTTATATGCATCATATATTAGGGATGAGTTCAAATTTTCAAATAGTCGTGCCAGTCTCCACATTCGATTTTCATGTCAGAGTGGAAAAATATATATATAATCTTTTTTGTGAAGCAAACTATTCTTATTTAATGCATTTTTATATTTAGAGACGGCCTAATTTTCATAGCCTAATTTATCTAAAAGATGCACATGCTACTGTTTGTTTGTTTATTAAAACCGGTTGATAGGCCAATGCAATGCTGTTATTATAGGCTACGATGGTGAATGGTGTAATTTTGATTTATTGTCGGTCAGCTGAGCCGATCAACGTTCTGAAGGATTATCTGAAGTGCCTATTTATATGCAATACCCTTTGATTTTAATTATCCATTCTATTAAAAAGAATAACTGAATTGAACTGAAACTGAACATTTTAACTGAATTTAAACTGAAACAGAAATTGTTTTTGTTTTCGAGGGGGGGGGGGTATCATTTTTTAATATTCTGTCTCAACTCAATCAACGCCAACCACGTAATATTACGTGTTTGCTCGCCAACGCTTGAGCGCCAAACACGTAATAATACATTTTTAGATCCTTTGATATTTTTCCTCTAATCCCGTTCTAAATCATCATCCGGATCATTCTAGCCATCCCTGGCCCATTTGCCCAGGTGGCAGTATCGTCTGTGTCTGAACTGGAATGACTTGGTGTTGATACACGTTTTCCTTTTTTTGGTAAGGGCTCCTCCTCCTGCTTGAACAGATATTCACAACGATCGCCTCAAAATTCCGTTGCTGAAGCGTATTTTACCATCGAAACGTGTGCGATCACTTGGAATTATTCTTTTTGGAATACCTTCTGGCTAAGGTAAGGTATATTCTATGTCTATTTTACCGAATAGGAAACAAGTTTTTCTAACAATCACAGTTTTGTGTTTTACCGGACGTAAAACATGCTCGACAAACACGATTACAGTTTTGAGTTAAAACGACCCCCCCCCCCCTCCCTTGATGATTTTGTGAAGGTACACCTTTGATTTGGGAGTATTTGGAGTTTCAGGGGATCAACCAGAATGGTTTGGGCTTATTGCATATAATGCGTTTTATCTCGCGTTCTATGGAAAAAGCGTGGCCACCAAAGAGTTAAGAACAGTTGTGCACATCCCTATCATCTATATGTATCAAACATGTATCTTGGCTTTTGAAGGTTAAAACACTTGCCCCATTGGATTGTATTGGAGGGGATATGGCACTTTCTCAATATTAAAGCGATCAATGAAACGATGGCCGTACTAGTCAACATCATGCCAGACAGTGTTTGAATAGGGTCCTTTAAAAGATGAGGTACCACAGTGTGTCGTTTGTACACTGCAGTAAAATGGGAAATATGTAAAGATTGAAATCATAATAATAATAAAAATAATGTAATATGTAAAATGAACCTCTTGAAAATGTTTATGCCACCATGGTGAATAAAAGCATTGATTTCTTTCAAAAACATAACATTTCTTCTTAAAACTGAGTTAGTATTAGGGGTGGGAATCACCAGTTATCACGATACGATACAATATCGATCTTTGGACAACGATACGATATTTGCCGATATCACAAAGTCTGCCACGATACGATACGATTCGATTCAGGTGCCTGCGATCGATATGAGACGATATTATGTGCCCATTTAACACAATCAGTCACATTTAGATCAACTAAAAAAAGGCTACGGAAATATCAATTGACGTTTTTCATTTTTGAGCTCTTCCAAACATTTAAATGAAAAACAATCTATTGTTTTTAATACAAATAGACCTCCTGTTCACTGTAAAGTGCCACGTTTTTATATATTGAGCTGTAAACTTTAAGTAAAATGTTTTGGAACTCACAACACGCAACCTAAAACCCCTCCCTCTCGCAAACTGTTTCTACAATTGTTTTATGTTGCATGATGATCATGAATACATTTATTATGTATTCATGTTTAAATATCAACATTATCTGTCCATCCTCAGTAAATACTATCAATATAATATACTCCTGACTTAATCTGGTCTTTTCAAATGGTAAATGGCTGCTTTTTTATATAGCGCTTTTATCCAAAGCGCTTTACAATTTGTTACTCGCATTTTACCCATTCACTCACACATTCACACACCGACAGCGGAGGCAACCATGCAAGGTGCCAACCTGCTCATCGGGAGCAATTAGGGGTTAAGTATCTTGCTCAAGGACACATCGACACGCTGCCCGGGAGGAGCGGTAATCGAACCGGGAACCTCCGGATTGCCAGACGACTGCTCTACCTCCCGAGCCACTGTCGCCCCAAATGCACACATACACAGAATGCCCCTCCCCCAGTCCCCACACACAGAATGCCCCCGCCCCCCCCCCCCTCCTTCCCCAGTCCCCTCTCCTGTTCTCTCACAGGAGAGGGGAGCTTAGTTAGCTTAAGCAGCTAACGTAACGTTAACACTTTGGGTGCCATGGGTTAAATTCATGATATACCATAGATTGCCAGCTCTATTTGTCTATGGAGAAGTACCCCTTCTTTGCATGGCTATAACTTTTTTAATTCTATTGCTACATTGCCATTATTAGGGCCCATTCAAAGTCCTATATGTATTGTTCATTGTGTAGCAACGTTAAACTTTTTCATTCACATATTCATAGTAAAGTATGGTCTAATGTATAAGTATGTTTTCATCTCTTTCTGCAGCTTTCTCCAGAACGTGATCTATAGCCCCAAATGCATTATATTGATGATGAAATACAGTTTGATGGCAATCGGGGCGATATAAAAAATGTCAATTGGACGTACTTCTAGAATGATCTACGTATGATCTGATGATGACCGGATGGGCGGGGGATCGTTTATAATTCCGTGGGCAGCGTTATATCATTCATCTAGTGTGGGTCATATGTTCATCATAACAGTTTATATGGAACACATTCAAAAATAACGCTGAATCTTACCGGATCTTCCTCGCGCCGTTGGACGATCAGCGTGGTGTAGACCGTTTTCGATTATGGGATGTTTATCCTGATGAACCATTTCCAGCTTGTATAATACTATATACGTCCAAATCATGTTGTTTATCGAGTTATTGGCAATGGGTCGCTATATATTGTGACGAGCTAGAGTGCCGGGAGCCAAACCGAGTGCCCGGAAGTAATATGGCCGACCAGCACAACCTCCACAGCACTTCCTGTTTGGCGATTGCGCCGATCGGCCACCAGATGGCGCTCCTGAACCGCCAGAGAGCTCAGTGGGTCCTCCTGGTGGATCTCAGGCCAGCAGAGGGGAAATATGAATCCGATGAAATATTGATATTAAAGACGCTGTAAAGCGTCCTTCGGCAACTTGAGCATGGCCGGGAAGGCGCTGTAAAGCGTTTCCCGGAACCCAAAGTGTTAATTTAAGTCTGCCCACGCGACGTGGGCATAAAGGAATGGCGACGATGCAAAGCATGTTAGATGCATTTGACCCGTTGCAGGGAAAAAACTGCACAGACGTATATCGGGTTGCAAAATAGGCGCTCTGTAGCCCTGTTCTGCTGTACAGAGCTACACGTCGTTTCAGACTACTGGGCGGATACGACTCACCGGATTTTCAAAATAAGAGTATCGCAATATCGATCTTTTTACGCTGCATCGATCCTATTTGATTATTGATAATAGATCGATATATCGATCTGGATCGATGTATCGTCCCACTACTAGTTAGTATATGTATATATATTAGGGATGTCTGATATTATCGGCCTACCGATATTATCGGCCGATATTGGCATTAAAATGTGTTATCGGAAAATATCGGTATCGGTTTTCATTTCTATAACCTTTATTTACCCAGGCAAGCAAGTAAGAACAAATTCTGATTTTATTTATTGTCAAAAGTATGCATAATGTTATGTTAATTCCACAACAAGACATATGTAATGTTAATTACCTGAAATTATTCAGTTTTTTTGGGGGGGGGGGGGGGGGGGCCCTGCATATATCGGTATCGGTTGATATCGGTATCGGAAATTAAGAGTTGGACAACATCGGTATATCGGTATCGGTAAAAAAGCCAATATCGAGCATCCCTAATATATATATACTGCATATATTAAGGCCGTCAAAGTTAATGCGTTATTAACGAACAATTATTTTAACGCAATTCGAAACTGGCCCCGGTAAATGTCCAACACGCAATGTACAGTTTCTTCCCCCTCGAATGTATATATTTTCTTTTATGCATGTCTTAAGTATATATTGTCTTTTATTTTACAGTAATGTATATTTGTATGTCATAATGTCATGATGAATTGAAAATGGGGGACCCTGATGTAAACAAGACGAAAGTATTTCTCTGGTCTGCATCCCCTTAACAATTGTGTGTATTGAGCCGTACTGTATTGTACCCATTCTGCAATCTGTTAATAACATTTTCAATCAATCAATCAAGTGTGTGTGTGTGAGAGAGAGAAGGGGGGGCTGGGGGGGTGAGTCCTCAGCCCTTGTGTGGGTGAATGTAACAAGTTCCTAACGTTTTCTTTCCCCTATTAGTTCATGCACTTTATTCATTGTTTTAAATTATTATAAGTTATTTTGTGCATCACTCTGTTTTGAATTTGATGCAAATTTGCAATGCATGAAGGTCATCCTTTTGTGTTAAATGGCTCCATAAAGCAAGCATTTGTTGACTCTCATGTTGATAAGAGTATTAAAACTTGAAAAAGATAAGTAGATTTAGAACAGATAAAAAATATGCGATTAATCGCGAGTTAACTATGGACAATCATGCGATTAATCAGATTAAATATTTTAATCGATTGACAGCCTTAATATATATATATATATATATACACACACAATCTATGTATAAATTAATCTGTCGGCTAAATGACTCTGGAAATGAGATCATTCTGGTTTTAACGGACATTAGGTTCAGTGCCACACATTACCACTCATCGATGTGGAGACATTGGCACAGCTGTCTATTTGTGGGACGTTGATGTGTATTTTAAGGGATGTTATTTATGCCTGTTGCACGTAATTTTATATAGGTTGTGTATGTTTTGTTTTATCTGGACCATGAGTCTGTATTAAAAGTTTGATTGATTAATATACACACACACACAATATGTATCTATAATGTAATATATATTTATAATATATACTACAGTACTTATTATACTGTAATTGTAAATTTCTTCAGACCTCTCGACAAGACTGAGGTGTGACCAGTGATTGCAACATGCAACCTTCACGCAGAGAGAACAACCCCCCACCACCCAGCCACTCAGGTTCAAACCCGGAACCTTTTGCTGTGAGTCAACATGGCTAACAATTGCATCACTGCGTCGCCATACATGGCAACATGCCCACCAGGCTACCAGGATATAGCCACACCTTCTTATGAAGTACACATCTGCCCCCAGTTTTTGCCACTTAACATCAAACACCCAGGACATGGCAAAGGACAGTGGTTAAATACAACCCGGCAAGGCTGCATTCCTCCCTGCTGATATAACCTTTTTGTCAGGAGTTAAACAGAGTATGTCTTTATCATCACAACAACAACAACACGGCCAGGGAATCTTATAGGCATTTGGTCTGGGTACAAACCTACACACCAACATGCTGCCTGGGTACAAACCTACATACAAACATATTGCCTGGGTAGAAACCTACACACCAACATGCTGCCTGGGTACAAACCTACATACAAACATATTGCCTGGGTACAAACCTACATACAAACATGCTGCCTGGGTACAAACCTACATACAAACATATTGCCTGGGTACAAACCTACACACCAACATGCTGCCTGGGTACAAACCTACACACAAACATATTGCCTTAACATAACCAGGGTTCCCACAAACATTGCCAAATGAAATTCAAGGACTTTCCTAAGCACCACTTTTTCATTTTAAAAAGGGCATTTAAAAAGGATACAATTAACTTTTAAAACCTGTTTTTTATAGAAACAATCTGATCCAATATTTATGGCTTAAAACCAATTTCCGACAATTAGTTACACACTTTAAATAAAAATAAACTATTGATTGATTCAGAAAACGTTTATCGTGGATGAACAAAACTTTCAATGCGAATGGTTGATTTGAATGTCAAGGACTTTTGAAGCACCTTGTAATTTTTTTTGCTGTTTAACACGTTCAGTGCCCAGCAGGGGGCACACATTTAGTGCTTGAATGCCCACCATCCACTTCAATGTTAGCATTAATATCGCCTAATCTATGTTTTAAATTATGGCTATGTGTCTAATCTGCCCGTCGCTTATCAATGACTCATTTTCCAGTCAACATTGTCGAAGCGGATTGTTTTTTTATTGGTTCATTTCCGTTTTATAGCATTTTGAAAAGCCCTCGTTTTCAAGGGGGAAAAAAAGAATCCGTGATAAACGCCCTGTACTGTAATATTCTAGAACGTTGTAATTTTTCGGCCTATTTATGAATCGTTTTTAAATAAACGCTAGATTATCGATAGTATATGTGTACGTATGCACGCTGGTGCCGCACAGTCAAACAGCCATATCACATATAGGGGAAAAGCTTATATCTCCGTGAAAACAGGTCTGATTATCCTAAGACTGGTCAAATAGATTCCTTACCTGAGATCAAATGGATTATTCCAATTCCTGATCGGCATTCCAAAAATCGATCCTTTTATTGATCCAACGCGTATACTGTAAAACACATATTACACGCTGTGCTGAGGGTCCACAATGAATCTGATCGGCTCCGGTTACATGCGTGAGAAGTAAAATGTGGATTCCGGAGTTTTTTTTCTCTCATCCATTTTCATTGAGTCCAATCCAAAAGGGTGCATTACCACCTGGGAGACGATAGGGGCGCTTTTTTCACATCCGAGTGCCTGGTGGGGCAGGTTTACCAACGGTAGACTCGGTTGATGAAATATGAATTCAGATCGCTAATAAAAAAAATAAAACGAGAATTCTCATGATGGGCATTCAGGGGGCGGGCTGATAACCCGAGATATCTCGTGATGGGCATTCAAAGTGTTAAGGAATTCCAGGCCTTGACTTTTTTTTCTTCAAAAATCAAGCACTTTAAGCACTTCAATGACCTTGTGTCGAACCCTGCATAACTAACTACCGTAACTTATTGTCTCTGTAGGAGACTCTGCACATGAGGAATGAAAGACGAGTGGAAAGACAAATAAAAGGAAAGACGAATGGAATTGTTGTCGTCATGTTATTACCTGGTCACTAGGGAGTCGGCTACAGCGGCTATGCTCCGGTTCCGATGCTGGAGTCGGAGTCTTGGAATCCTCTTGAGGTTTAGAACAAAGGTCCTCTGCTTCAGATGTGATCTCTAATAATAAAACCGGAGAAGATTTGAGGTCAGGCTTCACAAGAATGTTGTTTGGCAAAAGAGCACCACAGTTGATGAATGTTTATACTGTTGGTGAACGTGGATATTTTTTTGGATGGATAACGTATCAGTCGTAAAATAAAATTGGTACAATAGAAATACACCGTCCTGTCGTTCTGGTGACTCTTCTCACCCGAGTTGATATTTAAAAAGCAAACGAGAGGCTACATACAAGGTTCCCACAGACGTTGCTAAATGAAATTCAAGGTCTTTCAAGTACCTTTCCAAGCTAAATTTTTTATTTTAAAAGGGCATTTAAAAAGGATCCGATTAACTTTTAAATGCGTTTTTTTTTTATTGTAACAAAAACCGGATCCAATATGTATGGCTTAAAACCTATTTCTGAAAATAAGTTACACTTTAGAGAAAAAAATGCAATTACTTGATTCAGAAACATTTTATCATGCCATGGATGAACAAAACATTCAATGTGTGGTTGATTTGAATTCCAAGGACTTTTTAAGCACCTTGTTTAAAAAAAATTGCCTGTTTAAGGAATTCCAGGGACTTTTTTTTGGGCAAAATTCAAGCACTTTAAGCACTTCAAGGACCTTGTGTGGTCCCTGTACATACAAGCCTCAAAAGAAAAAGAAAAAAGAATCCAATAAACTAAACCTATAATAACAACAAGCTGATTGAGGATGAACCATGAGGTCTGTGGTCCAGTGCGACTCACCCTGGAAGCTGGGTCTGTCCTTGGGGATGGTGGCCCAGCAGCGCTGCATGAGACCCAGGAACCCGGTGCAGGCCAGGGGTCGACAGCGTGACACGGCCCCCAGGTCAGGACGCACCCCTTTCACCACCTTCACCATGATCTGGAGGATGTTGTTCTCTCCTTCATCAAATACAAAAGGACATTAGGCTCATCATCACAAATTCACATTCACTCACCAAATCACACTTTTATTAGAATTCATAATAATTAACAGAGATGTACATAATTTATGTTTATTTGTCATGTAGAATGTTTTGTCTCATATTTGAATAATCGGAACATTAATCTACACACAAACAAAACCGACTTTGCTCACCGACTGCATATTTCGAAGCCAAACGACCCGACTAACTAACATGCGTCAGTCAGTAAACCATATAAACTAAGGTCTTGGGAGAGCCATATTGACAGTCCATTAGGCAGGTCTATCACCCTCTTCCTGTGTGTTCAGATAAGGGTGTGTAGGTGGCTTGTTGTTCCCACGGGAGCAGCCCTGGATAGATCCGTCAGACCTCCTTCTGGCCTCCGTTATCAGGCTACGGAATCACCTAGTCAACCATTCAAAGCAAACAGGCATAGAGGCCTCTTACTCACAGGTGCCTCTGTCTGAATAGTCCTTCTAGGAGGGAGGAGGCAAACAAGAGGGGGGGGGGGGCTTTTCTCACCGTTTCATTAAGTCTGAATGGACACCGTGCCAACCCCACCGTGCCAACCTGTTAGCTGAAATGCCAATTCCTTGAAAAAAAACAGCACTCCACCCGCTAGTCTAGCCTTGTCCACCAGCCTGCCTGGAAACACCAGGTAAACACACAGGCCCTATCTACACACACACACACACACACACACACACACACACACACACACACACACGCAACAGAAGCACACACTACACACACAACAGAAGCACACACTATATACACACACACAACAGAAACATGCACACACCTCTGTGTACACACAAAAGGACACAGCCAATGTGTGCACTTCTTTGACTTGATGTGGGGGGAAAAATTAACAAGTTCATTGAAATTATGTCATCATCTCATGATGCTGTGACATCACGTGTCTCCCAAGAGCGTCTCTTAAAGGGGCACTTCACCAAAAAACAATGCCGATTTATTTTGCACATAATCTCACACACACATCCAAAATGAAATAGGACACAAGCAATACCTTGTCCTATAGGGACTGTTACCCTATCATATCATGACATAGAGCTGTAATTAACACAACGCAAGGATTCAGTTTCCCCAATGACATCACCAGTGGCCATATTCAAATCAAATCAAATGTATTTGTAAGGCCCGACAACACACGTTAATGTCCCCATGGGCCGTACACGTCTTCTTTAAACAAGTCAAGAAGAAACATAACAATAAGTCAAGAACAGAACAAGAACACCATAAGGTCCAACAAATTTAAAATAAATGCAAATAAATGAAAGAATGCAAGCACTCCCAGACATACCCCACGCGAAGGTAAGGAAAAACTCACTAAAACCTAACAATAGGGAAAAATGGCACAGGCAGAGTTTATTCAAACTCAAAAGGACCTTTAAATGACAACGGTTTCTGTAATTGGGGTGGGACAAGCCAGCATTGAGCTGTGGATCGCAACGGCCGATAAAGTAAAGGCCACTATCTAGCAGCGGAGTAGGGGTGTTGGTCCTGGGGGGTCCTGGGGTGAAAATGGCCAATGTCTTTTGTGGTGTTTGTGATAATATAATTTATTTTCATTTTTATGTTCTGTATTTATTATTTTTATAATTTTTGTTATTCTACGGTTATTCTATTGTCATTATTGTTATTGTTATTATTGTCTGGTGTTGTTATGTTTATTATTAGTATTACTGTATTTGTGCTGTCATGTTTTGTTTAATATTCTATGTAAAAAAAAAGTATAAAAATAAATGTGATAAAAAAAAAAGAAATTACAAAGGTTTCAAAGTTGGACAGAGATATGATCGTAGTTACTCGTTCCTTATTATAAATAAGTAGTCAAATCCAAAAAACTCTTTCACATGTACAAGCTCACATATAAGATCAAAGTTTTAAGAACTGAACATGGCCGACGAAAACTCTCCCGTCGACTACGTCCGTAACTCTAATCTGCATGTGATCATACAACTCACCTTGGTAAGGTTTCTTCTGTGTGAGGATCCCCCAGATTACAATGGAGAAGCTGTGGGACAGGTGAGAGATCAAAAGGGATCAGAACCAGACACAAGAGTGATCTACTGTGATCATCATTCAATGTAAACATGAAATGACTCATTTGTCAGGCACAAAGTAATGACTTAACCACACTACCAAACGGTTTAACCCTTTCACTGCAACAATACAGAAGGTTAACCCTTTCACTGCCACACGACAAAGGGGTAACCCTTTCACTACCACACTACAGAAGGCTAACCCTTTCACTACTGAAAGGGTTCCTTTCAGTAGTGAAAGGGTTAGCCTTCTGTAGTGTGGTAGTGAAAGGGTTAAACAAACAAATGACCAAACACAGAGTAGGTAAGAAACACTGGCAAGAGAGGGTAGTAGACAGAACACAGACACTGATGAAGAGGCTGACCTGTAGACGTCATGCTTGGTGTCCGACACCTTATCCTTCTCGATGATACGCTCCGGGGGCAGGTAGGCAATGGTGCCGCAGAAGCCGTCCCTGCTGATGTCATCAGCTCGCGACAGGCCGTTCCATCGCGCCAGACCAAAGTCTGATATCTGGGGGACAAATAAGATTCCATAAAAAGTATTTATTTTATAGTTTACAACATATATACTTCAGACAAAAAGCAAGAGGTCCACCGGCAGACACAGAAGATGACTAAAAGTCTACTCAAACACACTCCAACCCATACAGGACACACCTTCGCACCATGGGTGACCGGGCCTTCTGCTCAGCTGCTCCTCGGCTGTGGAATGCCCTCCCCGACCATCTGAGAGCACCACAGTCTGTTGAGGTTTTTTAAAGTGGCCTAAAAACATTTATTTCAAGGCATTTGCCTTAATTATTTCTTTATCTTAATTTTTATTTTATTTTGATCTGTATGTTTCTTCCATTTCATTGGTTGTTTTATTCATTTTAATCGTTTTTATTCATTTAACTTTTTTCATTTCTCTTTATCTCCTGTAGCACTTTGAGATTGTCACAAATATAAAGTGCGTTATAAATTGAATTTATTATTATTATTACCCGGTGCTGTGAGTATAGCAGCTACTGTAAAGCACTGCATCTGTGACATGACAAGGGCAACCCCAGCCGTGTCCTGGCCTGTAGTAGCGTTCTTCTTGTGAAAGGAGAGGCCCTCTAACACATTATGCACGGAGGAGTGCACACACTCACACAACACGGAGAAAAAAAGAGTGTGAATCCTGTCAGGACAGGCCCGGGTGAGGTGTTTACATCCACATAAAAAAGGCACCGCTGCAGGGAAACAACGGTTCCCACCCAGTCCTCTCCTGTAGCTCAGTTTGCAAAGGAGGAGACACCTTTCTGCCCAGAGCATGTGCAGGGCTGTCGTTTAAAAAAAATTATTAAAATTACTAATCACTTCATGAATCACGACTGAAAGTTCCTTTTCAAACCAAAGTGTAAAACAGTGGTTCTCGACACACTGCTGGTGTGCTGTGTGGAGTATAGCCTGAGGATGACAAGAGGTTCAGCTGTCAAACTAAAATGCTGCATTCACTTAACACTTTGACTGCCATGAAACGTCTTTTCAAGTCATTGCTGGCCATGCTCAAGTTGCCGGGAGACGCTGTACAGCGTCCTTATATCAATATTTCAAAAATCTGCGATCGGATTCATAATGCCCCTCCGCTGGCCTGAGATCCACCAGCAGGACCCACTGAGCTCTCTGGCGGTTCAGGAGCGCCATCTGGTGGCCGATCGGCGCAATCGCCAAACAGGATGTTGAATAGAGGTTGTCCTAGACGACCGTAGTACTTCCGGCGCTCGCTATAGGTCCCGCGACTCTGGCTCGTCACACTACACAGTGATCGATTGCCAATAACTCGATAAACAACATGATTTGGACGTATATACCATTATACAAGCTGGAGATGGACCGGGTAAATTTACATCCCATAATGATAAGATTTCAACTCGACGATGATCGCCCAACGGCGCGCGGAGACTGGGGTGAGTTTCAGCGTGTAACGTTACCTTCTTCGATACTAACTGCTATTATCAACATTTGACCCACATTAGATGATTGGTATAACGCTGCCGACGGAATTATAAACGCCCCCTAGCCCATCCGGTCAACATCAGATGACGTGTAGTAACTTCTAGAAGTTCGTCTAGTTGGAATTTTTTATATCGCGCCGATTGCCATAAAACTGTATTGCATCATCAATATAATGCATTTGGGGCTATAGATCACGTTCTGGAGAAAGCTGCAGAAAGAGATGAAAACATACTTATACATTAGACCATACTTTACTATGAATATGTGAATGAAAAAGTTTAACGTTGCTACACAATGAACAATACATATAGGACTTTGAATGGGCCCTAATAATGGCAATGTAGCAATAGAATTTAAAAAGTTATAGCCATGCAAAGAAGGGGTACTTCTCCATAGACAAATAGAGCCGGCAACCTATGGTATATCATTAATTTAACCCAAGGCAACCAAAGTGTTAATTACAATTTGATAGGTTGAGAATACTCTGAATCAATGCTTTAAAAAATAAAATAATTTTTTTTATAAAAAGATAAGAGCACTATAGTCTAATGAATTTGAATAAACCGGATATTTGTCTTATGATATTTGGTAAATAATATAGCTCGCAAAACGACAACGACAATATACGCATAATACAGCCCAAGCAGCTTTAGAACATGGGACTAAAATAGGATTCTAGAAGCGCACATGTTTGCTAGCCTGCTTTTATGATCACACACAGTAATCTCACACACCCGAGAGCCTGCTTTTAGAAAAAACATTTCCAGTCAATGCATAGTTAAGAGCAACCAGCAATTTAGTGAAACTTGTAATTTAATGTTTTAACTGAAGTGGGACAGTGTCAGAAAGGTCTGAACCACTGCCCTGAATGACCTGGGCTGGTACCTTTCCATTTCAGCACACACCCACACACACCTCATATCAAATTCTGGTCCAAATAAAAACAATATCATAACAAAAAACGGGCTCCAGTTTATGCAAAGTGAAGGATGTTCCTCCAAGTGTCTCAGTGCACCATTAGTGATGTAGCCGGCTGATAGCTATATAGCAGGTAGGCTAATGTCTCAGTGCACTATTAGTGATGTAGCCGGCTGATAGCTATATAGCAGGTAGGCTAATGTCTCAGTGCACTATTAGTGATGTAGCCGGCTGATAGCTATATAGCAGGTAGGCTAATGTCTTAAAAGGCCAAATTTACAGAAATTCCAGATTTGGTCAACATGTGTATTGTTTGACACCAAGATGTCCTAGAAGGGGTGTAAAAATAAATAAACAAATACAATTAAAAAATCATGTGACAATTTGCTCAAATTGGACACTTATAGCAGATAATTGTCTTAAAATGCTGAAATTACATCATAACATTTCCATATCTGGTTAACAAACATATTGGATGACCCCTAAGCCATCCTCAACTTGTTCCCTACAATTCTCAAACAGGAAGAGACATATTACCAACGTTCAGAATCTATAGCAGATATAAAGTTAAGTAAAAAAATAAATAATAACATTTTGAATTGGCCTTCTTCTACCTAGCCATGCAAATAGCATCGTTTTCATAAGAGGACAGTTCAATTCAGATCTATAATAATAATAAATTGAATTTGTATTGCACTTTTTGTTCACTGGGATCCCAAAGTGCTACAGGGTTAAAACAGTTAAAAAATGCTATTATTATTAGTAAAAAAATTAAATACAGAATACAAATAAGATAAAAAATAGAACATCGTTTTTTTTTTTGGATCTACTTTTTCTCCCCCTTTTTCTGTGATTTTTCTCCCATCGCAATTTCCTCTCGTGCCAATTCTCCCTCCCCTGTCCTGATCGTTGCTTGCATGTTCCCCCCACTGGCTGGTCGTAGGGAGGATAGAAGCCCATCACATATCCCCTCCGATACATGTGGAGGCAGCCAGTCACTTCTTTTCACCTGCCAGCGCGGACTCTCATTGGCGAGGAGTAACGTGTAGGAGGCTCACACTGCCCCCGCCATTTTCCTGTCTTTGCGGTGCAGGCGCCCTGACCGACCTGTAGGAATCGCTGTTTACAACGACCAGACTACCACCCTTCGACTCCCCTCCCACTAACTCTGCCAATTGAGTCAGTATGACGGCCGGCCTAAGCCGGAGGCAACGCTGACAGCCGGATTCGAGACCGGTGTCTCTTGCGTTGGTGACGAGCGCAATGTCTGCTGCGCCACCCAGCTGCCCCAAAAATAGAACATGGTTAAAAACATAGTATAAACAGAAAATTAAAGATAACCGCACAAGAAAAAAAAAGAAAAAAAATCACAAGAAAAAAAAAATGTAAATAAAAAGCTAACAGTCAAAGGCCTTTTGAAACAGTTTTCAGGCCTGCTTTAAAAGAGTCCAGGCTCTGTGGTACTCTCAGCTGGATGGGGAGGCTGTTCCACAGGCGTGGTGCAGCCGTGCAGAAGGCTTGGTCACCCATGGTGCAGAGCCGGGTATTGGGGACCCAAAGGAGCAGGCTATCTGTAGATCTGAGGGTACGGGTAGAGGATTGTGGAGTGATGATAGGGACCTGCACTGGCTCCCCATTGCTGCACGAATCCGCTTCAAGGCCCTCGACCTAGCATACCGTGCGGCAAAGGGAACCGCTCCCGCCTACCTCCGGTCAATGGTCTCTAACTACACACCCTCAAGACCCCTACGCTCTGCATCTTCTGGCCGCCTCAGACCTACTCCTATCCAAGCTCCGGGAGGGTCATCAAAGAGAAGTCGCCTATTCTCAGTCCTTGCCCCACAATGGTGGAATGAACTACCCACCCAAGTTAGGACAGCCGAAACCCGTCCAATCTTTCACCGTCGACTAAAGACGCACTTCTTCAACCATTATCTGAAAAAAAAAGAAAAAAAAAACCTAACTAACCTTACTGTCATGCACTTGTCCTAATAAACTAACCTACACTGTAGCACTCAACATTTTGATGAACATTGTACTAGGGATGCCCTGATTACTTTTTTTGCCACCGATACCGATCACCGATCGTCTTGAGCCATATGGGCCGATACCGATCTGATCGTTTTTGATTAAAAAGAAATAATTAAAAATTATTTTATATAATTTTTTTTATAAAATATATATATTATATAATTAGACTTGTACTTGTATTATCTGCGAGACATCGCCACCACGCAACAAGTCAAAATGCTCGCTATCTGCAAACAGCTCCACTGTCTGTGTGTACTCGAGTAGCCTCCAGCTATGGCCAGGATTCTCCGGCGCTGCAGCTGAACCCTATTGCAGTATTGGTATAAATCACATTCAGCAAGCCCTCAGCTCGAATACGCATCGAATCAATGTTATAAGACATTGATATCAGGAGCTATCTGTAGCTACTGCTAGCCGGCTAGATAACGTTAAGACAACGCCTCAGTGAACTATTTAGTTTAGAGCTAACGTGAGCTAACGTGAGCTACCGAGTCAACGGAGGTAACTTATCATGCACTCGACTATTGCTGGAGCATTTGTTGCTATCAGTAGCTAGCCAGCTAGATAACGTTAGACAATGCCTCATGTAGTCACTGGGTCATTTAGTTTAAACAGTAACGTTGGCTCGGTAGGTAGCCAACGTTAGCTCACGTCGCATGCACCAGACTATAGCAGACTGCGAGGCTCTTGTTTACACAAGTGCGGGAGGGGCTGGGGAGGAGGAGGGGCCGTACGCTGCAAGCAGCTCTGTGTGTCTGAGAGAGAAGTCAGCAGTGAGATCTCCGCTAAGAATTGGATCATATTTTTCGATCGGTTTTGACGATCGGCGAAAATAAAGCATTATCACCGATCACATATTTATACTGATTATCGGCCGATAACGATCGGTGGCCGATCGATCGGGGCATCCCTACATTGTACTCTTCCTGATGACTTGTCGTACAGAACTTGTAAGTCGCTTTGGATAAAAGCGTCAGCTAAAAGTAAATGTAATGTAAATGTGATGAGTTCCTGAAGGTAGAGGGTGCGTGTCCGTTTATGCAGTTATGGGTGAGCATCAGGATTTTGTAATTGATCCGGGATGAGATGGGGAGCCAATGTAGTGAGTGGAGGATGGGGGTTATGCGATAGTGTTTACAGACTCATCAGGATCCTTGCAGCGCTGTTCTGGATGTATTGCAGCTTTTGGATGCTCTTGCCAGGAATCTCGATGAAGAGTCCGTTAGAGTAGTCTTCCAGTCTTGAGGAGACAAAGGCATGGACAAGCTTCTCTGCGTCTGACAGGGTTAAAGTGAGACGGAATTTGGATATATTTTTTCCAGTGATCGAACGAGGTCTTGCAGAGGTGTTTTATGTGGATGTTGAAGGTCAGGTGGTGGTCAAATCGAACCCCCAGATTTGTGACTGAGGGGGAGAGGGGGATTACCTGGCCGTCAAAGGTGAGATTTATAAAACATTTGTTAACTAGCAGGTTCAGTATTTAGCATTCCCACTCCCAGCACAGCATGCTCTTAGAAGCCTTTATAAATCAGAATCCATATTAGAATCTCAGCCATTAATAGTTGTGCTGCATAGTTGACCTTCAAGGATACTGTACAGCACATTTTAGAGAGTGCAGGATATCCATCGAGACTGTAAGGATCTATAGTGATGATCAGTGATCACACTAAACCCCTATTGCTGAGGACACATGGGTTTAATATATAGAAGTGGTTTGCCCTCTTGACACAAGGGTTAGTAAAAACAGTAGTACAGGTGCAAAAGGCATAAAGAGGTACAGTCACTCACCTTGCCCAACAGACCAGAGCCATCAGAATGGGATAACGGTTTTATTTCCCTTTTGCAACCAACTATACAGCAATGTGAGAACATTCTGAAACAACTGGTACTTTCAACCTTCACAACATATACCATGCAATTACTAAGGCTGAGATGATATGCCATTTGGAAGAATCGATAAATCAGGACAAAATATTCGATAAATATCGATTTTTGTATTATTATTATTTTTATTATTATTTGAATTATTATTAATATTACGGCATCTTTCTGATCGCTACTGGCAGCGTGCACAGTACGACTCGCTGTCGTGGGCCAACTACAGCATCGCAAAAACTGAGTGCACGTGACACACACTAACGTTAAATAATATTTATTTTAGAAAGAATTATTACATGTAAAAAATATCGATAATCAGTTTTTTTTTATCCACTTTTTCTCCCATTTTCTATATATTTTCTCCCATCCCAATTTCGTATCATCCAATTCAACCCTCCCCTGTCACGAACGCTGTTTCTTGCCTCCCACAAGCCGGCTGCAATGTGGACTAAGTCATACATAGCACAAGTCCCCTCCGGTACTTGAGGTAACAGCAGTCGCATCTTTTCACCTGCGCAGCTCGATCTCTCAGTGGCGAGGAGTAACGCGTGGGAGGCTCACGCTGCCCCCGACGCGTGTAACTGTTCCGCAACAGTAAGTGACTTCCGGGGTAGGCCTGATTGGCCCCGACAGGCACGTGACGCGCAACTTTCTCTGCCGCGCGGCACGCTCCGCGGAGCCGAGCGGCAGAGCTTACGGAATTACGTAACCGTCCAAATACGCCATGACTCTCATTCGGCGCTATAGCTCACCTGGCAGAGCAGCGGTCCTGCGATCCTGCGGTCCGTTGTTGGTCAGTTCGAATCCCATCAAATCTTTTTTTTTTAACGTGATTTTTTTTTTAACGTGTATTCTTTCGCCGGTTAAGGTTAGGCATGGTTAAGGTTAAGGTTAAGGTTAGGCATTGTTTCGGAGTTGGTTAAGGTTAGAACGGTTAAGTTTAGGCGCTGTTAAGGAGCTGGTTAAGGTTAGAGTTTGTCTTAGAGAATGGCAATATTCTTTCTATGGTTAAGGTTAGGCATGGTTAAGGTTAAGGTTAAGGTTAGGCATTGTTTCGGAGTTGGTTAAGGTTAGAACGGTTAAGTTTAGGCGCTGTTAAGGAGCTGGTTAAGGTTAGAGTTTGTGTTAGAGAATGGCAATAGACAGCCTATTTCCACGCGACAGCTCTCAGCAGCCTCGTTGCGCGTCCTGAGTTTGCCGCGTCACGTGCCTGTCGGGGCCAATCAGGCCTACCCCGGAAGTCACTTACTGTTGCGGAACAGGTACACGCGCCCCCGACACTTCCTGATTCTACTGCGCAGGCGCACCAACCAACCTGTAGGAGTCGCTGTCCACAACGCCCGATCCCCACCCATCAATTTCCCACCCCCTAATACGGCCAATGTGTATTAGTATGAACGACCAGCTAAACTGAAAGCAATGTGGAGCGCTGGGCTCGAACAGGAAAGCCCAGCGTCTCCGTCATTCGTGGCGAGCGCCTTGCCCACTACGCCACGTAGCCGCCCCGATAATCACACAGTTATCGATAAGTGGTCTCAGCCTTAGTAATTACTACTTAAAACAATGTCTCATGTCATGTCTTTACAGGCTGCCATGTATTAAAACTAACTAACCATGTATTGTAGAACACAAGAGTCCCAAAGGCAGAAAAAAACACATTACAGAAAGACATAATTATGAGGCCAGCTCCACTCTATCCAGGTTTCAAAACTGTCTCAGTAAAATGAAAGTCCAAGTCCAAGGTTTGAGGATGGTCCAGTTTTTTTTCTTCTTCGATTTAAAGAAAAGTAAAATCTGTATGTATGTTTTACTGTAAATGAAAAGATCTCAATGTACTCACTAGTCTTATGGTCAACAATACAACGTACTAACTCAAACTTCCTAAAGTAGAGGGGAAAAAAGTACTAAAAAAATTGTGGTACTTAAAACCCAACTTAATTACAGTAACTAGAGTAATTGCAATTAGTTACTTTTCACCAAAGATTACTTCTAACTGAATGTAAGTGGGTTTGTCATAGGAAAACATTCCTCTTAGGAGCACTTTGGTCAAGCTCTGTGTGATTAATAATGGGTTGACAGAATCTTGCTGATTGTTGTCTTTCTCCTACTACTCTTTATGCTTTCGTGGTTTTCTGGATTTTTCTTGTATATTAAACACTGTACGTATGCAACGGTAAGCTACCACTGTAGAATGTTGTTGTATTTACTACTTGGGAGATCACCATGAGTCTTGATCTCCATCTGGTCCGTTCTATTCTCTCATGTGGGTTCAGTCACGACTCACTAGGAGCACTTTGGTCAAGCTCTTAACTACAACTGTACAATTGTTTGGATAGTAAAGATTCCTTTGTTGGTTGTGCTTTTCTTCATAAACCTGGATGGAAGACGTTTGTGTCGAGTTTGTCCTGATGACTCGTCGCACAGAACTTGTAAATTGCTTTGGATAAAAGCGTCAGCTAAATGACTAAATGTAAATGTTGTGCTGATGACGGTACCATCCCCTTTATCTTGTCACTTTAAAAAAGAAAACATTTTGGCATCTGAAGAGCCCCTGAGGGGCCCACAGTGACCTTTGAGGCCACTTTGAGTATTTTGCTTCGAGTATACAAGTCAATGGGGATATGAAATAATTTCTCTCAAAATAGCCCACAAGTGATTTCTTCCCATTCTATTCTTTGGCTACTCTTGGAGCTTAAAATGGAATGGCTTGGATATGGTATTTTATGCTTTCATACCCCATTAACTTACACTAGCTGAAAAGCTAACAGGAGTCTGATGCAGATTTCTCAGAAACAAAAATACAGGTGCAAAAACATTTTGAATGTCCAAAGATGGAGCTTAGCAAGTCATTGTTAGGATTAGGCTTCTATGAGAAAAATAAACATGAACCTCCCCTTTATGCATAACTGTCAGTATTTATTTATTTAACTGCATATAAAAACAGATCTTTTTTGATGTACCGTTAACTTGCTTGGGTGCTCAGGTTACAGATCTTCCACAAAATAGCCTGTAACCTTTCATTTACATAGTGATTGATATTTGATCTACTAGTAAGTGACGTTCAAAGGCTTAAAGTGGCATAATTAGATAATTAGGAGACAATGGGACTGAAAGAAGACTGTTTAGATGGCTGAGTGACTATGACTAATGATCGACAGAATCACCCATAGGTCATGTCCTGTTGCGTTGAGTGATGTTGTGAGGCAAACTCAAATCGTACAAAAAGGAGGTATGTAGAGAGAAGTAATGTTAAGAGGAATATCCATTTGAAATATTGGCTTGATTTTAGTGTACATTTTGGATTTGACCTAAAGAAATGTATCAGAGTTTTTAGGCACCTCTCCTAGGATGGCACTACTGTGCTTAACCGTCAGTAGTGTGATAGTAAAGGGTTAACCTTCTGTAGTGTGGCAGTGAAAGGGTTAATTTGACACTTTTCCCCCTGTGGCTTAGCGCTGAGGTTAATAAACAGCCCTACTATGATCCTGAAGTGTTAGATCATCGTCACATGCTGCTTTTTAGTTCACCACGAAACGAAACCTATGAAGTGTGCAGCACGTTCACACGCACAATACACGCTTACCTAGGATTTGACTTGATTCAACAACAACAAAGCAGTCAGGGCAATGGCAAGCTGAAAACGGTCGCAAGTGTGGTTACTGGTTATGGATTCTGATTGTAGTTTTTTATATCGTCTTGCATGGTTTGTAGTTTTATAGTTGTTATTTTGTAAAACAGAATTTTTTATTTAAAGATGTGTGTGTGTATTATATATATATATATACATATAAATATATTAACAAATTGTTCCAAATAAATAATTAGAAGTTTGGACAATTTTTTTTTACAACTGAGGTAGCTGGATTACTTTTTTTCAGAGTAAAGCACAGAAAAAAGGTACTGTTGGGTACCGGTATCGATTCATATGTGGTACCCAACCCTACGTCTCTCCGTTGTCAGTTCGGTGCAGACGGAGGTTAGGAGAGGACACGCGGAGGAGGAGACGGACATACTAAAAAGGTAACACTCCAGAGAAAACAATCTCACCTTAACATGGTAGTGTGCGTCCAGCAGGATGTTGGCTGGCTTGAGGTCCAGGTGGAGGAGGGGAGGACTCATGCAGTGCAGGAAGTTCATGCCCACCGCCGTCTCATGGATGATCCGGAAGCGGAGCTCCCAGGGCAGGGGCTCCGTGGACAGGAGGGTCTCCAGAGAGCCCGTCTCCATGTACTCCATCACCAGACCCTGGGGGTCCCCGCAGATGCCATACACGGGCAGGATGTAGCGGAACTTGGCCGCCTCCATCTTCTTGGCCTCCTCTAGCAGCTCTGCTCGCTCCCTGGAACAGAGGGAAATGTTGCTTTTTAGGTCCAATGCTAAGGCTGGTACTACTACTGTAGCAATACATGTAAATGCGAGTGCTGCTTAAGAGAGCTGTTCAGAGGGATGAGTGTTGCTTTAAGAGAGCTGTTCAGAGGGATGAGTTGCTTTAAGAGAGCTGTTCAGAGGGATGAGTGTTGCTTTAAGAGTTCTGTTCTGGGGGTGCTCCAGTAGCACACCATGTTACCGCGCTGCGTCGCGGGACTCCGTGCTGCGTCACGGATCTGGTTGACTCAGAGTTCGATTCCCGGACTCGCCGTCATTTGCCGAATGTCTCCCCCTGCTCTCTCTCCCGTTTCACCCTACAACTGTCGGTCATGCTTGACCAGAAAAGCGATAAACGCTAAAAAATAAAGTTTAAAAAAAAAAAGAGTTCTGTTCAGGGGTATGAGTGTTGCTTTAAGAGTTCTGTTCAGGGGGATGAGTGTTGCTTTAAGAGTTCTGTTCAGAGGGATGAGTGTTGCTTTAAGAGTTCTGTTCAGGGGTATGAGTGTTGCTTTAAGAGTTCTGTTCAGAGGGATGAGTGTTGCTTTAAGAGTTCTGTTCAGGGGTATGAGTGTTGCTTTAAGAGTTCTGTTCAGGGGGATGAGTGTTGCTTTAAGAGTTCTGTTCAGAGGGATGAGTGTTGCTTTAAGAGTTCTGTTCAGAGGGATGAGTGTTGCTTTAAGAGTTCTGTTCAGGGGGATGAGTGTTGCTTTAAGAGTTCTGTTCAGGGGGTGAGTCAGTGAGAGAACGCTGGAGTTTTTTTTTTATTCTGGAGTAAAAGAGAGAGAGGAGCGCTAATTTCGCTCACCATTGTAATTGTGTATCGGTAAAGTATAAAGTACAATAAAGTTATTATAATGAATTTCCCTTTGGCTTTCTTGTAACTCAGCTAAGCTAATCAAGGAGTAGATATAACAAGTGTGGTTATACGTCTACTACCGAGTTGAACAGACAATGATAGTTGAGAATCACATCCTCCAATCACATTATGAAATGAGACTGTTGAGTGTTGAGACTATCGAATGTTTTTTATTTGTCAAATACACAACAATACAGGGGGCATTACAGGTAATGAAATTCTTGTGTTTCGAGCTCAGACTCAACAGTGCACAATTAAGAAACATCAATGAATACAAGAATGGTAACAATAGGTGGTAGTAGTAACATCAACATAAAATAAGGTAAGATAAAATAGTCAATTGTTGGTACAGAAAGTGTCTTGCATGTAGTGTATGTGCATGATAAGGTGCAGGGCCAGGGTGTGTGTCCAATAACAATAAGTAGTAGTACGATAAATAAAAGGCGTGTTTTTTTTTAAATAGGGATATACATGTGTAGAAACAATGTACCTAATCAGTCTATTATGTCATGTTTTTTCTGTGCCACTGTTGCTACAGTCACATATTTGTTTTGTTATATCGGTATAGATTTGACAGCTGTACGACACAAGATTGATTTCCTCCTATACTGACCACCAATAAATCAACCAACCAACCAAGTACATTTTACGGCCCCCATTGATCCTATATATTTGGCATACCATTTTCCAAATTCCAACACAGCACACGTCCAGCTGGAAGAGCACCCTGCTAGCCTCTCCGTTCACCATTAACCTTACGGGTGGTAAATCAGTGACCCCCCCCAAGCACAGGAATCATTTACGGGCCAAAGTTTCTCCAAGTATGCAAGCCATGAGCATAACATTCCAGCCATGTCTGGAGAGCATCGGGAGAGCAGTAATTATGAACAGGCGTCCTGTTCTCAGGCCTCTTACTCAACCCCTTTTATCAGTCTCTCTGGCCCCTGCAGGATGCCACCTGTCACACAGCAGGTGAGATCTCAGAGATCTCAAGGAGAGGTCGCTTTGAAAACAAAATTCAGGTTGATAAGAGATTATTATTATTGCATCACAGGAATGACTGCACTTCAAATGCTAAATGCAGTGTCTGATTGACAGACGGACAGTATATGTGGTACCATTGTGTATTGTTTTGAGACGTATGGGGGGGGGCTGTACCGAGCAAAAAGAAATCTCCTATTTGTGCATCAGGTTACACAACGGTAATGTCAAAGGACGACTCATTCATTATTAATCACTTAATAATACACCCCAGAGAGTCATGCCATTAAATCCGACAGACATAAAATAATAATTGTATACTACACACACATACAAATAAAATCAACAAAAATAATAATGTGGATAATATAGCAGACTCGTGATGAACTAATCCCTCACTTCACAGACGACGTGCTTCTCTGCAAGTCTTTTAGAATCAAACAACGTCCCTTCTTTTTAACGGAGAGGCCTGGCAAGACCGGTTCTACAACTTCTCTCATTGTCTGCCCCCACAGCAGCACAGACGCAGCGGCAGCAGAGCCTCAAACCCGGCCAGACAAAGGTGGCTTTGAGTCACTGTGTGTGTGTGTGTGTGTGTGCACGCGGGGGCAGTTTGTGTACCTTTGGAGATGTTTGGTGATGATAGCATCTATTGGTTCAGGTTCAGAGGATGCTGCTGCCGAGAGTTGCGCCACAAGTTTGGAGGAGGATGTCATGGCCCTTTTAGGGGCAAAGCTGAAATCTTTGCTTCCTGTTAAGGCAATTTTTTTTTTTTTTTACACAAATGTTGTTGTTGTTGTTGGAATGTTGACGATGTGGTAGAGGAAAGAGATATAGAGATATAAGACACCAGACTGTCATAAGTAGTGTCAAGGAAGTCATGACCCTTTAGGGGCAAAGCTGAAATCTTTGCTTCCTGTTAACACTTTGACTGCCGGGAAACGCTGTACAGCGTCATTCCCGGCCATGCTCAAGTTGCCGGAGGACGCTGTACAGCGTCCTTATATCAATATTTCAAAAATCTGCGATCGGATTCATATTTCCCCTCCGCTGGCCTGAGATCCACCAGGAGGACCCACTGAGCTCTCTGGCGGTTCAGGAGCGCCATCTGGTGGCCGATCGGCGCAATCGCCAAACAGGAAGTGCTATGGAGGTTGTGCTGGTCGGCCATATTACTTCCGGGCACTCTGTTTGGCTCCCGGGACTCGATCTCGACACAATAAATAGCGATCGATTGCCAATAACTCGATAAACAACATGATTTGGACATATATACTATTATACAAGCTGGAAATGGACCCGATATTTCTACATACCATAATAAATAAATGACTGTTCCACGCTCATCGCCCAACGGCGCGAGGAGGATACGGTAAGATTCAGCGTTATTTTTGATCGTATTCCATATAAACTGTTATGATGAACATATCACCCACACTAGATGAATGATATAACGCTGCCCACGGAATTATAAACGATCCCCCGCCCATCCGGTCATCATCAGATCATACGTAGATCATTCTAGAAGTACGTCCAATTGAAATTTTTTATATTGCCCCGATTGCCATCAAACTGTATTTCATCATCAATATAATGCATTTGGGGCTATATATCACGTTCTGGAGAAAGCTGCAGAAAGAGATGAAAACATACTTATACATTAGACCATACTTTACTATGAATATGTGAATGAAAAAGTTTAACGTTGCTACACAATGAACAATACATATAGGACTTTGAATGGGCCCTAATAATGGCAATGTAGCAATAGAATTTAAAAAGTTATAGCCCTGCAAAGAAGGGGAATTTCTCCATAGACAAATAGCGCTGGCAATCCACAGTCATTTTCCGGATTTCTGGCCGGCACCCATAGTGTTAAAGGCCATATATATATTTTTTTTTTACACAAATGTTGACGATGTGGTAGAGGAAAGCGATAGAGATATATGACATAAGTAGTGTTAAGAAAGACGACTGCAGCGAAGGGTTCATTAAACCAGTCTGTGAGCCGCATGTCTTGCTTTAAGGTCTCACGTCGCCTGCAGTGATATGAAGGTTAAAAGGAACCTGATCCACTGTATTGTCCATGACACAGAGCCAGTGTGGATAAAGTGCGCCACATTGTATGTGCCGGCTACACAACACGCAGGCTAGCGTTCCCGTGGGCACGATTTTGTCACCCATTAGGAGACATACAGTAACTCAATATGGAAGTAAGGAATGTTACAACGCATCTCCCTTAACCCTTTCACTACCACACTACCAAATGGTTTAAGATTAGATTGTACTTTATTATCATTATATTTGCATACAACGAATTTTGGGACTCAAACTTAAGGTGCAGTAGTGGAATATAAAACCACATGGGTAATAAAAGAGAACCATAAAATACTATACAAGAACCATAAAATACTATACAATAAACAATGTTACAATACAATATACAAAATACCAATCACAGTGTCAGACAGTAGTGGGTGGGTATTGCACTGTGTATATTGCACTTGGGGGGTAGGATGTTGCACAGTGTGGGAGAAGTTAAAGTTTCTTTATTAGTTGTCATAGTAACATACAGAATACTTTTCCATGAAATGCTTTCTGTATGAGCTCCTGGGAGTGTGCTAGATAAAAATATATAAAAAGTATAAGGTGAGTTATTGGTGCATATTAGAGTTCAAGGTGGTGATGGCTCTGGGGAAGAAACCCTTAACCCTTTTACTGTGACAATACGGAAGGATAACCCTTTCACTGCCACACGACAACGGGTTAAAGTAAACTGTTTCACAATCACACTACAGTAACCCTTTCACTACCACACTACAGACGGAACACACACTTGCACTCACACAAACAAACTTGCACGCACACAAACACACACTCGCATTCACACAAACTTGCACGCACAAACACACTTGCATGCACACAAACACTAGCATTCACACAAACTTGCACGCACACAAACACACTTGCACGCACAAACACTCACATTCACACAAACACACTTGCACGCACACACACTCGCATTCACACAAACACTAGCATTCACACAAACTCACACACAGAGCAGCGGTTATGATCAAACAATGTCACAGACTTCCCCATAATTCACAACACACTTTTTTTTTTACTGCAGCACCAAAGAACATGATGCACACAAAGGCACATTACCCTGATCATCAGTAAAGCTACAGCATTCCACAACACTGAGTAATGTCTGGGGGCCCTGAAGAGAAAGACCAGCTTGTTCATTTAATGGATGGATATTTATTTAAATAAAGCCCCAGGGGGCCTGCTGAAGATCACTTCAATGTTTGATTGAAGATAAGATAAGATTTTATTTTATTAGTTGTTTTTGCGTTTGTTTGGAATGTTGTGACAGTGACCCCTAAACCCTGTGGACATGATCTGTTTTTTTTTTTAGTATCACAAACAGTACTGTATTTGCAAATCTGGTATGTCATAAATGTATAGATGTAGCAGTACTGTCTATCTGTATGTCGTGTGTGTCATATGATGAATTGAAAATGGGGTACCCTGATGTAAACAAGACGAAAGTCTCTCTCAGGTCTGCATCCTCTTAACAATTGTATGTATTGAGCTGTACCCATTCTGCAATCTGTTAATAAACTTTTCAATCAATAAAGTGGGATTATTTACACTCCCTACGATAGAGAAAAACAGAATACTCAAAAACAGTTGTCTAATGAATAAACTCTACTCTCGCACTGCGTCTCATGGCTGAGAATGACTCAACACACATCTCACCAGCAGTGGATGACTTTTCACCTCACGAGTCATAAGTAAACTTTCGTCTGTCTGCGGCCATAAAGCCGATCACTGGCTGATAGAGACAGGCTGTGTTGAGACCCTTATTAAACCGTGCACTCACTTTAAAAAACAAAGTACAAACAAAGTAGTACACAAGTGTTTCAACTGTAATCACACTTTGTGAAAGAGAACACCGACTCTTAAAGAACTTGACTGAGGCATCTGCCATATATTCCCACAAATCATTATTGGTGAAGTTCAAGATCAGGTGTGTGTGCGTGCGTGTGTGTGACACTTACTTGTCGTCTACATGAAGGCAGGGGGGGCATTTGATAGCCAGCCATGTTTTCCATTGTACATGCCGCACTTTGTAAACTTGTCCAAAGCCACCCGAGCCTATCTTCTCCCAGTTGCCAAACTCTGAGGAATCAAAGGACCTCAGCAGCCCCATATTCCCAGAAGAAGTGTCGTGTGGAACAACGTCCATATCCGACCTGGGGGGAGTCCTGCAGCCTTGTTGATATCCCCTTCTCTCGTCTTCTCGCTCTCCAACACACTATTGCGAGAACTGAACATCCACACAGCAACCTGCCTCCTGTGTGAGAGCACTTCCTTGTTTTTCTCCACTTCAGTCAGCCTGGCCCCTCCCCTCCTGTTCAGGTGGAAAAGAGGGCCGGGCTTGTTGAGGTGTGACATAAATAAATGTCATGTATGTTGTGTATGTCATAAATGTCACTATGAATTGAAAATGGGGGACCCTGATGTAAACAAGACAAACGTTTTTTCTCTGGTCTGCATCCCCTTAACAATTGTATGTATTGAGCCGTACTGTATTGTACCCATTCTGCAATCTGTTAAATAAAGTTTTCATTCATTCATTCATTCATTCATTCATTCATTCATTCATTCATATCACTTCCTGGGTTTGCCAGACAGTTAATGTTATGAAAATTTGCTTTGCAGCCCTACTACTAGGTGCTTTTTGTTGAGTGTTTGCCTCAAAAGCATTTCCCCACAGAACCCCCCGAAGTGCCATACATTCTCATATTTCCACCCAGAAAAAAAAGCATAATATTCATAATAAGACAGAACTCGAGAAGTAAGGAATGCTGGTGTATCATAAACACACCTTTGTCCCTGCATGACACCCTAAGGACAGCAGGGGAATATTCCATAACATTATATGCAGGATATCTGATATTGGCCAGATGGGGGTTGGAATGTGTGGAGTCATCCTCCTCTCTAAGCACAGATCCATTCATTACGATAGGATCCACTTGTCCGCACCCACAAGCCATGTCATTACTAGTGAATACCACACACTGAAATATGCCGGTGACTTGGCATAGCTGGGATATCAACGCACAACTTGAACAATCGATGTTTGTGTGTGGGGGGTGAGGATCTTGTTCTCAAAAGCACTGAAAGGCACAGGAAGTCCTTCATTCCAACAGCCATCAGACGTTATAATGCTTCAGCTGTGCCTCACTGCATCACTGAGCACAGGGTGACAGTACTATCTTCCTGGACTTTTACTTTTAGACCGACATAGCAACATTTTACACTCACTGTATATTCTGGATATTTTTACTGTATATTTTATATTAGAATGTAACATAGGGCATTTTATATTAGTATATTTTATATTAGAATGTGACATAGGAAATGTATATCCCGGACCATATTTTAGTCTTAGGCTTATTTGTATTCTTATTCATGACTTTTTGTTTTTGTCTACCTAAATGTTTACTGTTTACTGTGAGCGATTTGTAGTGCCAAATTTCCCTCGGGATGAATCAAGTATTTCTATTCTATTCTATTCTATTCTAAAAGGATGTATGAACTTAAATCCCTGATATATTTTGTTCCATTAGCAGTGCATCAAAAAGTGGATTCAAGTATAGCAGGTGAGTGAAATGTGCTAATCATGAGAGCTGTTACAGTTCAGGTTGGTGGCTATTGTTTCAGTTTAAATATGTAAATCACAAAAGACTATTGCCACCACGATACACCCTACCATATCCTATAATGTCATCCAGGCATATTAACCCTTTCAGGTGGGCGATCTCACTTGGCGAAAGTAGAATTTTGTGAACTGGACATTCTAATGGCGACGTCATGATGGCTACCGGCTGTTGAAATCTATGATTTTAGAATTCTAAGATAAAATCTTAGACATTCCAAAAATGCATACACAAAATGGGTCATAGAGAGGAACCTATATACCACTATCCTGGCTCCTGCCAGCACACACAAGTCAGTGTTGGGCCCCTCAGGCTAGTAGTCTACAGACAGACACATAGCACTCATTACCATTAACAACAGATACGGTTGTGAGAGAGGAGAAGGTTTGACACTAGGCCATTTGAGGTGTGGGCCCATATCTTATCTGAAGTGCAAAATCCCCCATACATACGTATGCATTATGGTCGTCACCAGGCCTAGCCCGTCCACTGTGGGGTGTGGTCACACCTCTTGATCACTGGAATGACACAATTGCTTTAATTGACCCATTAATCAAAATCAGTTGTTTTCTTCTGGTAAGTCAGTTTCACCTGGTGATTCTTCTTTATAGGATCAATCATGCTATTGTTTTTTTTTTTTTTTTTAATCCCCTCACAGATATCAGTGACAGTTTGTGCGTATGTGCGTATTGTGGTTGTGGATGGTGTCGACTGTGACACAATGGTAGGCCTACACTACAGACAATCAATATGGAGCAGTCCCAGTCCTCCCACTGCTAGGAGACGCTTTCTCACCACCTAGATAACCTTTCAGACGGCTAAATCCACACCAAGACCAGGCATTAGGCAACAACACCCACTTCCCCTGCCGGGTCTTCAATCAAACAGTTAGAAAAACAGAGTATGTTGCAACATTGCAGCTTAATCAAGGTGCTTGAATCAGTGGGAAAAAAGCTATAAAAACCCCAAACCTCTTTCAGGCTATTATTTTAATAATAGTCTATTATCCCCCCCCCCCACTGTTCCGGTGTTATTGGATTTGTATTACCTCGTAATCGTCTGTGTTCCCGTTCAGTGTCATTGGGCCATCCATCACCTCCCTGAAAGACCCAGTGCTCTGCTTTACCATCCGCCTGGCTACAGCTGAGTCTGTGTGTGGAGGCTCCTTTATTGGCTGGATAAATTCTCCTTTTTTGCTCCCTCCAGACAGTGTGCGTTTTAGAGCTGTCACTAATGATTATTTTGTTATCGATTAATCTGTCGATTCTTTTATCGATTAGTCGATAATCTAAATGATTTATTTACCAGAAAAATCAACAATTGATTCTATTTGCAATTTAATATTTCTAAATGTTTTTATTAGTATCCTCAGGTCACATGGGTAGTTAGTTGCCTCTTTGACACCACCTACTGAATACCCAGAGTAGGAGATGAGCCATGAAGTTTATTTATGTCTAAAAAAAGCTGTGTAGTGTGGATGCCTACTGTACATGAGTAGGGTGAGTAACCTATACATGCCATTACTGCTTTTTATCTATCGACTCATTATAGCTACTTTATTATCTTGAAATAATATAACACCCACACGTTACTATCACATTGTTTATCATTACATACAATGTAGCTAAATGCTGAAAAACAGGGAACAAAGTATAGTATATGTCCATGAATTATTATATGTATTGTGTGTTATCTCTCCACTCCACGCTATTCTCGAAGACACTCTGATGTCACGAGACCGCCGCCATCTTGGTATGGTGGAAAACAAACGGATTTCTATGATCAAATGTATGCGTTGAGCTCCGTTTTTATTACATATTTTATCACATTCTTGTTCATTTCATAACCTTTTCATATAATTTGTTTTGAAAATATTGAGGCCAACATGGCATTTCACTTTTTCGAAAGCCTTTCTGGTGATTATAAGGCGAAAAAAAAGGCATGTAGGCTTTTTGAAGAGAATGGACTAACGTTATATGGTGAAGTAGCTAGCAGCTAACATTTCTCTGCTGTTTACAGCCTCACAGCCAATAAAACTTAATTTACGATATACATATTTGTTCCTTATTCTCACCTGTTATGAAATGGGTTGAGCAAACATACGTATGATTTGACTTGGGGGCCAGGGTCTGCTTTGATCGACTCTCCCGTCTGAGTCTACATCTGCCCTCTTGATAGCTGCCAGCTATCCGTGATGCCTCAACTGGTATTATATAAAACTTTCGATTTGGATTTTTGATTATGTTATTACTAGTGTAGCAGGGTGGATTATCCCTGCTTTATGGGAGTGGATGTACACGGCCACCTGGTAGTGAGAACGCAGCAGAGCTGGGTCCAGCTGGGTCCGGCTGAGTCCCCGACTGTAGGCCAGGAATGTTGAAGTGGAGGTCGAGCAGCGGGAGTGGATGGGGCCTAGGATTCACTAACCTAGGGATGGCAGGGCTCTACAGTGCAACCATATTGCTCGCATATGCCCCTAGAAATATGTGTGTGCGAACCTGAAAAATCAATTACTCGCACGGTCGTGCTTTTTCTTTTTTTTTGCCGATAAATCGTTAAAAAACTACAAGTCCCACATTGCACTCAAGCCAACTCTATCTACCACACTCTTCGGCAGTAGCTCGTCTGCTTCTTCGTTCACAATGTCTCTTCCGCATTAACTAAAAGCTAAGCTATCGCATACTCATTACTAACCCGCTTCGTAAACTGGGTTTATATCTCGCGTGCTTGATGTCCGGAGCTCCAGCTCTGTGCGACCTCTTCCTTCTCTGGAAAACGATGAAGAGGAAGTTCCTCCGTCGGCGCCGCGCCCTGAGCCCATCCTTCTTCACCTGTGTCTCCCTGCCCAACGTCGCCACCAGCTCCCCCTGGCGGTACCTGTATCATGTACCAGTCTGGTGTCACGTGTGTCTCGCTACACGTGGGAGTGGGACGCGAGTTTGTTGTTGTCATTCGTAGATGTGTGCAGTTAGCTACCAGTCTAGCCTAAAGATTTCACGGCGTTCTTTCTGTATCGAAGCTTTGGTTTACATTCATTTAAAAATGAGCGACAAAACCAACGGCAAAGAAGACAATGACAAGTTATTTCTCGATCAAGTTTTGAGCACGCTCTACGATTTCGGTGATAAACAAACAAAGAAGAAATCTAAGAAGAAGCGTAAAAGATGTGAGGAGGAGGAGGAAGAGGAGCATGTTGCTGCTGAAGACAGCAGGACAGAGAGTCTGGGTGTCCAATTCCACCTGGACAATACCAACACACACCACGCTAACCGTGAACAGACAGGTCCATCCCTCCAGCAGAGAGCTCATGTGGAGGTAGTGACGTTCCAGGACCCCACCAAGAGACCAAGGGCCCCGCAAAGAGCAGCCCCTGAGCTGCAGAAGCCCTCACGGATGACTGAGAAAAAGAAAACGGAAGACGCTGAAAGACTCAATTTAGAAAAGGCTCGGCTGGAGGTCCATCGGTTTGGGATAACCGGTTACAAGAAGGAGCAGCAGAGGGTGTTTGAGCAGGAGAGAGCCGTCATGTTGGGAGCCAGGGCTCCTAAGAAGCAGTATGTGAACTACAAGCTCCTCCAGGAGCAGCTGAAGGACAAGAAACAGAAGGCTAAGGTGGAGGCGCAGGAGCTGAAGAAGAAGACGAAGAAGCCAAATAATAAGATCAGGGACGAGAAGAAGAGGTCGTCCTCTGGTCCAGGCTCCGCCCCCTCAGGTCAGGTGGGGCGCTTCAAGAACGGCATGCTTCGCCTCAGCTCCAAGGACGTTAAGGGCATCAAATTAAGGATATCAAAGGATTAAGGATTAAGGTCTGTCTGTCTGTCTAAAAAAAAATAAGGGAAGTAGAACCTTCTGATGGTAGAGCTGATAGAGTTGTGCTCTTCCTGATGACTTGTCGTACAGAACTTGTAAGTCGCTTTGGATAATAGCGTCAGCTAAATGACTAAATGTAAATGTCCCACTATTAAGTGTCAATGTTAGGATAGGGGGGATCAAGAGAGGTCAGCAAGTTAAGTGTCAATGTTAGGATAGGGAGGATCAAGAGCGGTCAGCCAGTTACACAACGTCATCGCGAACACAGAGAATGCAAGGAATTAATGTTAGACACATTGAATTATTGTTAGACATATTCAGGTGTCTACATTTCCCCCTACTTTAAACTTGCAAAGTCCCAATGCAAGTTACACAACCCCCAGTTTAGTAGAGTTACACCAGTGAAACGCACACATGTACACGGTCCTTAGACCAACAGTTTCACACAACTATTCACAATTTGCAAACACTGTTCAACGAACACACTCTTGAGCACATAGTCGTGACGATACCGGGTGGGTAGCCGACCTCTAGTACTCCTCTGTGGCCGGAGTGGTCCGACTCCTCCCATTTCAGACCCCGTGTCTGAATCGTCCGTTCCCACCGACAGGTCGTCGGCAGCGGCCTCGTCCTCCTGAGCTACAGGCTGGTCGTCCGCATCGCCCTCCTCGCCTCCATCTTCGCCGTCCTCTCCTGATGAGTCCGACTCCACCTCTCCTCCCGCGTCGGGCACGACCTCAGCGACGACCCAAGGGGACCTAGGTGGGTTACATGCTCTGGGACACGGGCTCCACGTCTGTCTCGGAAGAGCTCTGTGAACGTGTAGGAGTCCTCTGGGGGACCCACGCACGCCCTTCCCGGTCGGAATTGGAAAAGGTACAGGGCTTGAGCTGGTCCGTGTCCTGGATCACCTCCTACTAATTCATGGATGTGGACTAGGCAGCGTGCCAGACTGTGCCAGACAACGTTGCCAGACAGCGTGAGGGCAGTGGAGACAAGCATCAAGGATGGCACAACCGGCTCAGGTGAAGAAACCGGGAATCTGCTCTACCTCCCGAGCCACTGTCGCTCCATGGTGTCTTCGACCTGCCTTGCCACTGAGCTTATCCCTCAGCAGAAGGGGTTTAATGGCGTTAAATGTCAAAGAACATGATTCTCACCATGTGTTCAGTCTCGTCCTGGTGAGAGTAAGCCCTGTAGAGCAGGTAGATGTCTAGCCCCTTCTGTGACTGCGATGTGCAAGCTGGGTAACTTTGAAATTCATATCTGATATATTTCGGACCCACCCCGAGCTTATAAGCAGTGCTTGGTGGTCCAAATTAGCCTGCGAGCTATGGAGCTGCGAGTGACTGCGGATTCAAAAGCCCCTGGCTTGCACATCGCAGTCACGGAAGGGGCTAGTAGATGTCCACAATGTGAGTCTCATAGCCTATGTAATGAAGACCACTCTCGATGGTCTTCATTATGTGGGGAGGGTATGCCATCAATCTAAAGTCATTAACAATGCAGGTAGTTGGCATTGGACTTTTTTTTTTTGACACATGATTTGAGCTCTATCTCCTCACCCGGTCACAGTGATGCACAGGCTGGGGAAAAGGGGCCGGTGGCGGGCTTGTTGTGTTCAGTAGGTTCAGAAGCAGGGGTGTAAAATACTTGAGTAATTGTACTTCGTTACAGTACTTGTTTTTGGGGATTTGTACTTTACTCAAGTATTATTAGGTTTGTATACTTGTACTTTTACTCAATTACATTTCAGAAAAAAAAAACATACTTTTTACTCGTTACATTTAAAATGCAGACCTACAAAGTACAAATCTCGCAGGTCCAACCATTTTAATTAGTATATTTGTTTCTCTGGCCGAACTAACTTTTAATGTTATTAATCCTGCGGCCGCACTTTATTTACATTTGCATTTAAATGTAAATGTATTTAAAAACAGCCAATCAAATCCCCATCAATGGAAAATTAACCCCCCTATACCCATGCTGATTGGTCCTTGTGCAAGACTAGAAAGCGGGGATCTTTGATTAAACACCTGCTATCAGAAGAATAGACAGTCAGAGTGACAAGCTACAGAAGATGGCCACAAACTATAGTACGAGTGATGAAGAGGACGAAACGGAACATTTCATTGCCCTGGAAAAAAATTTAGTTTTCACTTTTACTTTTTAGTAGACCTGTACATTTAAAAGTAGAAACTTTTTTACTTTTACTCAAGTGTGTTTTTAGCCAGATACTCTGACTTTTACGTGAGTACGATTTTGAGACAGTACACATACTTTCACTTAAGTATAATTTCTGGGTACTTTTTACACCCCTGGTTCAGAAACAGGGGGGGTGGCTTCAGGAGTCAAAAGGGCAGCATGTAGGGTGTCAGGGAGAGGTCACAGTGGGCTTGTCCCAAAGAGTTAGATAAAATACCTGTCCAGCAGAAGGGATCGTGTGGAGAGAGGATGTGTGGGGGATCATAGAGCTGGGAATAGGAGGTGGTTGGCCAGGGGTCCCATTGTCAGACCTGTTGAGAAACAGGTTCAACTCGTTTGCTGTCTCCAGGCCTGTTGACTAACTATATCCAGTAATTTTCCTCATCCCTCTCCATTCCTCTATCCAGGGTTCCCACAGACATTGCAATATGAAATTCAAGGACTTTCAAGTACTTTTCCAAGCACTATTTTTCATTTTAAAATGTATTTTTTTTTCTTTTTTCCCCCGAATCCAATATTTATGACTTTTCCCACAATTAGTTACACTTTAAATAAAAAAAATTAATTTTTTGATGCAGAACAATTTGATCATGGATGAACAAAACTTTCAATGTGAATGGTTGATTTGAATTTCAAGACCCTTTAACACATTGGGCGCCAGAGGTCGCTGTGGGTGTATGGCTGTGTGTGCCAGAGCTGTAATGAACGGGGGTACATGCCAGTGTTTGCAGTGCTAAAACTATATTAAATATTATAACTATGGATCTAATAATATAGTCGATTGTCATTGAGTTACTTCTGGTCAAGATGCAAAAAACAGATAATTTTTTCATCAATACATTCCCGTTTTATACCGTGGTGAATATGAGTATAGTTTTAGAGTAATTCTGTGTAATCCCAGGAAACGCCGCTAAACAGCGTTTTATTGCATTTCATTAGGAAGCGTGCCATTCCTCGCTTGGATCAACAATCAATCTGAAATCAACGCTAGATTATCGGTATTATGTTTCATCATGCATGCATGAAAGGGTGGGGGGGGGGGGGTTATGCTTCGATCGTCACCAATGGCATACGTTGTGGAACAACGTTACAGGACACACACGGATCACAATGGATGCCTGCTCGGATCAACGCAAGATTGATAACATATAGCACTTACCTTGACTAGGATGTACTGCAAAAAGAATAATCCAATTATCTGATCGCCATTCCAAGTATTGATCTCGATCGTGTTGCCAAGATAATCCATGAAATGACATGAATCCACGGTGCTTGATTCTCCCCAATCCATGTGTTATCCATTGCTACTGCCCGAGTAGGAAAACCTGGACTGGATTTGTTAGATCAACATACAGGCTGAGCCAGAGTGAATCCAAGGATGTGCAATAGCGGCCGCAAGGCGTTAGGCGGCGGTATTGGACGTTTGCGATCTCAGACCCATTCAGGACAGCCTGCACAGGCTGCCCCGATGAATTATCAATGGAAATAGCGAATAAAAGACATAACGATCCAGAAACTGAAAGTGTTAAGCACCTTGTTAAAAAATTGTCTGTTTTTCAAGGAATTCCAGGCCTTGACTTTTTTTTGGTCAAAAATCAAGCACTTTAAGGACCTTGTGCGAACCCTGTCTCTCACACTGCGCTCTGAAGCGTGCTCTCATCCCTATGAAGCATGCTCTCATCCCTCTGAAGCGTGCTCTCATCCCTATGAAGCATGCTCTCATCCCTCTGAAGCATGCTCTCATCCCTTTCACACACTGCGCTCTGAAGCGTGCTCTCATCCCTCTGAAGCATGCTCTCATCCCTCTGACACTGCGCTCTGAAGCGTGCTCTCATCCCTCTGACACTGCGCTCTGAAGCGTGCTCTCATCCCTCTCTCACACTGCGCTCTGAAGCGCACTCTAATCCCTCTCTCTCACTGCACTCTGAAGCGTGCTCTAATCCCTCTCTCTCACTGCACTCTAAAGGGTGCTCTCATCCCTCTCACACTGCGCTCTAAAGGGTGCTCTCATCCCTCTGAAGTGTGCTCTCATCCCTCTCACACTGCGCTCTGAAGCGTGCTCTTATCCCTCTCCATACTTCTCACACTGCGCTCTAAAGGGTGCTCTCATCCCTCTAAGGGTGCTCTCATCCCTCTCTCCGCAGGTGTTCTTTCCCTCCTTTAATTTGCTCCTCGGATTCCAATGAACACCCTCGAGTTCCTCCCCGTCCCTCTACTCCCGAAGGCCACATTCTTGTTGAGGAGCAACTTTATGTCCTTGGAAATCTAGGGTTTGTTTTAAGATAAGATATACATTTATTGATCTCCTTGGGGAAATTCGGGATTTATTTATTTTTAACCTTTATTTACCCAGGGTAACTTGCTGAGCACAGATGACCCTGCTTTACATTTCAACAAGACATCGTGATGTCCGAAAATAAATAAAAGCCATACAAACACTGCAAATGACTGAATAAATAAGAACTAAACTCAATCGTGCGGATATAACTATAGTGGAATAGAATGGACATATCTACATTCTGCTCTCAGCACACCCCATTCCTTTCATGTAGGCTATATATTTAATAATATATATTATAAATCTATAGTTTATTAGCAAAGACGCACTAACATACGTTTGAATCTAATCTAATGAATCAGTCGCAAATCACTTTTGTGCTACCTGTTGAATATGGGGGTCAGCACGACCCAGGTGCAATGCTTAGCCTCTCCCTTCCACCACCTCTCCACGCGCTCAGGAATCTGACTATCGTAGGTTTCCTCTTACAAGGTTATTTACGAGGAAACTTATGAGAATGTTAGTGAATGAGGTCCAATATCCTCCTCGCCATATTGATCAAGGAACACGTCAGTTGATTCAAAACAGGCCTGCCGAGCCTCCATGGAATCCTACGACCGTCAGTCCTGGTGCTGATGAGCATTTTTATTTTAATTTTTTTAATCTATTTTTCTCCCCATTTTTCAATTTTTCTCCCGTCCCCAATTTCGTATTGTCCAATTCTACCCTCCCCTGTCTTGAACGTTGTTAGACCATGCCTCCCACAAGCCGGCTGCAATGTGGACGAAGCCTTGCATCACGTGTCCCCTCCGGTACTCGAGGAGGCAGCCGTCGCATCTTTTCACCTGCACAGCGCGATCTCTCAGCGGCGAGGGTCTGCGTGGGAGGGACACGCCGACCTCGTCGCTTCCTGATTCTACTGCGCAGGCGCACCAACCGACCTGTAGGAGTCGCTGTCCACAACGTCCGATCCCCACCCACCAGCTTCCCACCCCCTAATACTGCCAATTGTATTAGTATTGTTACGACCCTGGCTCATGGGTACGCAACCTATGTGTAATCAACACCAAAACCCTGTGCTCTAACTCAAAAATGCTACTAAACCAAGGAACTACTTATATAACTATAAACTAATGTACTGGTAACCCAACGGACAAGGACTGTAAGAACCTGACAGCTCTTTCACTAGGCACAGACCGTGCATGTGTGTTTCTGGGTCTGCCTTTGAAGCTCCCCAGCAGGTAACCAATCAGCACTAATTGGCTAATTGGCAGCCCTCACCTGCCTGCCCTGGTGAAACAGGAGTGACCAGGCCTCTAGTACATAACACCTCCCCCACCAAACTGGTTGCCCAAGAGGCAACCACTACACAACAACCCATAAACAAAACAAAAAACAACTGTGACCCCTTAGTTGTCAGGGCCTCTACCACCACAGCGATAACGGGTACCACAAACACCGGTACTATGATCGTGAGAGGGCGTCTGCTAGCACGTTGTCCCTCCCACGAATGTGGCGAATATCCAAGTTATACGCCTGGAGGAACAAACTCCATCGCATCAAACGATGATTCGAATTCACCATGCTGCGAAGAAAAACCAAAGGGTTATGGTCTGTATACACAACAAGGGGTAAACTGGAGGATCCCACGTAAACATCAAAATGGTTCAAGGCAAGAACCAAAGCGAGCGCCTCCTTCTCTATAGTAGAGTAGTGCAGTTGATGCCTGTCAAACTTTTTAGAAAAGTAGCACACTGGGTGCTCCACCTCTAATGCATCCTCTTGCAGGAGGACGGCTCCAGCACCGAGGTCACTAGCATCCACTGCCAACTTGAATGGCAGTTGAAAATCGGGAGCTGACAGAACGGGAGCGCTAATCAGAATACCCTTGATGCTCTCAAAAGACTGTTGACAAGTCTCAGTCCACACGAAAGGTACCTTAGGACTGAGCAGATTGGTCAAAGGGGCAACAACAGAAGCAAAGTTCCTACAGAAACTCCTATAGTACCCTGCCATACCTAGGAAGCGCTTTAACTCCCGCCTGGTGATGGGAGCAGGGAAGCCCACTATAGCCTCCACCTTAGCTGTAACGGGGCACACATGCCCACGTCCAACCACCTTACCCAGGTAGGTAACCGTGGCCTGTCCAAATTCACATTTCGCAAGGTTAACTGTCAAGTTAGCATCACCCAACCGCTTGAACACTTCGGCCAGATGCTCCACATGTTGTGACCAAGAGGAACTGTGGATAACCAGGTCATCCAGATATGCCTCACAGAACGCTACCCCGCCCAGGACCTTGTTCACTAGCCGCTGAAACGTCGCTGGGGCATTTCGCATGCCAAAGGCCATCACTGTATACTGGCAGAAACTCTCTGGTGTGACAAAAGCGGATATCTCACGTGCTCGCGGAGTAAGCGGAACCTGCCAGTATCCCTTTAGCAAATCCAATTTACTTACAAAGGCTGCTGAACCCACCCGATCGATACAGTCGTCCATCCGAGGCAGAGGGTACGAGTCCGGCTTGGTTACTGTATTAACTTTACGGAAATCAGTACAGAACCGATGAGTGCAGTCTGGCTTATCAACAAGCAGGCAGGGGGAGCTCCACGCACTAGAACTGGGCTCCGCAATGCCATGTCTCAGCATATAGTCTACTTCCTTACTCAAGATCCTTCGTTTTTCCGGATTCACCCTATAGGCATGTTGCTTAATTGGTCCTGCACTACCAACATCAATGTCATGCTCGAGTACATTAGTACGACTAGGGACATCAGAAAACAAACGTGTATGCTGTCTAAGTAGGCGCACCACATCCGTACGCTCAGGAAGTGGTAAGTACGACAGGTGTGAGTCCAAGTCACCTAGTATCTGGGTGTTTGGCAACCGGCCCTGAGAAATCTCCTTCGACACAGAACAGTCGGCTACAATAGGAGATGCAGAAACTGTTAGCTTGACCCTGACTGGTCAATCTGAGCCCTATCATTGTACGCCTTCAACATATTGACGTGACATAATCTACTCTTGCGCCTGCGGTCGGGAGTTTTAATCAAGTAGTCGACCTCACCAACTTTGCGCTCAATGGAGTATGGCCCACTGTATTTAGCCTGTAATGCAGACCCAAGAATAGGCGAGAGAACCAACACCTTGTCTCCCGGTGAGAACACCCTATGTCGGGCCCGCCTATCATACCACACCTTCATTTTTCCTTGGGCTACCTTTAGGTTCTCTTTCGCTAGTTCACATGCTCTACTAAGCTTAAGCCTGAAGTCACACACATAGTCCAACAAATTAGTAGAGGAAGGAGTCTGGTCAGCCAACCACTTTTCCTTCAGCAGTTTCAAAGGACCCCTCACTGTGTGGCCGAACACCAGCTCAGCCGGGCTGAATCCAAGAGACTCCTGGGTTACCTCCCTAGCAGCAAACAGAAGCAAAGGGATTCCATCATCCCAGTCTTTGTCGAACTCCGTACAATATGCCCGCAGCATTGTTTTGATAGTCTGGTGAAATCTCTCCAGCGCCCCCTGGGACTCTGGATGATAGGCAGAGGAAGGGCAATGTTGGATAGACAACTGCTGGAGGACCTGAGCAAAGAGACGGGACATGAAGTTAGACCCTTGATCTGATTGAATGACCTTTGGTAGGCCAAAAGTCGAAAAAAAACCTAACCAGAGCTTTGGATATAGCTGGGGCTGTGATCTTGCGTAAAGGAATGGCTTCAGGAAAACGGGTCACTGCACACATAATAGTCAAAAGGTACTGGTTCCCTGTCTTAGTTCGAGGGAGGGGACCAACACAGTCAATGAGGATCCGCTCAAAAGGTTCCCCAACGGCAGGGATAGGCTGCAGAGGAGCCTGAGGGATCTTCTGGTTTGGTTTACCAACCACCTGACACACATGGCACGAGCGACAATATTGTGCCACATCTGACTTCAAACCAGGCCAACAAAAATGTCTCAGCACACGGTCATAAGTCTTCCTGACCCCCATGTGACCAGCAAGATCATGATCATGTGCTAGATGCAGTATATCAGGACGATACACGGCTGGAACAACAATCTGAAACACACTGCCCCAGTCATCCAGACTGGACAGGTTAGGTGGTGTCCACTTTCTCATGAGCACGTCATTGCTAACAAAGTATCCTTGAGACGTATCTACCATTTCATCCTCTAAAACCGCCTCTTCAAAGAGGGACGACAAGGAGACATCCTTGTTTTGCTCTAGTACCAACTGCTCATGAGACGGTATCACCTTACCAAAACCCTCATCAGGGCCACTTTTCAACTCAACAAAGAACGTGTCACTAAGTGTCATATCACCATCTAAGTTAACAACCTCATGGGTGTCACATTTGACCTTTGACATTGCACGTGTTACCGCACACACAGGAAACACTCCTGGATGCTTCTGTGCGAGCTCATCAGGAACCTCAGAAACTACAGGGACGGGAATTACAACTGGAGTAGCCAGCACTTTGCCACCGGCCAAATCGTTCCCCAGAATGAAGGACACCCCCTTTATGGGAATGTGAGAACACACTCCTACGACAACATTGCCTGATACTAAGGGAGAGTTTAGCGAGACCTCATGCAAAGGAGTATTCACAAAGCCTCCTCCAAAGCCCTGAACAATGGCACCGGAATGCAATGAAGAATCTTCCGAAAATGGCAAAATCCCATCCAGAATGAGAGACTGGAAAGCTCCTGTATCTCTCCATATTGTAATAGCCTGCCTTGATCCTAATTCACCAACCAGTGAAACAAATCCCTCCATCCTAAATGTTGAGGAGCCCTCTAGCTCCCTGTCTGCACCTTTGATACTTCGCACCCCACCCTCTAATGTCGGCATAGGTGTCCTGTCTATGATTTCTACCTACCTACCCTTAAACTAATGCCCTGTAGACCTAACTTTCTTCAACCACACCTGCTACCAGTCAAAGATCATATACAATCATTTCATTGACCGCCCCAGGAGTACGTGGTGCACCGGACGCTAACCCACAACCAGAAAATAATGTCCCTATCTACATGTGGTGCCTACTAAACTATATATTTTAACAGCATAAGTAGGCACCACAGACCCCGGACAGGTCACCGATCCTGCCGCCCGGCTGCAGGAGCAGTTTGTGCTCGGCCTGAGGGACGAGATGCTGAGACGGGAGATGAGGAGGTCCATGAGGGAGAACGGGGGACGGACGTTTATCGACCTGATGATGGCAGCGATAAACTGGTCCGAGGAAGAGATGGTCCTGCCCCCCACGAAGGGTCCCGCCCGGGTCCTGGTCCACGCCGCCGCCGCAGAGGGACGCAAAACCCCTCCTCTCGCAGACACACTCCAAGAGTCGATCCGACAGCTGTTCGCAGGCCAAGAGCGGTTGGGCGAGCGCCAGGAACAGCTCTTCCAGGCATTGCAACAGGAGCGAGACGCGCCCCAGAGAGGCGGCGCCGGACGGCGACATAGGGGAGACGTGTCCGCGGCCCCGCGTGGAATGCCCCGCCGAGACGAGGACGGGCGATTGATATGCTACACCTGCCAACAGCCGGGCCATATCGCCAGAGATTGCCCCTGCCCCGCCGGTGGACCACGCCCCGCCCCTTCTCCCGCTCCCGAAGCGCCGGGCCCGTCGAGACCCCGACCCGGACCGAAAAGGGCGATTGACGCCGTCGCGACAGGAGCCGCCGACCCAGTCGCTGAGAGCCCAGAGGAGCAGCAGGTACACGGGGAATGCTTCACCCTGGAGGTACAAATAGATGGTGTGGACACCCGCTGCCTATTCGACACTGGAGCCGAGGTGACGACCATGTCGGAAAGTCACTTCAAGCGAAACTTCCCAAAACAGAAGCTGACCTCCGCCAACTGGATCACCCTCACGGCCACCAACGGTTTGGAGATCCCCGTGGTGGGGTGCCTGTACGCAGAGGTGAAGTGCTTGGAAATGACGTTCCCCGGAAAGTGCATATTCATTGTGAAAGACGACCCCCTCCGAGGACCCGCGAGAGACGCCGTCCAGGGACTTCTGGGGATGAACGTACTCGGCGGAGTGGACGGCCTCTTCAAGGGGATCAAGGGGATGCGTCTCGCCAGTAGTCGTCGGCCCGGCGCCGATAGTGTCGCACTGCGCCGAGTTGTCGCTGCCATGAGGCAGACAGAACGGGAGTGTACGGCCCCAGGAAAAATGGGCTATGTGAAGGTGGCCGGCCGAGACCCGGTGGTCGTCCCCCCGCACAGCGAGATGATCGTCTCAGGCCGCTGCGAGACGTCGGTGGGGATGCGGCGTCCCGTGATGGTCGAGAGCACTCCGAGTGCCAAACTGCCACCCGGCCTACTAATAGCAAACATGGTGACGTACGCCCTGAATGGAAGAGTACCGTGCGTCTAATGAACCCGACCGACGCCGAGATCGTGCTCCGGCCCCGGTCCCGACTGGCGGAACTCCACTGCCCCAGGCAAGTACGGCCCAAGGAGAGGGTGACCGTGGAAGAAGTCAACGGGGGAGTTAGGGTGACGGCGATTGACACCCGAGACAAACCGACACCGGCGGCGGCCGATGAGAGGACCCGAGAGCTCGTCGTGCCCGTCCAGGCGAATCTCCAAGACCTCACCCCGGCCCAAGTGAGCCGACTGAATGAGGTGTTGGAGAAACACAAGACGGTGTTCTCCGTCGATGACGGAGATTACGGCTACACGACCACGGTCACCCATTACGTCCCCACCGGAGACGCACACCCCGTCAAGCAACGGCACCGCCGGATACCGCCCCACGTCTTCCAGGAGGTGAAACGGCACGTGCAGGACCTGGTAGACCAAGGCGTACTCGTGGAGAGCTGTAGCCCATGGGCGTCACCGGCCGTGATCGTTATTAAGAAAGACGGCTCTGTGCAGTTCTGTTGCGACTACCGCCGCTTGAACAATGTGACGCACCGAGATGCGTATCCTCTACCCCGTATAGAGGAGTCCCTAGACACCCTGGGGCAGGCCAGGATCTTCTCCTCTCTCGACCTCACGGCAGGCTACTTTCAGGTGGCGGTGAAAGAAGAGGACCAAGAGAAGACGGCCGTCACGACGCCCTTCGGCCTTTATCAGTGGACCCGTATGCCCTTTGGGCTGTGCAACGCCACGGCGACGTTCCAGCGGTTGATGACCGCGGTACTGGGGGACCTGGCCTTCGATGTCCTGTTGGTATACCTGGACGATGTGCTGGTGTTCGCCAGCGACTTCGAGAGTCACTGCCAGAAACTGGACCTGGTGTTCGGGCGCCTCCGGGAGCATGGGCTCAAACTCAAGCCCAGGAAGTGTTTTCTCCTCAAGACAGAGGTGAAATTCCTGGGACACATCGTGTCAGCGGCCGGTGTCCAGGTCGACACCGACAAGGTAAAGGCGCTAGAGGACTGGCCGGCGCCACGCTCGGCGAAGGAGGTGCGACAGGTGATCGGGTTCCTGTCCTACTACCGGCGGTTTGTGCCCCGCTTCGCCCAAGTAGCCCAGCCCCTGCATGCCCTGATGGGGAAAGAAAAGAAGGGGTTCGTTAAAGGACGGACCGAGGCATTCAAGTGGACTCCCCAGTGCCAAGAGGCTTTCGACCACCTGCAGGAGTGCCTCATGAAGCCCCCAGTGTTGGCCTACCCGGACCTCCGACTTCCCTTCATCGTGACCACCGACGGGAGCTACTTGGGGCTGGGGGCAGTGTTGAGCCAGAAGCAAGAGGGCGTGGAGCGCGTCATTGCTTTTGCAAGCAGAGGTCTACAAGGGTTTGAGAGGAATGACCAGAACTACAGCGCGTTCAAGCTGGAACTCCTCGCCCTGAAGTGGGCGATCACAGAAAAGTTCAGAGACCTCCTGCTATACGCTCAGTTCACCGTGGTCACCGACCACAACCCGCTGAGGTACCTGGGCACGGCCAATCTGGGGGCAGTGGAGCAGCGTTGGAACTGAGCTGACTGAGTATGATTTCGTGGTCCACTACAAGCCCGGCCGGCTCAACCAGAACGCTGACGCCCTGTCACGCATGCCGATGAGGCCAGAACCGGAAGTAGAGGACACCGAAAAGGACTTCCTCACGATCACGGCACCCATACCGTACTCAACGGGCACCCATACTCGGCTGGTCCCCGAGGAACGGGCCGTCCCATCGAGGGCCCCCGCCCTAGTCGCATGCGAAGGCTATGTGGTGATCCCGGCGGACGAAGTCCGGGCTCTCCTAAGCCCTGAGGGACGGACCGAACCGCTGGGGGCTCCGACAGTCGTCGCAAGACAGATCGTGACCCAGAAGGGGAACAGCGGATACAGCTGGGCGGAGTTACGGCAACTTCAGGCAGACGACCCCGAACTGGGACCGGTGTGGCGGGCGGTGACCCGGGGAGTCCAGCCCTCTAAGACCCAGTTACAGGAAATGGACACAGGTAAGATATACGGACAGTGGGAGAGGTTCCGTCTGCACCAACAGGTGTTGTTCAGACGCGTCAGCGGTCCTACAGCTGGTGGTACCTGCGGTCCTGCGGCGGCGGATCTATGAGACCCAGCATGAAGACGGGGGACACTTCGGTGGAAGGGGGACCATAGAGCTGATGCGGCGGAGCTACTACTGGGTCGGGATGGCCGAAGAGGTGAAGAGCTGGGTGCAGCAGTGCAAGCGGTGTGCACTGGCCCGGGACGTGTTCCCGAAGGCACAGGCCCAGATGACCTGCACCAACGTAATGGCGCCCATGGAAGTCCTAGCCATGGACTTCACCCTACTAGAGATGTCGGCGGGCGGGTACGAGAACGTATTAGTATTGACAGATATGTTCACTCGGTTCACCATCGCCATCCCGACCAAGGACCAGACCGCAAAGACCACCGCCGTCGCGATCATCAAACACTGGTTTGTCTATTACGGCTGCCCCGCCCGGCTCCATGCCGACCAGGGGCGAAATTTCGAGTCCAGTGTGATCAAGGAGCTCTGTAGGCTCTATGGGATCTCAAAGAGCCGCACTACGCCATACCACCCCCAGGGGAATGGGCAGTGCGAACGGTTCAACCGAACCATGCACGACATGCTACGTAGTCTGCCAGCGGACAAGAAGAAAGACTGGAAGGAACACTTGCCGGAGTTGGTACTCACGTACAACTGCCACATACACTCCTCCACGGGATACTCCCCCTTCTATCTGCTCTTCGGGAGGGACACAAGGATGCCCCGAGACGTCCTGGGGGGCAGGGATGTCGTCGACGACGGTGCAGAGAACCTAGACGAATGGGTCCAGGGACACCACGAGCGACTGAAGGCCGCCGCGGAGGCCGCGAATGCCACCGCAAAGCACGCGTCGCACCGACGCAAGCGAATATACGACTGGAAGTCCAGGGGCGCACTCTTGAGGGCGGGGGACCAAGTCCTGATCCGCGACCACCGACCCAAGGGCCGCAACAAGATACAGGACAAGTGGGAGCCCACGCCCTACATGGTGGTTAAGCAGAGCCAGAAAAGGGACATCGGTGTTCACGGTTCGTCCCGAAGGAGGGGGCCCCGAAAGAACCGTGCATAGAGATCAACTCAAGATCTGCTCCTTCCCGGCCTCCGACCCGGAAGAGCGGATGAGGGCTCCCCGGAGGATCCCGATGAGATCGCGGAGCTCATCCGAATCAGACGTGGGGGGTGCCTTCGTTTACCCTCGAGAACCGCACCCTAGGGCGTGTAACCCACCCAGGGCCCCGTGGGTCGTCGCTGAAGCAGCACCAAACGAGGGAGGAGAGGTAGAGTTGGTCCCCTCAGGAGAGGACGGCGATGACGGCGAAGACGGCGGAGACAGGGGCAAGGAGGGCGCTGCTGGCGGCCCATCAGAGGCCTCGGAGGGCGAAGCCGTGGCCGACGACCTGCCGGCAGGGACGGACGAATCTGACACGGGTTGAGCGAACCCGGCCCCAGAGGAGCACCAGAGGTCGGCTACCCGCTCGGTATCGCCAGGACTATGTGCTAAAGAGTGTGTTTGTGGAACAATGTGTACAATTAATGAAACAATGTGTGAAACTGTTGGTCTAAGGACCGTTTTCATGTGATTAAACTGGTTTCATTGAGGTAACTTGCAGAGGACTTGGCAAATTTAAAGTGGGGGGAAATGTAGCATCCTGAATATTCTGCTAAGTATTCAGAAGTGCTGACTAACTTGTTACTTCCCCTGTGTGTGTATAACGTGTGATAAACAGTGTTCCTTTTGATATCTCGCCCGGACTACTAATGATGCGAGGTGCTCCTCTTTCTCCGGCTTCGATATGGATCACTAACATGACATTGAAGCATCTTTCTCCCTTTCTGGAGTGGTCCTATAGTGGGATCAGTTGCGGTTGCCAGCAGGGGGCAGTGGTGGCAGGTGGAGCGGAGGCGAGAGAAGCAACGAGCGAGAGATGATTACCTGGAGGGCGGAACACAAGGAAGTCCTCTTTGACAGTGAACTCGGACGTGAGCGGTCAAAACGGGCGTGTGCTCTGGAAGAGCCCCGTTGGAAGAGTCCCGTTGAAGAGCCCCATTGGAGAGCGACGGGTGATAGAGAGTACTTGCTAGATAACGTGTTATCCTAGAAGTACTGTACAAGCGATAGTGAAGTGTGTGAGTAAGCGATACGGAAAGAAGAACCAACGTCCATAGATAACGTGTTATAGTAGCAGTGTGTGCGGTGTATTAGCATGCTGCTAATGGCTATAGTGACTCAAGTATATCACCAGGCGAGCGTCCAGACCAGGTTGCAGAAACAAATTAGTGGGGGGGCATAAAATGTTCTCGGGGGGGCACAATGGTTTTTCAACACAGGTTCCCTTTTATACGTTTCAGCTGGGACAGCGGCACTGTGGCTTGCTTGGCGCTGCCCACAGTGCTGAACTAAACAGCAGAGAGGCAATTGAAAAATCTAATTTCTCTCTATCTTAAGAACGTTCACTTATACAAAAACAGACTGAACGGATATATATAACAGACCTGCTGGGGCAGCGGACTGAGAGCAGGGGACACAAACAGGCTGGATAAGATGGTCAAGAAGGCCAGTAGCGTGGTTGGGGTGGAGCTGGACTCTAGCGAGGGTGGCGGCGAGGAGGAACCTTGCTAAGCTCCAGGCCATCAGGGAAAACCCCTCCCACCCACTATACACAGACTTGGCTGACAGGAGGAACATGTTATAGGCTCACACTACCTAAATGCAGCACTGAACGGCACAGGAAGTCCTTCATTCCGACAGCCATCAGACTATACAATGCATCACTGTGCCTCACTGCATCACTGAGCAGAGTGACAGTTACCATCTTCCTGGACTCTTACTTTTTAAACAGCACTGTGCAATATTACACCTACTGTAGACTTCAGTATATTTTTACTGTATTTATTTACTGTATCTTTTATTCTATTTTTATTCTATTTCATTTTATTCTATTCTTAGGCCATTTGTTTTGTTATTCTTATTTGTGACTTGTTCTGTCTAAATGTTTAATGTTGAGTGATTTGCAGTGTCAAATTTCCCTCAGGATAATACATTTCTATTCTATTCTATATCTTTGAAAAGTCTCCATTTATTCAACACTTCTGAATTCACTGACAAACTGACAAAAATAAGGTGCATAAAAAAGCAAACAAAATTCCTCCACAGGCTACTCACCATCATAAGTAGAGAGGCAAGCAGTGTTTGGGGACAGAGTGAAATCTTCTTAAAACACTGCCCCTCCACTCATTCCTGAACTTTTTTGTTAAAGGAAAACTCCAACATTTTGGGAAATTAGCTTATTTAACATCTTCCCTGGAGTTAGACAAGAAGATACATACCTTTTTTGTCTCTGTGCGTGCATTTAGCTTTGGGAACAGTCGCTCTGTTAGCGTAGCTTAGCTTCATCACTGGAAGTGGGGCGGTGCAATAGCCTGACGTTCCCTTACAGTGTCCTACAGTCACCAAATACACTCCAAATACAACTCCAAAACGTTCATGTAAACATGTTGTGACCTGTGTATTTACCACGTGGAGAAATAAAAAATTATTGAATTAGACAATTACGCTTTCTAAGCAAATATACTCGGATTTTTTTTTGCCTAAGCACTCGTCTCTGCGCGCAGTCAGTGATTTCTACGTGAAGCCGTGTTTGTGGACATTCTCATTCATTCAAAGGATCCGAACCGATTGAAGTTTATGGATACCATGACTTAAAATCCTCTTACCTTGACGATTAAAAGCCTCCCCAATTTAGAAAACAGTAATCCAATGGCTGGTATTGATAATATAATACTAACTACTGCACGTAGCTAACCGGAGCTAACACAGAACCGGACGGTCACTAAAGCAAATATAATGACTTCCTTTCTGGGGGTTTTCAAAATAAAAGAGCGACGTCTAAAGCACCGGAAAACGTTTATTTTGTACATTATCTAACGTTAACACGAACCTAAACTAACGTTACAACTAACCTAAAGTTAGTTTAGGTTCGTGTTAACGTTAGATAATGTACAAAATAAACGCTTTCCGGTGCAAACACGGCTTCACGTAGAAATCACTGACTGCGCGCAGAGACGAGTGCTTAGGCAAAAAATTGTTCAGAGTATATTTGCTTAGAAAGCGTAATTGTCTAATTCAATTATATTTTATTTCTCCACGTGGTAAATACACAGGTCACAACATGTTTACATGAACGTTTGAGTTGTATTTGGAGTGTATTTGGTGACTGTAGGACACTGTAAGGGAACGTCAGGCTATTGCACCCCCCCACTTCCAGTGATGAAGCTAAGCTATGCTAACGGAGCGACTGTTCCCAAAGCTAAATGCACGCACAGAGACAAAAAAGGTATGTATCTTCTTGTCTAACTCCAGGGAAGATGTTAAATAAGCTAATTTCCCAAAATGTTGGAGTTTTCCTTTAAGTCCTTCTCAAATGCCAACTGAATTAAATTGGCCTTAGTTGCGTCGATGAAGCATACTAAGGCGATGTTCTGTAAAGACGTTCTTGAGGGTAGAAAACGAATTCTCACAGAGTTCCGTGCTAGCTTCAGTAGTGTTGTTGTTGACATCAGTGCCCACTAGGGCTGTCCCCGACTAAGGATTTGGATAGTTTACTTTGATTGACAAAAAAAAAATAAAAAATTTACCAGGGTGGGCACAGCTGACTCAGTGGGCGGGCCCAGCCCCCTAATGCCTGCCCATGGCGCCGGGACTGCGAGCGTCGCTGAAGACCGGTGGTGCATACAGCCACGTTGCGTTAGTAGTACAGACGATAGCAGGAGGGTTCACTAAGACCCACAGTTTAGCTGTGTTTAAGGTAGCCAAACAGTTTAGAGCGCGCCAGCCCAGTCAGCAGCCCGCAGTGGACGTCTCATCGACGCCGCAGAGGACACCTCTCCCCACCAGCAGAGGTCGCCACAACACAGCACGCTCCTCCAGTTCCACCACTGCCCATGCTGTCTACCCCAGCCCGCTGGCTGTGCTCGCGGGATCGCCCGACGCCATCTTGTCACCCGGACGAGAGGTGATGAGAGTGGGTCCGCCATCTTGGCTAAGTACAACGGTACCTCGTGTGCCCACAACAGTATCCATTCGAGCGAACGCTAACGACCAGTGTCTAGGGGTACCCCAAACATTATAAGCCGGCTTTAGTGTAGGTTTTATTTGGTAACGTGGGCCCACATGTAAATGATTTCTTTTGTATTTGTGAATCACTGTGACGTTCTTGAATTCCCATTGAACTCTTTACCATGTGCCTGGGTCTTCCCCTAATCCAAGCGGGGTTTACTATTAATGTATTGAGCACGAGGTGCCTATGTTGGGAATAGTGTTCCCCTATAATACAAGTGAGAGCACCCGGTGCCGTATGTGTTTTGGATTACGGAGATGTGATTTATAGACATGCAGCGGCTTCCACTCTTAAGCCCTTAGACTCTGTTTATCATTCAGCCATTAGATTTATCACCGGTGATAGTTATGGTACTCACCATTGTATCCTATATAATAAGGTCGGGTGGGCCTCTCTGGCAGAGAGACGTAAGTTGCATTGCAATCTTTTTATCTATAAAGCCATAATTAGAGATTGTCCAAATTATATTAGTTCTTTATTGGAATGGACCACTGGACCCTGTCGTACACGATCCAGTTTTTGGCTTACACTTAGAGTGCCTAGAGTTTGTACTGAACTTGGTAGATCTGCTTTTGGCTTTTTTGCCCCTACATCATGGAATACCCTGCAGGAAACACTGAAACTAGACACTCTAGTGTCTATGGGTCGGTTTAGAACCTTAATGACCAATCAGGTCACCACAATATGTAATTGTTTTTAAATTATTACCTCTGTTTTAATTTTGAGCTATTTTATTCTTTTTAAAAGATTTTTTATTATTTTTTTTTAATGTATTTTAAAATGTGCTCTCAATTATTCTGATTGTCAGATGTCTTTATATTTATGAACACACTGTGACACTTGTGTATGTAACATCTCGACGGCACTGTAAATGAGTTTAATTACTCAGTGTATTATCGAGTATAAATAAAGATTGAATGAATGTGAATACATGCCATATGAACCACATAAAGTATAACTTGTAACTGCTAATTGACCAGGCTTATATAAAGGAGAAGTAAATGGGAGCACGGTGTGAGTGTCTATTTCTGATCATATGCTAACCTTGTTGACCGGGTAAATACTTGTGACTGTGGTATATTTATTTAACCCTTCCACCCCATTCGCAGCATATTCGTTGAGGGTCTATACAGGTGGTCAAGGAAGGGTACTGCTTAAAGGGAAGCCCAATATAACTATTGAACTGACAGTCACTGGGTGTGGGAGGGCTAACGGAGGTACTGGGGGAAGTGAGAGTGTGTGGGGAGCTACTGCTGACCGCCTTGGAAGGCGAGGAAGACCAGAGTACCACCCCCCAGGTTAGTAAATCCTGGGCCCCATCCGCTCCTGCTGCCCGCCCTCCAGAACGACGTTCCGGGCCCAAAGACGGGGGTGCAGATAGATAAAACTCTACTGTATCCTGCTACCAGGTGGCTGTGTATAACTACTCCCATAAGCAGGGATAATCCACCCTTCTACATTTGGTTCCTTCCTTCGCCTGGGAGACATACCGTCTATGCTGGTCGGGGTAGTAGAAAAACCCTCTCAGGCTCCTCCTAGGCCGGCGTATGTCTAGCGTTAGTTATATAGGGGGCCTTATAGTAAGGGATGGAAACGTTTAAGGGATGGGCTTTAGGTTTTCTTTTGTTGAACACACAACATTTTTTGCGAATATTTTTAAGTGTGGATGCTTCAGGAGGTCATACCAGTGCTCTTCTCTATTTTAGTGTATAGTTGTAGTGTTTAGCAGTTGGGGTTGGGACAATCATAAGCACTGCAGTAGTGGAGCGGTGGCCAGAGTCATTAGGAACAGACTGTACAGACATGTAGGGTGAAGCCGTAATTTTTTATTTTTTTTAAATGTATATGTTAATTGGTTGGTCATACTCAGTGGTAAGGGGCGGCTCTAGTTTTTTTTTGGGTTTTGTGTTCTTTCTCCCCCTGTTTTTTCCAAGTTGTGCAACCGTGATAGGGCAAAGATGCCTGTGAAATTGGGTGACTTTGTGACTAGGCCGACGGTCGGCTTGTTGGGCTTATGCACTAAGGAGGTACTAGCTGGGATAGCAGAGCATTATGGTGTTAGGCTTGCCCCGGGCATGAAGAAAGAGCAGCAGCATTTAGCGCTGGTGGAGGCTTTAACCACCCAGGACGTTCTTCAGTGTTCTGTGTGCGATGAGGAGGAGGAGATAGACCCGGTTTCTGCTAACCAGTTAGTGCTGAGGAAGTTGGAACTGGAGTTTAAGTTCGAGCAATTAAAACAGGCTGAGGCGAAACGTGTTCGCGTGCATGAGCTGGAGCGTGTCGACCGTGATTGCGCTGAAGCAGAACGTGGGCGTGTGCATGAGCTTGAGCTTAGGAGGCTTGGGGTAGAGGCGTGGGTGGTGCACCCTGAGGATAGATTCGATGCTACTAGGCACCTGCGTCTGGTCCCACAGTTTTTAGAGAAGGATGTGGACAAATATTTGTCTATGTTTGAAAATATAGCCACGACTCTGAGGTGGCCTAATGACCAGTGGACGTTGCTTCTCCAGAGCGCACTCACCGGGAAAGCACAACACGTTTACGCGTCACTATGCCCAAACACCCAGGATTACGCTGTGGTAAAGGCTGCGATCCTTAGGGCATACAAACTTGTGCCGGAGGCGTAGCGGCAGAGGTTTTGTTTTAACACACAGGGGGCTGTTTGTCAAGCCTGACTGTCCCAGTGCGGAGGGCAGGCAGAGGTGGAGCTCTGATGACAAACCGATAGCCTCTGGCAGTAGCAACGCATGTGGGGTTAGTGAGCGAGGAATGGGGGGGGACACTAGCGTGCGTTTTCATTGTGGAAGAAAAGGACACATAAAGGACAGTTGCTATGCTCTCCTTCACAGGGTTAACCGTCCTACCACGCAGATGCCGCAGATATCGTTGGTGGTGACACCCACTGCTAGGGGTAAAGGCATGGCAACCTATTTACCATTTATTAGCAGAGGGTTGGTATCATAGTGTAGACACCTGAATATGTCTAACAATAATTCAATGTGTCTAACTCTAATTCCTTGTACTCTACTGTGTTCATGATAACGTTGTGTAACTCGCTGACCAGTCTTGATTCTCCATCTCCTAATATTGACATTTAGTAGTGGGACATGGCACTGGACTGCCACCAAGGGGAGCTGGTGCGACGTTGGGCTGGTGACGGCAGGTGAGGAAGAGGCTGGCGGAAGGAGGGGCTCAGACAACGAGATATTCTCTTCGTCGTTTTCCATTGAAGCAAGCAGACGTGTGGAGCAGGAGCTCCCGATACTAAAGACACACGAAATACGACTCCTGCCACGGTGCGGGATAGTAACAGTTTAGCTTCCCAGTATAGTGCTTAGGGTACGTTTTAACCAAGAAAAAGACGTTCTACTGCCGGAGTGTGCTGTGGATATTCCACGCGCTGCGTTTAGTAAAGTATAGGCGGAAGGCTAGGGGGTCGCACTGACCCCAAGCTTAGCTTCAAGTATAGGCCTAGTAGCACAGTTAGCTCGCGCATCGCTCCACCGTCTCCCAGCCCCGCAGCGGACACCACAACAGACGTCGCTGGACCGCACCCGCCTCCAGCATTCTCCTAGCCGACAGCCAGTCCAGCTCTCGCCTGCCTAAACGTCAGCCCAGCCAGCCCCTTGCTATCACAGGTGACAACCACGGGACCGTTTGACGGCCATCTCGCGGCACGGACATTCGGTGCGGGAGCAGGCCAGCACTCGGTTGGTACACTCAAGCCAGGTACTGTTAGCGCTCCGAGCACTGGAACTTTATCGGCGAACATTCTCCTTTTCGAGAGCATGCCCTCTAAGGGCGAAGAGAATAATTACATTGAACTGGCACGTGCACCAGTGACTAGGGGCGCCCCGACGTTTGTTGTTTTGGGTAATGCCGGCTTAGATAGGATTTTTGTTTCAACTGTGGGCCCACTGTATTTTCTGGTTACATGTGTTGTGTGGTTAAGTTGTGCAGACCGCACGTGCGTATAATAATAATCATTCCCATTGAGTAGCTCGCGGAGCTCGCCAGTACCCTCTCTCTCTCTCCCTGCGGACGAGTGAAAAGTATATTAACCCTTCTACACGTGTAAGATCTAAGTGCCATGCATTGTGCCTTGTATTGATTGCATAACCAAACTTATATAAAAGGAGAGGCGTACAAATGGGATCAATGTGTGTGTGTCCATTAATGTGCATTACTGTTTAACCCCTTCCTTTCGATTAATGTGCATTACTGCTTAACCCCTGCCTATCCACGGCCTATGTATCATTGGGGCAGGTGTTCTGGACAGGTCTCCGTTCGTCAACAAGGAAAGGTACTGCTTTGGGGAGAAATTATATCATCTATCACTACTGCCACCGGGTGTGGGAAGTATTAGGGGAAGTGTGGGTGTTTGGGGAATTACTGTAAGTCGCCCTGGAGGGCAAGAAGGACCAGCGCAGCACCCCTAGGTTAGTAAACCCTAGGCCCCATCCGCTCCCTCTGCTAAATCCCAATTCTAATACCCCTACACTACAGTCGGGGACTCAGCCGGACCCAGATCTGCTGTGTTCCCACTACCTGGTGACAGTGCACATCTACTCTCATAAAGTAGGGATAATCCACCCTTCTACAATAGGAAGGTTCCTGTGACTATCTTAAGAGACACTGCTGCGTCTCAATCAGTTATCCGTAGGAATGTGCTACCCTTCGATAACAGGTCAAAAGCACATGCTGGGATAAGGGTCAGAGTTTTTGGTAGACATATTATGAAAATGCCGCTACATACTATTCATTTAGAATCGGATCTGGTGTCGGGACCGGTCGTGATCGGTGTGGATAACCGCTTCCCTGTCGAGGGAGTGTCATTAATCCTCTGTAACGATCTGGCGGGAGGTAAGGTGTTAATAACGCCGGCAGTCATTTGTGTCCCAGCAGAGCCTGTGGTGGCGGACGTTCTAGCATCCCCTTAACAATTGTGTGTATTGAGCCGTACTGTATTGTACCCATTCTGCAATCTGTTAAATAAAGTTTTCATTCATACATTCACAGAGAAATACACATAGCCTTCCTGGTTGTTCTTGAAGATTGCTGTTCCAGTTTGAATTCCCCTCTAAGGTTATATCTTTGGAGTCCCGCTCTCTCACAGAACATTTTCTGTATCTTGTCAGGAAGGCTGTGATGTACTGTATGACTCTGTACATGAACTGGGCGGTTTTGTAATCCACCAGGTCCTTTAATTTCAGGACTGAAACTTTTAAAAACAAAGAATTTGTATGTGCTTTTTATAGCTCTCATTGGTTACAATTCAGATTGCTCTTTTTTGGAGCATAACCAAAGAAAGTAGGTTGGTTTCATAGGTATTTCCCCACACCTCAACACAATAATTCAGCTATCTCACGACAAACCTACTGTATTTGTCAAGTGTGGTGCAAATTGGACAACGTATTCACAAGTAACATCTCTTCTTGTTTACCATGCCTTTCCCTAAATTTGATTGGATGTGGGTGTCGGCCATATGGTTTGACCAATCAAATATTTAAATAACACATTTAATGTTGGTCCATAGGTGCCATATACAGCACGTTTTGTGAGAATCAGTGGTAGTAGGGGGAAAGCCGGGATTAGAATAATAATAATTACATTAAATACAATCTGAAAAACCTCATATATATCCTTATATATAGCACAATTGTTGTCCACGAGGAGCCTGTATCACGTAGAGGTGGTAGATTATAGGATAATATATTGTTCATGACAAGATTAAGGCTCTTATGAGCATGTGGCTGCTTGAAGCATACATTATGCTTGAGGCCTGGGTGTGTTGTGTTACTCTTGGTTATTGTAGGGAAAGTTGACTCCAGGTAATATTCCACATAAGAATGCAGATTAAGTTAAGGTGATTGCAACTGCGTTATGTGTTAACGTCTATTATTGTTTACGCTATAATTATAAAGCACTGTTGGTTTTGCAGCCTTTATAACCTACAGTATGTTGGACATCCTAAAATAGACCAGGCTGCATTCTACTTTTCGATTTTACTATGAAATTAACGTTATTTGATCTGAAGGGTTAACTAGCGAACAAGCTCATTATTATTGTAGTGAGCTAGCGAGACAACCAGACTAATGGCATTCACAAACCACCAGAGATGTATGATAGCTTTTTAGCTAATATTTGAGTAGCCCACTTACTTACCCACTTGTAATTTCTTAGAATCCATATGCAGCTTAATTTGAGTTCATGAGAAATCATTTAGGATGTAACTCTGCTGATTGGCTTTCTGGCTTGTTCTTCTCCACCTCTTTACCTTATTATTCTATGATCATTTGTCAATTGAATATGCTAAACAACATCTAAATCATATAACTGCCACAGACATCACAGAAGGGTTAGTTTTGATTAACTTCTCAAATGGAATTGGTCTCACTCTCTACTGTAACTCCATTTGCATTTCCCAGAGAATGTTGCCCAACTTTACCTTCATAGGAAACTCCCTGCTTGAAATGGGCCTCCAAGTGGCTCTTCAACTTACTCAACTTTGTTGGTTTGAATAAAGATGCATCACAGAAAGGGCAGTGAAAGTGCTGGCAGCACGTGGTACATCTCTGCAGCTCCGGCAAAGATGTCCCATTTTGAATGGTGATATGCATCTAGAAAAATAAAGGGCCTAATTGGTCAAATTGAACGCTCTTATATGATTCCAGACATAACTTTGACCACAAGACCACCTGACATACCCACATATGTAGTGTCTTATGTAGTCTTATGCATAATTGCACATAGTTCATGTATAATATTGTAAAATAGCTTAGACATAGCCTACTTGCATAGAATAGTCATGTATAATAATTAGGGATGTCCGATGTTATCGGCCGATATCCGCATTAAAATGTGATATCGGAAAATATCGGTATCGGTTTTCAATTTTTTTTTCTTCACATTTCTATAGAAATGATGTCCGATATTATCGGCCGATATCGGCATTAAAATGTGATATCGGTATCGGAAATTAAGAGTTGGACAATATCGGTATATCGGTATCGGTAAAAAAGCCAATATCGAGCATCCCTAATAATAATGTATAATATTGCTGGCTGTACAATACTGCTGTAGGCCTATAATACTGCTGTTCATATCCAGTATACACATATTTACATTAAACATAATATTCACCATTCCTTAATTACCATCATACGTACCCACATCACATAGACTGTAGTGTATAGCATATAGCAAAAGTATACCGTTACCTTATATTTATGTAAAAAGTAAGGCAATTGAAATATAACAGAACTTAATCATAGTTAATTTTGTTGTAAAAATCTCCTATATTTATATTCATTTGTAGTTATTCAAGTGTTAGTTATGCTAACGTAACGTTACTTCCGTTCAATCCAGGAAGAGTAGTCTCACTTTGGTGTAGAGACTAATGGGGATCCACAATAAAACAGCCTCGTGCTAACCTCGTTCCCAGTGTTATCTCATCCGTGCACAGCCTCGTGCAATACTCAAAGAACCAATCAGATTGTTTCTCCAAGATGGCGGCGGTCTCTTGACGTCAGCGTGTATTCGACAATGTTCGCAGTCCAGTCGCAATACTCCAATTCAGCCATTGGGTGGGTGGCGCTGCTGAGCGGTCCTCACAGCGCGGTCCTGAGAGCGCTGCTCTGCAGCTGCATGCTTCTCGATTTAGCACCAGATTGTTCTCCTTCTCATTGCTAATTGGCTGCATTGACTGGTTGCACTTTACAAGTTTACAGTCTGGCGCAAAGCTTATGGAAAACCTACAAAATGTCTAGCTTGTAACGAATGCTATTTAAAATGTAATTAAATTAAATACAATACTTAAAACTAAATATACGTAAAAGTAAAATGACTGATTTTGAAAACCATAAAAAAAAATATATATATAAGGGCGGCTACGTGGTGCAGTGGGCAAGGCGCTCACCACGAATACTGGAGACGCTGGGTTCGCCTGTTCGAGCCCAGCGCTCCACATTGCTTTCAGTTTAGCTGGTCGTCCGTACTAATACACATTGGCAGTATTAGGGGGTGGGAAACTGATGGGTGGGGATCGGGCGTTGTGGACAGCGACTCCTACAGGTCGGTTGGTGCGCCTGCGCAGTAGAATCAGGAAGCGATGGGGGCGGTGCCCCTCCAAAGCGCAGACCCCTGACGCTGAAAGATCGCGCCGCCCAGGTGAAAAGATGTGACTGCTGTTACCTCGAGTATCGGAGGGGACTCGTGCTATGTATGACTTAGTCCACATTGCAGCCGGCTTGTGGGAGGCAAGAAACAGCGTTCGAGACAGGGGAGGGTTGAATTGGATGATACGAAATTGGGATGGGAGAAAAATAGAAAATGGGAGAAAAAGTGGATCAAAAAAATAAATAAATATATATATACAATTACACAAGCTACTCAATCACAATAATAATATATTCTTTAATGAGTAATTTTCACTCATTTGAAAATTATAAGGTTGGCCTAATGGTGGCTACAAGAAAGGTCATGGTCAAAATCAACAGGGTTCCTCCTCTTGGGGTAATGAATGTTTGCAGTGGACACATAATATTAGGGATGTAATTACCACCTACTAAGAACCATAGCTGATACAGTGTATAGAACCAATAATGGGTCTAAATAGATGTAGCCTATGTGAGGTACTGTTGTCAATGTGTTTGTCAGACCATTTGTTTCGACACCATTGTCATCATGACAAATTCTGGTACATTTGTGATATTAGGTGAATAAAATGTTGATTCTAATCTCAGTGCTGTATGAACAATAGCATTGTTAAGACCAACATGTAGCCCACATTCAAGGGAGCGCTACCCCTTCTTGTATTATTCTTATGCCCCAGGATAGTTCAGTCAATATTTGTGAAAATGCACCATTTCCCCCCTCCTTCCAGAAATCAGAGAAGTCTCTAATTTGTGATGTCACCTGGATGTAAAATAATAGGCTTGCTCCACAGACAAAAAAATGGGGCATGGACTCTTTGTCACAAATGTTAAGCTGAGTTCACACTCCCAAATGGAATTTGTATTAATACTACTAACCGGCTTTCAGAATTTAAACCTCATTTGGGTGTAAGAGTAAGAGCTCACATAAAATATTGTATGCACCACAAGGGTCTTACTGGCAGCCTGGATAGATCTGAGGACAACCCTCGGTCACCATTCTGAAGAAATAAACAACATTGAAGATTGATTTCTACAATATGAGTAGGCTTGGCCACAAATCAGAAGGTTGAAAGCACTGCAATCAGGTCTGTCCTCAACTAAAGAAATTCATTGTTGACAGTTAGTTGATTTCATCAACACATCTGTAAAACTGGACATGACTCATTCAACATGAAATTAAAATAAAATTCCAAAACGTCTAATCGACTAAGGTTTTAGTCGTCAAAAACCAAACCAACTGACTAATTAGCAGACAGTTGTAAAGGTTTTGTGAGTCAGAGAAGTGAATAATTACTAAGGTTAATTTTCATAACTGACTAAACAAACAGTCCTCAGAGGAAAATTGGATCCCTGGAAATAGAGTTTAAAGCTACTTGAAAAGTTACTATTTCATTGCGATTTACAAAGGCACGGCCTGCAATTATTCCAGGCTTACATTTGGTTCAGTGCCTGAATAATTTTTTTCATTTATGATAACATAAGATAGAATAATTCTATGAATTACCTTCGCAGGCTCCGCAAACAAACCCCCCTCTTCCGAAACGGCACAGTGCAGCTTTAACCCTTTCACTGCCACACTACCAAAGGGTTAACCCTTTCACTGCGGCAATACAGAAGGTTAACCCTTTCACTGCCACACGACAAAGGGTTAACCCTTTCACAACCACACTACAGAAGGTTAACCTCTGTAGTGTGGTTGTGAAAGGGTTAACTGCAACATAATGAATTCCTGCTTTACCATCTTATTCTGTCTGCTTATTTACTAAATATATGAACATGGGATTTCATCACAAGCAGCAGATTTGTGTTTGTATTTGCATGATGCATGTTTAAAAATAAGTTGGTAAGGCATTCACATGTTCCATAATTAATAATTAACTGGCTTCAAATGTAAATTGATCAGTTAACCGACAATATTTATGATCAAATGCCCTGTACATACATAACAATTTTGAACAGCTACCTTCAATGTGGTTTTGACAATATAAAATAAATGTATATACTGTATTTTTGGGGGGACACAAGACATCAACAACTTCCATAAAGCCAGATGAGGGATATATTAGGCATCTGGGTGACAAAGTTCAAAGTTCTTTTTTTTAAAAGTTCCATAAAATCTACTTTTCTACATAACAATTTGTACAAGTGTTTTAACCATGGAGGTGGCCAGCGCCTCCAGGTCTCTAGTAGCTGAACATCTGCTGTGCTGAGTCAGGCTGCTGCTGCTGCTGGGTGGGTGGAGGCTGGGCCTGGCCTTGCTCTGGGCCCTGGACCTGAGGCTCCTGACCGTCCCCTGGGGCGCCCTCCTGCACCACGGAAACCATCTGGGTGCTCTCGGCCGCCGGGACCGGCCTCCAGGCCAGGGTGGGACCCTCCAGCTGGTGGCCCATGGGGTTCACGAAGGTGGTGAGGTTGATGAAGTGGGCCACGGAGTGGGAGCCGCTTCCGCCGGGACCCACCGTCTCCGGGACCAGATCGGCGGGTCGGTTGTGGAGCACGGCGGAGCCACTGACGGTGTCGAAGGTGACGGTGAGGATGGAATTGTCCAGAGTGAGGGACCGATCGCCGGCTGTCAGGTGGCCCACAGCTACGGGCTGTAGGCTGGTGAAGTGGGTGGGGGCGGGGTTGATGATGGGCGTGACTGTGATGTTGGTCAGGCCCACAGTGTTGTTGGGGGAGGAAGCTGATGAGATGTTGGAGTCGGTCAAGACCACCACCTAGAAACAGCATCAACAACGGGTCAGTTCAAATAGTGAGGCACGCGGTAGAACCATCGACAAAATCACGATGAGCGAAAATTGTGCCAATGAAAAAGAAAGGAAAATACATGTCTGTGTTGCCATTTAAATTAACTTGTTATGTACTTTGTTATTAATTTATTCCAATTTTTTGCAATCTCATTTGATTACAATTCATAGGCAAGGCCACCTGATCTGCCCTGCGACCAGATTACCATTTTAACCCCTTCACTACCACACTACCAAAGGGTTAACCCTTTCACTGTGCCAATACAGAAGGTTAACCTTTCACTGCCACACTACAGACGGTTAACAGTCTGTAGTGTGGTAGTGAAAGGTTAACCTTCTGTAGTGTGGTAGTAAAAGGGTTAATTGACTTCTTTCGTGTTGTTGTTCAAGTGGAGTGCCTGGATCATCCTCCTTTTTCCATATGTGTTCATTGCTAAACTAAAACCTTTCCCAATAGCTTAGCAGACAAAAATAGAATAAGGATGTGGATGGACAATATATTTTTTTAGTTTTTAGCAATGAATTTGAGACATATTAAAAGAAACCTGGCTGCCTGCACTTCAAGGCGGTTGCTATGCAACATACACACTAACAGTAGACCTAGGACCATTTTCAGGCAAGAATGTAACCATCGAAATTCCAAATATGTTAGTCTAAATAACGCCTGTTTGGAAATTTGATGCAACGTTTTTGGAGATTGAGCGACTGCAACAGGACTGGGGTTGACACTTGCCCAGTTTAACTGAGAATCCCTGTTCAACGTGAGGTTTAACTATCGTAACCGATCGTCCTGCTATATTCCTTTATCTGTAATTCTGTCTCCCCAGTTAGTAGCTAGATTCATACATTTGGGGAAGTGGCAATAATCAAATAATCTGGATAAAATCATCGCTTTATCTGTCTGATTCAGAAGGTGCTATCGGACTTTTTGACCCTCTCTTGGTCCATATATGGGCATATTGTGTGTGGATTCCTCCTTTTAACTGGGCATGCATCAGCCCATAAGCATTGTACATTTGCTTACATTGTTGCTGTAAACACCCATCTTTTTTGTACTTTTATTTTACTATAAAATACATCACGATTGTCGTTTCATTTAAAGGGGAACTATCTTATAAATGGCCTTTTTGAGTGTTTAGCATTGTTTCCTAGCTATGTGAACTTATATTAATATGATCTATGTCTCAAAATTCTCATATTGGCGCATTCTTCCAATTCTCCTCTCACAATATTCACCCTCACTGAACTGAGTCGTTTGAAAATGTGCCTATATGTGATGTCATATAGTCACTGCTGCATGTTAATGTTCAGGCGAACACGACGGTGCACAGTGGTTTAGGTGGCACCTGCAGCCCAGGCTCAAAACAGCTCGAAATCTTGAGGTAGAAAAATGCTGTTTTTGAGGACTTGATTAGAAATACAAAACAATGAATAAAAAAAATATATATATTACAGAGGTGTTCCATAGACTCACAGGAATTGTGTAAAAGTGCCCAAATAGTGAAAGAAATAGTAAAATAGTTCCCCTTTAATTTCCTTTAAATGCTGTGGAATCAGCTACTGTTGTTGGTCACTGACAACAATAATAATACATACACTCAGCTATTCCAACTTGCGAAACCCTCCCACTCAGATTTCCTTTAACAGTGGTCCTTTCTCATGATTTGAGCATGATACCCCCCCCCCCCCCAGTGTCTTACTGTACGTTCAAATACAATGCGAAACAAATGTTCAAATACAACACAAAACCACATTTTGAGGCTGCGTGAATGCATAATGAAGTCAATTGAAAGGCGAGACGGAGAAAATACAGGTATATCTTCACAATGAATATGAAATAAGACTACTAAACTCCGCACCATGGGAGATCGGGCTTTCTGCTCATCCGCTCCCAGTCTGTGGAATGCTCTCCCTGAGCACCACACACTGTGGATGCTTTTAAAAAGGGCCTCAAAACTCTTTTTAATAGAGCCTTTTGTTGATTTTTATCTAGTTTTAGCTCCACACATTTTATATTCTTTTACCAGTTTTAGCCCTTCTTATTTTATGTTTTTTTTAAACTCTTTTACTAGTTTTAGTGTTCTTTTTACTCCTTACTAGTTTTAGTCTTGCTTATTTTATATTCTTTGTTTTACTCTCTTGCTAGCTTTTATGTTCTTTTACAATGTAGCACTTTGAGATTTGTTCCACAATTATAAAGCGCACTACAAATCAGAAATATATTAATAATTTGTATTATTATTAGCTGATAGAGTTGTGCCCTTCCTGATGACTTGTTGTACAGAACTTGTAAGTCGCTTTGGATAAAAGCGTCAGCTAATTGACTAAATGTAATGTAAATGTAAATGTATTACTATGAATGCTCTGTAGCCTATACTGTAGATCAGGGGTGCCCAACCTTTTTTGAACCAAGATCTACTTTTTAATTTACCACCTAGCCGAGAGCTACCAGCCAAAATTGTATATTGTAAGCAGTCATTTGAGGCTTTATAAAAGCAGCATAATGAACACAAATCTGTCAGTGCCGAGTCCGACCTCATCTTAAATAACAAACAGCATTGCTTGTTGTAGTTAACAAGGAGAGGCAGAGTTGATTTTGCAAAACAAAAACAATTTTTTTTCTTTTTTTTTATAATCTAATTTTATTAATCAAGATCTACTTGAAATCAGCCCGCGATCTACCTGTCGATCGCGATCGACTGGTTGGGCACCACTGCTGTAGATATTGAATAGGTTATATTTAGAAAAAATACATTTTTGTAAATGTCAACCATGCTAATGTTGAGACCAAAAGGCACTAACTAGGGCTCGAAATTGTGACAGAAATTGTATCTGTGCGACCTCAAAATATAATTGGGAGCATTCGTGCGACCTCCTCCTCCTCCCCGAACGCCCCTTTCGCTGTACATTCGCTAGTTTGTCTGTCACTCAGTATGTGCCAGTGAGTTGACAGTGACCATTCTAACCAATCAAGCGTGAGCTTGACGTTCTTACTAGGGATGCTCGATATTGGCTTTTTTACCGATACCGATATTGTCCAACTCTTAATTTCCGATACCGATATCAACCGATACAGATATATGCAGGGTCGTCCCCCCCCCCCAAAAAACGGAATAATTTGAGGTAATTAACACTTTGATCGCCATGCTTAAATTCATAATTTACCATCCTTCGCCAGCCCTATTTAATATGGAGAAGTTCCCCTTCTTTGCAGGGCTATAACTTTTTAAATTGTATTGCTAAATTGACATTACTATGGCCCATTCAACGTCCTATATCTATTGTTCAGGGTGTAGCAACGTTATACTTTTTCATTCACATATTCATACTAAAATACGGTCTAAAGTATAAGTATGTTTTTATCGTTTTCTGCAGCTTTCTCCAGACCGTGATTTATAGCTCCAAATGCATTATATTGATGACCAAATACAGTTTGATAGCAATCTGCGCGAGATAAAAAATTTCAACTGGACGTGCTTCTAGAAGTTACTAAGTATGATCTGATGATGACCGGATGGGGGGGGGGGGGGGGTCGTTTATAATTCCGTGGCCAACGTTATATGATTCATCTAGTGTGGGTGATATGATCATTAGAGCAGTTAGTATCGAACACATTGAAAAATAACGCTGAATCTTACTGTAGCTTCCTCGCGCCGTTGGGCGATGAGCGTGGAACAGAAATGTTCCTATTATGGGATGTACAAATATGCGATCCATTTCCAGGTTGTATAATAGTATATACGTCCAAATCATGTTGTTTATCGAGTTATTGGTAACGGATTGCTATCCGTTGTGATCAGCTCGAGTCCTGAGACTATTACCGAGTGATCGGACCGAATTGAAATGAGCACCAGCTTCCACTTCCTGTTTCCGCCCTGGGCGATCCGCCAATCGGCCACCAGATGGCGCTCTTGAACCGTTGGAGAGTTGAGAGGGGCTCAACAGTACATCGCATGTCTCCGGGGAAGAAATATGATTTCGATCACAGATTTTTTAAATATTGATATCAAAGACGTGGTCCAGCGTCTTTGGCAGAATGAGCATGGCGGGGAAAGACGTGTTCCAGCGTTTTTGGCGATTAAAGTGTTAACATTACATATCTCTTGTTGTGGAATTAACACAACATTATGCATACTTTTGACAATAAATAAAATCAGAATTTGTTCTTACTTGCTTGCCTGGGTAAATAAAGGTTATAAAAAAATAAATCTTTTTATTTTTTTTAAAAACAGATACCGATATTTTCCGATGTCACATTTTAATGCCAATATCGGCCGATAATATCGGTAGGCCGATAATATCGGACATCCCTAGTTCTTACCTTTAATGCTGATTTTAGATTGGTTCAGTTGACGCAGTGCCCTCATGGCCCCTCCCCCTCACAGACCCGTCTTGTCACAGACCAGTCTCATTAGCACCAAAGATAGCAAGCGTGCAGGTCCTCTTTTAACATCACTAAAGCAACGATTAAACAATGGCCCAGTAAACTATTCACTTTAGTTTAATACACGAGGCGTTGTCTAATGTTATCTAGCTGGCTAGCTACTGATAGCTCATAACATCATTGAAATTCATTTTTGCAGCTGTGGCTAAAGTTAGCTAGCTACCAGTGTACCATCCATCTGCAACGGACTTAATTAACACTTTGATCGCCATGGTTAAATTCATAATTTACCATCCCTAGCCAGCTCTATTTGTCTATGGAGAAGTTCCCCTTCTTTGCAGGGCTATAACTTTTTTAATTCTATTGCTAAATTGACATTATTATGGCCCATTCAATGTCCTATATGTATTGTTCAGGGTGTATCAATGTTATACTTTTTCATTCACATATTCATACTAAAATACGGTCTAAAGTATAAGTATGTTTTTATCGTTTTCTGCAGCTTTCTCCAGAACTTGATTTATAGCCCCAAATGCACTATATTGATGATCAAATACAGTTTGGTAGCGATCGGTGCCAGATGAAAAATTTCAACTGGAGGTACTTCTAGAAGTTACTACGTATCATCTGATATTGACCGGATGGGCGAGGGGGCGTTTATAATTCCGTGGGCAACGTTATACCATTCATCTAGTGTGGGTCATATGATCATCAGATCAGTTAGTATAGAAGACGTTAGAAAATAACGTTGAAACTCACCGTATCTTCCTCGCGCCGTTGGACGATCAGCTTGGAGTAGACAGTTTTCGATTATGGGATGTTGATCCTGATGAACCATTTCCAGGTTGTATAATACTATATACGTCCAAATAACGTTGTTTATTGAGTTAGGGCGAGCGATTGATTATCCAGTGTGTTGAGATAGAGTCCTGCTAATGATCGCGAGTGCCCGGACGATTTATGGATGAGCACTTCCTGTTTGACGAGTCACTTCCTGTTGGCGATCTGCCGATCGGCCACCAGATGGCGCTCTTGAACCGCTAGAGAGTTGAGTGGAGATCAGCAGTATATCTCAGGACCCCGGAGGAGAAATATGATTTCGATCACAGATTTTTGAAATATTGACATCAAAGACGAGTTACGGCGTCTTCGGCAGAATGAGCATGGCTAGGAATGACATCTAAACACGTCATCGGCGATTAAAGTGTTAAACACTTCATGGAAACGGAGTAACGTTAACGTTATGTCGAGTTCATACTACACTACACGTATGAACTCGACATAACGTTACTCCGTTTCCATGAAGTGTTTAATTAGCAGCAATCTGTTGTTGAATATGTAACGTTAATGCTCCGTGCATTGCATGGACAGGAAGCCGCCATGCGAGGACAGGAAGACGTCATGAAATCGTTGTAGTCATATTGTAGTCTTTTAGTCTTATTAACTCAAAGATTTTAACCAAATAAAAAGCAGCAGCACTATTGCATAACTGAGTCATGTTTGCTATGTATTTCTTTCTTTAGGGGAGTAGGACATTTTTGTTTCACAGTTTTAGCATGATGTTTTATAGATGGCTAGGTTAAACACAGGTTTTAGTTTTTAAGGGGGGGGGTTTGATTTGATTGAAGTTTATTTCAAATATGCAACACAACAAACAAACATCAAGTACAGATATAGCCTACATATATAGATATATATAATTTTTTTTCCTAAATAATAATAATCTAAAAGAACCGTTAAGAGTATCAGCAAAGTACCGAACCGTTAAGCAGTATCGATAAGAGTAGTAGTATCGATAAAATCCTAACGATACCCATCCCTAACTGTTAGTCGTTTTTTTTATCAATAAAAAAAAAGGATTACATTATATATTGTTGGTGCTCCTTACATTTTGGTGGGTGCTCCTACATTTTTGCTGGTGCACCCAACTTTTTGAAGTTGGGAGCACCAGTGCTACAAAGTAAACATGTTAATTTCGAGCCCTGAGCATGTCTTCTCACCAACTGCCAAACCCATGGGAGTAAAGTGAGACAATATTTCTCTTTGCGTTGTATCTGAACGTACTGTTCTAAAAGAACACATTTCACCACAGTTACCTTGACATGATGGCTCACACAGTTCCGTTCAGTGTAAATCTAGGCGTGTGTACCTGTTGAATACTTTGCACGGCAGAGCTCGTCTCCGTCTCGTCGCCCACGATAACAGAGTGGAACTCTGTGATGGCGTTGCTGTGCCTCGAATCTGTGAAGTCGACGTACTCGTCCGATTCGGACAGCTCGGGCTCCACCACGGGTTTGTGTCTCTTCTTGGGCTGCCTGGAGGGCCGGCTGGGCCTCTCCTGAGACAAGAGCTTGTCCAGGGTCAGAGTGGACTGCAAAAGGAGCGAAGGACATTTAAACATCCAGTACAAAGATGTTTTTTTAATTCAGTCATAAGTTGCTTATTGTTTCTCCTTTGATGCACCTGTCAATGCAATAAGTTTGGAATGAGCACGACATCTCAAATAAACACCAGAGTTGGTTGACCTATGAATCGCTGTACTCACCTTTTTAAATGTATCTCCTTATTTAATTTTTTTATGTCTTGTTATCCGTTTTACCTTATTTTAATTTTTTTTTTTTTATCTTTTCCCCCCTCCTTTTTCCTCCGATTTTCTCCCCTCCCAATGTTAGTCGTTATGCCAATTCCCAATCCCCTTCCTGGTCGCTGCGCACTTACCCCCCACAGTCGGTCTGGGAGAGTGGAGGCTATCACATGCTTCCTCCGACACACGTCTAGCCAATCAACCGCTTCTTTTCACCTGGCAGCGCGGACTCTCACTGAGAGCGTGTAACGTGTGGAAGGATCACACTACCGCCCAAGTTAGATCCTATCCGCGCTTAGCAGGCGCCCCGACCGAACTGTAGGAGTCGCTGTTTACAACGACCCGGACCCACCCCGCCAGCTTCTCCCACCCTCTAATACTGCCAATTGTATTTGTGTGAACGGCCAGCCAAGCTGGTGACAACCCCGGAGCTGTGAGCTGGATTCGAACAGGCGAATCCAGCGTCTCCGGGGTTGGTGACGAACGCAATCTCCGCTACGCCACCTGACCGCCCCTTTTTACCTTATTTATAAAAAAAAATATTTACTCTTTTTTCATATTTTTTTATTACCATTATTATAATTTCTTTCTGAAACAGTTTGTTTGTCTGTCTGTCACTTTGTTTTGATGTCTGCTGTCCTTTGTGTTCCGTTTTGTGTTTCAAATGGAAAACTTTCAAGCACATATCATTTTGTAAATGTTGGTTGCACTGGGAAAAACTCAATAAACAGAGATATATATATATAAAATTAAAAAAAAAATACGTTTCTTATTGTGGAATATAACACATTCGGGGCCATTTCGATTAGACAGGCCCCACTCTAGGAGGCCAGCTTTTCATTACAACTTTTCACTGTGCGTGAGGTTGTTTGTAGAGCTAAATCTATATTTTATATTATTGCTATGTGTCCATTGTCATTGTGAATTGACAGTATAAACCTTCCCTTCAATATGCCATAAAGAAATAATTTTTTCATCAATACGTTCCCGTTTTATAGCGTCGTGAATATGAATGTTATATCGGAATGGTCTGGGATAATTCCTGCAAGGCTAGTTATAGGGCGCTAAGCTAATAACGTTAAATCGATTGACATTTCGGCCCTACACAAGCTAGAGTTAAAAATCAAAATGCATATGATCGGGGCAGGGGAAGTCGTTTCTGATTATTGATTGCAACAACATACGCTGACCGGGTGGATGGCTATGAGAACAAGGCCCGATCAGGCTGAAATTGACGTCAAATCGCTCTTACCTGTGGCCGGTTGTATTCCAAAAAGAATTTCCCAGTTATTTGATCGCCATCTGGTAGATCGATATGTCCATTGGCTGATGCTATATTCCTTTACTGCATACTGAATTCGGCGTCGCAAAAAGTATTCCAGGCGAACTGGTGAAGCCATATGGTGAAGGCTGAGAAGTGGCTAGAAAACTATTCTCGTTCCCACCTCGGTGAATTACACAATTTTCACTCTGGGTGAAAGATATATTGGTGTAGATTTAGGAACAAAAAGTTCTCGATTCCCGAGTCAGCATTGCCTGCGGCTTGGGCCAGTCATCATACAGGAAGTATTGGGGGCAGCGTGAGCCTCCCACGCGTTACTCCTCGCCACTGAGAGTCCATGCTGTCTGGTGAAAAGATGCGTCAGGCTGCCTCCTCGTGTACCGGAGGGGACACGTGATGCAAGGCTTCTATCCTCACTACAGCCGACCAGTGGGAGGCATAGTCTAGCAACGTTCAAGACAGGGGAGGGGAGAATTGGAGGGGAGAATTGGCTATACGAAATTGGGATGGGAGAAAAATAGAAAATAAGGAGAAAAAGTGGATAAAAAAAAAATTACAAAATAGCCCATTTTGCGCAATAATTTTTTTAAAGTCGGGACTAGATCTTTCCTCGCAAACGGATGCTTGTCACCTCTAGTTTTATTTGACGCAATTGGTGCAATTTCGGTCACGTATCTGGCGCTCTACCAATAGCAGCTCTCCTTGTTGCCAAGTTACAGACAACAAGAGATTTGTGTAAACAGTAATAATGGAAGCAACTGAAAGGCACTGTACTCATCGACGAGTACAGAAGACAACGAAAATGGAGAAAAAACACCTTCTAAAGTTCGCAAAAAGGTTTCGAAACAATGTTATATGCATCTCACGTCCGTTCAGAAAGAAAGTGTACAAGATTTTACACAGACACAGTGGGATAGATATAGAAACTCCGTCGAGCGGAGTAGATAATCGTATCATTGCAGATACATACAAACATTGTTTAGAGATCGAGTTTGCCAATGTTCCGGGGATGCTGGTTTTCACGCTACTTGCTGTAGGCGTTTTATCGACAAAAAACACTTGGATACAGCTGCGAAACGGGCTATGTGTTCTGCAGCTCAAGATATGGATGCAGTAGAGCCAGAACTTACAGAACATGGCTCTACAAGTGAAAGTCCTCTGAAGAAACTTCGATCCAGGACAGGCTTACCAGCTTTTGTCTGACCTGTACTTCCAGTCTTGTGCATCATTTGCAAGAAAAGGGACAAATATGTGACTGTGAAGGGCAAACGCAAGAGGGACCATCTATCTATGGCTGAAACATTGTCTGCAGGTATGAAAAAAAGCCTAGCTACACTAATGTGAAAAATACACTATTTGATGCTGTGCTGAGACTGTATGTAGTTTTACTACTAGTTATCTCATAGTGATGTTTAAAGTATGTTAGCTTAGGGGGGGGGGGGGGTGAAGCCACAGTCTCCACAAAGTCTGCAGAGATTTAACACAGATTGACATAGATAACATCAAAGAAATTCTCAGTCCCAACACACACTCATGTCATTTTCCAATTTTATTTAAAGGCCTGTTGCTGAGAGCTGCCCAGGTGAAGCAAGACACCAGCCTTCTTTTGCATATCCAAGACAAAGACTGTGTGGCCATGGAAGTGCGATATCACACAACCTGTTACAGGGAGTACACCAGATCCTTGAGGCCTCAATCAACTGCAACAGCCTCAATACTTGTATCAAAGTTGGTGGTCATGAGGACAGGCGTAGGCCTGACCATAGCCCCACCCTTTCCCTTCACATCAATCCATGTATTACTACCTTCCATAATCCCTTTGCACTGCTCGACCACAGACCCCCTCATCAGGCCTTCTTCCCAGATAATCATCAGACTGTTGACACAATCATTGAATGGAAAGGTATCACTGTTTACTCACTGATGCACACAGTGGCACTACCAAGGACATGGCTTTTTGGAACATTGTTTTCCCTGCATTGGCCACACCCCATATGGCAAATGTATTACGTTTTCCCATCTCCTTCTTAGACCAGAGGTGGAATACACAGCAATACACGGTGCTGCCAGCTGTGTGGAGCAGCTGGCAGCACCGCTCCAGCATCTTTTCAACCTCTCCCCGAGGCTGGAGAGGGTGCCCCAGCTCTGGAAGACCTCCTGCATTGTCCCGGTGCCCAAGAAGGGACGACCCAGCACCCTCAACGACTACAGGCCAGTCGCTCTGACGTCACACGTCATGAAGACGTTTGAGAGACTGGTCCTGCAACACCTCAAGCCCCTGGTGCGTGACTCCCTCGACCCCCTGCAGTTTGCATACCAGGCAAACATCGGGGTGGAGGATGCCATCATCTACATGCTCCACAGAGCGTACACGCACCTGGAGAAGCCGCGCAGCTCAGTGAGGATTATGTTCTTTGATTTCTCCAGCGCCTTCAACACCATCCAGCCGTCACTGCTAGCGGAGAAGCTCTCCGCGATGCAGCTGGAGCACGACTTGGTGGCCTGGATCAAGGACTACCTCACTGAGAGGCCGCAGTACGTCAGACTAAAGGACAGTCAGTCTGACGTACTGGTGAGCAACACCGGCGCCCCCCAAGGAACTGTGCTGTCACCCTTCCTCTTCACCCTCTACACCTCAGACTTCTGCCGCAACTCAAGCGGGTGCCACCTGCAGAAGTTCTGAGACGACTCCTCCATCGTAAGCTACATCACCGACGATGATGAGGAGGAGTACAGAGCCCTGGTGGAGAGCTTCGTGGGGTGGAGCGAGAGCAACCAACTCAACACCAGTAAGACCAAGGAGCTGGTGGTGGACTTCCGGAGGGGCAAGAAGAGGCCCCCCCCGATTCCAATCTCCATCCAAGGGGTGGATGTGGAGATGGTGGACTCATAAGTTCCTTGGGGTACACCTGAACAATAAACTGGACTGGTCGGATAACACAGAGGCCCTCTACAGGAAGGGACAAAGCAGGCTGTTCTTCCTGAGGAGACTCAGGTCCTTCAACGTGTGCAACAGACTGCTGCAGTCTTTTTACCAGTCTGTAGTGGCCAGCATCCTTTTCTATGCTGTGGCATGCTGGGGAGGCTACATCAACTCAAGGGACACCAACAAGCTCAACAAGCTGGTGAGGAAGGCTAGCTCCGTGGTGGGAGTCGAGCTACCTAGACTTGAGGTGATGGCAGAGAGGGGGATGATAAGGAAGCTGGCTGCCATCATGGAGAACCCCTACCACCCCCTCTACGACGAGCTAGTCAAGATGAGAAGCTCGTTCAGCCACAGACTCATTCCCCCCGACACTCAACTAACCGCCTCAGACAGTCCTTCATACCAGCGGCCATCAGGCTCCACAACAGTGGGCAGCGACTAGCAGCCTCCAGGCTCCACAACAGGGGGCAGCGACAGCGACTGCTACCAGACATTGACCTGGGACTTATAATAATAATAATAATAATAATAATAGATTGAATTTTAAGAGAGAAGCGCCTTTCTCAGACTCAAGGACACTGTACAAGGAAAGGATGGAAAAAAATAAAAGTAAGTAATAAAATTGAAAAAATATATATAATAAAATACATAAAAGATCTGTGTATAGTAACAACAAGAAAAAACAAATAAGATAAGAGATAAAAATAAATAAAAAGAAAGGAGGCAAGTTCTGTCCAATTGGATGAAGTGGTTAAAATTAACAAACAAACAAACAACAAAACAAAACAAAACAACGGAATCTGTGGCTTAAAAAGAGTCAGGGGTGGGCTACTTGGGAGCGGGGCCGTGTTGCGTGAAGGCAAGTGTGAACAGGTGGGTTTTTAGCTTGGTTTTGAAGAGGTTGATGGTGTCAGAGCCTCGGATGAGGGGGGAGAGGGAGTTCCACAGTCTGGGGTCTGCTGCAGCGAAAGCTCGGTCTCCCAGTGTGGAACGCCTGGTGCGGGGGATGGTGAGGAGGTCGGAGTTGGAGGATCGGAGGCCTCGTGCTGGAGTGTAGGGGTGGAGTAGGTTGGTCAGGTAGGAAGGGGCCAACCCGTGCAGGGATTTGTAGGTGAGGAGGAGGATCTTGTAGGGGATTCGATAGTTGATGGGGAGCCAGTGGAGTTTTTGCAGGGTGGGGGTGATGTGCTGCCAGGGTTTGGTGCGCGTGAGGACCCTCGCAGCAGAGTTTTGGACGTACTGTAAACGATCCAGAACCTTCTTGGAGGCACCAAGAAGGACTCCGTTACAGTAGTCGAGGCGGGAAGTGATGAAGGCGTGAATGAGTGTTTCCGCTGAGGTGTCGGAGAGTGAGGGGCGGAGGCGGGAGATGGTTCTGAGGTGGAAGAAGGCGGATCTGACTTATAGGAACCCAAGGAGGACAACCTACCTTAGGCTTACTGCACCTTATGTGGATACTGTGATACTGTGAATAATGTATATTTCAGTGGATACTGTGATACTGTGAATAATGTATACTCAGTAGATAGTAAATTATAACACTACCTTATGCATACTGCACCTTATGTGACACTGTGAATAATGTGAATATTTTCTTCAGCTAGTTAGATAGTAAATTATATTGACCAAATTGACCTAATTGTTTACACTGCCTGTGTTGTTTTTACTACCTGTACCCCCCTCCCTCCCCCCCATGCTGCTATGATGCCTGAATTTCCCCAAGGGGATCAATAAAGGAATATCTTATCTTATCTTAAAAGTAATCAACATCATACCCCTGATAACTAATGATACCAGCTAGGACATTCGGACGGGGCATTTGACACTGATCTCTCCACACACCTCACTCTTTACTAATTTTACTCTGTAGTGTATATTGTATATATGTATATTGAATATTCCTCTTTACTTTACTTTTTACTTACTTACTTTTTTTACTGTATGAAGCACACTCTCAGGGGCTCATACAGAACCAAGCATTTCATCGTAAACTACCTATTTGACTATTTACTATATTTTATTGTGATAAATAATAAACAAACTTGAAACTTGTGTATGTATGTGACGAATAAACCTCTTGAATCTATTTTTGTACCTGCATTCTATTTTGTCTTTAACACTTTGAGTGCCAACGACGAGATTTCTCGTTAGTTCATGCCAACCGTTCAGTGCCAACGAGACGAGAGATCTCGTTTTTTATTTTTTAATGAGCTATTTCCATTCATATTTCATCAATCTAGCCTCACGTTACCACTGGAACTCTCTCTGAGCTCCATTGGGAAAATACCGCCCCCTATCGTCTCTCCGGATGGTACTGCACCCCTTTGGATTGGATTGAATGAAACGGATGGAGATTTTTTTTTTTACTTACTTACTGTCAGACAAGTAACCCGAGACGATCGAAGTCATTGCCAGGCCGCAGAACAGCTGAGAATGTATGTTTCCAGTACCCAGCGTTGGATGAATAAACGCGATCGATATTTGGAATGGCGATCAGGAATTGGAATAATTTTTTTGGAGAACATCTGAGGTAAGGAATCGATTTGACCAGTCTTGGGATAATCAGAGCTTTTTTCACATATATATCAACGTGGGCCCTATGTGTGTGTGTGTGTGTGTGTGTGCTTATCAGGAAATGGATAATAGATTTTTCAGCCCGCTTCTATAGCGTGCATAAGTACACATATATTATCGATAATCTAGCGTTTATTTGAAAACGATTCATAAATAGGCCGAAAAATTACAACGTTTTTTGTGTATTCCAGTATATTCCAGTAAAGGGCGATTATCACAGAATTTTCTGGAACTTTCATAAAACGAGCGTTTTTCAAAATGGTATAAAACGGAAATGAACAGATTAAAAAACAATCCGTTTCGACAATGTTGACTGCAAACAAGTCATTGATAAGCGACGGCCATATTATACACATAGCCATAATTTAAGATATATTTTATGCGTTCGCAAATATGAGAGCTCTATCATTGAAGTGGGCGTTGGCACGCAACAGGGTTCCGGGGCACCGCATGGCTGGCACGGAAAGTGTTAAATGGAAAATAAAAAGGTTAATGAGTAACTTATTGATTTGTAAATTGTTTGACATTATTCCATTATTCCAAATTAATTATTAATTAATGTCATTATACTATCCACTGAACTGTTTTGTGTACGACCTCGATCTTTAGAAAATTGTACCAGCATCTTTAATATTGCAGGTTGGGAATCACAAAGTAAAGTGTTTTTGATACAAATGTGCTGCATGCATCACGGATTGTGTGTTTATGGAGGTTTATTGAATAATTGCCCCGACAGGACGTCATGCATCGGTGTGTGAAATGCTGTGTTGTTGGTGTAGATAGAAGGCGATATGATTTAAATGTACAGTATGGTTAATAACACGAAAGTTATCGCCCGTTTCACAGCTGTATTCAATCGATTGCCTATATCAAGTAGCGTATATGCATACAACATTGTTTTGAAACTATTTTGTGAGCGTTAGAATGTGTTTGTTGTCCATTTGCGTCGAGATGTACTCCGTGAATGACACGATAACATCACGCTACCGTTTACACAATCTCTTGTTGTCTGTAACTTGGCAACAAGGAGAGCTGCTATTGGTTGAGTGCAAGATACGTGACAGAACTCGCACCAATTGTGTCAAATAAAACTATGTGGTGACCAAATATCCGTTCGCGAGGAAAGATCTAGCCCCGACTTAACCATTATGATTGCGCAAAATGGGCTATTTTGTCAATGGAGAACTTTTTGTTCCTAAATCTACACCAATATATCTTTCACCCAGAGTGAAAATTGTGTAATTTGCCGAGGTGGGAACGGGATGAAACGATACAGCCTTCACCATACGGCCTAATAGCTTTAGGCTAACAGAAAAGTCCACCCGGAGCGAAAAAAAAAGTGACACCCGGTCTGCAACAGGGGAAACTGCATTCTCGAGACAGCACCAATACCAGGATGTGGCCGGTACTGCACTTTCGGAGTCCCAATATGCATTTTCCAGCCAAAATACAGCTCTGTGACATATTAAAATGGAATAAAAGCAAAAACGAGCTAAACACGTATATATACACGTGGTTGGCCCCGAACCAGTTAATGTCATAAGTATATTCTTTTCAGCTTCAGATGTATCATTTGTTTGTTATAAGTGTTTTAGGTCGCCCTCTCTGAGCACAGACAACTCTCAGTAAGCTGAGGGGGCATGGCCTTCTGTTCACTACTATATGGAGGTGTAGTGGTTACATCATTGCTGTTTCCGGCCGGTCCACTTCGCTTGAAATTGCAATGTATTTCCAATGGACCCATTTCTAAATCGTCTCGTTTAAAACAAATAAAGCATGAACATTGGCATGGTGTACCTTTCTGTGTGTATTCATCCACAATCTATAGCTCAACATGAAAACATTTGCAATTAATCGTAAAAGTAACGTTTATGTTTTTGTTCACTGAGGAACTACACTTCACTTTGGCGCTGCTGACTGACGTCACCACAGCATAGACTCCTGGCTGTATTAGGCGACAGCACTGGTAAGTGTAGTTCTTTTTTAACGACAAATTAAACAACCTTATAACTAACTTTATTTCAACCAAAAATGCTTAAACAATAATGTTAGTGATAGAAGGGAACTCATTTTGTGCAAAAATGGAAAGCTTGCCAATGTTCATGAGGCAGAATTATTACAATAGCCGATAATACATTTTCCCAATGATAAATCCCTATACGGGTGGACCGTGCGGGAAACTAAAGTGACGTCAGACTACACCTCCCTATAGATCAGGGGTTCCCAAACTTTTCAGGCCAGGGCCCAGAAAATAAGGCGTCAGAGAGCCGCGGCCCAATGGACATCGTCAGGCTTTTTTTTTTGCCAGGTGACCGATTTTTTAAGCCAAATATCACTTCAATCCTATTAAGTTAGTTCAAGTTAGTTATTCATTTATATGTGCTATTTATGAGAGGGCTAACTTGTTGCAAAATAATAATGATAATAATAATAGCCTCATTAAAATACTATTGTTGCTTCGGTTGTTTTCAGCGTTTTATGTGCATAATCTGTTATTTAGTTTGAAATGTTCGTTGAAATAAGTAGATTTTTCGTTTTGTTTATTTATTAAGTTAATATAAAACCATATAGTCACATTTTAGAATACAATAGAATACAATTTTAGAATACAACTAGAAACACTGTCCTGGCCTGCTTCTAAGTTCAGTGGCCTGACATATATAAAAAAAAAAAAAAAAAAAAAAAAAAAATATATATATATATATATATATTATTTTTAAATCTTGCGGCCCACCCGTGGCTGCTCGCGGCCCACCTTTGGGTCGCGACCCCGACTTTGGGAACCACTGCTATAGATGATTGATGTGACTACAATGCCTGTGCTGGGGACAAGGACTAGATGTGACTGATTGGACGATCAGAGCAGCAGATGTGACTGATTGGCCAATCAGAGCAGCAGATGTGACTGATTGGCCAATCAAAGCAGCAGATGTGACTGACCCATTGATATCCAGGGGGATAGAGATCAAAGGGCTTTAGTCATAATTTTCCCAAAAACAACAACAGCTCTAACATTTTGGGTAATTTTACATCAACTCTTAAAAATGCAACGAGATTGAAAAACATGATTTTCATTGTACTGAATCTTTAAGCCATTTATTTGAGTCTTGAAAGTTACAACAATGTAATTCGAAACAGATTTTGTTATCAAAATGGTCAACGGGTGGAATAGTTTGGGTTGTGCCTCTAGTTTCGGCAGTTAGACAATCCCCCCCCCCTTCCCCATCCGCGTGTAGCTTTATGCCAAGCAAGCAGTGCAAAAATTTACCGTAGTGGCATGCAGTAATGCGCCTTTCATTTTCCGCCGCCCAGCGCCCAGGTCGCGCGGAAATAGGCTGTCTATTGCCATTCTCTTTGACAAACTCTAACCTTAACCAGCTCCTTAACAACGCCTAAACTTAACCGTTCTAACCTTAACCAACTCCGAAACAATGCCTAACCTTAACCTTAACCTTAACCATGCCTAACCTTAACCATAGAAATTATATTGCCATTCTCTTTGACAAACTCTAACCTTAACCAGCTCCTTAACAGCGCCTAAACTTAACCGTTCTAACCTTAACCAACTCCGAAACAATGCCTAACCTTAACCTTAACCATGCCTAACCTTAACCGGCGAAATAATACACGTTAAAAAAAAATCACGTTAAAAAATATTTTCGATGGGATTCGAACTCGCCAGCAAACAAGCCATAGGATCCACAGCCATGTGTCCTTGCCAATTGAGCTATTGCTAGATACTGAATAAGGGGCGGTGACTTATATATATTGAGCTCCGCTCGTGTCAACCAAGGCGGGATCTCATGCGCATGCGCGGGCACCTCGCGCGAGCACGCCGGCGCACGCACGCACCTGAGCGAGCACGCCGCCGCCGGTGCACGCACGGTAGCATTTGTCTGAAAAGAAGGGCGCTTTACCGCACTAGCGTGCGGTGACGAATGCGGAAGCATTTTTGCACTGCTTGCTTGGCATTAACGTACAGGCTCCCCATCCATAGAAATCCCAAAGGCTTTGACCTCACCTGCATAATGCTTATAGATGAATCATCGATTGTCGAAGCTTCCTGAAGATCATCAAAGTCGTCTATTCTCACAGACACCACCTGAAGGTAAACAAAGAGAAGAGGCTGAGTCACTACATCAGTGAAAATGACTCCTCCACAGCAAAAATAACTACTGTAGACTTACTACAAAGACTACTGTAGCTTATGCAGTCAAATAAATGGACCATCTTAAAGGGGCTATGCACTGCTATTCCTAGCACTATTTGGGCAACTTTACACAATTCCTGTTAGTCTATTGAAGACATTTGTAAGTTTTTTTTCAAAAAGATTCATTGTTTTATATTTCTAATCAAGTACTCGAAACCATCATTTTTCAGCCTCAAGAAATCAGGCTGTTATGGCCTGGCTCCGCCCATAAGCACTTTGAGTGACAGTCAGTCCACAGTCTGCACTGGTAGAGGGAGGGAGGGAGGGGGGGGAAGAGAGAGAGAGTTCAGTTCAGTTCAGAGTTTTTATTTGCCACATGGAATAATACAATCATAGTTTCTTCATTTAAAAAAATCATAAATAGTCATTCCATGGACAAAAGGAGCAGGAAGAAGAATAAATCTTATAGTTATATAGTTACCGGCCCCTTATTCATAAACTAACATGTATTTTCTTAATGGTCGGCGTATAACCTTATTTACACAAATAATCATTTATACCATGAGAGAGAGAGAGAGAGAGAGAGAGAGAGAGAGAGAGAGAGAGAGAGAGAGAGAGAGAGAGAGAGAGAGAGAGAGAAGCCCCTCCCTCTCTCTTCCTTTTTTTCTTTCTATCACTCTCCCGTTCGGAGGTGTGTGTCGCACGGACCTCCGTGCGGCAGGTCCCCCCCCCCCCCCAAGTGCCCCCTCTCTCTCCCTCCCTCCTTCTCTCTTCATTTCTCTCCTTTCTCTCCCACTCGGCTCTCGCTGATGAGACGGGGCAACTTTTTTCTTTTCTTTCTTTCAATCTCCCGTGTGGCGCGCCGCCGGCAGGTACCCCCCCCCCCCCCCCCAAGTGCCCCCTCTCTCTCCCTCCCTCCTTCTCTCTTCATTTCTCTCCCACTCGGCTCTCGCTGATGAGACGGGGCAACTTTTTTCTTTTCTTTCTTTCAATCTCCCGTGTGGCGCGCGGCCGGCAGGTACCACCCCCCCCCCCCCCCCCCCCCCTCCCCAAGTGCCCCCTCTCTCTCCCTCTCTCTTCCTTTCTCTCGGCTCTCTCTTCCTCTCGGCCCCGCAGCCCCACTCGCTGTCTAGTCTAGGTAGAATGGGGGCGGGCATTAGCTCCAACCACAGAGCCAATCGCATCACTGTGCGCCTAATGACGTGACTCAGGACTTCAAATCAAAATGACCCGATTTACTAGAGCACGAGAGGGGCTGGGCTGAATCGGAGCAATCAGCCAATATGGTATTTAGACCCTAAAACACATTGATACGAACTCCTATTACTATAATACAATGCTAGAGACTGAAAAATGACATTTATAATGCATGGGACCTTTAACACTTTGATTACCAGCCATGCGGTGCGCCTTACCCCCGTTCAATGCCACGACCCACTTCAATGATAGAGCTCTCATATTTGTGAACGCATAAACTACGTCTTAAATTATGGCTATGTGTCTAATCTGGCCGTCGCTTATCGATTACTTGTTTGCAGTCAACATTGTCTAAACAGATTTTTTTTTTTTTTTTTTATAAATCGGTTCATTTCCGTTTTATACCATTTTGAAAAACTTTTTTGAAAGTTTCAGGAAAATATAAAGATTGTGATAAACGCCCTTTACTGGAATATTCTGGAATACACAAACTGTGTAATTTTTTGGCCTATTTATGAAAAATAAACGCTAGATTATCGATAGTATATGTACTTATGCACGCTATATAAGCGGGCTGAAAAATCAAATCTCTTATTTCCTGATCAGCACACACACACACACACACACACACACAACGCTGTTTTGGGGCTCGGAAATTACTTTGATCCCCTCGGGTGGAAATGAGGAAGCTGGATGAGGAAGCTGGATTCCCCCCCCCCCCCCCCCCCCTCCCCATGTGTTTCATTCAGTCTAATCCAATGGGGTGCAGTACAACAGGGAGGGACGATAGGTAGGGCTGGGCGATATGGCCTAAATATGATATCACGATATTTTCTGACCTTTCGGCGATACACGATACGCATCACGATGTTTTTCTTTTTTTCCCCAAACAATTCATTATGAGGCTTACCAAGACAGTATTTGAGTTTGCAAGCTAACATTAAAGACAAAATAAAATACCCATGCATTTAGCATTTTTATATTATATATTAGATTTAGATTATTGGATTATTAGATTATATATTGCATATATTTAGCAATGAGATATTATATGATTTAGATATGAAATATGATGAATTGAAAATGGGGGACCCTGATGTAAACAAGACGAAAGTCTTTCGCTGGTCTGCATCCCCTTAACAATTGTATGTATTGAGCTGTACTGTACCCATTCTGCAATATGTTAATAAAGTTTTAAATCAATCAATAGGATTTTAGCATTTTTATGAAACTACTGTATATTTGTATGTCTCTAAATGTTTTGATGAATTGAAAATGGAGGACCCTTATGTAAAAAAGCCGAAAGTCTTTTTCTGGTCTTCATCCTCCAGTCAGTCCACTGTTGTTGTATTGAGCTGTACTGTATTGTACCCATTCTGCAATCGTTAATAACGTTCATTCATTCAATAATTTAGCCGGCAACAGAATAATTTTGATTGACAGTCGAGTCTGCCAATTACGTCACACCGCTTGTACCCGCCCTGCTGTTCTTAGCACCAATCGGCAAGCAGCGCTATTCTTTTTTTTACTTCCTGAATGCCCTCCTTGATTTTAACGAGAGCTCAGCTCAACGACAACAACAACAGCTCACCGCAGCCGACGAGTGATTACTAGCGCACCGCAGCATGACAACGAGGCATAATGATTTTACTGCAACAAATGTTATAATAAAAGCCTTTCCATACATCTGTCTGATTGAAAACTTTATTAACAGACCGCAGAATGGGCACGCACAACTCGGCACGGACTGAGATATGAACAGTAACGCTTGCTATCTATGTCGTCATCGGACGTTGCTATGTTTGGGTAAATACGCTGATGTGTAACTATATAACGTGTAACTATATAATGTTGATGCCACAAAACGAATGCCTTTGTTAATCATAAGTACTAACTAACTTTGATGCAGTAGTGTGTGTGTGGGAGCGGCGTTGTTCAAAAGTTTGAACGGGGTGGACCAGATTGACGCGACACAATCCTCTTGGGCAAAACATCACGATATCCACGATACGTTAAAAAAGTGTATCGTTAATGAACTGTACCCGATATTTATATAATATCGTCATATCGCCCAGCCCTAACGATAGGGGGCGGTATTTTCCCAATGGAGCTCAGAGTGAGTTTGCAGCACTAACGTGAGACTAGATTGATGAAATATGAATTCAAATATGAATTAAAATCGATAATAAAAAAAAATTCGATTAAAAACGAGATCTCTCGTCGGTTGGCACTCAACGGTCGGCATGAACTAACGACATATCTCGTTGCTGGCACTCAAAGTGTTAAGACTGGACAGACACCTTATAGTGGGGCAGCTTAGCGCACATTTTCAACAGAATTGTGCATTTTGTGATAAAAGCACCTAATTTGGTACACATGTATCTTACTATATTTAGAAGAAATGGATGGAAATGGATATTGGGCCACTGCAAATTCGCCCCCTAGTGGCCATGGCAGGCATCAACGTTATTAGATGACTTTTAGGGGGGGCTGTAGCACCCCTACATTTCATATCAGCCATGATGAAAATACAGAGGAGAATGTTACTTTTCCAGTGATACCAATGTTATTGTTCTGGTCCAAATGGAAGCAGATATATGCCATTTTACATATTGAATGTCTCCAAATTTACTAGAAACTTTCAACATGCATTGGTGACATTCAATATAAAATGGCATATCTCTGGTTTTATTTGGACTACAATAATACTATTGGTATCTCTGAATCTCCCCTGTCTTTCCATAATGGCTGATATGAAATTTAGGGGGGGGGGGGGCCCCCTAAAGACGATCTAATAACATTGATGCCTGCCTAGGGGGCGAATTTTAAAATTATTTATTTATCCAGATTTCTTCTAAACATATTAAGCTACATTATGTACCAGGTTTGATGCTTTTATCACAAAGTGCACAATTCTTCAGCTAAGCTGCCACACTATTACAACTTGTCTAACTTACAGGGTTGAACAATAAATGTAATTCACATTGATATCGCAATATGAAAAGAAAAAAAACATATCCATATCATTAAGACTGCAATATGGGATTTTTTTTATAAATATGAAAATACACATAATAATAATAATAATAATAATAATAATAATAATAATAATAATAATAATAATAATAATAATAATAATAATAATAATAATAATAATAAGGACACTGTACAAGGAAAGGATGGAAAAAAAAATGTTGAAGAAAAAATAAAAGATAAAAAAAAAATTATGAATATCTGTGTATAGTAACAACGGGAAAAAACAAATAAGATAAGAGATAAAGAAGGAAGCAAGGTGCTGTCCAATTGGGTGAAGTGGTTGAAATTAACAAACAAAACAAACAAACAACAAAACAAAACAACGGAATCTGTGGCTTAAAAGAGTCAGGGGTGGGCTACTTGGGAGCGGGGCCGTGTTGCGTGAAGGCAAGTGTGAACAGGTGGGTTTTTAGCTTGGTTTTGAAGAGGTTGATGGTGTCAGAGCCTCGGATGAGGGGGGAGAGGGAGTTCCACAGTCTGGGGGCAGCTACAGCGAAAGCTCGGTCTCCCAGTGTGGAACGCCTGGTGCAGGGGATGGTGAGGAGGTCGGAGTTGGAGGAGCGGAGGCCTCGTGCTGGAGTGTAGGGGTGGAGTAGGTTGGTCAGGTAGGAAGGGGCCAACCCGTGCAGGGATTTGTAGGTGAGGAGGAGGATCTTGTAGGGGATTCGGTAGTTGATGGGGAGCCAGTGGAGTTTTTGCAGGGTGGGGGTGATGTGCTGCCAGGGTTTGGTGCGCGTGAGGACCCTCGCAGCAGAGTTTTGGACGTACTGTAAGCGATCCAGAACCTTCTTGGAAGCACCAAGAAGGATTCCGTTACAGTAGTCGAGGCGGGAAGTGATGAAGGCGTGAATGAGTGTTTCCGCTGAGGTGTCGGAGAGTGAGGGGCGGAGGCGGGAGATGGTTCTGAGGTGGAAGAAGGCGGATCTGGTGACAGACTTGACGTGAGGGTGAAATGAGAGGGTTGAGTCCAGTATTACGCCCAGGTTCCTTACCTCCGTGGAGGGGCAGATGGAGTAGCCATCCACGGAGAGAACAAGGTGGTCGATCTTTTGGAGGAGGGCTGGGGAGGCTACAACTATTAATTCGGTCTTCTTGCTGTTGAGTTGAAGGAAGTTGGTGGTCATCCATGTTTTTATGTCCTGGAGGCAGGCAGTGAGGGAGGGGGGAGGAAGGGGAGCCGAGGGTTTGGTGTGGAGGTAAAGCTGTGTGTTGTCTGCGTAAGAGTGGAAGTGGAGGCCGTGTTTCCTTATGATATCACCGAGTGGGAGGAGGTAAATGATAAAAAGGAGCGGACCTAGCACCGAACCCTGGGGAACACCCTGTTTAACAAGTGCTGGAGCTGACCTGGACCCCCCGAGGGAAACATACTGCCACCTGTTGGTAAGGTAGGATGTGAACCAGGACAAGGGGGTACCAGTGATGCCAAGGACACTTTCCAGGCGGTCTAGGAGGATTGAGTGTGAGATGGTGTCGAAAGCAGCTGAGAGGTCCAGGAGGATGAGGATGTTGATGTTGCCAGCATCAGCAGCCATGAGGAGGTCATTTTTTACCTTGATCAGGGCGGTCTCGGTGCTGTGTTTAGCCCTGAACCCAGACTGGAGTGGTTCAAACAGGTCATCACAATCTCTAATAAATGAGATATTGTGAAGAGTGGCAGATACACTTCCGTTAAGCCCTGTAACACTAGGTCCATATAATAGAAGGACTTACTTGAGTCATCACTAGGAAATCCAACAGTTGACTGCGTGATGTCATCAAAATTACATAAAAATAGCACGAATTCCCACAATATACTACCGAAAGTGCCTTAAACCACATGGAGAGGAAATGTGTCTCGTGAAATAATGGTAATATGATATTTGGTCCGTATCGTTTCACCCTACTGACTCATGGTCACACGCCAACAGGGGTGTAAAAAGTACCCAGAAACTATACTTAAGTGAAAGTATGGATACCATCTCAAAATCGTACTCAAGTAAAGGTCAGAGTATCTGGCTAAAAACACACTTGAGTAAAAGTAAAAAAGTTTCTACTTTTAAATGTACTTAAGTACTAAAAAGTAAAAGTACTGGGGCAATGAAATGTTCCGTTTCGTCCTCTTCCTCACTCGTATTATCGTTTGTGGCCATCTTCTGTAGCTTGTCCAGGGATTAAAGCAAAAAAAAATCTCCTGACTGAACTTTTTTTCTGGCCAAGTCATATTCTTATTTTAACCTCTACTGTATTTTTTTTTAATAGTGTTAGCGTTTTAAGGGAGCCTACTTGTAGAGCGAGCCTACTGTCCTGACTGTGACTATAGACCCTACTGTTGTGTGCTGGAGAGCGTGAATGCAAGTCTTGTGGCTAGCTTCTGATTGATGGCGAGCTAGCACCCCTCCCCACTTTGAACCATGAACTAAACGGCTTGTTATCATACAAACAAGGGACTAAACACGTTTCGCAATTATGCCACAACAACAATGGACAGTCTCCTCCCCACCGTTTGTATATATTTATTTACCACCCACTCACTCACCCCCTCCTAATGTACAGTCTCCTCCTCATCATATGTATATATTTACTGTTAGGATCTCTGGGTAACAGTACTGTATATTTGCATATCGTATATGTGACAAAATGTAACAGTACTATTACTATATACCTGTAAGGCATGTATGTCCCTATGTCATAAATGTCATGTATGTTGTGTATGTCATAAATGTCACTATGAATTGAAAATGGGGGACCCTGATGATGTAAACAAGACAAACGCCTTTCTCTGGTCTACATCCCCTTAACAATTGTGTGTATTGCTACTGGATTTACAAGATCCAGAGTGAATGAATGAATGAAAACTTTATTTAATACACGAGACCCTCTTATTGGGACCAAGTAAGGTTGTCGATAATCCAATGTATAGTTACAACCCCCCCCCCCCCATCCCACCCAACCACATCCAATGTACAGTTTCTTCGTCAAATGTATATACTCTTTTTAGACTATTTTTTTATCACAAACAATAGGCTACTGTATTTGTAAATCTGGTATGTCATAAATGTATAGATGTAGCAGTATTGTCTATCTGTATGTCATGTGTGTCATATATGTTATGATGAACTGAAAATGGGGGACCCTGATGTAAACAAGACGAAAGTCTTTCTCTGGTCTGCATCCCCTTAACAATTGTGTGTATTGAGCTGTACTGTACCCATTCTGCAATCTGTTAATAACAATCAATCAATATTTAACAGATTGCAGAATGGGTACAATACAGTACAGCTCAATACACACAATTGTTAAGGGGATGCAGACCAGAGAAAGACGTTCGTCTTGTTTACATCAGGGTCCCCCGTTTTCAATTCATAGTGACATACATGACATACAGGTATATAGTAATGTTACATTTGTGACATATATGATATGCAAATATACAGTACTGTTACCCAGAGATCTCCCGGACAAATGGGAGAAAGACGTTTATTGAGCTTAAAAACAATTGATAACGCAAATAACGTTCTGATTAACAAAGTCATTCGTTTTGTGGCATTAACGTTATCTAGATTTATCAACATTCATACATTTATCAGAAAGCGAGCGGCGCAAGCACACACACGAAACACCACCAACAACAACAACAACGACAACAACACACTGCTTGTCGCGTAAATAACGTTCTGATTAACAAAAGGCATTCGTTTTGTGGCATTCACGTTACCTAGATGTATCAATAGCAATAGTAATATATATGTTTCTTTAGACTAGAATAAGTCAAATGAACTTACGGTCTCGTAAAAGTTGCCGCATGTTGTTGATGAGTCAAGTTTACTCGCGAGTAGAGCTAGACGCTAGAGAGTCTCAAAATGGGCGCTTCCCATTGGTGCTGAGCACAGCGGAGGCGGGTGAAAGGGCTGTAAACTCAGAACAATCTCGCCTTCTGGTTGGTTGCATTTGCCTGAGAATTTGCCGATTGCTCGCAAATGACTGTTTGGTGCGGCCGCGGTAGGGGAAAAAAGGATATTTGACGCCTCTGATTGGCTCAGGTTAAAATCCGTCACGACTCCGAATCAAATGACGGAATCTCCAAATCAAATGGACGGATATCCGTCCCAAGACGGAACGCTTTAATGCCTGAGCTTGTCACTCTGACTGTCTATTCTTCTGATAGCAGGTGTTTAATCAAAGATCCCCGCTTTCTAGTCTTGCACAAGGACCAATCAGCATGGGTATGGGCGGGTTCATTTTCCATTGATGGGGATTTGATTGGCTGTTTTTAAATAAAGTGCGGCCGCAGGATTAATAACGTTAACGTTAGTTCGGCCAGAAAAACAAATATACTAATTAAAATGGTTGGACCTGTGAAATTTGTAAGTTGTAGGTGTGCATTTTAAATGCAAGGAGTAAAAAGTATGTTTTTTCTCTCTGAAATGTAATTGAGTAAAAGTACAATGATACTCATGATACAATGATAACCTAATGATACTCGAGTAAAGTACAAATCCCCCAAAACAGTACTTAAGTATTGTAAAGAAGTACAATTACTCAAGTACTTTACACCCCTGGTCACACGCCACTCACCTCTGGGTGTTTCCTTCTCAGGTGGCGGTTCATGGAGGCGCGGGTCGACACCTTGGTCCCACACAGGTGACAGGACTGGGCCTCCACCTTCTCGTGGGTCAGGTGGACATGTTTCTGCAGCATGTACTCCGTCAGGTACTTCTTATCACACGTGCCACAGGTCCAGGTCTTACCAACTGCAGGAGGCCAGAGGAGAAGGCAAGAGTCATCCAACTGGATAGGCACCGGCGTTAACAGCCAGATGAGTCACTATATACCAGCGGTTCTCAAACTACGGGTCACGACCCAAAGTGCACATTGGCAAGTAAAAAAAGACAAATCTATAATAAATGTTTTTATGTTCTGGTAACCTATATGCTAAATATGCCTCGTTTTATAAATGTGTATTGATAACATAGTGCTGTAATACAATTTCTAATAAATATGCATGATCAAGTTCAACAACGTGTGCTTTTATTTTGATATTCCTTAATTCCATGTTGAAATTATGCGGTGTGGGGGGTCCTCAAAATTTTTCTAAATAAAATAGGGTTGTGGTATAAAAAAGTTTGAGAACCCTAGTATAGACCACTGCACTTCCGCGTTACATTGAGCTCATGGGAGAGAGAGAGTGGGGGGAGAAAATGAATGAATGTGGATGAGAGCCTTGACATTAAGCGGTTGTAGCTACGGCTGTGGGGGTGCGGGAGACATGAAGCGACTATAGCTCGGCCCGAGAAAAGTGCAGATCGACTTGGGACTGGTCTATTGGATCATGTCTCCAGCCCCCCCACAGCCGTAGCTACAACCACTTAATGTCAAGGCTCTCATCCACATTCATTAATTTTCTCCCCCCGCTCTCTCTCCCATGATTTCAGAATACCGGAAGTGTTGTGGTGGTCTATACCTCAGTTCAGTTTCAGTTTCAGTTTATTTAAAAAGGACAGTACACATTAATGTGTCAGTTTTAGCCAGCTGGATAAATTCACAATTGTAGTCTTTTTGGCAAGATGTTATAAGACCGACCATACACCTACCTGCTGCAGATAACTGGGTTTGCAAGTATAAAACAAAGATCTCTATATAAATATCTTCCTGTAACCATATCTTTAAATGGTAGAATCTGTAATGGTGTCAAATGTCACAGTTTGACGCCATTACATATTCTACCTCTAGGCAAAAGAGCCCCTCTTGGTACTGTGCTTTGTTTACATTTCTTTGTTTTGGTTCGACATGCAGGTTGGATTTGAGGGGATATAAGATAAGATAACATAGGATAAGATAACGTAAAATAAGATAAGATATTCCCTTATTGATCCCCTTGGGGAAATTCAGGAGGTCAGGTGTATTTCTGGCCACACTTTAGAGCCAGAGGTGTTGTCAGCAATAGTAACCCCAATAGAAACCCCATATGCACACTCAAATTCAGTTCACACATCAAACCAAAACAAAGAAATGTAAACAAAGCGTCACCTTTGCCTAGAGGTTGCTGTTTGGCAGCATTACAGATTGTAACGTTAAGTACAAATCAAAATAGCCACTGTAGAATTTGTTTAGTCCCCCATCAAATAGAGCACTTATAAAATAAAGCGTTTTAATAGGGAGACCTATTGCTGCTATAGGGGGTTAAGTGATGATAAGGGGAATCTCTGTTCATCCCTACTATAGCCCCTCCCTCAGTCTGTTTATCACTTCACATTTTGATAAATGGACCAACTAGCTGGTGTGGCAACCCCAAGCCACCACTGGGCTTGGTGATTGAAGGGCGCTTACGTAACGGCCCAATGGCTAGGCTCTGCCCATATTTGGGCTTCCACTTCCAGGCGCACCTGCAGCTATAAGGCCCATCAAGACCAGCTAGCCAATCACGACGCGATGCGTGTGTTGTTGAGGAGAGTGAGCAACTAGGTTGCCAAGGACACACGCTCACTCTCTCACATCAGGGGCGAGGAGACAGACCGGTAAGCGGAGAAGCCGCCAGGCAGACAGTCAATTTCAAGTCGGTGAGAGTGAGGAGAACAGTGGACTGTTTTCAGTCAGAGGTTCTCTGACCTGTGTGGATGAGTTTATGTGCGTCCAGAGGTTCTCTCACCTGTGTGGATGAGTTTATGCGTGTCCAGAGGTTCTCTGACCTGTGTGGATGAGTTTATGTGCGTCCAGAGGTTCTCTCACCTGTGTGGATGAGTTTATGTGCGTCCAGAGGTTCTCTCACCTGTGTGGATGAGTTTATGTGCGTCCAGAGGTTCTCTCACCTGTGTGGATGAGTTTATGTGCGTCCAGAGGTTCTCTCACCTGTGTGGATGAGTTTATGCGTGTCCAGAGGTTCTCTCACCTGTGTGGATGAGTTTATGCGTGTCCAGAGGTTCTCTCACCTGTGTGGATGAGTTTATGTGCGTCCAGAGGTTCTCTCACCTGTGTGGATGAGTTTATGCGTGTCCAGAGTAGTTCTCTCGCTGAAGGTCTTCCCACACAGCTCACACATGAAGTCCTTTATACCTGGCGAAAAAGACAAAAAATATTTAGGATAATACACATATCGTTAGCCTCATACGATAATTGCCCAAGTCATTTTTCAAGGTTTTTGGAAAAGAAGAAAAAACTAATTTGTCAGCAAATGTGTACGAGTTTTGAATTTATATTTTGAAAATAAGTTCCACAAGGTGTATCAACAAGTTTGCAAAAATACAAAAACACAACAACCATTGCGTAACAAAATAAGGTGACTTTTAAACTAAATATGTTGTGACTTAGGCATTTTTCCTCATACATACATACATGTCATACACTAAGTTATACTTGCCTAAGTCATCTGTGTATGTAACATTAAAATGCACAAGTCACACGAGTGAGTTAGGCAGATGGGGATTTTTTTATTTTTATTTTTTTATTGCTCTTTTTCCCCCTCCATTTTCCTCCGATTTTCTCCCATCCCAATGTTAGTCGTATGCCAATTCCCAGTCCCTTCCTGGTCGCTGCGCACTTACCCCCCACAGTCAGATCATCTGGGAGAGTGGAGGCTACCACGTGCTTCCTCCGACACACGTCCAGCCAATCACCGCTTCTTTTCACCTGGCAGCGCGGATTCTCATCGAGAGGGCGTAGCGTGTGGGAGGATCACACTATCCCCCTCAAGTCCTATCCGCGCTTAGCAGGCGCCCCGACCGAACTGTAGGAGTCGCTGTTTACAACGACCCGGACCCACCCCGCCAGCTTCTCCCACCCTCTAATACAGCCAATTGTATTAGTGCAGACGGCCAGCCAAGCTGGTGACAACCCCGGAGCTGTGAGCTGGATTCGAACAGGCGAATCTAGCTCACAGCTCCGGGGTTGGTGACGAACGCAATCTCCGCTCGGCCACCTAACCGCCCCTTCAGATGGGGATTTTTTAACGTAACAAGCGTTCTGATTGGCTGAGGACACTAAGCCAGGGGGATGCAGCAGTGTGAGGAGATTACAGTTAGACAGAAATCTCAATTTGGCCAAAAGGATTCTTAGGCAATTATCGTATGAGGCTAACGATATTAAGAAAAATTATATGAAAGAACCGCCTAGAATAGTCAACATTAAAACATACTGGTAAAAAAAGTGGGGGCCCACTGGAGACCCATTTTGGGTCTTGATTGATTGATTGATTGATTTTATTGTGGATTAGAGACATCATCCAAGGGATAAAAACATGATAAAATGCAAGCACTTATTTCCATCATGGTCCCTGGTATTAAAAAACAGGACAAACATCAACATAAAACAACATCATAAAACATTAAGATACAATATGCATATACAGTTGTAGATAAAATAATAATAAATAAATATGCTACCCTCTCTTTCCTATGCCAATAGCCATGATCGTACATACTTTTTGAAACCAGTTAACCCAGGGGCCTGTTTAATGCTGCTGGGCAGGCTGTTCCACAGAACTGCAGCTGAGTAAAGAAAGGTCTGCTGGCCGTACGAAATGAGTTTGAATCTAAACAGAACTATGTTTGTGTCTCTTACCTCTGGTTTCATGGCTATAATTGTTTTTTACATATTGGAAGTAATTGTGAAGGTAGCTTGGCACCTCCCCTTTATAAATCCTATAGACGAGGCATAGTTTTATCATGGATACTCTTTTTTCCACCCTGAGCCTGTTGAAGTGGGGCTGGTCTAAGTGAGTATGAGTGGGGAGCTGCAGGACTATCCTAACTAGCTTGTTCTGGGCAGTTTGAAGTCTATTTTTCAAGTTGCTGGGGGCATACCAGGACAAGCAAGCATAGTCAAAATGACTCTGAACTAATGCCCCTGCAAGTGCTCTAAGAGCTTTCCTGTCCAGGTATTTGGAATTTCTTGCTAGGAATTTTATTCTGTTGTTAACCTTGGCTATTACTTTTTTCGACATGCTTTCCACTGAGAGTGTGTTTTCTTTTTTTTTGGTGATCAAATCTTTTTTTATTTAAACTTTTTTACATGGAACAGGACACATCACAATACAACAATAACAATAATACACAAAAAGACATCACAAAACAGCAACCTATTACACAAGAGAAAAAAAATGGAAGACAATAATGGAGACATACTGTACAGTGAACATCCTGAGCCCCCACCCTCATCAGACACAGCAGCCACTATCCCCATCCCTCGAGGACCCCTGGTCCGGCGCCCCAGCGAACCAAAGCATCACGCCTCTATAACACCATGCTCCGCCAAGACCCCGAACCAAAGGCCCCTCCCCCTTCCGAGCCCGCGGCCATCAGACACACAACCAAAGGGGCCCAAAACATATACATAATTAATATACAAATAAAAACACCAAAAACAAAAACACCTGAGAGTGTGTTTTCTAAAAGTACACCCTAGATACACCACTGATTTGGTACTGGTGACCACTGAGCTACCTAACTGTATCTTTTTTTTATCCACTTTTTCTCCTTTAAAAAAAATTTTCTCCCATCCCAATTCCATTGTGCCAATTCTTCCCTCCCCTGTCTTGAACGTTGCTCGTATATGCCCCCCACTGGCCGGTTGTAGGGAGGATAGAAGCCTTGCATCACGTGTCCCCTCCGGTACACGAGAAGGCAGCCTGTCACACCTTTTCACCTGCCAGCGCGGACTCTCATTGGCGAGGTGTAACGTGTGGGAGGCTCACACTACCCCCGCCATTTCCTGTCTCTGCTGTGCAGGCGTCCCCAACCGACCTGTAGGAGTCGCTGTCCACAACGTCCAGATTACCACCCATCGACTTCCACCCGCTAATTCTGCCAATTGAATTAGTATGACGGCTGGCCCAAGCCGGAGGCAACGCTGACAGCTAGAGTCGAACCCGGTGTCTCATGCGTTGGTGACGAGCGCAATGTCCGCTGCGCCACCCAGCCGCTGCATCCTAACTGTATCTTGAAACCTTCCTGTTTTTTCTGTTTCCTTGTAGTAGAACATTTAATGGATTCTGTTTTTCCTAAATGGAGAGAGTCGATTTTCTGAAAGCCACTGACTGACATTTCCTAACGCCATGCTAAGTCTGCTTTCAATAACCGTTTTGCTTTTATTTGACACCATGAGAGCCGAATCATCAGCGTAGAGCAGGAGATCACATGAACAGGCTGACTGCATGTCATTTATATAAAGAAGGAAGAACAAGGGCCCCAGCACACTTCCCTGAGGGACCCCGCAGTCCACCGTCCTCAGATCTGAAAGGACCCCTCCCACCTCTACACATTGTTCCCTTCCCCTCAAGTATGAGCTGGCTCAGTTTGTGGCCATACCATTAAAACCTATCGCTGTTAACTTCCTTAAGAGGATAGTGTGGTCCACCATGTCAAATGCCTTTTGTAGGTCTAACATCACCATACCACAGAGATTTCCTCTGTCTATCTCTTTCTTAATGTGATCTGTTAGAAACAGAAGACAGGTGTCTGTGGAGTGGGACTTTCTAAACCCTGATTGAAATTCATATAGCAAGTTATGGGATGTAATATATTGATCAATTTGTTCATATATAATCTTTTCTATGACCTTGGACATGACACATAAGATGGACACAGACCGGTAGTTACCATGGTCCTGCTTGCTGCCTTTTTTGTAAAGTGGTATTACTCTGGCCAGCTTAAGCTCACTTGGAAACGTTCCTGATTCTATGGAAAGATTCACAATATGTGTTATACTGGGGGAAATAACCTGAGCTGCATCCCTAAGGAACCTAGCGGGCATGTTGTCTACTCCTGTAGCTTTAGTAGGGTTGAGCTCCTGACCCATAGTTTAAGAATCCCTGGTATATAAACATATAGCATGCTATTATGAAGAGAGAGACACTGAACTGTAATTATATATTTACATCAAAGTTGTAGAAAGACAGCATTTATGAATTGCTGTTCCTTTTTGCCTTTTATCATTTGCACTCATCCCTGATTTAGTCGCCAACTCCCCCCCTGGTCGTTGTGCTGCCCTACTGTCAGTCTGGGGAGGGTGTAGACTACCACATGCTGCCCTACTGTCAGTCTGGGGAGGGTGTAGACTACCACATGCTGCCCTACTGTCAGTCTGGGGAGGGTGTAGACTACCACATGCTGCCCTACTGTCGGTCTGGGGAGGGTGTAGACTACAACATGCTGCCCTACTGTCGGTCTGGGGAGGGTGTAGACTACCACATGCTGCCCTACTGTCAGTCTGGGGAGGGTGTAGACTACCACATGCTGCCCTACTGTCAGTCTGGGGAGGGTGTAGACTACCACATGCTGCCCTACTGTCTGTCTGGGGAGGGTGTAGACTACAACATGCTGCCCTACTGTCGGTCTGGGGAGGGTGTAGACTACCACATGCTGCCCTACTGTCAGTCTGGGGAGGGTGTAGACTACCACATGCTGCCCTACTGTCAGTCTGGGGAGGGTGTAGACTACCACATGCTGCCCTACTGTCGGTCTGGGGAGGGCGTAGACTCCTCCAATACATGTGAAGTTGCCAGACGCTTCTTTTCACCTGACAGCTAGGAGTTTCAGTGGGAGAGCGTAACACACGTATGGAGGTTCACGCCATCATCCCCAGATCCCATCCCTGCTGAACAGGCCAGTAGGAGTCGCTATTGCAACGACCAGGACTCATACCCCACTGGCTTCCCAGTTCCCACCCACAAACACTGCCATATTGTGTTCATAGGAACAACTGGCCCAGCCAGGAGCTACCACTGCCAGGAATTTAACCTGGGCTCTGGTTTATACAGGGTTCCCACAGACATTGCTAAATGAAATTCACGGACTTTTAAGTACTTTTCCAAGCACTATTTTTCATTTTCAGGGATATCACTCGAAGGATACAATTCACTTTTAAATGCTGTTTCTTTAAGCATCTTCTTGGCCTGCTTGCCAGCTAGATCAAGCTAGAGCCTCACACGCGAAAAAATTAGGAAAAGCAGTTGGATTGAATTAAAACAGAACAAAAAAAACGATTTCTTGATTCAGAACAATTTGATCATGGATGAACAAAACATTCAATGCGAATGGTTGATTTAAATTTCAAGGACTTTTTAAGCACCTTGTTAAAAAATTGGCTGTTTTCAAGGAATTCCAGGCCTTAGCACTTAAAGGACCTTGTGCGAACCCTGTTTATACATCATAATAATTCATCAAAGTGAATAAGAGGTTCAACACACACACAGTTTGCCTCCAAGAACCAAGCTCCAAGTACAAATGACTCACCTGTATGTCTCTTGTAGTGTTTGAGCATGTTGACCTTCTGAGCAAACTTGCGGTTGCACTCCTTACATTCATATTCTTTGATGCCCTTGTGAAGTTTCATGTGATGCCTGAGAGCATGTTTAGTCTTCATGCCTACACAAGGAAAGAGTTGAGATCGGGCTAATTAATCTTCAAACATCATCCACATTTGTCATCTTGGCGCACGTTTACAGAGAGTAACTGCGAGCCATGAGACGACACGCACAATATGGTTTACGGGAGCACAGCTCAAACCTTTAGAATACTCTCTCACCAGATGCACAGTCCTGATTAATACAAGAGTGGAAGGAAATACCAGCATTCATGGCTAATGTCCTTATGTCGGTGTTGTGAAGAAGGCACGACAACGCCTCTACTTCCTCAGGCGCCTAAGGAAGTTCCAAGTCAGTCAGAAGATCCTTAAGAACTTCTACTCATGTACAATAGAGAGCATCTTGACCGGCAACATCACCTCCTGGTTTGGGAATAGCACTGCACAAGACCGAAGCAGACTACAAAGAGTGACACGTTCAGCCGAACGCACAATTGGAGGGGGGCTCCCCACCCTCCAGAACATTTACAACAAGCGTTGCAAGGGCAAGGCTAAGAGAATCATTAAAGACTCCAGTCACCCGAACAACTGCCTCTTTGAACTGCTGCGGTCAGGCAAGCGATACCGGAGTATCAAGGCGAGCACAGAAAGACTCAGAAGAAGCTTCTATCCCCAGGCCATCAGGCTGCTAAACGAACAATGAACACTACACAACAACAACCACCAAACGCACATAGCACACACATCCACACGCACACACTCACTTTAAACAAACACACTGTAGCACCCACTCCACACACTTTATAGCACACACCCACTTTAAACAAACACACTGTAGCACCCACTCCCCACACTTTATATTTATTGATGAAGGATTGCACTACAACTCGTACACCTTACTGTAAATTGTACCTAAATTGTACCTCATCCCATTTCTGCTTTGCACTATATAGTACTGTACATTAGTACACTGCATAGTATTGTATATTATATGGTAACTCAGAACATTGTACATATGTCTATACCGAACACTGTGACCTCATTTTCTTCTTCTAAATTACATGCTATACTATGTTATTTGATACTATCTTGTCTAGCACAGTCTCTGGAGCGTAACAGTAAGAAGCATTTTGTATGAAAGTATTCTGTACTTCTGTATGACAACTATTAAAGAAACTATGCCGCATGCCATTGAAAGTGAGAGGTTGGAAGCTCGGCCCAGTGCCCAGCGTGGAAAGAAACCATACATATGTAAAATATATATCACATAACGTGCGCCGGCACGTATACGTCCCATTTTGCACTTGCAAATGTATGGCTTAAAACCAATTTCCGACAATTAGATAACTTTAAATAAAAAGATAACATTTCTTGATTCAAAACAATTTGATCGTGGATGAACAAAACTTTCAATGCGAATGGTTGATTTGAATTTCTAGGACTTTTTAAGCACCTTGTAACAAAACTAGCTGTTTTCAAGGAGGTCCAGGCCTTGACTTTTTTTGTCAAAAATCAAGCACTTTAAAGCACTTCAAGGACCTTGTGCGAACCCTGGGTATGAGACGACACCACTCAGTTTGCAGACAACCTCTGACCTTTTCCACACTCGGCACACAGGAAGTCTCTGATGTCGTCGTGAACTCTGAGGTGCTCCTTCAACATGTCCTTCCTGGCAAACGACTTGCCGCACTGGTTGCAGCCGTGGTTCTTCACCCCTGGATCAATACAAACACGCTGTTATTGATCACCATTGTTATGGTAGCAGCGCCACAATCCATCTGCCTTCACAGTCTATAGGGAGGTGTAGTGGTTACGTCATGGCTGTTTCCCGCACGGTCCACCCCTCTTGAAATTGCTATGTATTTCCAATGCACCAATTTCTAAATCGTCTTGTTTAAAAACAAATAAAGCATGAACATTGGCATGGTGTACCTTTCTGTGTGTATTCATCCACAACAAGCTATAGCTCAACATGAAACAATCCGCAATTAATCGTAAAGGTAGCAAAATAACAACGTTTATGTTTTCGTTCACTGAGGAACTACACAATGGCCGTGACGTGTATTAGGCGACGGCACTGAACGACAGGCGTTCTACTGGTAAGTGTAGTTCTTTTTTAACGACAAATTAAAAACCTTATAACTAACTTTATTTCAGCCAAAAATGCTTAAACAATAATGTTAGTGATATAAGGGAACTCATTTTGTGCAAAAATGGAAAGCTTGCCAATGTTCATGAGGCAGAATTATTACAATAGCCGATAATACATTTTCCCAATGATAAATCCCTATACGGGTGGACCGCGCAGGAAACTAAAGTGACGTCAGACTAAGATAAGATAAGATATTCCTTTATTGATCCCCTTGGGGAAATTCAGGCATCATAGCAGCATGGGGGGGAGGGGGGGGGGGGGTACAGGTAGTAAAACAACACAGTATACAGGTAGTAAAAAACAACACAGGCAGTGTAAACAATTTGATCAATATGGTCAATATAATTTACTATCTGACTAGCTGAGGAATATTCACATTATTCACAGTGTCACATAAGGTGCAGTATGCATGAGGTAGTGTTATAATTTACTATCTACTGAGTATACATTATTCACAGTATCACGGTATCCACTGAATATACATTATTCACAGTATCACAGTATCCACATAGGGTGCAGTAAGCCTAAGGTAGTGTAGGTTGTCCTCCTTGGGTTCCTATAAGTCCCAGGTCAATGTCTGGTAGCATTCGCTGTCGCTGCCCCCTGTTGTGGAGCCTGGAGGCTGCTAGTCGCTGCCCACTGTTGTGGAGCCTGATGGCCGCTGGTATGAAGGACTGTCCGAGGCGGTTAGTTGAGTGTCGGGGGGGAATGAGTCTGTGGCTGAACGAGCTACACCTCCCTATAAAAGACCCCCCTACTCCTATGAGGCTGATTGTGAAACCTTCCATGCTCAGCACCAGCTGTCTTCTGTCAGAGGGATGGTGGACATGGGGAGTCCAGCATCAGCTCTCCTCACCCCCCCACACATGCTCCTGACAGACTGTGACTGTGTCCTGTGGCAACCCCAAAGCATGGCGATCGAAGGGCGCTACGTAACGGCCCAATGGCTAGGCTCTGCCCATATTTGGGATTCCACTTCCAGGCGCACCTGCAGCTATAAGGCCATCGAGACCAGCTAGCCAATCACGACGCGATGCGCGTGTTGTTGAGGAGAGTGAGCAAATAGGGGCCAAGGACACACGCTCACTCTCTCACATCAGAGGCGAGGAGACAGACCGGTAAGCGGAGAAGCCGCCAGGCAGACAGTTAGGCTGAGTCGTAGAGTATAAGTTAAAGTCAGTGAGAGTAAGGAGAACAGTGGAATGTTTTGTTTGAAAATAAAAAAGGAAACTATTATTTTGGGAAACACAACTCGGCTGTCTGTTGTTTTATTCTGCAACCCCTACACCTGGAATTGCCACAGTCCCCAGACGTCCACCAGACAGTGTCCCCAGACGTCCACCAGACTGTGTCTCCAGACAACCACCAGACTGTGACAGTGTCCCCAGACGTCCACCAGACTGTGACCCCAGACGTCCACCAGACAGTGTCCCCAGACGTCCACCAGACAGTGTCCCCAGACAGTGTCCCCAGACGTCCACCAGACAGTGTCCCCAGACATCCACCAGACTGTGACCCCAGACGTCCACCAGACTGTGACCCCAGACGTCCACCAGACTGTGACCCCAGACGTCCACCAGACAGTGTCCCCAGACATCCACCAGACAGTGTCCCCAGACGTCCACCAGACTGTGTCCCCAGACGTCCACCAGACTGTGTCCCCAGACGTCCACCAGACTGTCCCCAGACGTCCACCAGACTGTGACTGTGTCCCCAGACGTCCACCAGACAGTGTCCCCAGACATCCACCAGACAGTGTCCCCAGACGTCCACCAGACAGTGTCCCCAGACGTCCACCAGACTGTGTCCCCAGACGTCCACCAGACAGTGTCCCCAGACATCCACCAGACAGTGTCCCCAGACGTCCACCAGACTGTGTCCCCAGACGTCCACCAGACTGTGTCCCCAGACGTCCACCAGACAGTGTCCCCAGATGTCCACCAGACTGTGACAGTGTCCCCAGACATCCACCAGACAGTGTCCCCAGACGTCCACCAGACTGTGTCCCCAGACGTCCACCAGACTGTGTCCCCAGACGTCCACCAGACTGTCCCCAGACGTCCACCAGACTGTGACTGTGTCCCCAGACGTCCACCAGACAGTGTCCCCAGACGTCCACCAGACAGTGTCCCCAGACGTCCACCAGACTGTGTCCCCAGACGTCCACCAGACAGTGTCCCCAGACGTCCACCAGACAGTGTCCCCAGACGTCCACCAGACTGTGACAGTGTCCCCAGACGTCCACCAGACTGTGTCCCCAGACGTCCACCAGACTGTGACAGTGTCCCCAGTCCCCTCACCTACGTACTCAGTCTTGCTCTATAACCCAGCCGGTTACTCCTAAGCTCCCTCCAGCCTTTTGTTGATTTTTATCAAATTTTTTGCTCCACACATTTAATGTTCTTTTATAGAGTCAGCCGGCCCTGACTCTATTTCACCTGCCACCTTGAAGCACTGCGCCGACCAGCTGTCCCCAGTGTTTACTAATATTTTTAACACCTCACTGGAGCTGTGTCGGGTCCCAGTGTGCTTCAAGGCCTCAACCATCATCCCTGTCCCTAAGAAGGCCAAGGTCACAGGCCTTAATGACTACAGACCGGTCGCCCTGACGTCTGTGGTCATGAAGGTCTTTGAGCGCCTTGTCCTGGCCCACCTCAAATCCACCACAGACCCTCTTCTGGACCCCCTGCAGTTTGCATACAGAGCCAATCGTTCCACGGACGATGCTGTGAACATGGCTCTGCATTACGTCCTGGTCCTGGAACACCTGGACACTGCAGGGACCTACGCCAGGATTCTGTTGGTGGACTTCAGCCTGGCCTTCAACACAATCCTCCTGCACATCCTGGAGCATCAGATGTCCCTGCTGCAGGTGCCGGACTCTACCCGCAGGTGGATTACGGACTTCACATTACGGAATCAACATCTCCGATCCCAGGTCCATTAGCACTGGCTCTCCACAGGGCTGCGTTCTGTCCCCACTACTTTTCTCCCTGTGTACACCAACAGCTGCGTCTCTCTGCACCCCTCGGTCAAACTCCTGAAGTTTGCGGACGATACCACCCTGGTGGGTCTCATATCCAGGGGGGATGAGTCAGCCTACAGGAGGGAGATCGAGAGGCTGCAGAGCTGGTGCAGCTGCAACAACCTGGACCTCAACGCCCAGAAAACAGAGATGGTGGTGGACTTCAGGCGGAAGGCAGCCCCCCCCACCCCGATCATTCTGGGAGGCACCCCCGTGGCCTCTGTGGAGTCCTGCCGCTTCCTCTGCATGACACTAAAATGGGAGCTGAATTCCATCGCTCTCAACAAAAGGATGAGGATGTTCTTTCTACGTCAGCTGAGGAAGTTCAGGCTGCTGAGGACCATGATGGTCCAGTTTTACACCACCATCATCCAGTCCATCCTCACCCTCTCCATCATCACCTGGTTCCCTGCAGCCACGGTCAGGGACAAGGCCAAGCTGCAGCGGGTGATACGCTCGGCAGAGAGGGTGATCGGCTGCCCCCTTCCCTCCCTCGAGTCCCTACACTCCACCAGGGCCTTGCGGAGGGCGAGGAAGATCATGGCAGACCCCGCCCACCCGGGTCACAACCTCTTTAACATGCTCCCCCACGGCAGGCGGCTACGGCTGCCCAAGACACTAAAGTCCCGCCATAGACTGAGTTTCTTCCCATCAGTAGCTCGCCTGGTAAACGAGTCAGGTGTCCCCCCGCCCCCCCCCCCCCCCCCTCTATGGCGAGCTGCTAGGGCTGGACTTGAACTTTGTGCTGCACTGTATCCATGTCCCCAACCACTGCACTTTTTACAGTCTTATTTTTGTCTCACTGTTCTGTCCTGTCTTGCACTTTACTTATAATTATTTATTTACTGTTGTATTGTATGGTGTATAAAGTCATCTGAATCTGAACCAGTTTCTTTTACCAGTTTATTTATTCTATGTTTCTCTTACTCTGTTAATAGTTTTAGTGTTCTTCTGACTCCTTGCTAGCTTTAGACTTGCCTATTTTTTATTCTTTCTTCTTTTACTCTTGCTAGTTTTTATGTTCTTTTAAAATGTAGCGCTTTGAGATTTGCTCCACAATTATAAAGCGCATTACAAATCAAATATATTATTATTTATTATTATAGATTTAAAAAGGTGGATTTTATTTGCTTTAAAATGTGCATAAATCATGATGAATCCTAAAATTAAGAATATAATTCCGCCTGTGGTCACCTGTGTGGATGATCTTGTGTCTCTCCAGGTTGCCGATGCTGTTAAAGATTCTGCCGCAAATCTCACATGGATGAATATACCTTAAGGACACAAGAATAGTTCCAAAAAAGATGGTTAATAATCATTTGTACTGTGGCTTTGGTCGTTTCAACCCCTTCGTCCCTTCTTCTCTGCCCCATCTTACTTCTGCACCGCTGGGTCAGGGAGCTGCTCTCTGTGGATGACCAGGTGAGCGTTGTACGTGGCCTTCAGGGCAAAGCGTCGATTACAGATGACACAACCGTAGCCTCTCTCCTTATGCTGCTCCATGATGTGCTTCAGGTAGTCTTTTCCTTTGGCAAAGGACAACTGGAGAAATAGACAGAGTACAATGGTTATACTGTATGTTTGTTTGTATAATATGTGTGTGTGTAGGTTATTCTCATGAGTGCCCACTTTTTGTAGGGTAAGTGCGAGCTCCAACTGTAACCCCACCCCTAACCCATAACCCTAACCTAATTATAACATTAATTTAACCGTAAAAGTCACAGGGAAGTGGCAACAAAGAACAGAAATTGGTGTGCAACTTTTCGTAGTTCAACTGTTCATATGCTACAAATGGGTTCACGAGAATAAATTGGTATGTGTGAGAAATGCTTATCCATAGTCTTACAGTCCATAGTCTTACAAATGAAGGTCTGTGTGTGTGTGTCCCCCCCCACCGGCAATTACCCAGTGATGATGAAAATGAGTACTTAACCCTTTCACTACCACACTACAGAAGGTTAGCCTTTCACTACCACACTACAGACGTGTGGTAGTGAAAGGGTTAACCTTCTGTAGTGTGGTTGTGAAAGGGTTAACCCTTTGTCGTGTGGTAGTGAAAGGGTTAACCTTCTGTATTGTCGCAGTGAAAGGGTTAACCCTTTGGTAGTGTGGTAGTGAAAAGGTTAAACATCATGTCAAAATTCAAATGAATGAATATAGCACAGTTAAATTGAACCTTGATTCATATTCAAATCTCATGTATGTGTGTGTGTGTGTGTGTGTGTGTGTGTGTGTGTGTGTGTGTGTGTGTGTGTGTGTGTGTGTGTGTGTGTGTGTGTGTGTGTAGCTTACTTGGCACTTCTTGCAGTTGTACTTGTGGTGCTCTGGATTGTCCTCTTCATCTTCATCATCATCGTCAGTCTCATCACTATCGGCCACTGAGATGCCGATCTTCTGGATGAACTCCTCTCTCTCCTGCTCGTCCATCAAGGCTATGTCCTGGAAAGACATATTACGAGGAAAACTTCAACCCGCTGGACACAGTGATTCAAGTCTGGGTTATAGGCCGCTTTGGAACACACTGTGTGAATGCTCCTCGTTCCGTCAGTACCTGAGAACCCACTGAGCCTAAGAGGGTTATACAGAGCCTGTATACAGCAAACTTTTTTATACCACGACCCCATTTTATTTAGGATTTTTCTTGGCGACCCCACACTTGATGTATCGCGTAATTTCAACGTGGAATTAAGGAATATCAAAATAAAAGCACACGTTGTTGAACCTGATCATGCATATTTATTCGAATATTTTATTACAGCACTATGTTATCAATACACATTTATAAAACGAGGCATTAAAAATATATATATATTTATAATTTTTTTTACATGCCAATGCACTGTCACCTACCCACGACCCCACTTTGGGTTGCGAACTTGCGACCCGTAGTTTGAGAACCGCTGGTATAGAGGAAGCATGTTGAACCTAAGGTTTCTATAAGGTTTAGTCACTGATGCAAAAGTAAACAACCCCTGGGGCTGATCTGGGACCAGCGTTCTAGAGCGAGTTGCTTAAATCAAAAGAATCTTGGTTCCAGTGATGATCACTGAATTTCCACACTGTTGTCAAGGAAATGTTGTCGATGGTTTCTGCTGTAGCCTCTTTTAGAGAAACAAATGAATAAATAAATACAGTTTTCTCCTATTCAAAACTCGTCATGGTCATCGTGGCAGGCCCGTTTCTTGCCATATGCGGACTATGCGGTTACATAGGGGCCCCCTAAAATGCCATAATTTTAAATTTTTAGCGTATAATGGGAGCGTAGAACGGGAGATGTGGGGGAGGACATGCAGCAAATCCGTCCGGGAGCGGGAGGTGAACCTGGGTCGACCGCGTAGGTCTGCGTCGCAGTATGCGGTGCGCCACTGGGGCGCCTTATAATTTTATAATAATTATAATTTAAAAATAATATTTGTATTCACTCAATCCTGTAGGGATGTAACAAATCATCAGCTTTGAAATTTTAACCGATAGGCTACTGCTTATGACCGCAAGTGGGCATTCCTTTATAAAAAGAAAAAAATACATAAGCTCACTGACAAAAATGTAGTTGCATTTTCAAACCTTATTTAACTTTAACTTTATCTTAAATAGTTCCATTTAAATTTCAATATTGTAAGTCAGAAATGTAAGGAAAATGCAGTATCTGTCTCATTTATGTGCATTTGGGAGATGTTATAATGCAGATTCTGTAAATCCTGTACATTGTCAGGAGTTTCTTGATCTAGGGGAGCCCCAGTGTTTCCTATTTATTATCATTTTGTCATTGCTGGGGTCAACTTGAGATGTTTGATTTGAATTTGTGAGAAAAAAATATATAATTTTTTTTCACGGATCTAGCCTCTTTTCCTCTTAACACTTTGAGCGTCAGGGGTCGCTATGGACGTTGGGCCGTTGCGTGCCAGCGCTTTGTTCAATGGGAATAAGTTCCGGTGTTTGCAGTGCTAAACCTATATTAAATATTATAGCTATGGATCTAATAAACAGGTCGATTGTCAGTGAGTTTCTTCCGGTCAACATGCAAAAAACGGATAATTCTTTCATACATACATACATACATACATACATACATACATTTCCGTTTTATACCGTGGTGAATATGAGTATAGTTTTAGAGTGATCTTGTCTAATCCCAAGAAACTCCAGCAAACAGCGCTTCAATGCATTTCCTTAGAGATCGTGCCATTTCTCGCCTGATTATTGAATCATTCTGAAATAAATGCTAGATTATCGGTATTATGTTTCATCATGCATGCACGAAAGCGGGGGGAGGAAAAGCCGCCCCTCCGTGCTTTGATCGCAGCCAACGGCACACACACACACGCTGTGATTGCTGCGAAAAAAATCATCGGATCAACGCAAGATTGGTAACATATAGTCCTTACCTCGTCTATGATGTACTGCAAAAAGAATAATCCAATTATCTGATCGCCATTCCAAATATTGATTGCGGTCGTGTGTCCAACGTTTATCCACCAAAACACATGAATCCACGGTGCTCCAGTGTCCCCAATCCATGTGTTATAACGTTACTCATGCCCGAGAAGGAAAACCCGGACCGGACTTCTTAGATCGATGCACAGCCCAAGCCAGAGGGATTCCAATGATGTGCAATACCGGCCGCAATGATAACATCAGGCTGGATGGATGAATTATGAATGGATATAGCGAATAAAAGAAATAACGACCAAAACCCGACTTTTCTCGTGATTGGCGCTCAACCACTGGCGAGATAACCCGACTTTTTTCCGCCCTTGGCGCCCAATGTGTTAAAGTGCACCAGATTGATGCAGTTAAATGTTAAATGCATGCCCACCTTAAAGGGTTTGGAATCCCCCCACCAGTTTCACAAAATAGGGGCCCCCAAACAACATTTCGCTAAGGGCCCACAAAAAGCTAGAAACTGCTCTGCTTGGTGGATCCAGCCTTGAGGCTCTCTATATAGACCTGGGCTTAAGTGTAGTGTGAAACCTCCAGGGATCCACCAGAACCTATGACACTGGTATCATATATTGGTCTGATACCAGGCTAAAATGGGGTATTGGTACTCAAATCCAGTACCAAGAACTGTGTGCAACATGTCAGAAATCAAAAGCAAAGAAACCTGATTTGCTGTAATTCTTTTGACAAATAGAAACATGTTAGATACATTTAATGGAGAAGATTTGAATATAATCTCAATCGTTTTTGTCCACTGTCCCCAACCTAATGTTCCAAGTCTATACTGTTCAGTAGGTCGATGGATCGTGTCAGTATTGGCCGATAGATATAAAAGTCTATTGGATCATGTCTCCAGCACCCCCACAGCCATAGCTACAACTACTCAGGGGGCTTTCACACTAGCCATTCTGGGTCGAATCAGAGCACGATCGCACCAAAATAGAGTGTGATGAGAACGCTCCCCCCGTCACCGGGGACGCTGATTTGGTCCAAGACGGGACCGCTGGAATAGGTGGTCTCGGGTGCGCGCCAGTGTCCCCGACGACGGAGCAGGGCGTGGTGTGCAAGCAAACAATGCTTTCATGCTTGCTTGCATTTTAGGCAGATAAAAACATATAGCAACAACTGGACAATACCCACAAAAACTATATTTATGGGCAATTTGGCGAGTTCAGACCTCAACCAAACAAGCATGTTGAGCCTCACGGCTCAGTGGATCGATGAAGCCACGTTACAAGCCCAAGCAATTTTGTAAGCAATTTTGCCATTGCTATACATTGGTTTCTTGTTCGAATGCATTTATTTAGACTGATGTATTTTTCTTCCACGAAAAATGGAGCCTCTAAATAATTATTGCCCAAAACGTAAGCTGTAAAAGATAAGCTAAAACGTGTGTACAAAGCCACTTATTCTGAGATGATCATTCATGTATCTGGATAACCAATGCATGGATTTTGTCGAGGCAGGTAGCGTTATTTTGGGAAAATTGATATCTATAGTCTGGTATATTTTTCGTCCACGAAAAATGGAGGCTGTAATAATTATTATTGCTTGAGAGTCTCTATGAATAATAATAATTAGAGCCTCCATTTTTCCTGGACGAAAAATATACCAGACTATAGATATCAATTTCCCCGAAATAACGCTACCTGCCTCGACAAAATCCGTTCATTGGTTATCCAGATACAGATGAATTAGCATCTTAGAATAACAAATAACATGTAAAAGACAAACGCAACATCTTTTCTTTTCTTTTCTCCAGCGTGACCAGCACGTCTTTTGTTGGATTGGCATGTCTAATAATGCTTTTATTAGAAAATGTGCGTGCATGGGTACAACAGATTAGTCAACAATGTCGGGCTAAAAGTGAAGAAGATGAGGCTTCAATATATTTTCCTTGGTTTGATGCAGTGGACAGCATAATCGGCCAAAACCAACCAGTGGTTACCGTTATGTGGTTAGCGCGCGGCATGGCCATAATGTTTTTAGTGTAGGAAAAGTATCCAAAATCCTGCGTGTATCTAACCCATCGTGTAGGTTTAGCTGGTACATTACTTCCCGAGGTACAGCGAAAATGTCCCATGTAACTGTTTTGGTTAATTCAGAAATATATAGACTATAGAGAGTTGCTCTCCTCTCAATTGTGCCTGGCTGGGAGCGAACCAAGACTGCAGTGTGTACACAAAACAGAGGGGGGAGAGGGAGGGGGGGAGTTCGGACTCAAGGACGGAGCGAGGACAGAGCGGAGCACCCGTTCCTAATGAGAAGACACCCTTAATGTCAAGGCTCTCATCCACATTCATTCATTTTCTCCACCCGCTCTCTCCTCCATGAGCTCAATGTAATGCGGAAGTGCAGTGGTCTATTGGCAGTGAAGACATGTGATTGGCTGCTTCCCTCGAACACTCCTCCTCTATGCAGATTGTGTATTGGCAGTAGGGCTGCACGATTTTGGAAAATAATCTAATTGCGATTTTTCTGACAGATATTGCGATTGCGATTAAATTTGCGATTATAATTAAAAAAATATTAAGCAGCCCCACAGAGGTTTATTGTAAAATGCGGCTTGCATCTGGCCTACGCGGTGGGTCTTTTCGGGACACCGAGCCTGAACATGTTTCTTTTTACCTGGGAATCGATACCGGTACCCAACGCTACCTTTTTTTCTGTACTTTACTCTCCCTCTCTGAAGTCTAAACTTCACAACACACAATCTAAAACCCCTTACCTCCCTCTCCCAAACCGATCTTGTATCTCAATTGGACTTCCTGGTTAAACACATTTAAAAAAAAAAAAGTCAAAGAAATTGTGATTTTCTTTTTTTTTGTGATTTGATAATTGCATCATTCCAAATCGCGATTTCGATTTAAAACCGATTAATCGTGCAGCCCTAATTGGCAGTGAAGACGTGTGATTGGTTCCTTCACTCGAACGCTCCTCCTCTATGCAGATTGTGTATTGGCAGTGAAGACATGTGATTGGTCGAACGCTCCTCCTCTATACAGATTGTGTATTGGCAGTGAAGACACGTGATTGGTTGCTTCCCTTGAAGCTCCTCCTCTATACAGATTGTGTATTGGCAGTGAAGACATGTGATTGGTTGAACACTCCTCTATACAGATTGTGTATTGGCAGTGAAGACATGTGATTGGTTGCTTCCCTTGAAGCTCCTCCTCTATACAGATTCTGTTTTGGCAGTGAAGACATGTGATTGGTTGCTTCCCTCGAACGCTCCTCCTGTATGTAGATTGTGTATTGGCAGTGAAGACATGTGATTGGTTGCTTCCCTTGAAGCTCCTCCTCTATACAGACTCTCACCTTGAAGTGAACATGGATGTGGTCTCTCAGGACATCCACACGGAAGAACTTGCGGCCGCAGATCTCACAGGTGTACTTCTTATCTCCGTGAGTCAACAGATGCTTGTTCATGTTACTCCTGCAGGAGAACACCTGTACACGCACACACACACGCACATGAGTCATTGAGGGAAGTCATGTGGTTAGACCTGTGCCTCAGAACACTTGGTTCATATCAATCCGCACTTCAGCATTAACCACTTCACTACCACACTACAGAAGGTTAACCTTTCACTACCACACTACAGACGGTTAACCTTTCACTACCACACTACAGACGGTTAACCGTCTGTAGTGTGGTAGTGAAAGGGTTAACCTTCTGTAGTGTGGTAGTGAAAGGGTTAAGAGGTCCCGGCTGGGTACAACTTTGTTTACATCTGATTATTCACTGACACTGAGGCAAAAAAACGTTACGCTTCTCCGTATAACTAACAATGGAGGATTTATTTATGGTTCATTTGAACATTATTTGGAGAAAATGAAAAATGCGAGGGGAGTCTGCAGAGTTACTGGGCCAAATTCACAATATTAAAAACATCTACCATATGATGACCAGTGTTGTAGTACTCGAGTCAGAGTCCTGGACTGATTTTCAGGACTCGTGACTCGACCTGGACTTGAGCACTGATGTGATGACTCCGACTTGGACTCTAGCATCGACTGCATTTGGACTCGGAAGGTGCAGACTCAGAGGAGGACTTGTTAATAGATAAATACCGTTTTTCTTTTCTTTTTTTTATCCACTTTTTCTCCTTATTTTAAATTTTCTCTCCCATCCCAATTTCGTATTATCCAATTCTTCCCTCCCCTGTCTTGAACGTTGCTAGACTATGCCTCCCACTGGTCGGCTGTAGTGAGGATAGAAGCCTTGCATCACGTGTCCCCTCCGGTACACGAGGAGGCAGCCTGTCGCATCTTTTCACCGCAGCAGCTCGAACTCAGTGGCGAGGAGTAACGCGTGGGAGGCTCACGCTGCCCCCGCTACTTCCTGTTTCCGCCGCACCGCCGTCACCCAACCGACCTGTAGGAGTCGCTGTCCACAACGTCCAATCCCCACCAACCGGCTTTCCCACCCTCTAACACTGCCAATTGTGTTAGTATGACGGCCGGCCAAGCCGGTAGCAACGCCGAGAGCTGGGCTCGATACCAGCGTCTCCTGCGTTAGTGGCGAGCGCCTTGCCCACTGCGCCACTCAGCCGCCCCGTTTTTCCTTTTCTTTGGTGACTCGGACACTAGGGACTCGAGACTCGAGCCGGACTCTAGATCTAGTGACTCAACTACAACACTGATGATGACACAGTTTGATGATATTTAATAAGGGTATATTGCCCAGCCCTCGCTGAAAGATTATTCTTAATGTTTACGTTGAGTCATAAGTCATCTTGTAGCTCTCCTTTGCGTTTGTGATCTTACCTTGGCACAGATGGGACAGGGCGAGGGTTCCTTCCTGTACTTGGTCGCTTCCTCTCCATTGGCCTCCAGCTCCTCTCTCTTCAGGTGCTTGTGGCCTGGACAGAGATACAGACAGTTACAAGTACACAGATGAGAATAAGACATTACGGTTATGATATGGTATGTACAGTAAGTCATGGTCCGAGTGATCCCTGTTGGTTGCTTAGCGAGCCGAATCGCCATCCCATACAGCCGCGTGACGGTGTAGCAAGTTGAAACTAAAGCACTTTTTTTTTATTACATCTGAAGAGAAGTACAATGTTGTAAACAAATATATTTAGAAATATATTCAAACCCAATAAAATATTTTATGATTGTTATTTCCTTTATTCGCTATTGGCATTCATAATTCATCCAGGAAGGCTCCGGGAGCCAGCTGGACCCTGTCTGATATTTCAACGCCTCAATACCGCCGCCTGGTGGATTTCGGGTGAGTTGCACTCCACTCTAAACCGGATGTGGCGCTCTGTGCATCGGGGAAAATCCTCCGGCAGAGATATCTTGTTATGTTGATCAAGACAAACAATCGAGTGCATTTGATCGCTTTCGAGACGCAAGAATCAATATGCTTTCTGCGTTTATTGCATCATACAAACGGAAAATGGATCTAGCTGATCAACATAAAATAATTGGAATTTCTGGGGTTTTCAAAATAAAAGTGAGACGTTTATAGCAGCGGAAAACGTTTATTTTGTACATTATCTAACATTAACATGAACCTAAACTAACGTTACAACTAACCTAAAGTTAGTTTAGGTTCGTGTTAACGTTAGATAATGTACAAAATAAACGTTTTCCGCTGCTATAAACGTCGCACTTTTATTTTGAAAACCCCAGAATATATATGCTTTACCATCCTGATCTGCGTTAGCTCCGGTTAGCTCAGAGCGTCCGGTATAACAATACCAGCCATTGGATTACTGTTTCCTAAATTGGGGAGGCTTTTAATCGTCAAGGTAAGAGGATTTTAAGTCATGGTATCCATAAACTTCAATCGGTTCGGATCCTTTGAATGAATGAGAATGTCAACAATCACGACAACACATTGAAATCACTGGCTGTGCTCAGAGAGGAGTGGTTAGGCAAAAAATAGTTCAGAGTATATTTGCTTATAAAACGTAATTGTCTAATTCAATTATTTTTTATTTCTCCACGTGGTGAATACACAGGTCACAACATGTTTACATGAACGTTTTGGAGTTGTATTTGGAGTGTATTTCGTGACTGTATACAGTGTAAGGGAACGTCAGGCTCCGGATCTCCCCCACTTCCAGTGATGAAGCTCCGGATCTCCCCCACTTCCAGTGATGAAGCTAAGCTACGCTAACGGAGTGACTGTTCCCAAAGCTAAATGCACGCACAGAGACAAAAAAGGTATGTATCTTCTTGTCTAACTCCAGGGAAGATGTTAAATAAGCAAATTTCCCAAAATGTCCTTTAAGTCTACTGTGTCTGGTGTTTCTTATCTTACTAGTTAAGTCTACTGTATCTGGTGTTTCTTATCTCAGGGTTCCCACAGACATTGCAAAAAGAAATTCAAGGACTTTCAAGTACTTTCCCAAGCACTATTTTTCATTTTAAAAGGGCATTTAAAAGGATACAATTCACTTTTAAATGCCATTTTTTTTAATATATATATAAAATCTGATCCGGGGCGGCTAGGTGGTGCAGTGGGCAAGGCGCTCACCACCAATGCAGGAGACGCTGGGTTCGAGTCCAGCTCTCCGCATTGCTATCAGCTTGGCTGGTCGTTCATACTAATACAATTGGCAGTATTAGGGGGTGGGAAGCTGATGGGTGGGGATCGGACGTTGTGGACAGCAACTCCTACAGGTCGGTTGGTGCGCCTGCGCAGCAGAATCAGGAAGCGACGGGGGCGGCGTGCCCTCCAAACGCAGACCCCCGACGCTGAGAGATCGCGCTGTGCAGGTGAAAAGATGCGACTGTTGCATCCTCGAGTACCGAAGGGGACGCGTGAATACTTTCGGCAGCCAACATGCCCTTCCGCGTTGCTCTGATTGGCCGAGCGCGCGCATGCGCATGAGCCGCGACAAGCTCCTCAGCCAGGCAGGAATACTAAACTCCGCTTAACGCAATTTATACAAATGGAAGTATTGATTACGCCGTAACCGCGAATTAACCGGTGGCTACAACAACACACAGTAACTACTACATGCATCATTGTTTACAATGAACGGTGGGGCTAATCGAAAGGACTGGACACGGACGCGTTAAACATCAATCAATTAATTTAATATAACAGTCCGGTTCTGTGTTTGTTTGTGTCTGTAGATTGTTGGTGAACAACTAACTTTAGGTTAGTCCTTTCGATTAGCCCACATAGTCCACATTGCAGCCGGCTTGTGGGAGGCATGGCCTAACAATGTTCGAGACAGGGGAGGGTAGAATTGGACGATACGAAATTGGGGATGGGAGAAAAATAGAAAATGGGAGAAAAAAGTAGATACAAAAAAAATATATATATATATATATATCTGATTCAATATGTATGGCTTAACCTGCAACGTCCCGCATGTGGGAAGTTTTTAGGATGATTTGCCCACTGGCACTTTGGCGACCCCTAGTGGCTCAGGTGTGCATATTTTGTATATCGAATTTAAGGCTTATTTGTTGCCTGTCAATAGCGACAAAATCCGACAAAATCCGTTCAGTGGTTCGCGAGTTACATGCCGGTATTTGAGGCTTGTGCAAAGTACACGGTATTGCACAAAATACCACTCCCGACTCTTGGGGCTCTAGTTCCGTCAATCTAGATCCGATCTCGAAAATGATTGTTGGGTTGTAGCCAATAAGTGTGGCTTTCCAATGATACCCCACCTGCGGATGTATGAATCAGAGATCTGGTGAAAAACTAACGAGCGAAAACAGGAAGAGAAAAACAGCCGAATGAATTGAAGTCTATGAGAAAACTCAGTTTTTCTTTTGTACACAGTTGACCAAAATCACTCCTAATCACTCATTTCTGAATGGATCTTTATGGAATTTGGACATGTACTACATAAGGCTTCAGGCTATGGGTCCGTATGGATTTGTAAGCCATACCACCTTCTGGGGAAATACTACCTCTGGACTACTAACTACTACAGAAAAACTTGAGTAACAAGTTTTTCTACAACTCAAGTTCAGACCTATGTTACTCTATTACGTTAGCACTAAAATGTAATTATCTTTCTGAATCAGAAACTTCAGAATGTCATCTTTCAAAAGAGTCCAGGCTCATGCATGTGCTATAAGTATAACGTATGTTGTTTTGGTTTGCAAAAAAAGTATGCAGTCCTCAAAAATGAGAACTAAAAAGGCCACTTTTGGGGGTGGCAGGTTAAGAGTTAAAACCAACTTCCGACAATTAGTTACACTTCAGAATTGTATTTCTTGATTCAGAAGTATTTTATCATGGATGAACAACACTTTCAATGCGAATGGTTGATTTGAATTTCAAGGACTTGTTAAGCACCTCGTATTTTCTTTTTTGCTGTTTTCAAGGAATTCCAGGCCTTGGACTTTTTTTGGTAAAAAAATCAAGCACTTTAAAGTTAAACACTTCAAGGACCTTGTGCGAACCCTGCTACTGTGTTTCTTATTACTAGAGTTAATTCGACTGTGTCTGGTGCGTCTCCACTCACAGGACTCACCCACACCATGCCTGCGATGGTGCTCCTGCATGACGTCCTTGCGGTAGAACATCTTGTTGCAGATCTCACAGGAGTAGAGCTTCTCGCCGTGCTTCTTCTTGTGCTTAGACAGGTTGCTATTGGTGGAGAAGAACCGCGAGCAGATGTCACACTGGAACGTCTTGTCATCTGGAAAACAGAAAACAACAACGTGTTCATATTAATATACTGTTTTAACCCTTTCACTACCACACTACCAAAGGGTTAACCCTTTCACTGCGACAATAAAGAACCCTTTCACTGCCACACGACAAAGGGTTAACCGTCTGTAGTGTGGTAGTGAAAGGTTAACCTTCTGTAGTGTGGTAGTGAAAGGGTTAAAGCTGGAGATAACATCAATTGATCTTGATGATACAACACAAAAAGCAAATCATAAGTTTCAGGTCGTACCGGTCCTGCAGTTGTGGAACTTTAAGGCATTTTCAAGGCGGAATGACTTCTCACACGTGTTGCATTTGTACTTGTATTCCAGATCAGGCTGTTCGAGGAGAGACACAGGAAATACATTTAACATACTTAGCAGGGGAATTATTCTCCACACGTAATCTGGGCCAAAGAATGTTTACTAAAAACCTACAGACGCTAAAACTACAAATAACCAGATTAGACCAATTTCTTGAGTATTTCATGATTGATCATGCATCTTGCCATGTAAAATAAAGGTATTTTAATCATAAAAAAAGAATAAATATAATTATTAAAAACTAGTGAGCGTCATTGTATCTGTAAGAGACCTACCTAGAAGAGATTCTCAAGCAATCAGTCCTTCCTTGTGTTTAATCAGCTACAATACACCTAACCCATTCAGAGAACACCTGTACGACTAAAGACCTCGTCGTCACTACAGATAACCTAACCTATATCAAGCCTGTCCTTTTTCCTTGATCCTCCAATCACAACGGTTGCCTCCCTCGGACAAGGGAAGCAACCGTTGTGATTGTAGGATCAAGGAAAGAGGGTGGGTCTTTAGAAATGTCCAACTTCTAGAATTTAGCAGGTTATGTTTGGGGCCTGTTGATGGTGTTTGAATGGGTGTTAATAATTACAAACAGGAGCACGTACCATGTTCCTGCTGTGCTTGTAGGAGATGTGCTGCTTCAGGCTCTCCTTACGGCTGAACAGCTTGTCACATTCATCACATTTAAATAGCTTATCGCCTGAAGAACATCACAGAAAAAGATGAATTCACTCATTCATTCACACCTTTATTTATCCTCGAAAAAGGCATTTGAGGTTTTCCTCATTTACAACAATTAAATAAGATAAAAATTACAGACAGTCACAGACCAAAACAGGGAGATTTGTAATTGTGTTTTTAAACTGTCCATAGGTTAGTGGGGTATTGACTTTTAGATTAACATAAAACACTGATCGCCAAGGGGCTGAAGGAAACAGCCCAAAAGAAGCAAGAGAGAGATAAATTAACAGATGACAACCAGGGCTCCCTTCGACTAGAGATATTCTTTGTCACAAAATTGTCAACTTTTGATTTAGTCAGCACGTCGAATAGTAATCAGCAAATATGAAAATGCTTTCCCACATTAATTGTCCTTCTGCAAATAAATGCAATCATGAAGAAGGGCCATTTTAAAACTTCATTTTTTAGCGTTTATCGCTTTTTCTGGTCAAGCATGACCGACAGAAACAGGTTGAATGGGATATAGATCAGGGGAAGACACTCTGAGAAAATACGGCGAGTCCGGGAGTCGAACTCGTGTACCCCAGATCCGTGACGCGCACGGTTGTCCCCGACGCCGAAATAGCGCCGAGATACGCGGTGAGCTACTGGAGCTCCCCAAGAAGAAGGGCCATTTTAAATGTAATGCGTATAAAATACCAAAGCATATCGTTGAGTACTATTGTATGAGAAATCATTCCAAGAAGCAGCCCCCCCCCCCCCCCACCAGGGTTCCCACAGACATTGCAAAATGAAATTAAAGGACTTTTAAGTACTTTTCCAAGCACTATTTATAAGTTTCAAGGATGTCACTCGAAGAATACAATTCACTTTTAAATACTGTTTTTTTTAAGCATCTTCTTGGCCTGCTCACCAACTAGAGCATCACACGCGAATAAATGAGGAAAAGCAGTTGGAGCGCACGAGACAGCGACTCGTCAGATTTTATTAAAACAGAATAAAAACTATAACTATTTCTTGATTCAGAACAATTTGATCATGGATGAACAAAACATTCAATGCAAATGGTTGATTTGAATTTCAATTACTTTTTAAGCACCTTGTTAAAAAATTGGCTGTTTTCAAAGAATTCCAGGCCTTGACTTTTTTGCCAAAAAATACCCCCCCCCCCCCCCCCCCCCCCCTAACGGTGTTAGTTAACTAATCAACAGAAGAGGATTAGCCTTAGAAACACTAACGCTCACCATGCGACCGGACGTGTCTGTTGAGGTTGCTGCTGTTCTGGAACACCTTGTTGCAGAGGCCACAGCGGTAAACCCTCTTCTGCTCCCTGGACCTGGGCCTCTTCACAGCAGTGGTGTCAGCAGGACCCAGACTGCTGCTCCCGTGGTGGGTCTCTCCTTCACCCGGGGAGGGCTTAGCGTCTAGAGGGAGAGGACAGAGGGAGAGGACCGAGGGAGAGGACCGAGGGAGAGGACGGAGGGAGAGGACCGAGGGAGAGGACAGAGGGAGAGGACGGAGGGAGAGGACGGAGGGAGAGGATGGAGGGAGAGGACGGAGGGAGAGGACGGAGGGAGAGGACGGAGGGAGAGGATGGAGGGAGAGGACGGAGGGAGAGGACGGAGGGAGAGGACAGAGGGAGAGGACCGAGGGAGAGGACCGAGGGAGAGGACGGAGGGAGAGGACGGAGGGAGAGGACGGAGGGAGAGGATGGAGGGAGAGGACGGAGGGAGAGGACCGAGGGAGAGGACAGAGGGAGAGGACCGAGGGAGAGGACCGAGGGAGAGGACGGAGGGAGAGGACGGAGGGAGAGGACGGAGGGAGAGGACGGAGGGAGAGGATGGAGGGAGAGGACGGAGGGAGAGGACCGAGGGAGAGGACAGAGGGAGAGGACCGAGGGAGAGGACCGAGGGAGAGGACGGAGGGAGAGGACCGAGGGAGAGGACAGAGGGAGAGGACGGAGGGAGAGGACGGAGGGAGAGGATGGAGGGAGAGGACGGAGGGAGAGGACGGAGGGAGAGGACGGAGGGAGAGGACAGAGGGAGGACGGAAGGAGAGGACAGAGGGAGAGGACAGATGGAGAGGACAGATGGAGAGGACAGAGGGAGAGGACAGAGGGAGAGGACAGAGGGAGAGGATGGAGGGAGAGGACGGAGGGAGAGGATGGAGGGAGAGGATGGAGGGAGAGGACGGAGGGAGAGGACAGAGGGAGAGGACGGAGGGAGAGGACAGAGGGAGAGGACAGAGGGAGAGGACAGAGGGAGAGGACAGAGGGAGAGGACAGATGTAGAGGACAGAGGGAGAGGACAGAGGGAGAGGACGGAGGGAGATTCAATTAAAGGGGAACAATCTTATAAATGGCCTTTTTGAGTGTTTAGCATTGTTTCCTAGCTATGTGAACTTATATTAATATGATCTATGTCTCAAAATTCTCATATTGGCGCATTCTTCCAATTCTCCTCTCACAATATTCACCCTCACTGAACTGAGTCGTTTGAAAATGTGCCTATATGTGATGTCATATAGTCACTGCTGCATGTTAATGTTCAGGGGAAGACGACGACCCGCAGTGGTTTAGGAGCCCAGGCTCAAAACAGCTCGAGATCTTGAGGTAGAAAAATGCTGTTTTTGAGGACTTGATTAGAAATACAAAACAATGAATAAAAAAAATATATATATTACAGAGGTGTTCCATAGACTCACAGGAATTGTGTAAAAGTGCCCAAATAGTGAAAGAAATAGTAAAATAGTTCCCCTTTAAATATGTGTCACTGGTCCCTCCGCTCACCAGAGCTTGTGTCGTTTGATTCCCATTGGGGCCACAGAGAATTGATGGATGCATGTTCATTATCTTCACCTACCCACCAATATATTATCCTATATGACACAAATATACCTTATCCGATATGACACACCCACCCACCAATGTTATCCTATATGACACACCCACCCACCAATATGTTATCCTATATGACACAAATATACATTATCCTATATGACACATCTATATGACCCCCCCCCCCCCCCACCAATATGTTATCCTATATGAAACAAATATACGTTATCCTATATGACACATCTATATGACCCCCCCCCACCAATAGGTTATCCTATATGAAACAAATATACGTTATCCTATATGACACATCTATATGACCCCCCCCCCACCAATAGGTTATCCTATATGACACACCCACCCACCAATCTGCCACTCCAAACACGAAGAATGTCTTTTTAAAACAATTTTGACCCAGGTCTTCTGAACAGCAACCAAACCCATGCCATGCTACAACTCTCACCTCTGTTTTTCCTCAAAACAGCACCACACCTGCGTCCCTTGGCCCTCCTTCCTCGTCCATGCAACCTCTTGGGTGGCGGCTTGGCAGTGCGGCGGGGCACAGGACCGGGAGTGACGTCGTCATCATCATCATCAGGGGCCGCCAGTCCAGACTCCTGGGACAGAAGCTGGTCCACTGAGAGCGGGGTGACAGTCTTTACCTCCTGAAGGTGACTCAACAGGTCGCCTGCGAGGAGAGAGAAATTATACTATTATTCCAGGGAGGGGGGTGTATCCATCAGAAATTAAACTGCAGTGTGACCACAAAGCCTGAACCCCACCTCTACTCCACACAGCGTTCCCAGACATTGCAAATGAAATTCAAGGACTTTCAAGTACTTTTCTAAGCACTATTTTCCATTTTAAATGGGCATTTAAAAGGATACAATTCACTTTTAAAGTTTTCTATTGAAAAGAAAATCTGATCCAATATTTATGGCTTAAAACCAATCTCCGACAATTAGTTACACTTTAGATAAGAAATTGGCTGTTTTCAAGGAATTCCAGGCCTAGACATTTTTTCTTTTTTTTTTATCAATCACTTTAAGCACTTCAAGGACCTTGTGTACAATGCGGTTTACATATTTTGGAGAATATTTGTGAGTGAGCTTACCTGCATTATTCTCTTCTACCACTAGGAGTAAAGGAGCTCCAGCCTTCCCGAAGGCTTCTGGTTTGGTGGAGGATGGAGACATATCTGGGGAGAGATCAGAGTCGAGTCAAAAGGCTTGATATATAGTCGCTCAAACCCCAGGTAGGATCTGTGGCTGGTGGGCTACTGCCTCGGGACAAACTATAGTATTTAAAATAACTAGACTCTGTGATCATTCTAGTTCAGTTTCAACCCGAAATTACCTGGAACATTTGGGACTTTTCATTGAACTTTAATGTTCCTTCAGCTCACCGTTGTCTGCATTTGCACCACGGTGTAAAGACCCACAAAGATTAGGTCAAAGGTCAGCTGGTGTTTGGAAAATGTCTAGGCATTCCAGTAGGGCTGACCTCGACTAGTCGGATAGTCGACTAATCGATCGAAAGGAGCATTGGTCGACTGCCAACCTCTTAGTAGATTTAAAAAATATATTTATCATTCTTTCCAAAAGCAAAGAGGTCTAGAAGCGTGGCTAACGCTAATGGTGCGAATACCAGCGAGGCTAACTGCCTAAGAAAACGGGCACAGAGGCACTGAAAGAGGATTTCACACACTAGACAAATATCAAGATGTGTCCATCAGTGGACCAATTGCATGCTTTTGCAGGACAAGACGCCTTCAGTCAACTCCTTCAGACATTAAGCACCCCCCACAGCCCAAATGGAATGATCCCCCAAACAGTTTATATATTTCTTTGCATTCGGGGTGGTAGTCGACTTCCCATGGTTGAAAAGGGCCTTTTGTAAACGATGCAAAATACATAAAGGCATCATGCTTTTATTTAGAGTTGGTTGCCGAGCATCTTTTGACGATACAGAGTCCACTTCTAATCCTATTAAAATGTGATGGATGGTACCGGCTTACTTTCACCTGTTGGATATGGGCTCAATGCTGCGCCTATAGGGAGGTGTAGTGGTTACGTCATTGGTGTTTCCCACACGGTCCACCCTCCTTGAAATTGCCATGTATTTCCAATGGACCCATTTCTAAATCGTCTTGTTTAAAACAAATAAAGCATGAACATTGGCATGGTGTACCTTTCTGTGTGTATTCATCCACAATCTATAGCTCAACATGAAAAAATTCACAATTAATCGTGAAAGTAGCTAAATAATAACGTTTATGTTTTCATTCACTGAGGAACTACACTCACTTTGGCGCTGCTGACTGACGTCACCACAGCGTAGACTCCTGGCTGTATTAGGCGACAGCACTGGCAAGTGTAGTTCTTTTTTAACGACAAATTAAAAACGTTATACAACAAACTTTATTTCAACCAAAAATGCTCAAACAATAATGTTAGTGATAGAAGGGAACTCATTTTGTGCAAAAATGGAAAGCTTGCCAATGTTCATGAGGCAAAAATATTACAATAGCCGATAATACACTTTCCCAATGATAAATTATACGGGTGGACCGTGCGGGAAACTAAAGTGACGCCAGACTCCTACTTTCAGCCACTGTGTAGTGAGTTGTCTGCCTGGTTAACCGCAGACCAAAACAATGACTCATCTCTTAAACATGCAACATTGCAGCTCTGCCACTAGGTGACATACCCTCACTATGATACAGGCTTTCCCCCTAACCCTGGGAGCAAATGAGTTGGTGGCCCCTATGATTTCTTTCTCCCCATGGGAACAATGTGTTTGCTCTCGAACAGTAAACAGGATATAGAAGACAAATAAGTGGCTGTGTTTTAAATGTTAGGGTCATGGGAACTACCTCACAAAAATGTTTTGGTCACATATCATGGTAGTGAGAAAGGAGTTACACAATGTAGATTTTTTTTTGTCATGGTTTAAATTAGATTATTATTCGATCATCTCCAAGAGAGTTTTGTGCCTTCTGTGTTTGTTGGGACTCTAAGCCTGTAAAGTTCCCTAATAAATCTTTAGTTTTTTTGCATTGACTCATGGTTCACTTTTCCCTTTTGTTAATACATTTTGACCGTGAGTGTCTTTGACATAATTCTTTAGTGCTACTAGTTGTATTACCGTGTTATTAGGAACTAAATGAAAACATGGCGAGCGGCGGTACCATGACAACATTATTCATCCAATGGCCAGTAGTACCACAGTAAAAACACCAAACAAACTACCATAATACTAGGTCGGGAATGCCCACCTGCTGCTGCTGGTGGTGGTTGGACTGGTGGCTTCAGCATGGGCCTCTCCATCTTCTTAGCGTAGAAGGCCCCGTACCAGACCCTCAGCTCGGCCCCGGGCAGCACGTCCTGGAGGACAGAGGGAGGTCAAGCTCGACCATTTCACTAGCACACTACCAAAGGGTCAACCCTTTCACTGCGACAATACAGAAGGTTAACCCTCTCACTGCCACACGACAAATAGTTAACCCTTTCACTGCGACAATACAGAAGGTTAACCCTCTCACTGCCACACGACAGTTCTGTTTCATTAGGGGATCCGCTTGGCATCACTCATGCACTCCCTCGCGTACGTGCACGCGCACTGAATAAATTCCACAAATGTACCTTTAATACCAGTATTAGTCTGACCACACCCCTCATCAGCTTACCTTCATAAGCAGGTGTGTGGTCACCTGCTCTCCTTCTCGCTTTCACCACAAGGAAGTGCCTCGGTAGTACCCCACTTGACGTGTTGATTAGTTGAAAAGAGTTGTGACAAGTCTACATTGTGCTTAATTTTTTCTTCTCTCATATCTGTTGTAAAGAAAAAGTTTGGGTCATAATGTATTCTTCGGAGAGTAGACCCGCTAGACCTACTCTTCACCAGCGGTTCTCCATTCCCGCCTCCGTCGTGCGTTCTGGTGCTGGGCTGTTGCCACTTTCGTGGTTGCCGACCCAGCCCAGGAGACAGCCGATGGATAGTTTGCCTCTCCGAAGAGCCGAGGAGTCGGTGCCGTCGCTCCGGCGATGGCCTGATCTCGACTCTGGTTCCTCTGGTTCCAGGGAATCGTCCGTTGGTGAATGGGGGGTTGTCCTGGAGCCGGAGGATTTGCGACGCAAACTTTTCGCGTCTGCCCGTTCACGTCGCAAGATGGTAGCATGCAGGCGCGAACGGCCTGGTTTTGGGGAACTGCTGGAGACCAGCGAGGATGCGTCCGGCTCTGGATTTCCAATGGAAACTGAGGACTTCATGGAAGAGGCGGACGGATTCTTGTATGATGGTCCCGTGGAGGAGAGTATCCCTCCTATCCAGGAAACACCGGAGGGGGGAGAAATGGCTCCGTGGGACTCCCTGTTCGAAGATGTCGAGGAACCACCTTGGCCTCATCAGCAGGATGCCCTACTATCGGCCACATCAGACTGTGGCTCCTTGACCAGTTGCAGCCTGCTGCATGTGAGGGATGCGGGTTCGGTGGAGGAAGGTCCGCAGGGGGAACTGCAGGCTTTGTTTCCCGAGCTCATGGCGGTAGCCGCCGCCGCAAACGGCGTGCCGCTGCCGCTGCCATTGCCTGCACCTGTCCCTGATGATCTCATAGGTCATCGCTGGCAGCGTCGCCCAGTGAGAGGGGTGGACGTTGTCTACCCATTTTTCCCCTCAATGGGGGCCTATGTTCGTCAGGGTCAGGCGGTTGTCAACATCATGGGACTAACCCCCACCTACGTACCAGTTACGCGGGTGTCGGGGTTAGTCAAAGGTATGGGGGAGGGCGTGCCTCGGCTTGATAGTCCGATGGCCGCTCTCCTCTGTCCGGATATGGTGTGGGAACCCTTATGCAAGCCGGTCCTCCAGGGTAGATCGGCTAGGCGATTGGCATATTGGGGTGACCAGTCATTCATCGCTGGTACACAATCGCTGGCTGCGGCGTCTAACATCGCCCACCTGGCTAGATTTGTATCAGGGATTATGACGGGCGGCACGGATCTGAACGAGGTAAAATGCGATCAGATCACCCAGGCGGCAGGAGCTGTCCTGCACCTTTCCCAGGTGCTGGCCATAGCCATGGGGAAAGTGCGCGCCCTGGCCACCCTGGGCCAGCGTCATCTTTGGCTGGAGCAGGCCCGTGTGCCGGAACGGAAGAGAGCCCCTCTTCTGACGGCCGCCCTCTCCGACGCTGGTCTGTTCGGGAAGGCCCTGCGGTTGATGACCTCAACATGCAGAGAGATGGCAGAGGAGAGATCCATCCTCCAACCCCATTTTCCGCCTCCCGTCCTTGCCGGTGGAGTCAGAAGGCTTCCACGACGTCGAGCTGTCTCCGTCGTCCCTACCACTGCCTCTACCGCCGCTGCTGGCCCCTCCAAGAAGGCCAGGAGAAGAGACGGCGCTTCTGCTACCGCCGGCCCATCCACGACCGGAGGAGACGGTAGGGAACGTCGAGACCAGCAGACAGTAACCTACCGTCCCTCCGGGGCTCCTCGGGGTGGCAAGACTCGAGCGGCGCGAGGTGGCAGACGCCGCTGAGAGTGACTTTTCCCCTCTGTGTCCCCTCTCCTTTACACCCTCCCCGGCCCCTCTATGATTTTGTGCCTTAAAAAAACGTGTGATAATAAAAAGTTCCCCGACATAAGGGGGACTATGTTTTTTGGCCAAACAAACTGTGTGTTTCTTCAACAAATCATATGGTGGGGTTGTGTAAATATGAATCTGCACTTTTACGTTGTGAGATGAGTCGTGTTGTGTTACGAGATTAAGCAAGGTCTGCAACATACACTCAGTCATAGGCGGTTTTATTAGCCTGACGCTCCACATGCAGGTAGAAACTGGTGTTATTCCATTGCTTGAACTAAGTATATGTGTCTCACAATGCTGTGTTAGTTGCAGTAATACTCGTACACACACGTTCCACGGCCTAGCCGTTACTCTCGGTCAGCGTTTTTTGCTATGTACGACATAGTCAACGGGTGTAGGATTCACACACATGCGACTTGTTTTTGTTGTAAATCCTGTTCACATTTTGTGGGTAGCGGGCATTGTATTAGCTTACGCTATACATTAGCATTCTACCGGAGGTTTTCAAAATGGCTACGGTTGTTTTCTGTGTGTAGGGAACGAAGGGTTTTTTGTGAGGGGGTGTCGAATAAACCCCTCCTTCCCACTTGATTGGTTTAGGAGATTTTTATCTCTTCTGCTGAGCCAGTCAGGGCCGAGCCGGTGAGACGTCTTGGCGGGGGGGGGGGGGTTATCCTGCCAACTCCTATTACAAAGAGGAGCCGGCAGAATTTCCCCCCGTCATAGCGGTGTTGCTATGGCGACGCCTTCCATGAGTTACGGTGTCTTAAGGTGTCGAGTTAGAGCGTAGGGCTCACGGGTCTGCTGCGCTCGATTTATGTGTAAACTTGAGTCAGTTGGTCACGTGACTCACAGTTGGCATGTCTTTCTCATGACTACCACTTGTGTGGGAAGGTTTTCTGGGAGGGTCTAGTCTTTACTCTCTGATTAAAAAAGAGTGACTGGATGTAAAATCATGTGAAAACGGGTTTTTTACTCCCAGCTGTGCAGTTGGGTTCATACGGGTGATGCTTCTTCTTTATTATTATAAAGAGTTGGATGTGTCTATATGAATTGGAAATGGGGGCCCCTGATGGAAACAAGACTAACGTCTTTCTCAGGTCTGCCGCCCCTTACCGATTGTGTGTATTGAGCCGTACTATGTTGTACCCTTTCTGCAATCTGTTGGTTAAAGTTTTCATTCATTCATTCATGGAGTTGGTTGCATCCCGCCCTCTTGTCGTTCCCCTGGGCGTCTTGGGGATTCAATAAGATGGTCTAAATAGCCTATTATTGATGTGGATATGCCCAACGCACACATAGTGCTAGCTCAGGATGTTCTGTTGGACATTAGGTAACTGACTGGCGCGCCTTGATTGCTTGGGGTTAAAACAGCGTTTTTATAGAGCAATTGGGATGGGGGTTTTTCCTCTTCCGACGCCCTGTGTGGTTGTCGACGGGTTCTCGTTCATATCAGGGGATGATAACGGAATGGATCTGAACATATGTGGAAGGGTCTCACGCCCTGGGGGTGGGCTGCCGGGCGCGGTTCGCACCGGAACGTCTGAGTGGCGCCTTCTTTTTATGTTTAAGATCAACACGCATATCTGCCCCTTCTCCTGGAGTTGGCATGTCGGCGTGGTTAGGGCACGGGACTGGTTCTGGTCGCGCTGGTCCGGATCAGTTGGACCCGTTGTCCGCCGGGGATGCAGATCTGCTGTTCTGGTACCCTGAGGGACTTGGGTTTTTTCAGGGGGAAAAATGCTAGGTCGGTCCGGGTGTCACAGGGTTGAGCGCTATGGAACCCTTGTTGGGTACATTGTATTCTACTCTGTCGTAATGGCTTACGGCCGTGCCAACCTGTACGCGCCCGATCTCGTCGGATCTCGGCCGCCATGCAGGTTGGTCTTGGTTAGTACTTGGTTGGGTGACCTCCTGGGAATACCAAGTACGGGGTGCTGGGGCTGGTTTTCCATTCTTACGCTCTTCTCTTACGCATGGCGAAGAGGGGCCTGTTGGGGTGGTCTTGGCCTCCTTGGGGGACCCTGTGCTCCCCGTATCACCGGGCCCGGTCCGAAGTAATGTTTTTGTTGACCCGTAGGCCCGGGATAACCCTGTTGGAAACTGGAACACGGGCTGCGACAGCGCAGGTGTGTTTTGGGGTTTTTTCCTGAGGGGTTATGGGACCAACCACCGCATAGGGTAACGCCTGGGTGGTTGGTTCTCTGGTGTGTTGCTGCAGTGTCAACTCCCGGGTTAACCGGTTGAGGGTGCCCCTGCACGTTCATGACGTCTGCCAATCGTGTCAGCCTTCTCTGCCTCGATCCCTCTGGGTGGATTTTTTTTTAAATGGAGCCTTGGTCATGCAACAACGCCAGCATACGCCCCTTCCGCCGGGGCGGCTGTGTTCAGCTGTCCTTTCTGGCGCCTGTCTCGTCCGCAGTCTCCAGGCTAGGGTTAACAGCCTGTTGCCTGGTTTTCCTCGGTGCGCTGCCTGCTTATAGTCATAACCTATCGTTGGCAATACACAGAACCGACTGTAGTGTGTGGTAGTGAAAGGGTTAACCTTCTGTAGTGTGGTTGTGAAAGGGTTAAGCAGCTTGCAGCACATTGTGTAGGAGTGAAGAAAGAGGTCTTTTATAATTCCGTGGGCAGCGTTAGATGATTCATCCAGGGTGGGTCATATGTTCATCATAGCAGTTTATATGGAATACGTTAGAATATAACGCTGAATCTTACCGTAGCTTCCTCGCGCCGCTGGCAGATGAGCGTGGAACAGAATTTGTTCTATTATGGGATGGAGAAATGCCCGATCCATTTCCAGGTTGTATAATAGTATATATGTCCAAATCATGTTGTTTTTTCGAGTTATTTGCACCGATCGATGTTCACTGTGTTAAGACGGAGTCTCTCTAACGATAGCGAGTGCCCGGACAACATATGGATGAGCATGTCCGGTTCAAAGAGTCATTTCCGGTTGGCGATCTGCCGATCGGCCACCAGATGGCGCTCTTGAACCGCTAGAGAGTTGAGTGGAGCTTTTCAGTGTATCTCAGGGCTCCGGAGGGGAAATATGATTTCGATCACAGATTTTTGAAATATTGATATCAAAGACAAGTTACGGCGTCTTCGGCAGAATGAGCATGGCTAGGAATGACGTCTAAACTCGTCATCGGCGATCATAGTGTTAAAGGAAAACGCCAACATTTTGGGAAATTAGCTTATTTGCCATCTTCCCTGGAGTTAGACAAGAAGATACATACCCTTTTCTTCTCTGTGCGTGCATTAGGCTTAGGGAACAGCCGCTCCGTTAGCGTAGCTTAGCTTCATCACTGGAAGTGGGTCAGACCTGTACCCTGACGTTCCCTACAGTGCCCTACAGTCACGAAATACACTCCAAATACAACTCCAAAACGTTCCTGTAAACATGTTGTGACCTGTGTATACCCTACATGTCACAAGACACTGAAGACAGCAGGTCTAGAACTACATACCCTACATGTCACAAGACAGCAGGTCTAGAACTATATACCCTACATGTCACATGACAGCAGGTCTAGAACTACATACCCTACATGTCACATGACAGCAGGTCTAGAACTACATACCCTACATGTCACAAGACAGCAGGTATAGAACTACATACCCTACATGTCACAAGACACTGAAGACAGCAGGTATAGAACTACATACCCTACATGTCACATGACAGCAGGTCTAGAACTACATACCCTACATGTCACATGACAGCAGGTCTAGAACTACATACCCTACATGTCACATGACAGCAGGTCTAGAACTACATACCCTACATGTCACATGACAGCAGGTCTAGAACCGACGTGATTCGGTCGGTACCCGTAGACGTACCGGATTCGGTACCCATCCCTAGGTACCTGTGAGGTGTTGAAGTACAGCTCGTCATCCTGCTGGTGAGCGGTTAGGTTCTGGTGTTTGTGGTCGGTGGCCGGCCGCACCAGCATCATCCAGTTGCAATCATCCTCGTTGGCGGAGTCAAAACACACCACAATGCCATCTCTCTGGAAGATCTATACCCACGGAGAAACCAACAGGAAATGAGTCAGAAGAATACAGAGAATAGATGCTGCACTAAACATCAAATAAGTGATGGATTCGTTGAAAGGGGTATTCCATAGAAACTGACTTTTAGGTTGTAATTCTATACATTTAGACATTTGCCTAAAACGTGCCGAGATATTTCTAAAAAAATGTAATTTCAAGTTATGAGTGCTCAAGTGATTTCCTTGAATCATCAAGTTGCAGTCATGTTCCCGTACCTAAATTAAACATCAACATGTTTATTTTATTCTGTTTAACACATTGACCACCACAGCAGGGGGCGCTGATCCCCATTCATCGCCAGGTCTTTATTCAATGGATATAGTTTTAGACTGTGACATTTGCGAATGCTTAAAATATATCTTATATTATATCAATCGGTCTAATAACGCCGTCGACCCTCAGTGAGTTGCTTCTAGTCAACATGCCCGAGACAGATTGTTTTTTAATCCGTACATTTCAGTTTTATACCGTTTTGAATAGAGTATGGTTTGGGTGTTTTTCAGTAATTCCAGGAAAAAGGCGAGAAAAGGCATTTTACTGTAATCCAGTCATCACGTTGTAATTTTTTGGCTGATTATCTAATCATCCTGAAATCAACGTTAGATTATCATTAGTATGTCTCCTCGTCCATACATGAAATGACCGTCATAGCGGGGCGCTCGCCCCCCCCCCCACCGCAGTCAACGGTAAACAGCCATACACGGTTCACACAGATAGCTGTGATCGCGGTAGAAATAAATGTCAGATCAACAATCAAATTCATATATCATGTTCTTACTTTGTATCTGATGTAATGCAAAAGAGATAATCCAAATATCTGATCGCAATTCCAAATAATGCTTGTGGAGGTCCGCACCACACTACCGACCGTTTCACAATGACGGGCGGGCGGAGTTACTGTTCAATGCCATCGTTGTATAGAACAGGCTCGCCTGAATATTTAAACCCCACCGCCCGGCTCAGATCGCCTCCTAAAACACACCAGCTCATTTTCAATGAGATGCAATAGCTCCGCCTGGCAGTAGAGGGCGGTGTTGACCGTCTGCCAGCTCAGACAGGCTCTGAAGGGTCTGCAGAGGCTGCAGCTATGAATTATGAATAGATATAGCGAATAAACGAAATAACGATCCCAAAAGCGAGTAAACTCGTTATTGGCGTTATTCGATTGGCGCCCAATAATGAGTAAACTCGTTGTTGGCGGCCATTGTGTTAATATAGGTACGTTAACGTGACTGTCCATACAATTTTCTTTCAACCATGTGAGGCAGTGCAATTCAATGATGTCATTGTCATTTTCCTTATATTGGGAGCTTATAACTCAAAACTCATTCAACAACTAAACGTATATTATATGATATATTATATTAAGAAAATATCTACTTTGGCACAAGTACAACCGAAAAGTCAATTCCGGTGGAATACCCCTTTAAGTGTTGATCAGGATGTATTGTGGCCATACCTTCAGAGGAAATGGCCCTTCTTTCTCCAGGTGGGAGACCCTCTTCGCCTCAAATGGCCCAAACCTTGTCCTCTTGACAAGTCGTCGCTGGACGAACACCCCCTCCTCCCCGTCTGCCACCTGTCTGATCTCCAGGCTGCCGGGCAGGGAGGACCTGATCCATCACACAAACACATGGAACCAGAGTTGTAGTCAGTGTGCAACATAGATATATATAACTAGATGGTGCAAGGCGGAGTCAAGTCAAGTCAAGAGTTTTATTTGTCACGGCATACGGATATACAATGAAATGCGGGTGGTCTTGCCCGCAACAATGTGCAATTGGTACAATATATAATAGAATCCAATACAAAAAAAATTGTGCAATAAAATTGTGCAATAACAGGTAGCAGGTAACAATAAATTTGTGCAATAACGGGTAACAGTTAACAGTTAACAGTAGTAGTAATAGTAGTGCAATACACTGTTACTGTTGCTAATACTAATTTAAAGAGTCTCCAGCGTAGTTCACCGGTGGCCATCTTGTCACAGGCAGCACGCCCACTCATAACATGAATGTCTATGGTGCATGTACTATTGAAATAACCATAGCTTGCAACATTTTCAACCGATTTACAAATGGTTTGGTTTATTACAAACGTTATTAACGTGGCTATGATATGATGCTTGGACATGTTGAAATATTTTTCATATGAACGTCCATTATAAGTATGCTGTATGATAACTACATCTCTGACGTTTATAACAAACCAAAGCATTTGAAAATCGGTTGAAAATTGAGCAAGCTATGGTTATTTCAATAGTACATGCACCAGACATTCATGTTATGAGTGGGCGTGCTGCCTGTGGCAAGATGGCAACGTCGGTCACCATTGGCCAGCAGCGCGGGCGAGTCATCTAGCCTTTATATACGTCTATGGTGTGCAACGTATACCAAGTCATTTGAGAGAGAGAGAGGGAGGGGGGCTCTTTTGTCAAAGTCAACCGTTAGTACTATATTGTTATGGAAAATGTCATGCGTTTCTGTTATTACATATTCTCTGTTTTGCCTTGACCAGTCAGCATATTTCACCTAGTGTACAGACGGCCTGTTTTGCCTTGACCAGTCAGCATATTTCACCTAGTGTACAGACGGCCTGTTTTGCCTTGACCAGTCAGCGTATTTTTTCAACTAGTGTACAGGCGGCCTGTTTTGCCTGAAAACCATTTTAAATCACCTATCCACTCACTGTTAGATTCTACTCAGGCCCAGATGCAACATTTGAACGCTAACAACAAGATAGATGTCTGCACGAGGCACACGACAGCTTATCTTTCCGATACGACAAACCCCATGAACCCCTGTTGTTTTTGTTCATATCAATCTTGTGTATAATTGTAAGTCTGCCCAGAGATCGTCCTCCATTTCTGGTCAGGCGCTTGTACAGGTCACATTGTCTTGTCTCAAACTGGAGTATACTTCTGTGATCACAGAAATAAACGATTTTCTTTTGAAATAGCTTGACTCAATCTCAATTTCTACAGCTCATCTGCCTTTGCTAAATAAAATCTTCCACAACAATATCCACAAGTGTCTACTTGGTACTACAGATTAAAGAGTATTGTTAGTACTATAGATTAAAGAGTATTGTTAGTACTATGGATTAAAAAGTATTGTTAGTACTATAGATGAGAGTATTGTTAGTACTATAGATTAAAGGGTATTGTTAGTACTATAGATGAAAGAGTATTGTTAGTACTATAGATTAAAGGGTATTGTTAGTACTATAGATTAAAGCGTATTGTTAGTACTATGGATTAAAACGTATTGTTAGTACTATAGATTAAAGAGTATTGTTAGTACTATAGATTAAAAAGTATTGTTAGTAGTACTATGGATTCAAAAGTATTGTTAGTACTATAGTTTAAAGAGTATTGTTAGTACTATGGATTAAAAAGTATTGTTACTGTTAGTACTATAGATTCAAGAGTATTGTTAGTACTATTGATTAAAAAGTATTGTTAGTACTATAGATTAAAGAGTATTGTTAGTAGTATAGTTTAAAAAGTATTGTTTCTTTTAGAGGGCTCCCCCATCTTTTGCACGATGATTGGCATTCGGGGTCACGCACTTGCTTGGTTTAAATCTTATTTAACTGATAGAACACACTGCGTGGTCTATAATGATTTAACATCCGAGACCCTCCCAGTGCAATGTGGTGTCCCACAAGGCTCTGTCCTGGGCCCTTTGCTATTTTCGATTTACATGCTACCCCTCGGCAATATCATATGCAAATTTGGCATAAACTTTCATTTTTACGCTGATGACACCCAATTATATATACCTATTAAGCAGAATGATTCCTCCCAATTACAAAATCTTGAGGCTTGCCTGCTTGCCGTCAAAAAGTGGATGTCGCAAAACTTTCTACTCCTTAGTGCAGATAAAACTGAGATGTTAATTGTTGGTCCCCCAAACCACAGAGGCCTGTTTCAGGACATCTCCCTCAACTTTGATACTTGTCATGTATCCCAGAGCTCCACCATAAAAAACCTCAGTAATTTTTTATTCCTCCCTCTCATTTAATGCACATATAAAAAATGTCACCAAAATTGCCTTCTTCCATCTTCGTAATATCGCAAAAATTCACCCCATTTTAACTCTGGCTGATGCTGAAACCCTAATTCATGCTTTTGTCTCATCACGTCTAGACTACTGTAATGCACTTTTTTCAGGCCTACCTAATTCAAGCATCAAAAATCTTCAACTCGTGCAAAATGCGGCTGCACGGATACTAACTAAAACTAGAACATTTGATCACATCACACCAGTTTTGTCCGCCCTACACTGGCTTCCTATTCAAGCCGATCTGACTTTAAAGTGCTACTCCTCACCTACAACATTTTTAATGGGCTTGCACCGCTCTATTTATCCGATCTCATCTCCTGATACTCGCCCGCTCATGCTCTGCGCTCACAAAATGCGGGGCTTCTATCGATTCCTAGGGTTAAAAAGAAATCCGCCAGCCACAGAGCCTTTGTCTACCGCGCTCCCTACCTGCGCCGGAGGAATTTCCTCGATGCACCGATGGCACTTCCGGTTTTTGCGAGAGTGTAACTCGTCTGACCATCCACCAGGCGGTGGTATTGAGCCGTTGCAGTCACATCTAGGGTCCCGGGCATCGGGGGTTGGCTGGATGAATTATGAATGCCATGGCGAAAAAATTAAATATTGATCTCAAAAACGCTGTTCAGCGTTTTTGGCGCTGGATGTGTTAAGACCCATATTTTCTCTCTCTCCTTCAACCTACCCTGATCTCACCTGGTCAGGGACTGACCTTTAGATTAATCTGTCTAGTTTAGTTAGGATGTCTATTTTCTCCCATGTCTGCTTTTCTGCAGATATGGGAGAACCTTTTAACCGCAGTCTCCGTCTCAACCGGTCCCATGGAACAGCTTCATAACGCCTTCTGTCTGGCCTGCAGTGCTGAACCTTCTGAGTGACTCCTCCTGCCCCCATGGGCCCGGGGCATACGGCCCTGAGCTATTGTCTTGTATCTCATCCTGTATCCATACGCTTGCAGTAGTTCTATCTATTACTCTATTTCACAATTTTCTTATATACTATGATTCTACTGTCACCATGTATGCATATGCTCACTACATGTATTTATTGCTCCATCTCCGCCCACTACAAACATGGGAACTCTCTAACCCCCCCCCCCCATCTCTCTGAGTGCTTGTCTCGTAGTGCTGACCAAGGTGGTGGATGTCTCTGGGTCTTGGCCAAGATTGCAGTGACTGTTCTACGTGCACCACCGAGGCCATGGATCAGCTTCTTACCGTCTGAAACGTGGTTTCATTGCTGGGTTAAGTACTTCTATTCTATTCACATAATATGCTTACTTCATATATCTATTCTATTCACATATATGCTTACCACTTGTATCTATTGCTATGTCCGCCCACCACAATCACGCGAGCTGTCTAACGCCTGTCCCGTCTCCCTGTGAGTGGCCGTCCTGGAGTGATGACCGGAGTGTCGGACGTCCCATGATGAAGACCGGGAGGATGCGACCCTCTCTGCGTGCCCTCCTGTCTCCCTGTCCCCGGCTGTCTCGTAGTGATGACCGGAGTGCTGGATGTCCCGCGATGATGACGGGGAGGTTGCGACCCTCTCTGCGCCGCCCCCTGTCTCCGGCTGTCTCGGAGTGATGACCGGAGTCGGAGTGTTGAACGTCCCGTGATTAAGACGGGGAGGATGCGACCCTCTTTGCGCCGCCCCTGTGCCTCAAATAGATCCACTATATCTTTAATCTTTCAAAATGTTCAGTTGCTATCGCTATCAGCTTTATCTTAAATTTTTCAAAATGTTCAGTTGCTATTGCATGCACTCATCTGTGTTTCACTACACACATGAGTGCATGCTTACCAACTGTTAGTCTGCAACACTACTATCACCGACATCTAAGAAGGGAGATCCCCCCTTGAATGGCCCTTCTAAGGTTTCTCTCCTCCACATTGCCTGTGGTGCATTTTTTTCTATTGCTAGGTTTTAGTGAGTTTTTCCTTACCTTCGCGTGGGGTATGTCTGGGAGTGTTCAGTGTTGCATTCATTTATTTTGCATTTATTTTAAATGTGTTGGACCTTATGGTGTTCTTGTTTTGTTCTTGACTTATTGTGATGTTTCTTCTTGACTTGTTTAAAGAAGACGTGTCCGGCCCATGGGGACATTAACGTGTGTTGTCGGGCCTTACAAATAAATTTGATTTGATTTGATTGAATTGGGGGGGGGGGTAAACCCAACTAAACTCTAAGCAAGGTCTTTTGCCTAGGGGTCGCTGTTATGACGTCATTACAGATTCTACCTGTAAGTAATCAGGAAATTTGTTATTTGGGGGTTATTAATTTATTCCTTCTCAATCTATCAGCTGCCAAGCCTGACATTTTACAATTTGTTCCTCACATTTGACCCATTCACTCACATTCACACACCGACAGCAGAGGCAGCCATGCAAGGTGCCAACCTGCTCATCGGGAGCAGTTAGGGGTTAAGTGTCTTTTGCTCAAGTACACTTCGACACGCTGCCCGGGAGGAGAGGGGAATCGAACCGGGAACCTGCGGACGACTGCTTTACCTCCTGAGCCACTGCCACCCCCTCACCATTTACCAGTTTCTTTCTTTCCTTTCTTTGAAGTTGAATTCAAGATAAACATTTCATGACATTTCCTAATATTTTCCATAACTTTTAAACACTTTTTTTCCATTTCAAGACCAATCCAGGTTTTCCATGATCCACGGTTCCCCATAGAGCCCACCACAGTATCAAAAACACCAACCACAAAAATATATTTCCTAGGACATTAATAATGTCTTTGTCTTGCATGCACTTGTCTTTCCACTACTCCACACATCGCCCGTCCCAGTTTGGCACCACCACAAATAACCTAACAAGCCGTGTGGAACACTGTACATATTGTGATCATCTTTTACCACCTGCATAGCCGTACATCAATATGTCTCTTCCCGCCTGTGGACAGCTTTCATGTGACCAAATGGGTTATGAATGTGGCTACAATAACATGTGTACGACAGAACCCTTCATCTACAAGCCATCTAATTATAAAGATGATAGTTATGTGGAATGTAAAAAAGCGTGGGAGACAAAACTGTCCATAACAAGACAAATAGCTTGGCAGCCAGACACGTGACATCGCTATTCCAGTCTCTGCCGAGCACGGATGTCCCCGTTATTGGTTGTTCCTCGTCTATGCCCAGCTTCAGGCGTCATACAAGTATAAATTGAATGTGACAGCAGTGGAACCCTGACAAAATACATTTCACTCAGTGGGGGTAGAGCATGGTTCCAACGCAGTGGTTAGGGGTTTGATTCCCACTGGGGGCCAGCATCACCGATGGTAGGCTGTTCATTTATACTGGATAGAGCCGGTCACTCACCGGGCTCTGCTGAGGACGAAGGAGTCCTGCACGGTCACCAGTGGTCCCAGTTCAGGACACTCCGAGTCATGGTACTGGCCACAGTCCTCACACCCTGGGATATAAGAGGGAACACACAGTCAGACCACAGTGTCTCTCTTACTTACAGACACACAAGAGTTGTGGAGTTGTATTCATACTTACAGATAAACTCATCTGGTGTCTGCTCAGCCATTATGCAAACCTACAAATGCAGTGAATAGATTATTACATGGAAGATCATAGGAGGAGGGCAAAACATTGCTATCAAACAGCTAATCATAAAGAAATAATTTATGAAAATGTACATTTTAGCATATGGAATCTTTACATTCAATGTGAAATTGGTCTTCCAGGTCATCACACATTCAATCTAAGACACTTGGCTATCTTCCATGCACCAGAACTGACTACAGCAGAGGACACGGATTGTAAAAATAAATATGAAGAAACTCGTTTGTATTTTAGTTTATTTGGCATACGCTCCCGGTACACCCAGGAATGAACAGTATACGATCCGGGTAGAGATGGGATCCAGGATTTCACTGGATTCCAAACTCTAGCCGGGTTTTAACTCCGATCTCAGAATGCTCCGTCCTCTTCAGTCTGTAACAAAGAACAATCGGCATGGCGGATGGAACGGAGACGCAAAGCCCATCTGGAGCCAGCACACTTCAATGTCAACACGCCGGGAACGAGGCGTCTCAGCGCGAAGCCGAGTAAACTGTAAGGACAAGCTGCACATTTTCTACAAACCTGCGTCATTATTTTCATGGAAAACTGCACAAATCTGTGATAAACATGTTACCTCTTTTCCAAAGGACTACACATTTATCGAATCCTGACTCCGGGTTCCAATCCGCTCCAGAAACGGCGCAGGACCGGAAACAAGCGGCAGGAATTGCATTGTGGGGATTGTAGTCTTGTACAACTGCTCGACTTGTTTTCAACCGGTTTCCACCCACGTTTCCAAGAATCAACGACTGCATAAGAGCGTTTCCGGGACTTCAATGTACATGTTCCTTAGTAGGCCTACTATAGCGCCACAGCCAGCCACTATTCTGCAAAAGCACATCACTGTCACCATTATATTTTAAATCAGCACAGGAAGTCATTGTACATTTAAATATCAGACTATTGAACCAAAAGTCCGAAATAAACACATCCTTATTAAAGGTTTAGATGATTGATTGATTGAAAAGTTTATTAACAGATTGCAGAATGGGTACAGTACAGTACAGCTCAATACATACAATTGTTAAGGGGATGCAGACCAGAGAAAGGCTTTCGTCTTGTTTACATCAGGGTCCCCCATTTTCAATTCATCATAACATATATGACATACACAACATACAGATAGACAGTACTGCTACATCTATACATTTATGACATACCAGATTTGCAAATACAGTACTGTTTGTGATACAAAAGTGTCCAGAAAAAGAGTGTATATACATTTGACGTAGAAACTGTACATTGGAGGAGGTTGGGTGGGGGGCTGTACATTTGGAGGTGGGGGGTTGGGTAGGGGACACTGTACATTGGAATACTGACAAAGCCATACTTGGTCATTTACTGTACAACTGGGTTAGTGTTTTTGAAGGTGGGTAGTGATTCACATTCCTTTACAGCTTTGGGTAGATAACTTTCAATCGATCAAAGGTGCACAATAATTTTGCACTTAACTTTGAATTTCAGCACTGTATGTATGAACACCTACGGGAGACTACAATTCGAAACTGGCCCCTACAAATGTCCTAACCCAGTTGTACAGTAAATTACCAAGTATGGCTGTCAGTATTCCAATGTACAGTGTCCCCCACCCACCTCCAATGTACAGCCCCCCCCCCCAACCTCCTCCAATGTACAGTTTCTACGTCAAATGTATATACTCTTTTTCTGGACACTTTTTGTATCACAAACAGTACTGTATTTGCAAATCTGGTATGTCATAAATGTATAGATGTAGCAGTACTGTCTATCTGTATGTCGTGTGTCATATATGTTATGATGAATTGAAAATGGGGGAGCCTGATGTAAACAAGACGAAAGTCTTTCTCGGGTCTGCTTCCCCTTTACAATTGTATGTATTGAGCTGTACTGTACCCATTCTGCAATCTGTTAATAAACTTTTCAATCAATCAATCAATCAATATATTTATATATCATTTTTTTTATAGCCAAGCCAATAAATTAAAAGGGTAAAAACGCAGTACATTTTCAGTCAATATTTATTGCTGGAGAAGATGAAATAACCTGATATGTTAATTGGTAATCCCTGCATGGTAGAGACCGACGTTCTGCAGCAGGCATTCAGGTTCTGTGCACCGAGTAGATGCCAATAAAACATCAGGAAGCAGTTTATTACTCACCAACAGGCCTACTACTTACTTAATGCATAATAGATGAATACTTGCAGACCGCCACGTATAAGGGCTAAGTCTGCATGTTTAAACCACCAATGTGTCATTGTCCTCCTCAAGAGGTTTAAAAGGCGTTTGTGGCAGACTGGTTGGTTTCTTTATAATGGAATATATTATGTTCTTCAACCTGCCGAGGAAAATGGCAATGAAAGCATGCAGGGTGGGGAGATAGCAGAACTCTTACAACACTCCCTCACGCACCACAAAAGAAACAAAGAAAAACCTGAAAATCATATCCCTGTTCTGTAAATATTTGTCCCACCACAGTTCAAATACAACCAGCACTGTATCTGCATAGTATATCAACACGAATGGCATGCAAGCCCAATGTAATTATTAGCTCAACGCAATAACTAAAATTTCTTGGATATGCATGTGCAGAGAGGCTACTTGTAGAGTTGAGAGAGAGCAGGTGAGAGTGCAGGGCTGGGCCTCTCGTGGCTCGTCACATTCCACAGTCCAAAACACAAGTCTGACGGTGAGTGAGATCCCCTTCGCCTGGTGACCACAAATCAAGACATGGAGCCACACAGTTGGTCCAAGTCTAAAACTTAGCCTTTCCCCAGAGATAACAACCCACATCAAAGGACCGCAGGGTAGCTGTCCGTTTTCATCCGTCAGTGTGCGGCCTCACCCAACAAGGCTATAGCTGAACTCACCAAGTAGGTTTAATCCATTAAAAGAAAACAGTAGTTAACATGAAGGAACCAATATTCAAAAACACCTTTTCAACAAGCCGTTTACAAAAATAATAATACAATCATTAGCTGGGTAAAAAAGAAATTTAAATAAAATAAATCAAACCATTCAATAGCCCCCAAAAGATTTTCACACTTTTTGTTCAGGTATTGAAAAGGTACAATACATGTTTTTAAAAACAGTCAAACATTAAAATAGAATGAGAACTCAATTTGATGGAAATGCATACGTGAAGCAACCTTAATGTAATTTAACAGTTCATTAGTCAACACCTCAACAAGTATGGCTTGGGGTAGTGTCACAGTCCCTCATTCAAGATTGGTTCTTTTGACTTTCCCTTTTCCACAATAACAACCTCATTGATAACAGTAGTGTAGAGGATTCATATTTAGGAAGCTGAGTGGAAATTGCATATCATTTGAAAACACAGCAAATAAAATAACAACAAATAATAATTCAATGAGAAGTCAGTATTATATATATATATTAAAATTGTTGTGTTATCCACCACATCACTGCAATGTTTTGGAATGGTGTTTGTTTTCTATATGGGAGATTTTACTTTGGGAAATAGACATGCTGATGGATTTAGATGTAGATGTCAATCACAAATGAGTGATCAGATATGTTCAGATATGTAGATTAGACATTAGGCAAACATTTTCTGGATATCCGTTTGAGTAATCACTTCTAATATCTAGTTTAGATATTACATTTGCTAGAAGCTTGGAGCTCGTTTTTCTCTGTGCTACTGGTAATTAATTAGTGTATAGTGTTGCTAATTTGAAATAATTCAAATTAAATGCTTGATATGACATTTCTCCAGTCAATATACTGTTCTTAAAATAATCTCCCACTTTACAGAGCCTGTGTGAAAAGACGGTCTCCCTTTGTCAATTACTCAAACAGGAATCATAACTGCAGAGGCCGGATACTAGTTAAAACCTTATCGTCGGAGTCTCGTAAGAGTAGCTCTCATCATTGCACTGTAAAAAGAAGCTCATGTTTAACAGACAAATTATCTGAAAAATGTGCAAATCATACCAAACACCACTTTTCCAATCTTTGGTCCTTTTTGGGCCACCATAGAACACCCTCAGAAATGGATTACCTTACCCTCAGTGTTAAAGAGCAGTATGGGGCGACTGTCCAATGTTCTTTCTGTGGTTTGCAAGGCCAGAGAAAATATTTAGTAATGTTGCATAAAGTCAAACGAAAGGAGACAATTCAAAATAAAATCCTCTGAAATGCCATGAATGTAAAGAAATGAAGGATAGAGTCACCCACACGTGGCCTCCCATGGTTCTCTCAAAAAGTTATAGCAAATGAGCAGGAACAAAAGGGGGATAAAGAAGTACATTTTCCAACTGCACAGTCTTCCTATTCATAATAGAGGTGACCCGGTAAGTGGGTTGGGCACAGAGGGGTCGTCTCTCCCAGTGCAAAGTGGAGTAGGTGATGGTCTTCAGGGTTGTGCGAGGAGCCAAAGCAGGGTCGGCTCTAAGGCTGAGACAATATGTCATTTGGAAGAATAGATAAATCGGGACAAATTATAAATATCAAATATTTCTTAAAAAAGAAAAAAAATATATATTTAACGTTAGTTCGTGTGTGTGTGTCATGTGCACTCACTGTAGTTTTTGCGATGCTGTAGTTGGCCCACGACACACACACGAACTAACATTAAATACGTTTTTTTTCTTTTTTTAAGAAAAAGGTATTTTAATCCTTTTATTCTTTTACACATGCAAACAAATCTATAAGTGACGACACTTATCGATTTCACGCAGTTATAAATCGATAAGTGGTCTCAGCCTTAGTCGGGTCACGCATGTGGCTCTCCTGAGGAGGTGGAGCCGTTTGCTTTGCTCTTATTCTTAGGAAGCAGCTTGCGGTTGAGCATGCGGCTGAGCGTGGCTGTTCGGCTGGCCCGGTCGACCGTCGCTGGTGGCTCGAGGTAAACCAAGTCGTTGTGAGACTGGCTCATCCCCGGGTCCTTGCGCTGGTGCCGTCGGCGGAAGAACAGCTTGGCGCTCTTGTGCAGGAAGCTGCCTGTGGACAGAGAAAACGAGAGACATTTAATGTAATTAAATGACAGGCATACTAAATGTTTCCAATTACCCAAGGGGGGCCTGACTGAAAAAGTCACTTAATTTAAGGGGGTGGGATTGTTATACACACGTTATATTTCAATTCTCTAAAGTTATAAGCAACTTTGAGATAGCTGGAATAACTAGGGTACAGAGTTGTTATTGCCAGGTTTTAAAGAGGGGAAAAGGATTAAAGTCTGGAAAAATAATCTTCCAGAAATTCTGTCTGGCGGGGAAAATAAAAGCTCCTCCTACTGCTCATTCATACTTTACTTTGCTGGCATATGCATGATCTATTAATTCACATTATTGTGAATGGTGAAAGATGGGTGGGGTTGGGTGGGTGTGTGGGGGGGGGGGGGGGGGACTGTACATTGGTGGTGGTTGGGTGGGTGGGGGGGGTTGGGTAGGAGGGGTAGGTGGGAGACACTGAGTATTAGCTAAATTAAAGAAGCTATCGAAAATCTGTCAACATTAACAACCGTTGAATTGGTTTGTCCATAATTCTCCTGGCCAAATTTGGTTATGATTGGACCAACAATTAAGGAGGCCAAAATGTGCTTTGTGGAGAAATGAGAGATTTACCAAGGCATTCCATTTTTTTTATTGCAAAATGGGAAAAAATGTAATATGGCAGTGTCATGGGGGCTATCCCATGCCCTATAAGTGGGATACCGAAAAGTAGGTATTACGCAGAGCGTGGGTTTCCAAAATGATCTGTCAGGTGTGTATGCGCATGTGTTTTTTTTTGCACCCAGTGACCCATTACTGCAGGCGTGTGTGAGAGGGAGAGGAAGGTGCAGAGAGAAAGAAATGTACTCGTTAGACGTAATCTGTTGTATGGCGACATTTAGTCTCGCCCCCGAAAATAAGACAATGGCCGTTTCTAGGAATTTCTTTTTTAAAGAAACTATTTTCTTTCTTTAGTTTATAATTTTGATTGTGTTTTTTATATGATTGATTGTTCGAGATAAAATAAACTCAACAACTCTACTCAACTTTTATATTCGGCACAATACAGTATTCAGTTGCCTTGTTGATGGGGCTGCAATTCCTGTCTGATAAACAGAAATACAACTTCATCTGGCAGAAAATAACAACTTCAATCTTTGCCAAGGTAACGTTCCTCTTTAGTGCTCGTTTTAAACAAAGTGAGAACCCTGTCATGGTTTCTGCATCATAGAAACTTGACATGATCTTCAGTGTTACCTATATGGCTGGTTCTTTTTCTTCATTATATATTTTTCACATGTTATTCTCCTCTCCTTTGCCTTCTTGTACATTTTTTTTGTGGCTCTTGTTGCTGTGTTTTGAACACGATATCTATCCGTGTCTATCTTAAATTCTTTCGTTATGGTGTTTGCCTTATGTCTCTGATCTTGTTTTGAGTTTCTTTTCTTGACCATGTTTACTGTATTTCGTTCATATTTGATTATGGACATTGATGGGATGAGAGTGGAACTTTGTACAAGCCTTTTGGGCTTCGTTCCCTACTAGCACTGTTTTTAAATAATGTGCTAAATAAATAAACTAAACTAAATAGGAGCTTTGCCAGATATTCATTCCTTTGACAATCTAATTAAAATGATGATAATGATGGAAGTGAATTAGGTTAAGTGGATAAATTGTACACATAAACACTATGGAAACAATGAATGATGAACGAAGAAGGGAGCGACCACTATATCCTCTAGCGGTCTCAAACTCGCAGCCCGCTGGATGATATTTTGCGGCCCCCTACTTGACATCAAAGTTTAGTGTTAGTGCGGCCCGCATGCAACTTGTTGCCGAGTCGTTGTGCGAGTTGGATGTTTTATTTATTTGATCACTTGTAGGGTACCATAGCGCAGGCTCATGACAGCAACGTTACGTTAGTGACTTGGTTGAAACGTGATTTCGGAGTGATACCAATTAACACTTTCAGTGCCCAGCAGGGGGCGCACGATTTAGTGCTTGAATGCCCAGCATCCACCTCAATGTTAGCGTTAATATCGCCTAATCTATGTTTTAAATTATGGCTATGTGTCTAATCTGCCCGTCACTTATCAATGATTCATTTTCCAGTCAAAATTACAAAATTACAAACATCACAAAACAAACTGGTCAGACTACTACTTGACCTTACCCCCAGAACCCACCTCACCCCTGCCCACTTTGACAACCTAGGATGGCTTAGAGTAGACGACAGAGTACAGCAACTTGCAATGGGCCTGGTCTACAAGATACACTATACGACTAAGGTACCCATGTACATGTCAAAATACTTCCCAAAGGTCAGTGAATACCACAACCACTACACCAGAGGAAGCTCAACAAATCATGTTAAACCCAGATTCGGCTCAAACAAGGGACTAAATACGTTTCGCAATTATGCCACATCAATGTGGAACGCCCTACCCAAAGCTGTAAAGGAATGTGAATCCCTACCCACATTCAAAACCGCTCTTAAAGAGCACCTACGGGAGGCTGCAATTCGAAACTGGCCACCGTAAATGCCCAAAACCCCCACCAACTCCTAATAGACAGTCTCCTCCCCACTGCATGTATATATTCCCTCCCCGCCGTATGTATATTTCTCTCCCACCCACCCACCCCCTCCTAATGTACAGTCCCCTCCCCATCATATGTATATACTCTGTCAGGATCTAGGGGTAACAGTACTGTATATTTGAATACCGTTTATATCACAAATGTATCAGTACTAAATACCTATATGTCCCTATGCCATAAATGTCATGTATGTTGTGTATGTCATAAATGTCTATATGAATTGAAAATGGGGGACCCTGATGGAAACAAGACAAACGTCTTTCTCAGGTCTGCATCCCCTTAACAATTGTGTGTATTGAGCCGTACTGTATTGTACCCATTCTGCAATCTGTTAAATAAAGTTTTCATTCATCATTCATTCATTCATCCACATAGTGTACATAAACCTCCACAATTTCCCCCAGAATTGCTTTATTTGAGATATCATGTTTGTTTACGTTTTGTCCATATTCATAAAGAGTGTACCTGGAAACCTGAAATGCAGCACTTTTCTTTTGTATCCTCTTTTTCTCCGCCTGATTGTCTGTGCTTTTCCTCAGATCCCAATTTAGTCATTATGCCAATTCCCCCCCTCCCCTACCTGGTTGTTGTGCGCATGTGCCCCCTACTGGTTGGTCTAGGGAGCCCTGAGGTCTACCACATGCTTCCTCCGACACATGCGGAGACAGCCAGCGGCTCTCTTTTCACCTGACAGCGTGGACTCTCATTGGTGAAGTGTAACGCGTGGGAGGTCACGCTGCCTTCACCACTTCCTGTCTTTTGCTGTGCAGGCGCCCAGACCTGACCTGTAGAAGTCGCTGTCCACAACGCCAGATTACCACCCATCAACTTCCCTCCCGCTAACTCAGCCAAACGAGTTAGTATGATGGCTGGCCCAAGTCGGAGGCAATGCTGACACCTGGATTCGAGACCGGAGTCTCTCGCATTGCTGACGAGCGCAATCTCCGCTGCGCCACCCAGCCGCGAAATGCAGCACTTGTAAGGAAGAATTTTTCAAGCGTAAAATTCAGCTCAGCGGTTCCCTTGGCTCCATTGCGATTGACAGCTCGGAGGGCAGAACCAAAGTTATAACGCAGGTCAGACAGATGAGATGTGTGTGAATCAGTAAACGGTTCTTACACCTTTTCCAAAGCAAAATTCAAGAACTTTAAGCATTTTCAAGGTGCCTTTTCAAGCTTTTCCAGCATCTTATGCGGCTGTGGTAAATTAAATATTTACTCAAAATGATCATTTCACTTCTTCCATCACATTAAATCAGATGTTATTGTGCTATAAACAACCAATATGAAGTAGACTTGGCATCCTATATACCGTACTTTTCGGACTATAAGCCGCGGCCTTTTTCCCCCATTTTTCGACCCTGCGGCTTATATAACGGTGCGGCTTATATGTGACTCGACGTGACCAAACTCGAAAGTGTAAACATCTAAATATTGCTTTTTTGACTGCATTGAAATGTTATTTATCTGTTCCCTTATTTGCTAAACTTAATACAACTTGTAAATGAGTTAATGCTTGTTATTTGTCCGACAGTATTGTGTCCCAATGCTAATTACATATGGTAATTAAACATTAAAACACCTGCGGCTTATAGTCCAGTGCGGCTTATATATGTACACATCATTCAATTTAGCTGCTGCGGCTTATAGTCCGGTGCGGCTTATAGTGCGAAAAGTACGGTAACCTAGCTGAGCCAATATGAAACAATCACTCAAATAATCACCAGATAAAACTTCAATTTCAATAAAATATTTACTGAAAATGTGCAAAATAAGAGAGAGAACAGTCTTTGAGGTAGGCAGTCAATCAGCTGCTTGAGCCTTAAAATGTATACAAAATCAAATCAACCTAGGATTTTTATACAACCCCCCCACAGTGGTGTGTTCAGTTGGTACGTCCCAGCAGGTACCAGGATTCATACAATGGCATGCAAATTTCTCGATTCTGATTGGCTGAAACAGTCAGGTTAGACGTGGTTATTTCTCATAACCCACGCTCGTGATCCCAGAACCCGCCCACAACCGAATTACAATCACTCCCGCCAGTTCGACTTTTTAGGAAAAACCAAAGATGGCGGACAATAATCTTTACGAATGGATGTGTTGAAAGCGCCATAACGACTAATTCAAAAACGATTCTGTCACATGGAATGTGTTAGTTTCTTACACAATGTTCAAGTTTCAAGTTTCTTTAATAGTTGTCATACAGAAGTACAGAATACTTTTATACAAAATGCTTCTTACTGTTGCGCTCCAGAGACTGTGCAAGACAAGATAAGTATGAAATAAAATAACATAGTAAAATTAGAAGTAAAAAAAATGAGGTCACAGTGTTCAGTTTAGACATATGTACAATGTACGATGCAGAATAGACGTAGTTACCATACAATATACAATACTGTGCAGTGTACTAATATACAATACTATATAGTGCAAGGCAGAAATGGAGAAATGGGACGAGGTGCAATTTAGGTACAATTCACAGTAGGTGTACGAGTTGTAGTGCAAATCCTTTATCAATAAATATAAAGTGTAAGTGTGTTTGTGTGATCTAAAGTGTGGAGAGTGGGTGCTGCAGTGTGTTGTTTGTTTGAGTGAGTGTGTGCGTGTGGGTGTGTGTGCTGTGTGCATTTGATGGTTGTTGCATAGTGATTATTGTTCGTTTAGCAGCCTGATGGCCTGGGGATAGAAGCTTCTTCTGAGTCTTTCTGTGCTCGCCTTAAGACTCCGGTATCGCTTGCCTGACCGCAGCAGTTCAAAGAGGCAGTTGTTCGGGTGGCTCGAGTCCTTAATAATTCTCTTAGCCTTCCCCTTGCACCGCTTGTTGTAAATGTTCTGGATTGTGGGAAGCCCCCCTCCAATTGTGCGTTCGGCTGAACGTGTCACTCTTTGTAGTCTGCTACGGTCTTGTGCAGTGCTATTCCCAAACCAGGAGGTGATGTTGCCAGTCAGGATGCTCTCTATTGTACATGAGTAGAAGTTCCTAAGGATCTTCTGACTGACTTGGAACTTCCTTAGGCGCCTGAGGAAGTAGAGGCGTTGTCGTGCCTTCTTCACAACACTGTCAATGTGTGTGGTCCACTGGTCCATGTCAAGTCCTCGGATATGTGGGCTCCGAGGTACTTGAAACTGTTCACTCTCTCAACCGGTGCCCCGTCGATGCTGAGGGGGCTGTAGTCCTTGACCCCCGACCTCCTGAAGTCCACAATCATCTCTTTTGTTTTGCTGACGTTCAGGGAGAGGCAGTTCTCCTGACACCACTGTGACAGGTTCTCTACCTCTTCCAGGTAGGCCCTTTCGTCGTTGGCAGAGATCAGGCCCACCACTACTGTGTCATCAGCAAATTTGATGATGGTGTTGTTGTTCCGCTGTGCTACGCAGTCATGTGTGTACAGGGAGTAGAGGAGGGGGCTCAGAACACAGCCCTGGGGGGCCCCTATGTTGAGCGTGATGGATGAGGAGGTGCAGTTGCCGGCTCTTACCACCTGGGGTCTGCCCGTCAGGAAGTCCAAGACCCACTGGCAGAGGTCATAGTTGGATTATGTAATTGGTGGGTCATGAGTCATTGTGGAACAAAATAAATATCGCGCAACGTCTGTTGTTAGATGCCATTAGTCAAAAGGACACTCATTTCACTGGTAATAAAATGTCCAATCAATCAATCAAACCAATAACAACCGCTCACTTCACTGTTAGACGGCATGCTTTGAAGCAACCTATTCAAAATATAAATCGAGGGAGATTATGTCTGTCACTGGCCATAGATGCGAGTCTTTCCTGCAATCCTATTGGACCCCAAATTTTGAAGACAGGCGAAATTATAGCCATGTTCTCGCAGGCTCATCTGCGCAAAAGCGCATTGCAGAAGGTGCAGAAGGTTCTGAGAATTCTGTTCCAGCTAAGAGGCAAAATAACGACCCAGATACTCTTTTCACAAACTGCACTATAACCGGGAATGTTACAATCAATGTAAATAAACCATAATCACCCTACAAAAACAGTACTGTATTTGTAAATCTGGTATGTCATAAATGTCTATGTAGCAGTACTGTCTATCTGTATGTCATGTATGTCATATATGTTATGATGAATTGAAAATGGGGGACCCTGATGTAAACAAGACGAAAGTCTTTCTCTGGTCTTCATCCCCTTAACAATTGTGTGTATTGAGCCGTACTGTATTGTACTCATTCTGCAATCTGGTAATAACAAATGTGAATTAAAGAAGATAAAACGAAGTTTAGCCTATTAAATTGTTTAAAAAGCCTATAACCAATGACGTATTTTAACGCAACTGGCGAGGACTGTGAGGAGGGGGAATTGAATTGCAACCGTGTACAAGCAAAACTTTGACTGTAAACGGCATCTAACCTGACAACGCAACGTCCATTATGCTTCAATCAATGTGTGTTTATTGTATAGGAATAAGGTTGGATGAATTCTGCAATTGTATAAAGATGTAAGCACTGTCTATCTGTAATACAATTTTCAATCAATCAATCAATCCCATAACACACGCTCACAGATGGAATGCCTTGAAACAGCGCTGCTCACGGAGGCAACGTCTCTTTTATTTTGGAACTACTTTTTCTGCGGATGGTTGTCAATAAATTTTCAATTAATGTGTGTTTATTGTATAGCAATAAGGTTGGATGAATGCACCAGTTGTATAAAAGCCATTACACCACACGCAGTCGTGGGTTATGAGAATTAGACCATGCCTAAGTAAGCTATATGATGCCCATGTTATTGGTTGCAATACAGACAGACACAGTTGACACAAGCTCTAGTCTCCTCTCTTGTTATTTCACACAAACAGCTACCCCTAGTAGCTGGCTTCTTATGTTGCAGACATATCCTACAGAACATTCCTTAAAATAGAAAGATTTGCTTGTTAGCCATGTTGATCACAGCGAAACCACAGCTCCGATGCATAATGGCGTTAGCTAAACGAAAGTAGTTGTGCACACTGGACGTCATCAGTTTATCAGAGCGGAGCAGATTTTCAGAGTGAATTTATTAACTCACCTTAACACAATGGCCGCCAAAAACAAGTTAACTCGTTAATTATAACCCGCCAATCGAATTCTGCCAACAACGAGTAAACTCGTTATTGGATCGTTATTTCTTTTATTCGCTATTTCCATTCGTAATTCATCCTACTATGCTGTAGGACTGTGTGGCACTCTGTCTGAGACCGCAACGGGCAGATACCGCCGCCTAACGCCTTGCGGCCGCTAATGCACTCCCATTTGAAATGATGTGGTTTGTTTTCTAGGCCGAGCTGCAGCGTGCAGGCGGGGTCTAAACACTCCAGCAAGACAAGCGCTTATAGGGATGGAATCGACGAGGGTCCCTGTCCCCCCGTTAATTTTCTTTGGTGGATAATGTTGGACACACGATCGCGACCAGTATTTGGAATGGCGATCAGATAATTGGATTATTCTTTTTGCAGTACATCATAGACAAGGTAAGGACTACATGTTATCAATCTTGCGTTGATCCGATCATTTTTCCCCCCGCAATTGCAGCATGTGTCTGTGGTGTGTGTGGGCCGTGTCCCGTTGGTTGCGATCAAAGCACGGAGAGCCGGCTTCCCCCCCCCACCCCCTTTCATGCATCGATGATGAAACATAATACCGATAATATAGATGTGATTTCAAAACAGTACCGTGTACAAGCGAGAAATGAAGTTTAGTGAATTGCACGAATTGCTGCATAGCGTAGTTTCCTGGGATTACACAGAATCACTCTAGAACTATACTCATATTCACCACGGTATAAAACAGAAATGTATGGATGAAAAAATTATCTGTTTTTTGCATGTTGACCGGAAGAAACTCACTGACATTCAACGTTGTTATTAGATCCATAGCTATAATATTTAATATAGTTTTAGCACTACAAACACCGGGATCTACCCCCATTGCATTACAGCGCTGGCACAAACGGCCATACGCCCACAGCGACCTCTGGCGTCCAATGTGTTAATATACGGTGTCACTTGTCGTTGTCAACATGAACAATAAACATAGCCATCTGTGGCAACGCTAATAATAATAATAGCTCACTAGCTTGCTAACGTTTAAACAAATAAATAAGAAGCTCGCTAACGTTACTGGGATTAAAGCAAGCTACTCGAGGATGTGCTCGTTTCAACCATGCATTATATTTTGTATATTCAAGTCAGAGGTAATTAAAACGGCAGCCTCCCGGCATGTTGGCTGCCCCACACGCTGTTCCATCAGATGGCACACATAAAAAAAAACACTAAGGGTCAATCCAAGCGAAATCACGTGAGTGGCGAGGCTCGAGAGAGGACTTTTGCGTGAAAGGCAAAAGCATTTAGGCTCTCTCCGAGTTTTATTTCTTTATCTAAAAAGCAAACTATTCAGTCAGATAACGATTTATTATTAAAGTATACAGTGCAATTACAATTTCAATAACTTTCCAGCACTTTATACATAATTCAAGCACTATTCAAACCTTGAAAACACCACATTGAAATACAAGCATTTTCAAGGATTTCCAGCACCCGTACGAACTACGAACCCTGGGGAAAATAGTAATACAGGGATTTCAGATTAAATAAACAATGTAGTGACTTTCAAAAGGGTGTAGCGGGAAAAAAGCATACAAAAAGGTAGGCTGAGATCTACTAAAGTATACACTTATGTACACAAAATCTGTTGAAGACGGGCAATCTATGCTAATGGCGAGAAGTCAAGATTAGAATGGTATGGTCCTTTAATATCTCAATGATTCCATCTGAAAGTCACATGGATATTATCTAGTCTAGTCTACTCATCATTAACACATTGGGCGCCATGCATTGTGCCCATCATTATGCCCTCTCTGCCACCGCTGTAAGCCTATGGAGATGTTTACCTTCTTTGCAGGGCTATAACTTTTTAAACATTATAGCTATATCTGCATTACTATGGCCCATTCAACATCGGGTATCTATCGTTCCGGAGGTGGGAACGTTATATTTTTTCATTCATACATTGTTGTGTTAATACCGTCGAGAATATAAGTATGTTTTTAAGCTTTTCTGCTGTAATTCCAAAAACGCTAGTTATAGGCCCTGAAGCATATGATAGATTATCGATTGGCGTTTCTTTCCTATACACGCTATATTAAAAAATTCAAATGTATATGATCGGTATACATTATGCTTCATCATGCGTGAAGGAAAGGGGGGGGGTCGTTTATAATTCCTTGATCGTCAGTAACGGCTTTATTTAGTATGGGTTGATATATTGATCAGATGGATCGCAAACAAAGAAATGGACAATCAAGCTGAAAGTAACGTTAGTTTCGTCTTACCGTTCGCCGATGATTGGAGGAAAAATATCCCAATTATTTGACGTCGATCTGCTAGATCCATTTCCGGTTTGTATGACGCAATAAACACAGAAATCATATCGATTATTGCGTTTCGAAAGCGATCCAAATGCACTCGAGTGTGTATATTGATCCACGCCACAATATATCTCTGGCAGAGGAATTTCCTTGATGCACCGATCGCAACTTCCGGTTTGGCGTGAGTGTAACTCGCCCGACCATCCACCAGGCGGCGGTATTGAGGCGTTGCAATATCAGAACAGGGTCCGGCTGCGATCCGGAGGGAGGCTGGATGAATTATGAATGCCATGGCGAAAAAATTTGTTAAAGGGGAACTATCTTATAAATGGCCTTTTTGAGTGTTTAGCATTGTTTCCTAGCTATGTGAACTTATATTAATATGATCTACCGTACTTTTCGGACTATAAGCCGCACCTTTTTTCCCCATTTTTCGACCCTGCGGCTTATATAGCGGTGCGGCTTATATGTGACTCGACGTGACCAAACCCGAAAATGTAAAAATCTAAATATTGCTTTTTTGACTGCATTGACATTTTATTTATCTGTTCCCTTATTTGCTAAACTTAATACAACTTGTAAATTAGTTAATTCTTGTTATTTGTCCGACAGTATTGTGTCCCAATGCTAATTACATATGGTAATTAAACATTAAAACACCTGCGGCTTATAGTCCAGTGCGGCTTATATATGTACACATCATTCAATTTAGCTGCTGCGGCTTATATTCAGGTGCGGCTTATAGTGCGAAAAGTACGGTATGTCTCAAAATTCTCATATTGGCGCATTCTTCCAATTCTCCTCTCACAATATTCACCCTCACTGAACTGAGTCATTTGAAAATGTGCCTATATGTGATGTCATAAAGACACCGCTGCATGTTAATGTTCAAGAGGCGGCGCAGGCCACACAGTGGTTTAGGAGCCCAGGCTCAAAACAGCTCGAGATCTTGAGGTAGAAAAATGCTGTTTTTGAGGACTTGATTAGAAATACAAAACAATGAATAAAAAAAATATATATATTACAGAGGTGTTCCATAGACTCACAGGAATTGTGTAAAAGTGCCCAAATAGTGAAAGAAATAGTAAAATAGTTCCCCTTTAAGGTCAGAGGTGCGTTGCTCATGGGACGGGGTTGCACACCGTGTAACCAGCTTTTGTGAGCAGCATGTGCGTGCACTCAAGAACGCGCTGCACTCGACTCGTCGCGTGTACCTGGCTACCTAGCATAAGCATAACAATAACGCGTGGAATGCAATCCATTAATGGCAATCACATTCACAAGTTTGGTGTGAACGGTGCTCTGCCTGAGTCAGACCATCGTTCACACCAAACCTGAGGGGAGGGGGCAGGGAGCTCTGTGTCTATTCCATCCTATCCTATCCAACCACTACACTACACAGTAAAATACTTACCGGTATGCACAAAAGTCATTCCATGCAGCACTGCAGAATGTGAAAGGGGATTCAGCACCATGAAAAAAAATGATCACCCCAACCCGCTGTACCAAATCTTTGATGTTCATTAAAATAAACGGGCCACCTCGAAGGTTCTGGGATCCAACAACAAACGTGACAACTTAAACTAGAAAAGTAAATACAAACTAAATTAACAATGTAACTACAATTACATTTAAAACATTGTTTGTTTTTCCACCATATCTGTTGACAATATCATTTCTTTATATATTGAAGGCTACATCTTGTGCGCACGCGAGGGAACATGACGTCAATAAAACGTATAGTGCAACCAGCTTTGAAATAACCAACGCAACCCTGATTAAGGTACTAGCTAAAGGTTTCTCATGATAGAACTTACTCCGATTTTCACTGAGGTGGCAAAGGAGAGAGTTCAAACCAGTCAGGATACAGTACAACAGTATCAAGGGGGGTAGGGGGTCAGAATAGGCTGCTTTGTTCAGAGGCAACAACATGTGTATACTGTATTAAAACCAAACCAAATATAGAAAAGGCTAGAGCACTGATTTACCTTTAAGTCAGTGTCCAAGCATTTCCAATTAAGTCAGTTTTTAATGAGGTAGGCTGCTACTGAGTGATACTGATCTAGAAGCGGGAACTAGGGATGGGTAACTCACAAAATTACTATTTGATAGTCACTTGGAACTATTCGATTAGTTTGTTCTTACTTAACTCATTCACGGCCAGCCGTTCTATCCATCCTTGTACTCAATGGGCCACCGCTGTAAAAGATAGGGATTTTCACTGTGCGTCGCTGTGTTTGCAGGGCTATATCTATATTCTATATTATAGCTATGGAGGCAATACTATGGCTCATTTGACAGTAACTATCCCTCGTACAACATGTGAAAAAGAATAATTTTTTTCATGCTCGCATGTGCCCCCCACTGGTCGGTCTAGGGAGCCCTGAAGTCTATCAGATGCTTCCTCCGAGACATAGGAGACAGCCAGCAGCATCTTTCCACCTGGCAGCGCGGACTCTTATTGGTGAGGTGTAACGTGTGGGAGGTCACACTACCCTCACCATCTCCCTCCCTCGCTGTGCAGGCGCCCTGACCAACCTGTAAGAGTCGCTATTTACAACGACCAGAATACCACCCCACCGGCTTCCCTCCCACTGACTCTGCCAATTGAGCCAGTATGACGGCCGGCCAAGCCGGAGGCAACGCCGACAGCCGGATTCGATACCAGTGTCTCTCGCGTTGGTGACGAGCGCTTAGTCCGCTGCGCCACCCAGCCGCAATATTGTATAGTTTCATAGAGTGATCCTGGCTAATTTCTTGTAACTGCGTTATGGAGCGATATGTGCATTTAGCTAAAAGCGTTCGTGTTGCTCGCCTGGACACGCTACTATTTCTAAATCAAAGGTATATAATAGGTATTATGTTTCATCATGAATGCATGAAAGGGGGGGGGGGGGGTCGTTTTTTTTATGCTTTGATAGCCAGCAACGGCATTAGTTTTGAATACTACATACGTTGATCACCTGGATCGATATGAAATCATTGTAGGATCAAGGTGGAATTGATAGTCACATAGTCCTTACCTTTGATCTGGGTTATTCCAAAAAGAATATTCCAATTGTCTGATCGCGATTTCCAGTATTGATGTCGATCGGGTCCCTGACATGAAGTGGCACAAGATATGCCTCAAGTGTGCTGAACGCGTTTCGAAGTGCTCGGATGAAGCAATTTACTTGGCTTGATCTAAATTCTCCGCCTGGACGAAATTAGATGTGACACAGTGTGAAATAAAGTTTCAAAGGGTGGGCGATACTGCCACCTAGCAGGATGCGGCCGGTAATGCACTCTCGGGATCTCAGAATGATTTCCGATGGTAACACTGAGGTCCGTGAGCCTGTAATGAATTTAAAAAATCGAATAAAAGAAAAAAGGATCTAAAAACGAGTTAACTCGTCTTTGGCGCTCAACGCATGGCGGCCAAAAAATGAGTTAACTCGTCTTTGGCGCTGAATGAGTTAATAGCGAGATAATCTAACAAGCAAGGTCATTGCTAACAGCTAACGCTAGCGGACGGAGCTAGCGTATTTCGGGAACAAAAGCATTAATTCTGAACGTTACATCACTGATGCTTCAAATGTGTGAACTTAGTGAAACAACATGGCAAGCGTACAAAACGATGTTGATACCATGTAACATCTCCAGTGTCTCTTTGTTCATATTTCCTTTCTATTCTCCCAGCTGTTAACAGACTGTTATGCTACCTGGGTAGCAAGCTGTAGTACCCAGCATGCCGTTCAGCGGTGTAACAGTTAATAGGGTCCCCTCTCAATACACTACAATACAGAATATTCCAGTAAAGGCCGTTTATCACAGAATCTTTATATTTTCCTGAAACTTTCAAGAAAACAAGGGTTTTTCAAAATGGTATAAAATGGAAATGAACCGATTAAAAAACAATCAGTTTCGACAATGTTGACTGCAAACAAGTCATTGATAAGCGACGGCCAGATTAGACACATAATTTAAGACATAGTTTATGCGTTCACAACGCTATCATTGAAGTGGGTGCTGGCATTCAACCATGTTCAGGGGCACCAAGCTCCGGCATTGAAAGTGTTAAGTAGATTGTCAAGTTAGACCGCGCTCTCAAGTTCTGACACTGGGTGCTGTAATCCCATAAATTTGAATATAACAAAAGCAGGATAGCCGGACCAGCACTCTCAGGTTCAATAGTTTTAATGGCAGCCTGAATTGGAAACAGACATGTTTCGGAACTATGTCCTTCTTCAGTGATATGGCTAGTGTTAAGTAGAAAAATAAAATGTTTAATCTAGATTAATCTAGATTAATTACAGAAAATTGTGAGATTAGGCAGCTGGGTGGCGCAGCGGACATTGCGCTCGTCACCAACGCAAGAGACACCGGGTTCGACTCCGGCTGTCGGCGTTGCCTCCGGCATTGGCCAGCCGTTATACTAACTCAATTGGCAGAGTTAGCAGGTGGAAATCGATGGGTGGTAATCTGGGCATTGTGGACAGCGACTCCTACAGGTCGGTTGGGGACGCCTGCACAGCAGAGACAGGAAATGGCGGGGGTAGTGTGAGCCTCCCACACGTTACACCTCGCCAATGAGAGTCCGCGCTGGCAGGTGAAAAGATGCGACAGGCTGCCCTCCTCGTGTATTGGAGGGGACACGTGATGCAAGGCTTCTATCCTCCCTACAACCGGCCAGTGGGGGGCATATGCAAGCAACGTTCAAGACAGGGGAGGGGAGAATTGGCACAACGGAATTGGGAGGGGAGAAAAATAGAAAAAAAGGAGAAAAAGTGGATAAAAAAATAATAATTGTGAGATTAATTAGTTCATTTTTTTTAATCTATTGACGGCACTAATATATATAACAAAGGGCTTGACATTTTTTATTTAAAATTGCGAGATTGAACTTTCTCTTTCAAAATGTACCCTGCTACCTAACATATTTTAACATATTGAATAAACGTATCTCAAAATTTATTTGGTCCAATAAAAAACCAAGGATTAAATTACTGACTCTTATGAAACCTGAGTCCATGGGTGGTCTAGGTCTTCCCAATCTCCAACACTACTACTGGTCAGCCCAACTTCGAACTATAGTATCATGGTCATTGGGAGGACCAGACTCACACTGGATACAGATAGAAGCGGGACAGGTTGATCCTTTACCTCTAAACTCTTTTTTTTATAAAGAATTTTGACAAAATAGAAAATATAAAGCAATATTTCACGGTTGTGAATACCCTATCTGCATGGAAAGATTGCTCGAAAAAGTTTGGCATAACTAAATGCATCTCTGTTTATTCACCTATTCATCAAAACCCTGACCTAAAAAAATATTTTCATTCAACTGATATAAACAAGTGGAGACACTTGGGGGTAACTCAACTTAAAGACCTTTTTCATAAAAACTGGAAATTAAAAGCATTTCAGGAGCTAAGAGAAGAATACAACATTCCTAACTCAGACTTCTTAAAATATATGCAAATTCAAAGCACTTTAAGTTCACTTACTAAAGAAAACAAGTTAAGCTTTGAAATGACAGAATTGGAAGAAAAACTAACTACCTCATCCACAATTAAAGGTAAAATCAGTGAACTATATGAAATTCTAACTAATGAATGCCAAACAGTCTTCCCAGCTCTATTAAGATGCTGGGAGACGGACCTGGCAACGAAATTTGAAGAAAACAATTGGCAAGATATCTGTGATCGAACTTTCTTTCCCTTTACAAGCAATAAGATCAAAGAAAGTAATTTCAAATTTATTCATAAATTCTACCTTACTCCTGTAAAAATGCACAAAATCTCGAAAGAAAACTCACCAAATTGCCCAAGATGTAAAATTAAAGAAGGAACATTTCTGCATATGTTCTGGCAATGTAGCAAATTGAAGCATTTCTGGAACAAGATCCACTTATTTACTAAATCTGTCATGGAGTTGGAATTTGAGTTATCACCATGTGTCTATCTATTAAATAATATAACAAACTGCCACTTAGACCAAAAGAAATGCAGACTGTTGGTATACATAACATATTTTGCAAAGAAATGTATACTTCTTCTATGGAAAAATGAAATCGCACCAACATTCAATATGTTCATAGAACAAATATCTCAGTTTCTTCCCTTAGAAAAGATAACGCTTGAAAAGCACAACCAGGGTCACTTATTTCAAGAACTTTGGAATCCACTTTATACTCAACTGGAAACTCATAATGTAGTCCTATAAATGTGTCATATCTAAATAACAGACGTGGAGTTTTAGCAGATTAGATTAGCTGATCTGTTGAGGCTCTTTGTCTGCGTATAAGTGCCTGGTTGCCTGCGCATGGCTGTCAAACCCTGCCCCCACGGGGTCGGGTCTGGGAAATGGAGCTGAACACGCAGCGGCCCGGACGCGTGTACCGGTTCCGCAACAGTAAGTGACTTCCGGGTAGGCCTGATTGGCCCCGACAGGCACGTGACGCGGCAAACTCAGGACGCGCAACGAGGCTGCTGAGAGCTGTCGCGCGGAAATAGGCTGTCTATTGCCATTCTCTAACACAAACTCTAACCTTAACCAGCTCCTTAACAGCGCCTAAACTTAACCGTTCTAACCTTAACCAACTCCGAAACAATGCCTAACCTTAACCTTAACCATGCCTAACCTTAACCATAGAAAGAATATTGCCATTCTCTAACACAAACTCTAACCTTAACCAGCTCCTTAACAGCGCCTAAACTTAACCGTTCTAACCTTAACCAACTCCGAAACAATGCCTAACCTTAACCTTAACCTTAACCATGCCTAACCTTAACCGGCGAAAGAATACACGTTAAAAAAAAAATCACGTTAAAAAAAAAAGATTTGATGGGATTCGAACTCACCAACAACGGACCGCAGGATCGCAGGACCGCTGCTCTGCCAGGTGAGCTATAGCGCCGAATGAGAGTCATGACGTATTTGGACGGTTACGTAATTCCGTAAGGGCTCCGCGGAGCGTGCCGCGTGGCAGAGAAAGTTGCGCGTCACGTGCCTGTCGGGGCCAATCAGGCCTACCCCGGAAGTCACTTACTGTTGCGGAACAGCTACACGCGGCCCGGACCCTTCTCTGTCGGAGTAGCCATCGATAAGCGGGTGTGAGCAACTGGGTGCTATAAAATGTCACTGTTTACAATACCGACATTTGCACTTTTATTCCTTATTCCTTATTTACGTATGATTTACCTACTGTCCCTTTATTTTACTTTATTTTTATTATTATTATTTTCTTTTTTTTGTTGTCAAATTGTTTATTTGTGTGTATGTGGGCAAGTGTATGTGTGTATGTGTGTATGCCTGTATGCGCGTGTGTGCGCGTGTATGTCCCAGTGTGTGTGAGTGTGAGTGAGAGATGGGAGAATGGATTGAGTGGGGAGCACAAGGAAAATTGTTAAAAATTGTTCATGAGAGCGACACTGAACATTCTGTAGATCTGTCGATTGAATGTGAAACCTCATGAAAAATAAAAAGATTTAAAACATAAAATTGACAAGCTAGCAGCGTCCTTGTTCCCTAAAAACAAAGTGATTGTCTGTATGACTGGTGCACTTTAAATAGATAGATAGATAAGATAGATAGAGATAGAGATAGATAGATAGATTAGACAAATGCAGGCACAGGAGTATAAACGTGGCATTAGGCTGTGGTTTGATTGATTGATTGATTGAAAACTGTATTAACAGATTGCAGAATTGGTACAATACAGTACTGCTCAATACACACAATTGTTAAGGGGATGCAGACGAGAGAAAGACTTTCATCTTGTTTACATCAGGGTCCCCCATTTTCAATTCATAGTGAATGGTCAGATAGTTTACTCACATTGTAAACCTAACCCGCATTTGATTGGTATTACCATGGAACAATCCCAAACCTTGATAGGACATTAACACATTGGGCGCCGGACCGGACTAAAGTCGGGTTAACTCGCCGAAGGTTGAGCGCCAGGACCCCCGAAAACGCGAGTATACGCAGGTTTTCATCGTAATTTCTTTTATTCGATATTTTCATTCATAAACATGCAGTTATTATCTGTTTTTTGCATCTTGACCGGAAGAAACTCAATGACAATCGACTATATTATTAGATCCATAGCTATAATATATAATATAGCTTTAGGCCTGCAAACACAGCCACGTATCCCCATGTTAAAAGGCGATGGCATTTCAACGGTAAGGTAAACAGCGACCCCTGGCGCTGAAAGTGTTAACAAGATAACAAATCCACTTCCACTACCTTAAGTGTGGCTAGGAGATTATTCCTGTGACCTCTCACCTGTTCTCTTTTTGCAGCTGGCCTCAGATACACAGAGGGACAGGGAGGTATTGTCCAAGTCTTCGGTGTGGCTCTCCCAGTCTACTGGGGGACGACCTAGTCCACTAGGGCCCTCCTGGGCGTCAGTAACATCCGAAGGGCTACTCGTTCCCGATGCTATCGCCATGGTGACGTCTTGAGTAGAACCCGTCTCCGACACGGTGACGTCCTGAGTAGAACCCCTCTCCGACATGGAAGCGTCCATCGCCGCAGCGTAGTCTGCCATCATAGCCATCTCGTCATCCTGAGACACGGGTGTCTGGAAAATAATAAAGCCAAAACCCTCATCATCATCATCATCATCATCATACACTTTATACAGCACTTGATAAATGATAAGATATAAATCCATCTAACATGCTTCAATGTGTCACACTGCAGTAAATCAAGTCACTTTGCTTTGATTTCTGGCAGGTTACACGTGGTTCTTGGCATTTGATTTTAGAATTGGGGAAATGTTTTTGCCTGGTATCATCAGACCAGTATAAGGAGGTGTAGGTCACGTCACTGTTGTTTCCGGCCGGTCCACCTCGCTTGAAATTCCAATGGACACATTTCTAAATAGTCTAATTTTAAAACAAATAAAGCATGAACATTGGCATGGTGTACCTTTCTGTGTGTATTCATCCACAATCTATAGCTCAACATGAAAATATTCGCAATTAATCGTAAAATAATTACGTATAATTTTATTTCAACCAAAAATGCTTAAACAATAATTTATGTTAGTGATAGAAGGGAACTCATTGAGTGCAAAAATGGAAAGCTTGCCAATGTTCATGAGGCAGAATTATTACAATAGCTGATAATACATTTTCCCAATGATAAATCCCTGTACGGGTGGACTGTGCAGGAAACTAAAGTGACGTCAGACTACACCTCCCTATTGGTGCATCCCTACTTTCAGCCACTGTGTAGTGAGTTGTCTGCCTGGTGCTGGTGTATGGCAGCCAGTGAGCCCACGTACTGTATCCCATTGGTGGCGGAGGAGGCCATTTCCACCCTACTTTTGTAAAGCGTTTTGAGTGCCTTAGAAAAGCTCTTTATAAATGCAATCATTAATTCATCACCAAGGTATAGACCACTGCACTTCCGCGTTACATTGACCTCATGGAGGAGAGAGCGGGGAGAGAAAATGAATGAATGTGGATGAGAGCCTTGACATTAAGTGGTTGTAGAATAATTGCCAACTTATACTGGAGGCATAAGGCTAATGTTAGAATAGGAAGGTGAATGGAAAGAGAGGAAGTGGAAGACCAAGAAGAGGCTGGGTAGATGACGTCTGTGATTGGAGCGGAGTGAGAGGCGGAGTCACGGAGTTGGAGAGAAGAAGAGGAGACAGAATAGGTTGGAGAGTGATAGGCAACCTTCGGAACGAAGAAGCCACCTGATGATGATGAGCTACGGCTGTGGGGGTGCTGGAGACACGATCCAATTTTATAACACCCGAGTCTCCTGAACACGGAGAGACCAATCCCAAGTCGATCAGCACATTCTCGGCCAAGCTATAGTCACTTTCCCGCACCTACTGCCGAACTACGCATGCGCAGATTGATAAACCTAGATCTCTGGACAATCCAGAGAGACTCCATGGGCAATCTGCGCATGCGGAGTTCGGGAGTAGGTGCGTAAAAGTGACTATAGCTCAGCCGAGAAAGTGCAGATCGACTTTGGATTGGTCTCTCCGTGGTTCAGGAGACTCAGGCGTATACAAATCTATTGGATCATGTCTCCAGCACGCCCACAGCCGTAGCTACAACCACTTAATGTCGAGGCTCTCATCACACATTCATTCATTTTCTACACCCACTCTCTCTCCCCCATGAAGTGTTGCGGTGGTCTATATACTGTACTGCATAATAAAAGCTAAACCCTGTTTGACTGCATGGGTCTCTACCTTGGTTATGCCGGAGATGATGATGGTGCTCTTCTTGACCGGGGACTTGGTCTTCAGCTTGGCGGACTGGTGGAGCTGTCGGATGGCAGCCTCGGCCACAGGGTCGGTGCCGTTGAGCATCAGCAGCTCGGTGTCGGAGGAAGACAGGGCCTTGCTGACGGAGCCCCCCAGTGAGGACGGCAGCTCCGACATGCGACATTCCGACAGTTTGGACTTGATTGGTGAAGCTTTTATGCAAGGTTCTAAAAGAAAGGACAAAAAGGGGACATTATTAATGCCTGGAATGAAGTTATGGCTGATAATAATATATATATTTTTTGAAGAATTAACTGAAATTCTTGGCCCATTTCCTCTATCCAAATACACTACTGCAGCGGTTCTCAAACTACGGGTCACGACCCAAAGTGGGGTCGTGGGTAGGTGACAGTGGGGTCGCGCATTGGCAAGTACACATTTTTAAACTTTTTTCTGTTCTGGCAACATAATATGCCTCGTTTTATAAATGTGTATTGATAACAGTGCTGTAATTAAATGTTCTAATAAATATGCATGATCAAGTTCAACGTGTGCTTTTATTTTGATATTCCTTAATTCCCCGTTGAAATTACGCGATAGATCAAGTGAGGGGGCGCCAAAAAGAATCCTGAATAAAATGGGGTTGTGGTATAAAAAAGTGTGAGAACCCCTGCACTACTGTAAATCTAAAGCCTTGTATTATTGTAGTGACGTACGCAGGGTTGAAATCCACAGAAACCTCCATGTGTACAGGCATACAACCATATGCATACATCTGCTCCGTTTTATACCAATTAGGGGAAAAGCAAATTACTTCTCAGATTAAGCCTCTCCCCTGCTTGAATTGCTGATGCTGTGCCTACCAGTGACAAGTCCAAGAGGGAGGGGTCGGCCTGGCTTACTCTTCACAGCGGTGATGGTGGTGACTACCGTGCCACAAGGCATGACCGTACGGTCCATTTCCACCTTCTTAGTAGGGGCTGGGTTGGGGTGCTGCCAGGACCTCACCTCACTGGGTTCCAGGTAGGTAAACTAGGAGAGGAAAATTAGGTGGACAGTGACAACAATCACACAAAAAAAGGAAATAATCAATGACGTTCTGAATTTCAGTTATTTTATGTATAAAACATGAACTGTTTAAGTGTTTAATTGTAACTCAATAGTTTCTCAATAGTTTTCGATAGTAATTTAGTTTATATGCCATATCATTTTATTCAACCTCTTATTTACAGTTGTACAGCCCTGGCCTATATTTAATTTCATAATTATATTATTCTATTGTGCTTAACTTGGCTCATATTTCATTTTATTTTACTCCACCTCTTTATTGTATTATCTGTCTGTTAATGTCTGTCCGCTAATGTCGCAGAGATAAGGTCCAAAGCAAATTCCTTGTATGTGAAAACTAATTGGCAAATAAAGACCTTTCTGATTCTGATTCAGCATTTGATGTAAAATATCAGATAAGCATATAAACTGGTCCTACCTCAGTAGTAAGTGACCCAGTCACTAGGTCTTTGGTCATAAGTGCAAATGTTTGCGGTCCTTTGGGTTGCTTCTTCACGAGATCAAGAGGCACCGACACCTGACCTAGTAAGGAATCTAAAAAAAGAGAAATACACACATCCAGATCAGACTTGATGATTCATCATCATACTGTAGTTATGGCTTGTGTCCAAGAATAGTAGGACAAGGCCTCTTCTTTCGTAATAGAACACCAATACCCTGTTCAGACCAAAGCAATGACCCGGTTCAGACCCAGGATGACCATCAGGATGAAAGGGTCGACCCACGTTAAGTTGACCCCTGCATATTTACTGTGAAACCAGCGTCTACTCTGCACTGCTTAGTGTGAAAGCTCAGTAATAGACCTGTGTCATAAGACCACATGTGGGTAATGCGATGGTGGAAAACATAAATAAAACTAAAAGCTGAAATAAAAATGCCAAACTTGTTGTGAACGGAAGCCACAGCACAGAAGCAAGGAACTACCAGCAACTAAAAGCCAGCTGCTACCTAAAGAAGAAATGGAGAGATCACAAAATTGGAGAACTCCTCAAGAGGAAGACGAGATCTAGAAGCCAACAACAGGCACAGCGAGGCACTTGGTAATTGACACTAACACTGCTAAATGAAATGGTGGAGAGAGAGGCATCAACAGATCTCACAAGCAGGTCGCTAGCAAACAATAACAAGAAGGGAAGTGGGATGGGTCATTCTACAAGCAGCACAACAACATGTTTATCCAGAGGTTGTCTCAGGTTCGGTGTGAGGCCAAGTGTGACCAAGAACAATCCCATCTAAGAGACTCTGGCTGGGAACATCCACAATATGGGACGGACCTGGGCTGACCACACCCATGTTACTCCCGGCTCTGAAGATAATATACAGGCTGGCAACCGGTAGTTATCGTGTTACACGACTCTATACTCAGTCAATAGACTCTTACTGTCTTGGGGTTTCCCGTCATCCAGCAACTGGATGTTGAGCTGTTTTGATCGTCCATTCAGCTCACTGGTGAGAGTGAGAGAGAAAGAGAGGAACAATTGAGAAAGACAGGATCGGGTTAAGTGATGGTACAGGTGGAAACATTAAGCAATTAAAAACATATGGACTACTTCCCGGACTTCGTGGTAATACAATAACAATGAGAAATACGTTGGTAGCTGAATGTGATAGTATAATGGCCTTTCCTGTTGAACTAGTTCTGAAGAAAGCTGTGGTTGACAGCTACAGCTTAGCTTACAAGATGAATGGCTGATCCCATGCAGGCGTGGTTGTGTTCCTCAGGACTGATGTGGAGAACCTCTGCGGAGGGTCATCCAGCTGCAGCACACACACAGGATTCATACTGCCTGCAGAACACAAAAACACTGTTAACTACTAACACACAGGGGGTTCATACAGTACTGCCTGCAGAACACACTGTTAACTACTAACACACAGGGGGTTCATACTGCCTGCAGAACACAGTGTTAACTACTAACACACAGGGGGTTCATACTGCCTGCAGAACACAAAAACAGTTAACTTTTACTGAACCTTATGTAATGTTAAACTTAAAGAGAAGACGGAGGTCTCTGTGTGCCCAGTTGAGGTCTGGCACCCTGCCATTGGCTGTGGAAGTGGGTAGATTCCAGGGTAAACCTGAGGAGGAGCGGTTGTGTGTTCTGTGTGATCTGGGAGTGGTGGAGGATGAATATCATTTTGTTTTTTATTGCCCTTTGTACACCGCTTTGAGAAGGGCTTTATTTGAGAAAATTCAAATTGTAAATCCGGATTTGTTTTGGCAGTCTGAGAGTTGTATGTTAAGTTGTTTTTTTGTGGAGGACATCTTCGGTTTTGCAGGATTTTTGGAGAAGGCATGGCACTTGAGACAAAACACACTGTATCCTATATAATTGTATTTGAATTCCTCTTGTTTCTTTGTTTATTTACATTGCGTACAGCTTGTGTTATATTACGTTTTATTGTATTTTCTTGTATTTTATTATTCTTGTGGCCATCTTGGTCTATATGTCATTTGTTAAGTAATTGGTAAAGTATACTATTATATACTTATTGTTATGTGTCTTGTAAGCCCATATGGGCTGGGCATACACCTGTATGTAAGACACGAAAATAAAAAACATCAAATCAAATCACTAACACACAGAGGATTCATACTGCCTGCAGAACACAAAAACACACTGTTAACTACTAACACACAGGGGATTCATACTGCCTGCAGAACACAAAAACAGTGTTAACTACTAACACACAGGGGATTTATACTGCCTGCAGAACACAGTGTTAACTACAAACACATGGGATTCATACTGCCTGCAGAACAGTGTTAACTACTAACACACAGGGGATTCATACTGCCTGCAGAACACAAAAACAGTGTTAACTACTAACACACAGGGGATTTATACTGCCTGCAGAACACAGTGTTAACTACAAACACATGGGATTCATACTGCCTGCAGAACAGTGTTAACTACTAACACACAGGGGATTCATACTGCCTGCAGAACACAAAAACAGTGTTAACTACTAACACACAGGGGATTTATACTGCCTGCAGAACACAGTGTTAACTACAAACACATGGGATTCATACTGCCTGCAGAACAGTGTTAACTACTAACACACAGGGGATTCATACTGCCTGCAGAACACAAAAACAGTGTTAACTACTAACACACAGGGGATTTATACTGCCTGCAGAACACAGTGTCAACTACTAACACAGGGGATTCATACTGCCTGCAGAACACAGTGTTAACTACTAACACACAGGGGATTTATACTGCCTGCAGAACATACAAACAGTGTTAACTACTAACACACAGGGGGTTCATACTGCCTGCAGAACATAAAAACAGTGTTAACTACTAACACAGGGGATTCATACTGCCTGCAGAACAGTGTTAACTACTAACACACAGGGGATTCATACTGCCTGCAGAACACAACAACACAGTGTTAACTACTAACACAGATGATTTATACTGCCTGCAGAACAGAAAAACACGGTGTTAACACACAGGGGATTCATACTGCCTGCAGAACACAGTACTACTAACACACAGGGGATTCATACTGCCTGCAGAACACAACAACAGTGTTAACTACTAACACACAGGGGATTCATACTGCCTGCAAAACACAAAGCAAAACACAGCGCTAACTACTATAGTCTATATACAGAACACAACCTGTTGACGACACATGATCCTATAACCAATTCTAAAATTAAATTAATAATCTTGAGCAAATCAAGCTGACCAAATCAATCAGGCTGCAGTGAAGTTAAATATTGCTTTTGTTATTATTCCACAACGGGTAACAGGAAGTCAGCCAATCGAACATCTATGATGGTAAATAATGGATGGGCTGGAAGACAAGACATGCATAGCCGCAAGCTAAATACTCTGTTACAACATGCAGCAAGGATCCAGCGTTTTAAACCTTGTTAGGACATGAGCCAGGCCTGGCTTGGTCTAGTGAATCCAATATTTACGAAAACCTTGAAGATAGAGAATCCCCTTGAAAAATATTGGACTTGGCTTGCAAATCTCATTCCGGCCGGTCCACCTCGCTTGAAATTGCAATGTATTTCCAATGGACACATTTCTAAATCATCTCGTTTAAAACAAATAAACCATGAACATTGGCATGTTGTACCTTTCTGTGTGTATTCATCCACAATTTATAGCTCAACATTACGTATAATTGTATTTCAACCAAAAATGCTTAAACAATAATGTTAGTGATAGAAGGGCTTGCCAAGCTTGCCAATGTCCATGAGGCAGAATTATTACAATAGCCGATAATACATTTTCCCAATGATAAATCCCTATACGGGTGGACCGCGCGGGAAACTAAAGTGACGTCAGACTACACCTCACAAAGCCCACCCCCCAAAAATTGCAGGTGCGAGGAAATGTTTTCAAAACAGAGGGTAAAATGTGTGGAAATATGGGAGCAGACAGGTCTCCGTGCTTGAAATGTAACAATGTTGCAACCTTGTGCGTAACACACACACACACACTCTAACAGCAGGTCATGTTGGGGGAGGACAGAGTGAAGGGACACAGTACCTACCTATTACCCCCTGTTACGGTTACCCCCTTTTGCCATAAAAACTGATGTGCCGTTCCACCTCTAAATCACCTCGTATTGCAAAAATATTTTGCAATGTATTGTTTTTATATGGATGGTAACACTTTTAGCACCCAGACAAATCAATACGCTGGAAATGTGTATTTTGATGCACCCTAACATGCACGTTTCACACTAGTCTGCATACATAGACCTCTCACTACAATTTGTGCCACTTTGTTTACATGCTTCCACGGTACCAGCACCAGGGGCATGAAAGAGTGTAAAGAACGCCTAGGAGAACTAAAATAGGTAGTTCAAAGTTAGTATTTTATTTTATTTTTTTATTATTTTTTTCCCCTCCTTCTTTTTCCGATTTTTCTCCCATCCCACACGGTTAGTCGTTATGCCAATTCCCAACCCCCTTCCTGGTTGTTGCGCACTTTCCCCTACTGTTGGTCCGAGAGGCCGGAGACTGTCACATGCTTTCCTCCGACGCATGTGCAGCCAGCCGGCAGCCAGCCTGGCCTCGCAGATTCTCACCGGGAGAGTGTAACGTGTGGAAGGCCGCACTACCTCTCACCAGATCCTACCTTCGCTGAGCAGGCGCCCCGACCGAACTGTAGGGGTCGCTGTCCACAACGCCCAGGACCCACCCACGGCTCCCCTCTCCCTAACTCAGCCAAACGAGTTAGTATAGCGATCAGCCCGAGCCAAGGCAATGCTGACTCTCCGGGAGTCGAGAACGCAGCCTCTTGCATTGGTGACGAGCACAATCTCCGCTACGCCACCTGACCGCCCAAAGTTTGTATTTTTAAACTATGAGACTGATGGATGTGTTCTGGAACTGGCCAGCTGGTGTTTCAGTGCATTGACACACTAGGCTTGCCTTGATGACGTCGACGTTGATTTGTATATTCATTGACTGACGCATCATATCGTTACTTATGTGGCGTCTTTGCAGTGGAAATGGCAGGCGTTCAAAGTCATAACATGCGCAATTGGTCATCTAACTAGTGCGCAATGAATGAATCACATTTTAAATATTTCTCTTAAACCACCGTTTGTGATTCTCTCTCTCTCTTCAATGATGGCCAAACGTTACAATATAAATACTAACTGGATAGTTGATGATAAACATTTAATTTCATTATCTGAAATATTATTATTGTCTCACAGTAGTGTGTATATAAATTGTGTGCATGTGTTTTTAAGCTAAAGTGGATAGAAAACAGTACTGTGCAAAAGTCTTAGGCACCCAAGAGTTTTTATATAAATTGTCTTACAGTAGATTATTTTATTTTTAATAATAATATAAGCTGCATATAAGGAATACAACCAAATCCTCTGTCATACCATAAAATTGTATCATTATTTTGCATCGTGTTGAATCGCATCGTATCGCCCCGAATCGCATTATGTTAAATCAAATCGTATCGAATCGTATCGCATCGCCCGGTGCTTCAAATGTATCGTTAATGTATCGTATCGATGGCACCGTATCGAGATGCGCATCGCATCGGCCTCAGTGATGGAGATGCACATCCCTAGTGTGTACGTGCGTGTGCAAACGGGAACGGGACTCACATCTGTGCAATACTATGTGCGTGTGCTAACTTCGCTAGCGTTAACAGCCGTCAATATAACGTTATCCGCTGCCTTGCCGGATTCCTCTTTCTCCTCGTCTCTCTTTCGCTCAAAATAAAAATTAATGGGCTTCATGGCTGGCTGAATTTTTAGCGTTGTCTGATTCTGAATGTATAACTTGCCGTGACTTTCTTTTCCAGCGCGTACTGTTATCTATCGTGTCCTTTCTCTCGCATGAAACCAGCCGCGTCACCACAGGAAACTCTACTGTGATTGGAACGTTTATGAGGCTTGTGCAATGTGGGACTTGTAGTTTTTGAACGATTAGCAGCGGAGCGAAAAAAGCACTACAGAGTTTGTAATCTTCACTCGCACCCTGCGAGTAAATGATTTTTCCGGTTCGCACATATTTTTATTTTTTTAAACTTTGACCAGTCAGCTGGTTCTTTTAGCGTTTATCGCTTTTTTCTGGTCAAGCATGACCGACAGAAACAGGTTGAATGGGGGTATAGATCGGGGGAAAGACACTGAGAAAATACGGCTAGTCCGGGAGTCGAACTCGCTACCCCAGATCCGTGACGCGCACGGTTGTCCCTGACGACGAAATAGCGTTCGAGGTACGCGGTGAGCTACTGGAGCTCCCCCGGTTCGCACATATTTTTAGGGGAAAATGAGTGAAATGCTCGCACTGTAGAGCATATAATTATATATATAATTAGTAAACTGTCTTGGGCTTTTTTTGCCCCCCTTAACTGATTTTCGAGGGCATTTGGTCCCAAGCCCCCGTTAATTTCGAACCCTGGACTCTGGACAGCAACAATGATAATGTAGAAGTTCCACGACCACCGGTCCCATGTCAGCACCAGCTGTTGTTTACTTCCACACCGGTGACTAAAACCTTGGTAATATAGACGCCTTGGGTCAACTTAAAAACAGACACGGCAGCCTCTGCCTTTAAGCCACCAAACTAAAATATCTACTTCATTGTCTTCCACTGCATGCAATGGTAAAGTATCCCACCATCATATTCCATGAGTCTTGACAGCTGACCCGTTTACAGAATCACAGTCTTGAATCATTTGAATGTATCGCCCGCTTCCATCCTCTGGTGCAGCAGTGATGTCAAAGTTAAATAGGTCACATTTACTCATGTGTTTTGTTGTATGTTTTATCCATCATAGCAGAACCAATGGCGCAACAGCTAAACATCTGCCATATGTTAAATCCACCATGATGGGGCTGAAGCATCAAGAGCAGTTTTCACCCACATGCCAACCAGATGAGTGAGGGTGGGGGGGCGACAAGGTGAAGGGACATTCTTATACGTTTTCAGTTCAGACCGTCACCAAGGTCTGAACTGAATGTTCTACCATTGCAATTTCAACCCTGTGACAAGAGGCTACTGTCCTACATTACCTGCCGCACTATCCTCCTGGTTGAGCGTGACCCGAAAGTTCTTCACCAACAGCTTCCAGTCGTGTGCACGGGGCGGCTTTGGTGGCGATACCAACTTGCTACGGACCTCCTGGCAGAGAGAACACACAGAGCAAATTAACCCTTGCACTGAAGAACCATATAAGTCTGTTTTGATGTTTTTTTTAACCCATGTATTTGAAATTGTAAAGTCAATCCAAATGACTGTGAATTTGATCAATTATAATAAAGTAATCAAACTATATCAGGGTATCTGAACAAGTCTCAACTTAAAATGTAATGACTTTTAAGAAATGTTTATTACCTATACAAAGGAAAAGATAATACCATTTCCATGGCAAAAAAAGGTAAAACTAGAATACTGTATACAATGTTGTTGCGTTTCTTAAAGGGGACATGTACTGCTATTCCTAGCACTATTTGGGCAACTTTACACAATTCCTGTGAGTGTATTGAAGACATCTGTACGTTTTTTTTTCAAAAAAAATGCATTGTTTTATATTTCTAATCAAGTACTCAAAACCATAATTTTTCAGCTTCAAGATTTCAGGCTGTTATGGCCTGGCTCCGCCCATAAGCACTTTGAGTGACAGTCAGTCCACAGTCTGCGACTGGTAGACAGAGAGAGAGATAGAGAGATAGAGAGATAGAGAGAGAGAGAGAGAGAGAGAGAGAGAGAGAAAAGACAGGCCATTCTTTTTTCTCTGCCTCTCGCGGCAGCTTGTGGGGGGGGGCCTCCCTTCCTCCCTCTCTTCCTTTTTTTCTTTCTATCACTCTCCCGTTCGGAGGTGCGTGTGGCGGAGCAGGTCCCCCCCCAAGTGCTCCTGAATGCTCTCTATCTCTCTCTCTCTCCCTCCAGAGTGCACGCAGAGTATGAGGAAGTGGTTTTCACTCGCTGTGTACAGTCAGTCTATGTAGATTGTGGGCGGGCATTAGCTAGAATGAGTAACGTCATTCAGGCCTTCAAATCAGGATGGCCTAATTTACTGAAGAAGGAAATGATCTGAGCTGAATCAGAGCAATCCGCAAATATGGTATTTATACACTAAAACACATTGATACTAACTCCTATTACTATAATACAATGCTAGAGACTGAAAAATGACATTTATAGTACATGTCCCCTTTAAGTTAATTAGGTATGCATGCATTGCAAAGAGAGATGTGTTAATTAGGGATATAGAAATGTGTGGCCGATACAGAAACAGATTGCTTAGGCTACAGAGCTATATATTTATTTAAAAAAAGAAAAAAACATTTCAAGGAACACAATTTGAATAGGCTACACAACCTGCAATGTGATGTAGCTACCACTGCTGCATTTAGTCTTTATGGTTTACACCTCCACAATCAAGCTTTTGACTCAAACAATGAATACTGGTGATGGTGAATTTGAAATGATTTCCAAAAGATGTTCAGCTAATGTGAAAAGATGATGACAATGCAGGCTTTATCCAAACTATACAAGCCTAACCAGAGCTTAACCTCTTTAAGCCCGAGCGGTCCGGTACCGGACCGACAATGACATCACGCCATAAATCCATCTGTACAGAATGTATGAATTAATGTTGCTTTTTTCCCCCTTCAAATGTAGCCAAGAGTAAAGACCCTAACCCTGTCAAAACAGCAGTCAAAGTGTATATTTTCAGCACTATGTTTGTTTACCAATGGTTTTAAGTGTTATTAGTGAAATATGAGTTATAGAAATCTCAGGGCATCGAGTTGGAAAAAGACGAGGAATGACGCAAGGATTTGGCGCAACCTAACTTAAGTGTAGTCTTTTGAGAGAAGAGACCCAGGGCTTTCGATGTTCTTTCGAATAAAAAGAAAACTACACTTCCCAGCTCACACCAGCCCCTGTCAATCATCTACCTTCTTTTTCAGGTTTTTTTTCTTCTTTATTTTCGGGATCATATCTCACGGCGGGAACAAACCTGAACGTTGCCAGAAATTATATTTTTAATATAAAATATTATTATAAAAATACGTTTCTATACCTTTCTGTGAACGTCTAGCAAAAAACGGTGTTGCAATCTGATGAAAAATGGCGGATAAATTAATTACTTACAGTAGATTTCATTCACGGTTTGTGAATCACGCCTGGTGATACTAAATCCAGATTGAATTGTGCCATTGGAAAGGGGAGATTTGGCCCAATCCATAGATGTGCGACTTGGCCATAATAAGGTCATTTATAGGCCTGATATTCTATAATCATATTTCAAATTGCATGTGTCCGGATGGCAGAATTCAGTACTGTATCTACAAAACATTCTGTTTAATCATCTTCCCTTTATTAATTTGCTTCGATTTTTTTTGTACACATCATCTCAAGAAAGTGCTGAATGAGCTCGGTGGTAATTCATAAAATGTCATGTCTGGTCAATTTTAGCATGGTGTTATTCACCGCCAATGAACATTTTTTAATTTAAAATAAAATGTATATTCTCCTTTCGTTTATTACAATTTACTCAAGCCTAGTAAGAGTAATACACCTCTTGAATCTTGAGACACAATATTTCTGACACTGGGAATACATTCCCTAAGATCTATAGACGTTCCTAGATACCAAGAACATGCAAATAGATTGTAGAAGTGGAACAATCTTCCATTTACTTAGGTACCGGTATGTATTTTTAGGCAGATTTTCAGAAAATAGGGCTAGGGCTTAAGAGGTTACGGTAATACGACGGTTGTTTTCAATGCAGGTCTGACATTAGTACATGAAATTATATGATGAATACAACATAAGAGATGGCTACCGCTGAATATAAACATATTACCAACAGTCACATCAGTCTTTACATAGGCCTACTAGGGCTGACCTTCGAAGCTTTTTTTGGCAATCGAAGCTTCGGGGCCGAGCTTCGATTTTAACTCCCGTTCTACAGTCAATATACAGTGTACAGAGAGAGAGAGAGAGAGAGAGAGAGAGACACATTGGAAAGAAATTGAAATGCTATTTGGCCCTAAACAGAGAGTACACAGTGGCAGAATACCTGAGCACTGTGACTGAAGATCCTTGACTATGTACAGACTCAGCGAGCACAGCCTAGCCATCGAGAAAGGCCGCCATAGGCAGACTGTGTGTGTTAGAAAGAGAGAGAGAGAGAGAGAACATGTGTGTTTGTCATGTGTGTGTGTGTTAGAGAGAGAGCATGTATGAGAGATCCAAAAGGACAAAGATCAACACTTAAATCCAAGAGAGAGAGAGAGAGAGAGAGAGAGAGAGACACATTGGAAAGAAATTGAAATGCTATTTGGCCCTAAACAGAGAGTACACAGTGGCAGAATACCTGAGCACTGTGACTGAAGATCCTTGACTATACAGACTAGAGTTGTTCCGATACCGATACCAGTATCGGAAATGCCGCCGATACTGCCTAAAATGCTGGTATCGGTATCGGCCGATACATGTGAATTGTAGCCTCCGATCCCATGATGTAATTTATCTCCTGCCGAGTCCTGCGGAGAGTGAGGATTATAAAATGAACGTGTTTTAAAGTGTGATGCTGTGTCATTTTAACAGCAGATACACTTTCTTAAATTCCATTGTCCCCGACAGTGCGGTGTGACGGAGAGCTCGGACAGGATGTGTTTTGCTGGTGTTATGATAGCATTAGCTGAAAAGCTAGCTAGTTGGAACAACATCCGCCCGTTACATCAAATCAGATGATCGCCTGTCCTTTCTCCAGGACCTGACACTGTCCGTGACCGTCTATCAACAATAATGCACCCACGGTGAATCGTATTTAAGTTAAGTAGCTACTGACTAGCGTTAGCTGACTAACGTTATCAAATGTCAATGCGGGAAGACGAGCTAGGTCAGCTAACTTAGCTTGATAACGTTACCGTGTCTAAAGTTGGTGCTATTCATAATCCAGCAATAATGGCTGCAGACGTGCAAGCAAAGTACAGCAAGTTCCAAGTGCCAAAGGATAAGAGTCTGAGGCGGAGTTTCAAAAGAGAATGTTGAATATTTATTTTGCATCGAAAATCACAACATTCAAACGTTCTATCTGCCACTAGCTTACAGACTGAGTAGGGTATATCTGCAGAGCCACTGGGTATAGCGAGTGTAACACAGTTTAATGTCCGTGTGGATCATTGGAGTAAGGTATATCTGCAGTGCTGCAGCCCCATACTCATTGATTAATGATACTAATACAAATCTATACAATCACCTGTTGTTGAATAAATACCATTACTTTATAGTTATTACTAAAAAACAGTATAACAGTATCTGAAAAAAAAAGAGTATAATTTATATAATCTTTTATTTATTTATTTTGTGTATGCACTGGTATCGGATAAATATCGGTATCGGCCGATACCCAAAGCTTAGGTATCGGAATCGGAAAGGAAAAAATGGTATCGGAACATCTCTAATACAGACTCAGCGAGCACAGCCTAGCCATCGAGAAAGGCCGCCATAGGCAGACTGTGTGTGTTAGAAAAAGAGAGAGAGAGAGAGAGAGCATGTGTGTTAGAGAGAGCATGTATGAGAGAGAGAGAGAGAGCATGTGTGTGTATGTTAGAGAGAGAGCATGTATGAGAGATCCAAAAGGACAAAGATCAACACTTAAATCCAAAGAGAAGAGGGTCTATACCAGAGAAACCAAAGCAGCAAGGAGCCAATGGCCGACATCAGCTAAATAGGCTAGCCAGGTACTGTGACACCAGGCCACACACAGCTTTGGCCAACGGCCCAACGCTACCCAAGCTACACAAACGACCAAGACATTCACACACAGCACATGTCGTATCTCCAAATGTTGTGAAGTAGCATATGTTTTGCCTGGAAAAAAACATTGTTATTAATAAAACATTCGGGAGGGGAAGGAAGGAAGAGTGGGGCACTGGGGTAATGTCATGACATTTTCATTAATCTTACCTGCACCAAGGAACGCAGGGCGAAAGGCCGTAACACAGGTCTCCATGTTGACGAAAGGCCTCTCGCTGTCGGGACAAAAATAAGCTGCTGCCAGAGCCTTGTCATGGTGCAGGCCCGACTACATCTTCTGTCAAAGATGATGTCGTAGTCAGAGTGCCAGAACCCCCTGCTATTCTCACGGCTAATGTCAATGGTCGTAGCACAAGCTAACAGCTAACTCAAGGCTAACTGATAGCATCAAACGAACGTTCCCAGCCGAGCGCAGCCGGCAGTTAACGTCGAAGCCAAACAGCTAACTGGCTAACAGTTAGCTCAACCAGGCTATCGCTAACCATTAGCTAACGCAGAAGCAAGCTATGCGGCTACATACAGCCAGGTGCTGACACCAGGCACACACCGTTAGCTACTAGTAGTACTATTAGCTAGTCGGCCAGTTTAGCTCCAGAGAGAGAGAGAGAGAGAGAGCGATGTCCACGGCGGGAATAGAATAGAGTTAATAGAATAGGTTAAAAACTCACCAAACGTCCAAGAGGATGGAGACAACCGCGTGGAGTTGACGAAGTTCATCTGCCAAACGACCATCCTCTTCATCCTTGGCTGCAGGTTAGCTAACGCTAGATAGCCTTTAGCTAAGCTAGCTACTAGCCGACATCATCATGGGCCATGGCTATATCCCGACTGCATGACAAGGCTCCGGCCATTTGTCCCGCCTTTCGTCAACGTTCCTTGGTGACTGACCGACTGATAATGACCGACCTTGGCTGGCATAACTAAGCATAATAGTCAAAAGCTGCACGCGTGAAATATTCAAACGCAGCTGACTCTTCTTCTTCTTCTTCGTTTAAGTTTCCGGCGGCGTACTATGATGTAAGTAACCACTCCCTTCGTTGAAACCAATAGTATGTATGCTGCAGAGCACCAGAGCTCCAATAGTGACCCAGGTGCAGACCCAGGAACAAGTCAGACACATTCTACAAACGTGTCTAATGTGAAATATATAAGCATATAAGCAAAACTAGATTTTAGGTATGTGATGAAAAAGGGCCTCGCGGGAAGGGGGGCCTCGCAAAAAAATAAAAAAAATAAAAATAAAAAATAATAAATAAAAAATATTTTTTTTTAATTTTTTTTAATTTTTTTTTTTGCGAGGCCCCCCTTCCCGCGAGGCCCTGTGCGACCGCACTGCTCGCACACCCCCTGAGGCGGCCCTGTATATATATATATATATATATATATATATATATATATATATATATATATATATTTTTTTTTTATCTTATGTTGTGGGACTTGTACAGCACTTTCATAAACTTTGTTGTTTTTAAATGTGCTCTATAAATAAAGTGGGTTGGATTAATTAATTAAGTAGCCCCTTTCGTGACTGAGCCAACAAGGTTTCACTCGGCTGTGTGATTTAATTCAAGGTGGATCACTGTTGTCGTTTGAACAACTGCAGATTTCATGGGAACTACCAATCCCCCAAATCAAGAATGTTTAAGATGAATGAAGTAAGATTTTGATTATTTGAAATATGGCCTGTGTAGACTAAACTATGCACAGAATTATGTCAGTCTACAAGGTCCGGATTCTACATGGTCCGGCAATGTAGACCTTGTAGACTCCACTACAGACCAATTATCAGTGAATGTTCATGCATTTTTAAGAAGGGCAACTTCCACAAAAAAACAAAGAACTCACCAAAACATCTCAGTAGCACCTTATCTAAATTTTATTTCCTATTTTGTTTATTCATCCCAGTATCTTTCTTTCTTATGTGTGGAATTCTACAAGGCATGTAGGTGTATATGTATTTGAGGATGATATCCTTCAAACAGGCAATAGTGATGATATAATTTGGGCAGTGCTGAGCTGGGTTACTTTCCTCCAGTGTATTTGTCCCCCGGCCCCACCCAATGGCCCCGCACGCGCGCGCACGCACGCACGCACACACACACACACACACACACACACACACACACACACACACACACACACACACACACACACACACACACACACACACACACACACACACACACACACACACACACACACACACACACACACACACACACACACACACACACACACACACACACACACACACACACACACACACACACACACACACACACACACACACACACACACACACACACACACACACACACACACACACACACACACACACACACACACACACACACACACACACACACACACACACACACACACACACACACACACACACACACACACACACACACACACACACACACACACACACACACACACACACACACACACACACACACACACACACACACACACACACACACACACACACACACACACACACACACACACACACACACACACACACACACACACACATTTAGTCATTTAGCTGACGCTTTTATCCAAAGCGACTTACAAGTTCTGTACGACAAGACAGCAAGAAGGGTACAACTCAGCTGAGTAACAATGTTTATCAAAGTGTTGCGTGTTACAGTGTAGGTTAGTTTATTAGGAAAAGTGCATGACAGTAAGGTTAGTCACGTTTTTTTTTTTTTTTTTTTTTTTTTTTTTTTAATCATTTCAGATAATGGTTGAAGAAGTGAGTCTTTAGTCGACGGCGAAAGATTGGATGGGATTCGGCTGTCCTAACTGGGATGGGTAGTTCTCTCACACACACACAAATCGAAGTAAAAAAAATAAAATTTAACGTTTTTTTTTTTTAACTTCGATTTTTTTTTAATGTTCGAAGCTTGTGCCATCGAACGAAGCTTCGAAGTATTTAAGACAGCCCTAAGGCCTACATGGTTGGCAATATAGTGTCACTACAGGTCTGACTGTACATTGAATAGTATAATTATTGAACAACACCAGGTCGATATGAATATGGACATAGCTGTTGTAACAGTGAAGGGATGCAAACAGTCGCATCCCTCTTTACCCGTGTTTTCCTCCCTTGAAATCTTCACGAGAGTAATTTATAGATTAAACATTGCAAGGATAAATAGTTTGATGCGATGTCCCCATGTATAGCTCTATAGAATCACAATTAGAGATGTTCCGATACCATTTTTTCCTTCCCGATCCGATTCCGATACCTAAGCTTTGGGTATCGGCCGATACCGATACTGATCCGATACCAGTGCATACATTAATAAAAAAAAGTACATTATATAAATTATTTAAAAAAAATTCTACAGCTACAGATACTGTTTAACACTTTAATCGCCGGGAACGCCGTAACTCGTCTTTGCTCGCCATGCTCATTCTGCCGAAGACGCCGTAACTAGTCTTTGATATCAATATTTCAAAAATCTGTGATCGAAATCATATTTCTCCTCCGGAGACATGAGATGTACTGGTGAGCTCCACTCAACTGTCTAACGGTTCAAGAGCGCCATCTGGTGGCCGATCGGCAGATCGGCCAACAGGAAGTGACGCGCCAAACAGGAAGTGCTCATCCATATTTCGTCCGGGCAATCGCGATCGTTAGCCGGACTCCATCTCAACACACTGGATAATCAATCGCTCGCCCTAACTCAATAAACAATGTTATTTGGACGTATATATAGTATTATACAACCTGGAAATGGTTCATCTAAATCAACATCCCATAATCGAAAACTGTCTACTCCAAGCTGATCGTCCAACGGCGCGAGGAAGATACGGTGAGTTTCAACGTTATTTTCTAACGTGTTCCATATAAACTGCTCTGATGACCATATGACCCACACTAGACGAATGATATAACGTTGCCCACGGAATTATAAACGACCCCCCGCCCATCCGGTCATCATCAGATGATACGTAGTAACTTCTAGAAGTACCTCCAGTTGAAATTTTTCATCTGGTACCGATCGCTACCAAACTGTATTTGATCATCAATATAATGCATTTGGGGCTATAAATCAAGTTCTGGAGAAAGCTGCAGAAAACGATAAAAACATACTTATACTTTAGACCATATTTTAGTATGAATATGTGAATGAAAAAGTATAACGTTGCTACACCCTGAACAATGGATATAGGACATTGAATGGGCCATAATAATGTCAATTTAGCAATAGAATTTAAAAAGTTATAGCCCTGCAAAGAAGGGGAACTTCTCCATAGACAAATAGAGCTGGCTAGGGATGGTAAATTATGAATTTAACCATGGCGATCAAAGTGTTAAGTAATAACTAGAAAGTAATGGTATTTATTCAACAACAGATGATTGTATAGATTAGTATTAGTATCATTAATTGACAACTATGCTCAATGAGTTCACCCACGGAATGGTTGTTGGTACATTGGTTCCGCACGGACACGTTGTTGCACTTCCTATCCAGGCTGCTCCGTTTTTGTTAGCTCCTAGCAGAGGCTCTGGCTAGTAGTAATGTGTATGTTGTGATTTTTAAGGACAATAAATATTCAACATTCTCTTTTGAGACTCCGCCTCAGACATGTGGCACTAAAAGCTAAACATTGTCACAGGTATGGCTGTCCGCATTATGTCATTAATTGTCGATCAGTGACGACACAGGTTAGCCACGTTAACGTGAGCTAGGTTAGCTAGCGTGAGCTAAAGGTAGATGGAAAGAATGTAACAGTACTGGTGAAAAAGTGATTTACCTTGGAATACTCCTTTGCCAACTTGCTGTACTTTGCTTGCAGGTCTGCAGCCATTATTGCTGGATTATGAATAGTCCCAACTTTAGCTATGAGGGCCGACAGTCAACTCTACTGGTTAAAGTTGCTTACTCGTGAGCAGTACGTTCATTGATAAAGAAAAATAATGTCCACAGCCGCTCAGGTGTAAAACAAAGATATCCAAAAGGTTTATTTCTCTTCCACAGCGAAGTCTTTCTTTACAGAAGTGATCCTAAAGCTATTTTCCTAAATATTCACGGCACTACTACAAGGTAAGAAAACTGTATTTTCCCAGTCTCCAAAATCACAGCTGACTCGACACATGACAAAATTCCTCCACACCTGAAAGCCGTAAATCAACTTGCCGGCTCTTTCCACAGCAAAACGGTAGGCAAGGCACCCTGGTCTAGAAATACAGGCTCCAATCTATGTTGTTTAGTCTATCTGTTCAGTACTGCTCAGCACTTTTTCAAGATGCGCTCTTCTGAGAGAATTGTTGAATATAGATACACAAATGTTCTAGAATGTTTGATTATGACATCATACTGTGACATCACAAATGTTCTAGAATGTTTGATTATGACATCATACTGTGACATCACAAATGTTCTAGAATGTTCTATTTATGACATACTGTGACATCACAAATGTTCTAGAATGTTCTATTATGACAAATAAGACGGTTCAATGACTTTATCTAAATCCAATCAATATTCCTAATGCCGTTTCAATGTAAGGTTGTAAAAATAAACATATAAACATTCATATAATACAATAACCTAAATATACAGCTAAGTCCCATTGTATTCTGAAATGTAGACCTAAACAGTGTAGCCAACTAAGCCAATAGAAATAAGGTATAACGCATGAGTGCTTTGGCTCCTATACATTAGCCAAGGTAACGTTAAGCTAAAACTAGCTCTTCAGCTAATGCTAAATAACACCAGCAAGCTCCCTGTCACACCGCTGTCGGACGATGGAATTTAAGAAAGTATCTGCTGTTAAAATGACAAACGGCATTGACACTTTAATTCACGGCCGATTAAAAACACGTTTGTTTTATAACGCTCACTCTCAGCAGGAAGATACTGCACGTGTTGTTGATCAATTACGTCATAATGATATCGGAGCAAAGAATTAGAGGGTACTCGCCGATACCAGCATTTTAGGCAGTATCAGAGGCATTTCCGATACTGGTATCGGTATCGGAACAACTCTAATCACAATCAGTTAGAACAGCTGTTTTGTCAATCACATTTTCAGTCATTTGAGATGTACTCAAATGGACTACAATTATCACAGCAACGATGGATGCAAAGCAGTCCCGGCTTGTTCGTACAAGTTGCAGTGTATTCATAAAAATATCAGGTTTTGTAGACTGTACTGAAAAATATCATAAATAAATATAAAACCTTATTACCGTAATTCCTCTAATAGTGACCGGTATTCAATTACAAACCAGGTCTCTATTAATGGCCGGGTGCGCTCTTGAGCTAAGCAATTATAAGCCGACCTCCTAATACAAGCCGGGTTACTAATATACTGAGCTGCATACTGAGCTGCTAAGGTAAAGTTACTTGATTTCACTTTGAAAACGTTGAAATGACCAGTGACCACCTGTAATTGCACTGTTTACTATTTCATACAGCACTTGGTTTCAATAAATGAACCCAGTACATTTTACTGGGTTCAAACCGACACAAAATGTTGATTTATTCATTATGATCTGTTTGAAAATTTGAAATATAGGCCTCTCTCTTATACATGCCTCCTCCTAATAAAAGCCTGGTACCCGCTACAGTTCAAGCAAATACAAGCCGGGGTCACTATTAAGAGGAATTACGGTATTATCCTAATTATATTTTATTGTAACATAACTATTAAAATCATGACAAAAATATATATAAAAAACATAAATAAATGTGTATACGATTTGTATATAAAACTATGAAACTTTTGTAACCTTTTGTTTTTGCAAAATTGTGTACTGAATTGTGTTTTTTTTGTAAATAATGTAATGTAAAAAAGGGAAGGCAATTATAAGCCTCGACTTCAGCCTACACCTTTTCGGTCATTTTCCTTATTTTATAAATTTTCTACTACTGTACATTGCTTTGTAAAAGAAGACCGAAATAAAATCATTGATTCTCTGCTCACCTTGAGCTCCGTGGCCTGGGAGGCCTGCAGCTCTTTCATAGTGTATTCTCTGCTCACCTTGAGCTCCGTGGCCTGGGCGGGCCTGCAGCTCTTTCATACAGTGTATTCTCTGCTCACCTTGAGCTCCGTGGCCTGGGCGGGCCGCCTGTAACTGTTCCGCAACTGTAAGTTACTTCCGGGGTAGGCCTGATTGGCCCCGACAGGCACGTGACGCGCAACTTTCTCTGCCGCGCGGCACGCTCCGCGGAGCGGAGCGGCAGAGCTTGCGGAATTATGGAACCGCCCTAATCCGCCATGATTTTCATTCGGCGCTTCAGCTCACCTGGCAGAGCAGCGGTCCTGCGATCCTGCGGTCCGTTGTTGACGAGTTCGAATCCCATCAAATTTTTTTTTTAACGTGATTCTTTTTTTAACGTGTATTCTTTCGCCGGTTAAGGTTAGGCATGGTTAAGGTTAAGGTTAGGCATTGTTTCGGAGTTGGTTAAGGTTAGAACGGTTAAGTTTAGGCGCTGTTAAGGAGCTGGTTAAGGTTAGAGTTTGTCTTAGAGAATGGCAATATTCTTTCTATGGTTAAGGTTAGGCATGGTTAAGGTTAAGGTTAAGGTTAGGCATTGTTTCGGAGTTGGTTAAGGTTAGAACGGTTAAGTTTAGGCGCTGTTAAGGAGCTGGTTAAGGTTAGAGTTTGTCTTAGAGAATGGCAATAGACAGCCTATTTCCACGCGACAGCTCTCAGCAGCCTCGTTGCGCGTCCTGAGTTTGCCGCGTCACGTGCCTGTCGGGGCCAATCAGGCCTACCCCGGAAGTAACTTACAGTTGCGGAACGGGTACAGGCGGGCGGGCCTGCAGCTCTTTCATACAGTGTATTCTCTGCTCACCTTGAGCTCCGTGGCCTGGGCGGGCCTGCAGCTCAGCAGCACAGAGGGACGCGCCGCACACAGCAGCTGCTTCAGCTTCTCCCTCACTGCTGCCACACTGGAGCCGTGGGCATCGCCCTGACAGAGAGAGAGACAGTGGTGCAAGACTCAAATTACACCATTCACAGGGTTCCCACAGACATTGCAATATGAAATTTAAGGACTTTCAAGTACTTTTCCAAGCACTATTTTTCATTATAAAAGGGCATTTAAAAGGATACAATTCACTTTTAAATACAGGTTTTTTGGGGGGGGGGGGGGTCTGATCCAATATTTATGGCTTAAAACCAATTTCCGACAATTAGTTACACTTTAGATTAAAAAAAAAAAAATCTTGATTCAGAACAATTTGATCATGGATGAACAAAACTTCCAATGCAGGTAGATTTTAATTTCAGGGACTTTTTAAGCACCTTGTTAAAAAAAAAAAAAAATCAAGGAATTCCAGGCCTTGACTTTTTTTTATCAAGCACTTTAACACATTGAGTGCCAACGACGAGAAATCTCGTTATTTAAGCGTTATTGCTTTTATTAGCGTATCCAGTGATGGGAATAACAGCGTTATGAATAACAGCGTTATAAATAACGGCGTTACTAACGGCGTTCGTTTTTTCAGTAACGAGTAATCTAAATGATTACTCTTCCAATCTTAACACTTTGGTCGCCAGGCTTATATTCTTAATAAACCATCCCACGCCAGCTCTATTTGTCTATGGAGAAGTTCCCCTTCTTTGCAGGGCTATAACTTTTTAAATTGTATTGCTAAATTGACATTACTATGGCCCATTCAACATCAAGTATCTATTGTTCAGGGTGTAGCAACGTTATACTTTTTCATTCACATATTCATACTAAAATACGGTCTAAAGTATAAGTATGTTTTTATCGTCTTCTGCAGCTTTCTCCAGAACGTGATTTATAGCCCTAAATGCATTATATTGATGATTGTATACAGTTTGATAGCAATCGGCGCGAGATACAAATTTTCAAATGTACGTGCTTCTAGAACAGGGCTATTCAACTGGCGGCCCGCGGGCTGATTCTGACCGGCCCGCCAAAGATTACATGATAATTAAAAAAAAAAAAAATTTAACTTTTTTCTTTTCATGTCAACGTTAACACGCACAATTGAGCCAAAAGTCACTCAATTAATGACAGATTTCATTGATAAATTGAGGGAAAACTTTGCAAGTCGATTTGATGAATTTGACATGTCCAGAGAATTGATGCATTTTGTGAGCAACCCATTTGCCAATGTAGCTGCTATTTCCACAAAAGGACAAGAGTTCCTTGCATCACTTCACATTGATGAAGGTTTGATTGATTGATTGATTGATTGAATTGAAAACTTTATTAACAGATTGCAGAATGGGTACAATACAGTACAGCTCAATACACACAATTGTTAAGGGGATGCAGACCAGAGAAAGACTTTCGTCTTGTTTACATCAGGGTCCCCCATTTTCAATTGATCAGGACATATATGACATACATGACATACAGATAGTCAGTACTGCTACATCTATACATTTATGACATACCAGATTTGCAAATACAGTACTGTTTGTGATACAGAAGGAGTCAAGAAAAGGGAGTATATACATTTGACGTAGAAACTGTACATTGGAGGAGGTTGGGTGGGGGGGGGGTTGGGTACATTGGGATATTGACAACCATACTGGGTGATTTACATTGGAGGTGGTTGGGGGGGGGGGGCACACTGTATAAACAAGCAAAACTGTACATTGAGGGGGGGGGGGGGGAGGAGACACTGTACAAACAAACAAACTTGTACATTGGACTATTGACAAAACCATACTAGGTAAATGACTGTACATTGGAGGGGGTTGGGTTAGGATATTTACAGGGGCCAGTGTTGAATTGCAGTCTCCCGTAGGTGTCCCTTGAGAGAGGTTTTGAAAGTGGGTAGTGATCCACATTCCTTTACAGCTTTGGGTAGGGCGTTCCACATTGATGTGGCATAATTGCGAAAACGTGTTTAGTCCCTTGTTTGAGCCGAATCTGGGTTTAACATGATTTGTGGAGCTCCCTCTGGTGTTGTGATCGTGGTATTCACTGACCTTTGGGAAGTATTTTGACATGTACATGGGTACCTTGGTCGTGTAGTGTATCTTGTAGACCAGGCCCATTGCAAGTTGCTGTACTCTGTCGTCTACTCTAAGCCATCCTAGGTTGTCAAAGTGGGCAGGGGTGAGGTGGGTTCTAGGAGTAAGGTCCAGCAGTAGTCTGACCAGTTTGTTTTGAGATGTTTGTAATTTAGTTTTTAGCGCCTTTGAGGTGCTTTGGTACCATGAGGTCTCCTGCAACTTGAAATAATTGACATGCAAGCAGCATCTGCTCTGAAGCAGGCACTTGAGAATGAATCCACCACAACATTTTGGATAAAGTCTATTCATGTCAAGACATTCCCCAAAATAAAAACACTGGCAATATCTGTGCTAACAATGTTTGGCTCAACATACACCTGTGAATCCAGTTTCTCTCACATGAATGCCATTAAAACAAGCAACGTGCCTCCTTGACAAATGAGCATTTGCATCACTGTTTGCGGGTAGCCCTCACTTCCTATGAACCCTCTTTCTCTGCCATTGCCCAGTCAAAGAAGTGCAATCGCTCTCATTAGATGTGTGTATGTAGGCTAGGCCTGTCTGCCCCCCACCCCCCTGATGTTTGAGAGTTAAGAGTGGACAATAAGTGCTAATAAGATGCTGTGATTTGCTGTTGTTGCACAGACATGAAGCACTTTTTCATAAGCTCAGCTGCACTATAAGTGTTTTTTTGTTCAAGTGTTGATGTTAGAATGTTCAGATGCACATCATGCACTTGTTTGTTTTTTATTTTATTTTTATATTGAAATGTTGAAGATGAGATGTTGCAGTTGTTGCACAGTCATAAATGAAGCACTTTCTGCAGGAGATGTTGCAGATGTGGCACATAAATGAAGCACTTTTTTTGAAAAGTATACTACTTTTGCAATGTAGTTAAATAAAAGTTGTGAAAATGTGGTTGCGTGTTGTGTCAAGTGTACATATATTCATAGCACGGGGAGGCGCCGTGGCAGTCCGGCCCCTGGCCCCTTGGGTTTCTGACAATGTGGCCCCCTGAACAATTTAGTTGAATAGCCCTGTTCTAGAAGTTACTACTTATCATCTGATGTTGACCGGATGGGGGGGGGGGGGGGGGGGGGGGGGGGGGGTCGTTTATAATTCCGTGGCCAACGTTAGATGATTCATCTAGTGTGGGTGATATGATCATCAGAGCAGTTTATATCGAACACGTTAAAAAATAACGCTGAAACTAACCGTAGCTTCCTCGGGCCGTTGGGCGATGAGCGTGGAGCAGAAATATTCCTATTATGGGATGTAGAAATATGCGATCCATCTCCAGGTTGTATAATAGTATATACGTCCAAATCATGTTGTTTATCAAGTTATTGGTAACGGATCACTATCCATTGTGTCGCGCTCGAGTCCTGGGACTATTAGCGAGTGATCGGACCGAATTGGAATGAGCACCAGCTTCCATTTCCTGTTTCCGGTTTGAGCGATCCGCCGATCGGCCACCAGATGGCGCTCTTGAACCGTTGGAGAGTTGAGAGGGGATCAACAGTAGATCTCAAGTCTCCAGGGGAGAAATATGATTGCGATCACAGATTTTTGAAATATTGATATCAAAGACATGGTACGGCGTCTTTGGCAGAATGAGCATGGCGGGGAATGACGTGGTAAGGCGTTTTTGGCGACCATAGTGTTAATAACGCCGTTACCGTTACTGCCAAAAAATGCAGCACGTTACTGTCTATGATTGAAGCTGTTTTTTTTTCATCAGACAGATCTCTGCACCGAGAGGCATACTGTTCTTCTTCTCAGCCAACCTCAGCGCGATTGGCTGAGGTTGAGTAAAACGTCATGGTAAGTCAATCAGAGGTAGAGGTGGGTGGGTGCCTCCAGAGTCTGACACACAGCGAGTCATCGACAACACAAGCGAGTATAGTGCTTAACAAGCATAATTTAATGTTGCCCAGTTGTGGCCTGTTGAGGGGCAATACATATCAAAAGTTCCAAAACATCTATTGTGTTTGTATTTGTATGATCCACTATATAAACATAGTAATTATAATATCTACATACATGGCATTTGATTGGAGGCTAGTCTCACTTTGTCCCACAGCAACATTAAAATAGTTTAGATTTGTGTATGTTGTTTATGTAAAAAAAACACTTGAAAGTAACGCAATAGTTACTTTCTGAAGTAACTAGTTACTTTTATCATTTGTAACGGAGTAAGTAATTTAGTTACTTTTAGGAAGAAGTAACTAGTAACTGTAACTAGTTACTTTTTAAAGTAACTTGCCCAACACTGGCGATATCCATAAATTTTTTATCAATCCAGCCTCACGTTATCATTGGGACAGGCTGACCTCGAAAAGGGCAAATACCACCCCCTATCGTCTCCCGGATGGTATTGCACCCATTGGATTGGACTCAATGGAAATGCATGGGGGGAAAAAAACCCGGATTCCACATTTTACTTCTCAGGCAATGTAACCCGAGACTACTGCATTCATTGGGGACCCTCAGAGAAGCGTGGAATATGTGTTTCGAGTACATAATGTTGGATCAATAAACGCGATCGATATTTGGAATGGCGATCAGGAATTGAAAAAATCTTTTTGCAGAACATCTGATGTGAGGTAAGGAATCTATTTTACCAGTCTTTTGGTAATCAGATGTTTTTTTCACATATTTCACAACGTGTGTGTATATGACGTTAGCGCTGACCAGGTCATAGATAATCGATTTTTCAGCCCGCTTCTCTAGCGTGCATAAGTACACATATACTATCGATAATCTAGTGTTTATTTGAAAACGATTCATAAATCAGCCGGAAAATGACAAAAAAATAATCGAGAAATGTTCAGAAACTTCAGTTTTTCAAAACGGTATTAAACGGAAATGTACCGATGAAAAAACAATCCGTTTCGTACATGTTGACTGCAAGCAAGTCATTGATAAGCGAGAGGCGTATTAGACACATAGCCAATATAGAATATAGAAATAGCTCCGCGAAAATCGGAAAATCAATCCCAAAAGGCTGGCATTCAAGCGATAACTAGTGCGCCCCCTGTGTTAAGCACTTCAAGGACCTTGTGTGAACCCTGTTGTAAACAGGAAGTTAAGTGTTTCCCCTTGAAGAACCAATATAAATTAGGGGTGGAGTTTGAATCTCCCACCCCGCCAACATCAAAGGCTTAGTCTTAGTCTTGATTAATCATAGTACCAATGGTTCAGACAGCAGTTCTATACTGGAGCCTTGTGGCTCTGTGCTCTCAGTTACCTGTGGTAAGGCGGAGGTGAGCTGCATGTCCCAGGTCTCAAGCTGGGACACCCCCCAGCTCACCTTGATCTGCTCCTCAGTTTCTCGCATCTGTAGGTCAAGCTGGGGAACACAGAAGGGTGAAACAAGATGACGACACACAGGTTTCCATGGTAATAAGACATTACGTTGGTCACTGATGTGGGTGTCGAAAGCTGATTGGGATTCTGTTTTGGAACTTGGTGAGCAGTGCATGATAAAACCTAGCTGCGACAGCATGCCATCTTGCAGCCTGCAAGTACAGACATATAGTACATGAGCAGCAGATAATGTCATACAATTTCCCTGTATATTTGCGAGTTTATAAGCACTAGGGATGTCCCAATCAAGTCCCCCTGCCAGAGTAATTTTATATTTATGTCTGCCGATACTGAATCCTGAGCCGATATTTGTATTTTTCTAGATAATAATAAAAGAAAAATCCACTGTAGGTCAGATATGCTTGGTAATCTAATAGCTCTGCTTAAAGAAAAAAACAGCACACATCCCAGCTTTCCCCTACTGGTTTTCTTAATTTTTTTTTACAAAAAAAAAAGTATATAATATAGCCAATACAATCATTACCAATCAATTAAAATACGACATGATCGGGTCAGATTCTGATCGGGCCATCCCTAACCAGCACACTAGGGTGGTCCTTCAAATTGAAAGTTGGAAAGTCTAAGCTCCAACCCCCAGAGTCCGTTATAGTAGTCAAGAAAACTCTCCTGGTGAATTTTGTCCTCAATCTGACAACATTTACCCCTCCTTCATCAACCTTGAAGTTTCACCCTGAGGATCCCAGAGTAGGGCGGGCCATACTTTTGTGCCAACATGAATTTGAAGGAAATCTTAACATGATGGGTGTCTAAAATGTGTTTTTTTTGTGGGGAATTCAAATACGGGCTTATTTATTGGATATGATAACTAACCTACATCATTTTGGATTTCAAAATGGCAGATTTTTACCATTTTTAACCCCTTGGCCAGACATCAAGGGGTGCCACTCATTCTTAGACAGCAAGAAAAGTGTAAATTTGGCTATTTAGAAACACAAAATTATGTAGGTTAGAGTTATCTTATCCTAAAAATGTACTTGTATTTTTATTCCCCATTAAAAACACATAATTTAGACACCTTGCATGTTAGGATTTCCTTCAGATTAATTCTGGCACGTGTGTATGACCAAAATGATGTAGGTTAGAGTTATCCTATCGCCAAAAATAACTCATTTGAATTTCCCATTAACACATTGGGTGATACGCCCCTTTCCGGGAAGTGCATCTGGCCTTGCCGCCCATTAACCCCATGAAAACGCTCACCTTGTTTGTAGAGCTAAACCTATATTTTATATTATAGCTATGGATCTAATAACACCGTCGATTGTCAGTGAGTTGCTTCTGGTCAACGTGCAAAAAACTGATAATTTTTTCATCCGTATATTTCCGTTTTAAATATGAATATAGTTTGGGTGCTTCCGAGTTATCCCAGGAAAAAGACGCGAAAATTTCGTTTTAGTGGAATCCACTTATCACGGTCATTTTTCGCCTGATTATCGAATCTTCCTGAAATCAACGCTAGATTATCGTTATTATCCTTCCTCATGCACCCATGAAATGTGGTTTAGAGCGGCGCGGCTGCACCTACTCTCAAACTACGCATGCACAGATTGCCCACGGAGTGTCTCGATTTCTAGGTTTATCAATCTGTGCATGCAGAGTTCGGGAGTAGATGCGGAAAGGTGACTATAGCTCGGCCGAGAAAGTGCCGATCGACTTGGGACTGGTCTCTCTCCGTGTTCAGGAGACTCAGGCGTATAAAAGTCTATTGGATCATGTCTCCCGCACCCCCACAGCCGTACCTACAACCACTTAATATCAAGGCTCTCATCCACATTTATTAATTTTCTCTCCCCGCTCTCTCTCTCCCATGATTTCAGAATACCGGAAGTATTGCGGTGGTCTATAATGTTGTCTTGGCAATTATTCCAATTTCCTTTTTTTAAACTAAATCCTTACATTACAATACATTACATTCATCAAAAAAAAATTCTAAAGAATAATGAGGATGTGAAAATAATGTTAATTTTATGTGTTGCCAACACCATATACTCTTTTATATACATGTATACACATTATATGTACTTAATGAAGTTTTTAGCAGAGAACTTAAAGTTGTGCATGACTGGGTACTAGTATGAAGTTGAAAGTACTAAACTCATTGGAGTGATGCTGGATTGCACCCTGTCTTGGTCTCAGCATATTAATTATATTGTTTTGAAAATGGGAAGAGCAATTGGTATTTCCAGGAAATGTGCTTCTTTTGTTGCCCGTCCCCTTTTATGTCAGATAGTGCAAAGTTTAGTTTTATGTCATCTTGACTATTGCTCTGTAATGTGGTCATCTGCTGCCAGTGGTGACCTCAGGAAGCTCCAGGTGGTCCAGAACAGGGCAGCACGGTTGGTACTGGGCTGCTCACTAAGGTCTAATGTGAGCAGTGTGCATGCCCGCCTCTCTTGGCTTAACGTTGAAAATAGATAGTCTTTTAATATACTTGTGCTGTTCAAGTTGGTCATGAGCAGTAAACTCCTGTTTTTATACATAAACAGATTGTTTTTAGTAATACTGTGCACGAGCATTACACTAGAGGTTCCAGTAGTGGGCAGCTTGATTTGCCAGGTCCAAAAACCAACGCTTTATTAACCCTTTCTCTGCCACGCTTATATCCATCCTTATACCGTCCTCTGCCAGCTCTATTTGTCTATGGAGATGTTCCCCTTCTTTGCAGGGCTATAACTTTTTAAATTGTATTGCTAAATTGACATTACTATGGCCCATTCAACATCAAGTATCCATCGTTTAGGATCTAGCAACGTTCTACTTTTTCATTTACACATTCATACTAAAATATGGTCTAAAGTATAAATATGTTTTTATCGTTTTCTGCAGCATTCCATAGAACGTGAGTTATAGCCACAAATACATATATTAGATCATCAAATGTAGTTTGATACCGATTGACGTCAGATTTAAAATTTCAATTCTACAAGGTCCTAAACGTCACGCCTCGTCATCTGCTGGTGATCAGAGGGGGGGGGGGGGGGGGGGGGGGGGTTATAAGTCTGTGGCCGACTTTAAATGATTCATGTAGTATGGGTGATATGTTGTTCATAGCAGTTCGTATGTATAATAATAATCAAACACGCTGAAACTCACCAGGGCTTCCTCGTAGCGTTGGGCGATCAGCGTGGAGCAGTAAGTTCGCTATTATGGGATGTCGATCTAGTTGGTCCAGTTCCAGGTTGTATAATACTATATACGTCCAAATCATGTTGTTTATCGAGTTATTGGCAACGGATCGAAGTCCAGTGTATCAAGATGGAGTCCCGCTAGTAGCGATAGCGAGTGGCCGGACGAAATATGGGTGAGCACCACTTCCGGCCGCTCACTTCCGGTTTTGGCGATTCGCCGATCGGCCACCAGATGGCGGTCTTGAACCGTTGGAGAGTTGAGAGGAGATCTACAGGAGATCTCAAGTCTCCGTGGGTGAAATATGATTGCCATGACAGATTTTTGAAATATTGATCTCAAAGACGCTGTACGACGTCATTGGCAGATTACGCATGGCGAGGAATGACATCTAAAGTCGTCCTTGGCGATTAAAGGGTTAAGGAGATATTTTATTTTAGAGCATTAACTCATTGGAATAACCTGCCTCAAAACATCTGCTGCATTTTACAGTAGATTTTTTGTTTTTTTTGTGTGCTTGCATGTAATTTTAGCCATCTTAATTGTTAGTTTCATAATGGTGTGTTGAGTACTGACTTGCAATAATAAATGTTTTTGTATGTTTTTTTTGTGTGGACCCCAGGTAGACTAGCTGGTTGCTATGGCACCAGCTAATGGGGATCCGTAATTAAATAAAATCAAAATGTAAACATCCTATGCACATTTACAAAAACGTCTCTCTCTCATCCACAAAGCCAAGTAGTGGGAAAAAGAAATAGAGGGAAACAACACTGCTTCAGTCTAGCAGGGAACGTTGAGCAACAATGATTGTACAGTAAACTGAGCAGTCCAGCAACAGTGTCCACTAGGCCCAGAGACAGAGAGAACAGACTGGGCCGTCCTGTCCCGGCATGCCTGGATTCCACTGTGAGCGCTCAGCCGCCTCTGTGTTACCAAACAAAGGCCTTATCAGATAGCAGTGGAGAACGTCTAGATGGATCCAGCAGCACAACATCACAGCCTGCATTAATGACAGACTGGTATTGGTTCAACGGGTCAAGCAGGTAGGATATATTATACTTGCTGGGCAGGTGGGGAAAAGGTATTTGATTTATCCACACTTAAAAAAAGATAAACATGCTAGAAAACAGTTTAAAGACTAATTGTAAAAAGGTAACTGCTATCTCATTGTAAGTAGGAATGTCACGTAAATTCCCCACAACAATGAAAAAAGCCCAGTAGTACTCAAGGTTATTATAGTCAACTAAAACGAAAATTAAAGCTAAAATATATATTTTTAGTAAACTACGTTAAAGAAAATTATAAATATAAGAAAATATTTTTTAAATAAAAACAAATGAAAAATACAATACTATAAAAGCTGTTGGTACTACTGTTGACACACTGACACACTGACACCTGTGCAGTTTTAAATAGACTAAGTGGCAAAATAATAGACCAATGTAGTGTGTGTGTGTGTGTGTGTGTGTGTGTGTGTGTGTGTGTGTGTGTGTGTGTGTGTGTTTATTACTCATTCCAAATAAATGCCTTGGATTTCTGCTTCACCAACCTACAGTTACCTAACTTTAGCCTTCTAACCCGTCACTGAGATTGTATTTACTGGGGCAAAATGAGATCAGCCCGACGGCAAAGCAACCAAAGCACCTTATTGGTTTAAAAATAGCCTTCATTCAATTGGGTTAGCATCCACAGCCACTTACGGTCCTCTCACATTTGTGAGGTCTTAACACAAAAGCTTAAAAACAATGTACAATAACTGCAACATATCCATATACAAAAGATCTCTCACATCTGGTCCATTTAATCTCAACATAGCGTGTACATTTGGTGAGGGAGAACTTGCAGGGAAACATTGCAAAATGCTGTGGATGAGCCAAAAACTATTTGCCTGTGAATCATTACCCAACAGCCCGCCACATTAACATATTTCGTTTTTTACTTAATAGCGAATGTGACATAATCAAAGAAGCGAGCTAGCTGGCTGCTGTCATTGCAAACGGCTAGATATGTGCAAGTCACAGCAGACTAACATTATTTCCAGGAACAAAAGCATTCATTCAGAAAAGTCACATTGTTGATGCTTGAAATGTCTGAGCTTCCACGTTAACGTATGGTTTTGGTTTGTTTGACTAATAGTTGAATGTGAGATAATCCAACAAGCAAGCTAGCCGGCTGCTGTCATTGCTAACAGCTAACGCTAGCGGACAAAGCTAGTGTATTTCTGGGAACAAAAGCATTAATTCTGACCGTTACATCACTGATGCTTGAAATGTGTGAACTTAGTGAAGCAACATCAGTGTTTCCCACAGGACTTTGCGAGACTGCGGTGGGTGAACCTCGGACCCTCTAGTCTAGACGGGTCCGGGGGCATGCTCCCCCGGAATTGTTTTTTTTTTGTACATGTATTTTGTACATGCAAAATAAAGAGGCTAGATCTATGATGAACTTTGTGCTCAAAACACAAAATCGACTAGAGCAGTGCTTCCCAATACTCTCCTCGAAGCACCCCAGCCGTTCCATGTATTTGTTAAATTCCACCACCAGCACACCTGATTCAACTTAACAAGCCTTTATTAGTTGAATCAGGTGTGCTGGTGGTGGAATTTAACAAATGCATGGAACGGCTGGGGTGCCTCGAGGAGAAGTTTGGGAAACGCTGGACTAGAGCATACATTTGAGCCATCAAAGAAATGAAGCAAAAGTGGTGTGTTGAACTGGTTTATTTTTTAGAAAATAAAAAAATATACTGGATTACTATTACGACTACTACCACTGCCAATACTACTGATACATCCCTATTAGCAAACTTTATATTTAAAAATATATATAAAAAAAAAATCCCTTTTTTTAACACATTGGGTGCCACGCCCCTTTACACAGATAACCCCTTGAGTGCCAGCGCTTTAGTCAATGGGAGGTCGGGGATATTTGCGAACGCTTAAACTATATCTTAAATTATGGCTATGGGTCTAAAACACCCCTCGCTTATCAATGACTTGCTTGCAGTCAACATGTATGAAACAGATTGTTTTTTCATTGGTACATTTCCGTTTTATACCGTTTTGAATACGAGTATAGTTTCGGAGAGTTCTAGTAATTTCAGAGAAATTCCACGATAATAGCCCTTTAGTGGAATACACAAAACACGTTGTAATTTATCGGCTGATTTATGAATAGTTTCAAATAAACGCTAGATTATCGATAGTATATGTGTACTTATGAAAAATCTATTATCCATGACCTGGTCAGCGCTAGGGATGCCCCGATCACGTTTTTTGCCACCGATACCGATCACCGATCGTCTATGAGCCATATCGGCCGATACCGATGGTTTTTGGTTTTATAAATATATATATATATATATATATATATATATATATATATATATATATATATATATATATATATATATATATTATAATTATACTTGTAGTTGTATTATGTGCGAGACATCGCCACCACGCAACAAGTCAAAATGCTCGCTATCTGCAAACAGCTCCACGGTCTGTGTGTATACTCTGCTTTTAGGGATGCCCCGATCGATCGGCCAGGGATCGGTATCGGCCGATATTCAGTATAAATATGAGATCTGTGAATTCCGATAATGCTTTGTTTTCGCCGATCGTAAAAACCGATCAAAAAACATGATCCAATTCTTAGCGGAGATCTCACTCGCTGTCTGTCTCAGACACATGGAGCTGCAAACTGCCGCTCCTCCTCCCTTGCCCCTCCTGCACCCGTGTAAACACAGAGGAGGTTCCTCTGCTCTAGTCTATAGTGAATGGGACCGTGAGCTAACGTTAGCTACCTAGCTATCGTTACTGTTTAAACAAAATTACCCAGTCAACTATTCACTTTTAGTAGGCATTGTCTAACGGTATCTAGCCGGCTAGCTACTGATAGCTCCTGATATCAACAAATGCTCCAGCAATAGTCTAGTAGTGCATGTTGATACCTCCGTTAGCTCACGTTAGCTCACGTTAGCTCACTGTTCAAAACGAAATGTCCCATTGAACTAAATAGTTCACTGAGGCGTTGTCTTAACGTTATCTAGCCGGCTAGCAGTAGCTACAGATAGCTCCTGATATCAATGTCTTATAACATTGATTCGATGCGTATTCGAGCCCCGGCTTGCATCGCAGTCACAAACGGGGCTAGCTGAGGGAGTAGGGTATATCTGCAGAGCCACAGCCGCAGATATACCCTGCTGTGCTGAGGGCATGCTGAATGTGATTTAACCAAAGCAGAGTATACACACAGACAGTGGAGATAGCGAGCATTTTGACTTGTTGCGTGGTGACGATGTCTTGCAGATAATACAACTACAAGTATAATTATATAATATATATATTAAAAAAGAAAAATATAAAAAAAGTATATATTTAAAAGAAAAAGAAAAAAAATATAAAACCAAAAACGATCAATATCGGATCAGTATCGGCCGATATGGCTCAAGACGATCGGTATCGGTGGCAAAAAACGTGATCAGGGCATCCCTATCTGCTTTGGTCAAATCACATTCAGCATTGCCATCTTCGCAGTGTTGTTATGAAGCATGATAGCTAATTAGCCAATGTTCAGCTGCAAAAACGAATAATGTCAATTATGTTATAAGACATTGATATCAGGAGCCATCTGTAGCTACTGCTAGCCGGCTAGATGACGTTAGACAATGCATCATGTATTAAAATAAAGTGAACTATTTAGTTTACTGGGTCATTTTGTTTAAACAGTGAGCTAACATGAGCTAACGTTAGCTACCTAGCTAACGGAGGTCTCATGCTGGCCGATCGATCGGCACGGGGCATCCCTATCATTCTTAAACTGAAACGATCAGCGAAAATAAAGCATTATCGGAATTCACCGATCTCATATTTATACTGAATATCGGCCGATACCGATCGCTGGCCGATCGATCGGGGCATCCCTAGTCAGCACTAACGTCATACATGCACACACAGACACGTTGTGATCGCTATGAAAAAAACATCTGATTAACCCAATACTGGTAAAATAGAGTCCTTACCTCACATCAGATGTTCTGCAAAAAGATTAATCCAATTCCTGATCGCCATTCCAAATATTGATCGTGTTTATTGATCCAACGTTATAGTCCGAAACACATAATCGAAAGCTGCTCCGAGCCTCCCCAGTGAATGTGGTAACAGACACTGCTTGCCAGAGATGGGGAAACCCTGGACCGGAGTTTTTCCTCTGATGCACTTTTTCACCCAATCCAATCCAATGATGTGCATTACCATCCGGGAGATGATAGGCGGCGGTATTTGCCCTTTTCTGAGCTCAGAGCCATTCCCAATGATAACGTCAGGCTGGATGGATGAAAAATGAATGGATATCGCTAATAAAAGAAATAACGATTAAATAACGTGAAAACTCGTTATTGGCAGCCAACGCATTGGTGAGAAATAACGAGAAATCTCGTTGTTGGCACTGAATGTGTTAATGTAATAATAAAAAAAATATTTTCGGTTCATTATAAAACTGTGGCGGGACAAATTAGACGGCCGCGGGCCGCCACAGTCTAGGTAATTAATGGGAAACACTGAACATGACAAACGAACAAAACGTTGCTACCATGTAACATCTCCAGTCTCTCTTTCTTCATGTTTCTTTTGTTTTTTCAGCCATTAACTAGCCAGCTACCTGGCTAGTTAGCAAGCCGTTCAGCAATGCAACAGTTAATAGGTCCCTCCTCAATACACTACACATTGAAAATATTTCATTTTGGGATATTCGCATAAACTAATAGATTGTTTATAATTTAATTACTATTTGAATATTCGAAAATCAATGCCCGTCCCGAGTACATTTCTCATTAACTTTCTCTGCCACAGTAACCGCGCATCTTGCGGTCACAGTAGGCCGGCTTTTCGTGACTGTTTTCGCAATAATTCATGATCTTTGCGGAGCTATTTGTATATTCTATATTATAGCTATGGGGAAAATGGTATGGCTAATTTGACAAACACTATTTATAGTCCAACATGTAAAAAGGCATCCGTTTCCACACACTGTAGTTTATTACACGCTGAACTTTATGTGCAATAAGCTCATATCGTTCTGGTTGATTCCCTGAAACCCCAAATCAAAAGGTATACGACATGTACATATGTACCTTCACAAAATCATCAAGGGGGGGGGGGGGGGGTTGTTTTAACTCAAAACTGTGATTGTGTTTGTCAAGCATGTTTTACGTCCGGTGAAACACAGAACTGTGATCATTAGAAAAACATGTTTCAGGTTCGGTAAAATAGACATAGAATGTACCTTACCTTAGCCATAAGGTATTCCAAAAAGGATAATTCCAAGTGATCGCATCGCCATCGCGATTACCAGTGTATATCTCTATACACGTTTCGATGGTCAAATACGCTTAGGCATTGGAATTTCAAGGCGATCAATGTGAATCTATGTTCAAGCAAGAGGCGGAGCCCCTACAAAGAAAAAAAAAGGAAGACGTCTATCAACACCAAGCTATTCCAATTCAGACACAGATGATACTACCACCTGGTGATAGTCGATCGGCATTGCAGTTCAAGTGTATGTGGCTGTGCCAAAATGATTCAGATCGCTTCGGGCGAGTCTGTAGCGCAGGGATCAAAGGAAAAAGATCAAACAATAGAATAACGTATATATACGTGGTTGGCGTTCAACACATGGCGAGCAAACACGTATATACTTGTTGTTGGCGCAGATTGAGTTAAGAATGACTCATTAGTTTTGGGGTCCTGGGGTGGTGGGGTGGGAGTGGGGGAGGAAATGTCCAATGTATTTTGTGGTGTTTGTGATAATATAATTCGTTTTCATGTTTAGGTTCTGTATTTATTATTTTTGTTATTCTACTGTAATAAAAAGTATACCTTTTTTTTTTGACTCATTAGTTGGGATTGTTTTCACATGTAACCAGTGATTCCCATTAGATCATCCTACGCCTGTCCTGCCTGACAAAGTGAACATGAAATAAGTGGGCTACCTTTACAATGCAAACGGTCTTGGGAGCGACGTGGGCTGACCGTGATTTATACGAGGTCGTCAGGACATTTGCCAAGCTCTGAGAGATACCCCGGCCATTTAATCTAATTCTCCTGCGAGGGGCGAGGCGGTTCTGGGCGACGCAGCACATCGTGCTCAATGAATCAGAGGGGCGTCATCATTGCCTTCCCATAAAACCACGCAAGAAGCCTTTCCGAGGAGATGCGTGACCCCATTCCTCATTGTGTTAGAGATATTGCACAAAAATTTGCAAACCAACATTATTTCTCCCTTTAGGGTAAAGCAAGTAACGCTGTGTCATTTTTAGGGTAGAACATAAACTTATAATGATTTGAAAATGATGTGACGATAAAAATAAATGCATACATAAACCTTGAAGATACTTCCTTGTATAATAAATATTAATTATGTTATTTCTATTGTCATTATTGTTGTTATTCGTATTGCTATGTCCTGTGAAGTCCTGTTTATTGTTATTATTACTGTATTGTGTTTTGTCTTGTTTCATGTCAAAGAAAAGAAAGAAAATAAAATTTGAATATATGAATTATAAAATAAAAGGAAGGCCCTGCACATCCAAAACAACACAGTCACAAACAACTGAGGTTCAGACCTCCTCCCCAACACACACACATCATGTCAGTGCGGCTTCAGTGTTTACCTGCAGCTCCAGAGGAGCGATGCTGACTCTGTATAGACAGGGCGGAGCTGTGGCCATGGCTGTCGATGCAGCACTGAGGGAGAACTGAAGCTTCTCGCCAACCACTTTACAGCAGGCAGCCTGTTGGGAAGACAAACGGAGAGGCCATGCATTTGACGCCAGGGAGGTGACTGCAGTTTTACATGACTCAAATGTAATGCAAATGTATTGTATGTAAATAACTTGGTTGACTAGGGAAGGTATCTGCTGTATCTGCTGTACCAGGAATTGATTCACTTTCACGGTCTGCTGTTGTGTGTGGCGTGCCGTGTGTGCATGTGCGTGTGTGTGTGTGAAAGACTACGCTGTGTGTGTGTCCATTTGGGTATAAGTTTCCTCCGTCAATGAGAGAAACAAGAGTTGTTTTTGACTTGTTTATTTCAACTGATGCAGATTTTTGTGTTTCTTATTATGTCCAATTTTGTTTCGTTTTATTGGGACCTAATGTAATCTCAGCATCACTGAAGGGCTCACCCTAAATGTATTCCTGAGAGATTGAATGACTAAATATGAGGCATCTCATTATAAGATGCTGGTTATTCCTCTCTTCCAGGCCCTTGTCACTTTTTCTGTCTCCTTAGTTCTGAGCCAATGGACAGTTATAGTATGTAAGCTTCTGCTTCTACACACACACACACACACGCATTTAATTAAAATGTTGATGCTGTTGAAACTCAAATAATAAAATGATTCCGTTACAGCTGCTGAGCTATATACTGTGTTATTATGTGTAATCTCTCCACTCCACACTATGTTAGTGCTTGCGCCAGCACAAGAAATACAGGGTGGGAATCGCCAGAGACCTCACGATACGATATGTATCGCGATACAAAATATATCGCGAGTATTGCTTGTATTTTTTTGGATCAAATTTAATTTATTACCTTTTTTCAACTGCAAAGTAAAACTTTGTCAACATGTTTTATCTAATAAAATAAAGTTCAGTCTGTTCATCTCACTTCAATCATTTTTATTGCAGAACATGGTATTTTCTCAAGCAGACAGATGTAAACACTGTAATCTGTGTTGCATGTACCTGACAAACTGAACTGTTTGTATTACAGTCATATTCCAACTTAACTGAATGCACGTGTGTGTGTGTGTGTGTGTGTGTGTGTGTGTGTGGACTACTGTACTATTACAGGTATTGAAATTAACAATGCAACTTCCTTATAATTTTTTTTATGAATAATTTAATATCTATACTTGGCATCCCTGTATCGATACAGTATCGCCACGCAAAGTATCACGATACTACTACTATCGATTTTTTCCGACACCCCTAACAATTATATTAAAAAAGATGATAATACACAGTCACATGTAAATAAATATCTTCCTTTTGAATAAAATAGGTTCAGGATTCAGGATTGTTAGCCTAATTCATGTAAAAAAAAAGAGTAGCCTATAGAAAATGTATGAGAAAGAAAGAGAGAGCGAGAGAGAGACTCACTCGGCCCCTCCCCTCCCCCACTGTAGGAGAATGCAAATGCTGCGGTCACAAAATAGTTAGGAAAAGTTAGTCGGAGTCTTCAATAACGTTTGGATGGTAATCAATTTTGTGAATACATTTCTTGAAACAACATCTGTGTTGGCAGACAGCTCCTGCTATCTTTAACACATCCTGCGGCAAAAACGAGTTTACTCGTTATTGCCCGCCAATCTAATAACGCCAACAACGAGTTTACTCGTTTTTATGATCGTTATTTCCTTTATTCGCTATTGGCATTCATAATTCATCCAGGAAGGCTCCGGGAGCCAGCTGGACTCTGTCTGATATTGCAACGCCTCAATACCGCTGCCTGGTGGATTTCGGGCGAGTTGCACTTCCCTCTAAACCGGATGTGGCGCTCTGTGCATCGGGGGGAAAGTTCCGGCAGAGCTATCTTGTTACGTGGATCCAGACAAACACCTCGAGCGCACTTTGGATCGCTCTCGAGACGCAAGAATCAATATGGTTTCGGCGTTTATTGCGTTGTACAAACGGAAAATGTATCTAGCAGATCTAAATCAAATAATTTGATTTTTTTTTCTCCAGGCTCATCGGTCACAGGTAAGAGGAATATACCGTTAATTCCAGCTCGATTGTGCATTTATTTCATTGCAATGAATCCATACAACGTATGATGTTGTAAAGAAAGCCGTTACTGACAATCAAAGAATCATAAACGACCCCCCCCCCCTTTCCTTCATGCATGATGGAGCATAATGTATAGCGATCATATGCATTTGAATTTTTTAATATAGCGTGTATAGGAACGAAACGCCAATCGATTATGTATAATATGCGTCGGGGCCTATAACTCGCCTTCTAGGAATTACTGCTCTACACTCTAAAAACATACTTATATTCACGACGGTACTAACACGACAATGTATGAATGGAAAAATATAACATTCCCACATCCGGAACGATAGATACCCGATGTTGAATGGGCCATAGTAATGTCGATATAGCTATAATATTTAAAAAGTTATAGCCCTGCAAAGAAGGTGAACGACTCCATAGGGTTACAGCACTGGCAGAGAGTGGTATAAGATGGGCAAACTGTGTGGCAGACAATGTGTTAACGTTGACAAGCTAAAGCGTGCGTAGTTCGACCTGTGTAACATTAAGTAACTGCTGGTAAGTGTTCTGCTGGGAAAGACCGTTCATCACAGCATACAACTTGGTTTAATCCAAAAGTCCATTCAGAAACTTTGAATTGTGAAATAAGTAAGGCTGTCAAAGTTATCGCGTTATTAATGAGTTAGCGCAAATTCTTTTAACGCCAATTTTTTTGGATGAGAGATTAACGGGCTGGTTTTTTTTTTACCTTTATTTACCCAGGGTAGGTTCGACACTATGTTTGTTTCTGACTCAATGTGTGAGAGCGAGAGAGAGAGAGAGCGAGAGATGAGGAAGGGGCAAGAGAAAGAGCTGGGAGAGTGTGTGTGTGTGAGAGAGAGAGAGAGAGAGATGAGGAAGGGGCAAGAGAAAGAGAGGTGGGAGTGTGTGTGAGAGAGAGTCCTCAGCCCTTGTGTGGGTGAATGTAACAAGTTCCTAACTTTTTCTTGACCCTATCATTTCATGCACACTTTATTCATTGTTTTAAATGATTTGTTTATTTTATGTTATTTTGTGCATCACGCGACTTGATGCAAATTTGCAATGCATGAGGGTCATCCTTTTGTGTTAAAGGGCTGCTTAAACAAAAATAAATGGGGATGAATAGTTCAGTGTAAAGTTAGTAATCATTACTATGTAATGTAACAGTTAGTAAATTGGTATGCCCATCTGTTATTTTTTTTGTTGGGCTTTTATTAAATTTGTTCATGATTTCAGAATTTTGTTTTACAATGTAGTTTGCACATCTTAGTTACTTGACGATTCTGGACAGTATTTCTCATTGTGGCAATAAATAAACATGAATTTTTTTGCATAAAGCAAGCATTTGTCTACTCTCATGTTGATAAGAGTATTAAAACTTGAAAAAGATCTGTAAGGTAAGATCTGTAGATTTAGAAGAGATACAAAATATGCGATTCATTTGTGATTAATCACAATTAACTATGGACAATCATGCGATTAATCAGATTAAATATTTCAATAGATTGACAGCCTTAGAAATAAGACATTAGCGGATTCCATATGCCCCAATAGGGGATATCTGCAGAGCCGCAAGCCCAACGTCTGGGCGGGGCTTCGTGGCTTGGACTAGGTTTGAGGCGGGACTTCGTGGCTTGGACTAGGTTTGACTGTGTGTGGGCGGGGCGTCGTGGCTTGTACCTTGTTTTGCACTACTGCGCATGCGGATGAGGGGGGCTCTCTCGCTCTCTCTCTCTCTCTCTCTCTCTCTCTCTCTCCTTGTTTACGACATACACAACATCGTCTTGTGTTACATTTGTGATTGATTGATTGAAAACTTTATTAACAGATTGCAGAATGGGTACAATACAGTACAGCTCAATACACATAATTGTTAAGGGGATGCAGACCAGAGAAAGACTTTCGTCTCGTTTACATCAGGGTCCCCCATTTTCGATTCATCATAACATGACATACAGATAGACAATACTGCTACATCTATACATTTATGACATACCAGATCTATAAATATACAGCACTGTTTGTGATACAAAAATAGTCTAAAAAGAGAGTATATACATTTGAGGGGGAAGAAACTGTACATTGGAAGAGGTTGGGTAGGTGGGGAAAACTGTACATTGGAGGGGGTTGGGTGGGGGGGGCTGTGCATTGGAGGGGGTTGGGTTTGGACATTTACATTTTTACATTTACATTTAGTCATTTAGCTGACGCTTTTATCCAAAGCGACTTACAAGTTCTGTACGACAAGCCATCAGGAAGAGCACAACTCTATCAGCTGAGTAACAATGTTCATCAAAGTGTTGAGTGCTACAGTGTAGGTTAGTTTATTAGGACAAGTGCATGACAGTATGGTTAGTTAGGGTTAGATTTTTTTTTTTTTTTTTAATTCAGATAATGGTTGAAGAAGTGCGTCTTTAGTCGACGGCGAAAGATTGGACGTGTTTCGGCTGTCCTAACTGGGGTGGGTAGTTCATTCCACCATTGTGGGGCAAGGACTGAGAATAGGCGACTTCTCTTTGATGACCCTCCCGGAGCTTGGATAGGAGTAGGTCTGAGGCGGCCAGAAGATGCAGAGCGTAGGGGTCTTGAGGGTGTGTAGTTAGAGACCATTGACCGGAGGTAGGCGGGAGCAGTTCCCTTTGCCGCACGGTATGCTAGGTCGAGGGCCTTGAAGCGGATTCGTGCAGCAATGGGGAGCCAGTGCAGGTCCCTAAGAAGTGGGGTGACATGGGCCGACTTCGGTAGGTTTGAGATCAGGCGGGCCGCTGCGTTCTGAATGAGTTGAAGAGGCTTAGTGGCAGTGGCCGGGAGGCCAGCGAGCAGTGCGTTGCAGTAGTCGAGGCGGGAGATGACTGTTGATTGGACGAGGAGTTGGGTGGCTTCTTTTGTCAGGAAGGGGCGTATCCTTCTGACGTTGCTCAGGAGGAATCGGCAGGTTCTGGTTGTCGCTGCGATGTGAGCAGAGAAGTTCAACTGGTCGTCGAGGACAACACCAAGGTTCTTGGCGGTCGGGGACGCGGTCACAGCTGCATTCTCGACTGTGATGGAAAGGTCGGTCAGGGGGGAGGATTTGGCCGGCAGGTGGAGCAATTCTGTTTTGCTTAGGTTCAGTTTGAGGTGGTTGGTCGTCATCCAGGCGGAGATGTCGGACAGACAGGCCGAGATCCGCTCAGAGACGTGGATATCTGAGGGAGGGAAGGAGAGGAAGAGTTGAGTATCGTCGGCATAACAGTGGTAGGAGAAGCCATGAGACGTGATAATGTTACCCAGTGATTTAGTGTAGAGGGAGAAGAGAAGGGGTCCTAAAACCGAGCCCTGGGGGACACCCGTCCGCAGGGGGCGGGTGGCCGACAGGGTCCCTCTCCATGACACTTGGTAGGAGCGGTCATTGAGGTATGATGACAACCATGTCAGCGCAGAGCCAGCCACTCCCATTCCTGCGAGGGCCGCGAGGAGGATCTGGTGGTTGACTGTGTCGAAGGCTGCAGATAGATCTAGGAGAATCAGGACAGAGGAGAGGCCTTTCGCTTTTGCTAAGTGAAGTGCCTCTGTGACCGCAATGAGGGCTGTCTCTGTGGAGTGACCAGTCCTGAAGCCTGACTGATTAGGGTCTAGGAGGTCATTCTGTAAGAGATAAGCAGTAAGTTGGTTGGATACAGCACGTTCAAGTGTTTTAGAAAGGAAGGAGAGAAGAGAGACAGGACGGTAGTTGCCTATGACGGTAGGGTTCAGGGATGGTTTTTTTATGAGGGGCGTGACTCTGGCTTGTTTTAGGGAGGTGGGGACCACCCCCGAGTTGAGTGAGGAGTTGATGGTTGCAGTTAGGAATGGGAGGATGTCTGGTGCTATGGTCTGGAGGAGTGGGGAAGGTAGCCGGTCCAGCTGGCATGTAGTCGGACGGTTCGACGTTACCAGTGTCAGGGTCTCGGCTTCTGTAATGGGAGAGAAAGATGACAGAGTGAAGGATGAGGTTCTCGATTCAGCATTTGGAATGGGTGGGGGTTGGGAGAAGGAGCTGCGGATGTTCTCCACTTTTTCCTCAAAGAAGATCGCAAAGTCTTCGGCAGAGAAAGATGAGGGAGGGGGGGGTGGGGGGGAGTGAGGAGGGAGGACATGGTAGCATGCAGTTTGCGAAGATTCTTGGCAGAGGCCTCGATCCTATGGTGAAAGAAAGAAGCTTTGGCATTAGTAATGGTATTGGAGAATGTTAACAAGAGGTTGTGATATGTGTCGATGTCAGCAGTGAGGCGTGACTTTCTATACTTCCTTTCAGCTGCTCTCAGGACCTGTCTTTGTTCTCTCACTGGATCTGTCAGCCATGGACTGGGTGGGGAACGGCGGGCAGGTTTCTCAACGAGGGGACAGAGCTTGTCGAAGGAGGTTGCAAGGGCTGAGAGGAGGGTGGAGGTTGCCATCTCTTAAGTTTGTGACATACAAGATATGCAAATATGGTTAGAGTTACATTGATGGAGAGACTGTTAATTAACTGGTTAGAGTTACATCAGAATCAGTAAATAAGAGGTTGAATAAAATTATATGGGATATAAACTAAATTAAATATAGCACATATATAAAAATAAAATAGGAATAGGCCAGGGCTGTACAACTGGGCAGATGTGGTCAATTATATACACTAATTAGAATGAGTAACAATGCAGTGGGCAAGTATATAGTCCAGTAGGGTGTGTTGATGTAACACAGTGAGTGAGGGTCCCGAGCCTTGTTGATGAGGCTCACTGAGTCACTGCAGAGGGGAAGAAACTGTTCTTGTGGGGTGAGGTTTTGGCCCTGGTGGACCACAGCCTCCTTCCAGAGGGGAGTGACTCAAACAGGTTGTGACCGGGGTGGTAGGGGTCGGCCACAATCTTACCTGCACGCTTCAGAGTTCTGGAGAGGCGTACAGGTCCTGGAGGCGTGAACATTTATGGCAACCAACTTGTGTTCAGCTTTTCGTTCAGCGTTTCTCTGATTTGGCCACACGGCCATGTGACCGCGCTAGCCCTGCCGCTCTGTGTGTTGTTGCGCCGCCCGCGGCAGAGAGCAACGCGGCAGAGAGTGACCTGTCGGCCGCGCATGCGCATGAGGCTCCCCCAGGTGCTCTGAGAGGTGCTCGTTGTGTTGTTGGTTAATGCCAGAGGTGCTCGTTACGCCGTTGTGTTGTTGGTTAATGCCATATCAGCAGTGTTCGCGCGGTTGCTTAACACTTTGAGTGCCGGGACACGTCTTTTCACGTCTTTGCTGGCCATGCTAAAGTTGCCGGGGGACGCTGTACAGCGTCCTTATATCAATATTTCAAAAATCTGCGATCGGATTCATAATGTCCCTCCGCTGGCCTGAGATCCACCAGCAGGACCCACTGAGCTCTCTGGCGGTTCAGGAGCGCCATCTGGTGGCCGATCGGCGCAATCGCCAAAACAGGATGTTGAATAGAGGTTGTCATGACGACCGTAGTACTTCCGGGCGCTCGCTATGGTTCATGTGACTCTGGCTCGTCACGCTACACAGTGATCGATTGCCAATAACTCGATAAACAACATGATTTGGACGTATATACCATTATACAAGCTGGAGATGGACCGGGTAAAAATATATCCCATAATGATAAAATTTCTACTCGACGATGATCGCCCAGCGGCGCGCGGAGACTGGGGTGAGTTTCAGCGTGTAACGTTACCTTCTTCGATAATAACTGATATTATCAACATTTGACCCACATTAGATGATTGGTATAACGCTGCCCACGGAATTATAAACGCCCCCTCGCCCATCCGGTCAACATCAGATGACGTGTAGTAACTTCTAGAAGTACGTCTAGTTGGAATTTTTTATATCGCGCTGATTGCCATCAAACTGTATTTCATCATCAATATAATGCATTTGGGGCTATATATCACGTTCTGGAGAAAGCTGCAGAAAGAGATGAAAACATACTTATACATTAGACCATACTTTACTATGAATATGTGAATGAAAAAGTTTAACGTTGCTACACAATGAACAATACATATAGGACTTTGAATGGGCCCTAATAATGGCAATGTAGCAATAGAATTTAAAAAGTTATAGCCCTGCAAAGAAGGGGACTTTCTCCATAGACAAATAGCGCTGGCAATCTATGGTATATCATTAATTTAACCTTAGGCAACCAAAGTGTTAACGCCATAACTATATATAAAAAATTGTATATCACTTAATTTTGCAATACAGGGTTGAGGTTACACACATGTTGTGCATGAACCTTCAAGTTCCCTGGTGCAAAATATAACATTTTGGCAGCCCATGAAACAAGACAAACAATACAGTAACAGTAATAATCAACAATTATTTGTAAATAGAAGAAAATTCATTCATTGTCCTTGTGTTACATAAAACCCATCTGTGGCCTCGCGTAGAGGAAGGGCGTAAATACATGTTAAGATATTCAAAATCGTCACAGCAGTATAGTTTGTTTATACTTCAGAAGTATGATATTTGAACATGGTCCCCAAAATGAATGGAAGCGAATGAGGAGCCTGACGCCTGACACCTGGGAGGAATGGGGGTGTTGCAGCGTTGGGGATGTTTAAAAAATATAATTTAATATATAATATAATATAATAATAATCTGGTCAGCAGCCTCCACTGATGTAGCGTGACGAGTGAATCTGGTAGTTGGTTTATGACGTTAAAAACGCGAAACAACATATAACGTTACAGCATACAGTTTCTAGTTAATCAGTCAGCAGCCTCCACTGATGTACAGTGACGCGTGAATCTGGTAGTTGTTTTATGACGTTACAAACGCGAAATAACATTATACATTATATAACGTTACAATGTACAGTTTCTAGTTAATCAGTCAGCAGCCTCCACTGATGTACAGTGACGAGTGAATCGCGTAGTTGTTTTGATAAATGCGTTGTGTATTCGCGTGATTCGATTCGGACAAAGATTACAGCTCCGCATTTCATTCATTACATTTGGGACCTCTGCCGCTCGCAGGGACCTCTGCCGTGCTCGCGGCAAAAGGGGGCGGGGGGTCGTGGCCAATCAGAGAAAAGCTGAACACAAGTTGGTTGCCTTAAATGTTCACGCATCCTGGAGAAATGGCAGATTGCAGCCGATCACCTTCTCAGCAGAGTGGATGACACGCTGCAGCCTGCCTTTGTCCTTGGCTGCAGCGTACCATAGTGTGATGGAGGTGAGGATGGACTCAATGTACCTATAAATACTAACTAGATAGTTGATGATAAACATTTAATTTCATTATCTGAAATATTGTAAAATCTAATTGTTTTACCCTGTGCACCCCAGACACAAACTTTGGTTACAATTTTAATAATTTTCTAGAGGTTTAAATTGCTGGGGTGAAATTTACCTCAAGTAAACCAAATGTAATGTAAATTGTAAATTTGAGGATAGCAGGATGTTAAATGCAGATAATTTCAGATAATGCAATTAAATGTTTATCTTCCAATGTACAGTTTCTTCCCCCTCAAATGTATATACTCTCTTTTTAGACTATTTTTGTATCACAAACAGTGCTGTATATTTGTAGATCTGGTATGTCATAAATGTATAGATGTAGCAGTATTGTCTATCTGTATGTCATGTTATGATGAATTGAAAATGGGGGACCCTGATGTAAACAAGACGAAAGTCTTTCTCTGGTCTGCATCCCCTTAACAATTGTGTGTATTGAGCTGTACTGTATTGTACCCATTCTGCAATCTGTTAATAAAGTTTTCAATCAATCAATCACAAATGTAACACAAGACGATGTTGTGTATGTCGTAAACAAGGAGAGAGAGAGAGAGAGAGAGAGAGAGAGAGAGAGAGAGAGAGAGAGAGCCCCCCCCCCCCCCCCTCATCCGCAGTAGTGCAAAACAAGGTACAAGCCACGACGCCCCCCCCACGCACAGTCAAACCTAGTCCAAGCCACGAAGCCCCGCCCAGACGTTGGGCTTGCGGCTCTGCAGATATACCCTACTCTTCTTTCTATGCCTATTCATAGACAATACACAGCATCAGGCTATTATTCTAAAAGTATCGATACTAATAAAATGGAGTATTGAAATGTTTTTAACAGCTGGGTATGGCGATACTTTTCTAGTATCGTTGTATCGTGCAACACTAATATATATATATATAGGCAGGATTCCTTTTGTGCACCATCCAGCACACATATATTGAGGGTTAGCACTGAATTTGTTTGATTCATGAAACAGGATGATGACGACTGGCTTTTTTCATTAACCTTTTCTGGTTTGCTGCCATAAAAAAGTATGAAAGAACTTTAAGACACTACTTTAAGACACCACGAGTATGACTCTTGTGACACGGTTGTAAAAGAAGAAAACGTGCTTACTGCGTGACATCTCTACAAACAGTTTGGCTCTTGTGGGAGGGGGACATGTCTTCCAAGTGCCAAAGCAGCCTAATAAGACATGGTGTGACTCAGATGTTCCTAAGTCAACCCTTTCACTACCACACGACAAAGGGTTAACCCTTTCACTACCACACTACAGAGGGTTAACCCTTTTACTACCACACTACAGACGGAACCGTCTGTAGTGTGGTAGTTAAAAGGTTGCACTGGCCATGGAGTAACCCTTTCCATTAGTAGCGCTTTGGGTGGGAATACACAGACGTTAGCAGCAGGTTATTGTGACATTAAGAGTACATAAGCTAGGAAACGGGAAATCCATAAATAATTTGCTGGTCTAAGTTGCCAAAACGAGTGCAACATTCCTTGTTGCAAGAGGAAGAGGATGCTGCACTGACACTCAACACCCCATTCATCCAAAACACCATCCTCGAATCACAAACTTGATTTGATCACTCAAAACCAATCTCAACCATCAGACTCATGTGGGATGAAAAGGGGTGACAAGCTTGCTTCAATGTGGTTACTATAAGGTAATGGTAACTGCTGTCCTTGAATGTTGCTTTCTTGATTTCATTCACATTCAAGTTCCCTCAGCATTAGTTTAGTTTAAATAATAATCACAAGAGCAATTTCTTCTTCTTTTTTTACTGCAGCATCACAAACTGGTATGGTCTATCAACAGTCGATCCTAGACGTGACCAATGCAATAGTGTGTGCGTTCCAGAAAGGCTGGGGTCCAGGACTGTAGCATCCCCCCACACACGTCATTCCTGTCAGTCATGACAACTATAATTTGATCTACTCAGAAGGCATAGCTTTCTGCTTTCAATCCCCTATGGCTCACTGCTCAGAGTTGTATTTAGCCCAGCAGTAATGAGAATGATCAGAGATCCCCCACCCCCTCCCCATTTGAAAACCTCATTTGATCTGCACAAATCACACAGATGACCTATTCTGGATTCAAAATGGCAACGGAGTTTGCATGTACGTAACACAATCAAGCCTCTTGTATACATGCAATGGATAACTGACTAGTGTACCTTCTGCCCAGCAGACTTCTGGAAGCTGGACACTTGGCTGACCACCAAATCTGATGACTGAAGACCATCCTCCTGAAATGTTATCAAAACAGAGCCCTGTATGGGAAAGGGGAACAAATTAGAAATATGCAGAACTATAACAAACCTCATTGTCATGGGGATTAAAGAACAAGTGTGATAATTAGCCAAGTGTTTGCTGAGAAATGAACAATGATCAGCCCTGTTGAAGGAACACTCCACGCACTGTAGCATGCCCATAATGGGCTGGAAATAATCTTTTGAGGATTTCGCAGATATGTGGGAGATTATGAGTATGGAAATAATTCATTCGCCCGCCAGTGTCAGCCCTTTCAATACATTGTTTTAGACATCACAACATACTGTCATTAAAAAAATAATAAAAAAATAACCTTTCATGAAAGTAATCAACCAGAGAGAGGTATAAAACCGTGGTTTTGATTGATTGAACACTTTATTAACAGATTGCAGAATGGGTACAGTACAGTACAGCTCAATACATACAATTGTTAAGGGGATGCAGACCAGAGAAAGACTTTCGTCTTGTTTACATCAGGGTCCCCCATTTTCAATTCATCATAATAACATATAGATGACACACACGACATACAGATAGACAATACTGCTACATCTATACATTTATGCATGAGACTTACCCCCGACTTCCCCGATTCGTGGTTCAACGCCCTGCACCAAGCTCCTCTCCATTGACTTGTCCAGCTCTTCAGTGACAGCGCCCAGACCAACAGAGCGTCCGCTTCCTCCTTCGCCGCAGCATTGTTCTGTATCGGTGTGTGATGGTGATGATGAAGTCCTCTTCCTAGATCTCCTTGTTGGAAATACTGCACCAAGTACAGCAGCAGGGTCACCAGCGACGCGGCGAACAGTGTGACCATGCAAAGCCACTGCGGGTCTCCCAAGCCAAAATATGAAAAGGAACTTTCGGAGTCAGACATCCTTAACCACGAAATGACGACAATGCCCCGAAGTCAAAACACACACCTTTACTCTTGCAAGAAATCCGCTGACATTCTCACGACCTCTCACTAGCCGGCGGTGAGCGTTAATAAAGTCCACGGTGAAGAAGGCGATCCTTCCGAAAACATTTTGGTAACGTTACCCGCTTTAGTGACTCGACTGCCAAATAATTAACCCAAAGTTGTGGTCAGTCATGTTGGCGTTCACTGGTGCGGTACTTTGTAGTAACAACAAGGATCACAGAGATACCGGAGCTTATACACAATATATAATATATAAACCTCGAGACTCAAGTGACGACCCGTCTACATTACAGGCGAAACAGCCCCAAGCTGATTGTTGTTAGTTAGCTTAGGTAGCTAGCGACAGTAAACAGTTAACGTTACGATCATTCGGTATTTCAACTTTGACTAACGAGCGAACAAAGTTTCTCCAAATTAATTAGTTATTATTACATAACTAACGTTATACTGTCCACATGTAAGCTAACTAAGACCCACCAGAAAATATCCAGGTGAATGGGAAGTCTCACGGAAAAGCTCTTCAAAGCGAAGCACCATCTCTTCTTCTGGACTTGCTTTGTTGTGGCTCGGGTGGCAAAACCTCTTGGGGACCGATAACCGGACTAGCTGCTAATGTTAAGGTTATATATCTGTTAAGGTTATATCGCTAAAGCTGGGGATTCCTAGTGGTGTGGTTCTTGTTGAGGAAATGACAACGCAGCGTTGTTACGGTGTTCGCCTTCCTCTCAGCGCACACCACTTTCAACACCTTGCTGACGCGAGTCCGCCAGTGTGTCACTGGTATAAACTACGCCCAGTGCACCAAACACTTCAAAGTTCACAGACGTTTTGGGTCCAATAATTCATACATCTTCGCAGAACACTGGTCGCGTCTTCTTGATTAACCGCCGCGGATACAGGAGCAAGATGAGCTGAACTCCTGAGAGAGAGGCAGCGACCCAGGAGCCGAGGAGACAAGTCGCGAGAGATGTGACGAGGAGGGTCCAGCTGCAGCGCCGGAGAATCCTCTCAAGGGGCAAGCCTGTGGCAGCCACGAACCTACTTTCTATAGAAGCAGCTCGGAGGTGCGCTGTTTTAAGTGAGCGTGTGTTATTGGATTGATTGATTGAACATTTTATTAATGTCCGCCTTGTTTCGAACTGGTTATGCTTAGGCCCTCTTTCGAAGTCGGTTATGCTTAGAGTTTATCTTTAGAGCAGGGCGATAGACCACCAGCCCTGATTCCAAACTCTAAGCATAACCGACTTCGAAAGAGGGCGACTTCGAAAGGGGGCCTAAGCATAACCAGTTCGAAACAAGGCTGACATTAATACAATTTTCAATCAATCAATCAATCCAATAGCTGCTTCTATAGAAAGTAGGTTCGTGGCTGCCACATACCTCCTAGAGGCAAATCTTTCATATGACAAAATGGCATCCAAGGTAATAAAAAAAAGTCAACCAACGAACTAGATTCTTGTACCGGATCTCCTCTCTGGTAAACAAGAATACCCTGAAGACTCTGGCAGGAGCACTCATTCAAGGGTATACTTACGACTATGCTTACACCTCATGGTACCAAAGCACCTCAAAGGCGCTAAAAACAAGATTACAAACATCACAAAACAAACTAATCAGACTTCTACTTGACCTAGAACCCACCTCACCCCTGCCCACTTTGACAACCTATGGCTTAGAGTAGACGACAGAGTACAGCAACTTGCAATGGGCCTGGTCTACAAGATACACTATACGACTAAGGTACCCATGTACATGTCAAAATACTTCCCAAAGGTCAGTGAATACCACGACCACAACACCAGAGGAAGCTCAACAAATCATGTTAAACCCAGATTCAGCTCAAACAAGGGACTAAACATGTTTAGCAATTATGCCACATCAATGTGGAACGCCCTACCCAAAGCTGTAAAGGAATGTGAATCCCTACCCACATTCAAAACCGCTCTTAAAGAGCACCTACGGGAGGCTGCAATTCGAAACTGGCCACCGTAAATGTCCAAACCCCCCCACCCCCTCCTATAGACAGTCTCCTCCCCACCGCATGTATATATTATTCTCTCCCCACGGTATGTATATTTCTCTCCCACCCACCCACTCCTAATGTACAGTCTCCTCCCCACCGTATATGTATCTCTCCCCACCGTATATTTCTCTCCCACCCACCCCCTCCTAATGTACAGTCCCCTCCCCATCATATGTATATACTCTGTCAGGATCTATGGGTAACAGTACTGTATATTTGAATATCGTATATGTCACAAATGTAACAGTAAATACCTGTATGTCATGTATGTCCCTATGCCATAAATGTCATGTATGTTGTGTATGTCATAAATGTCACTATGAATTGAAAATGGGGGACCCTAATGTAAACAAGACAAACGTCTTTCTCTGGTCTGCATCCCCATAACAATTGTGTGTATTGAGCCGTACTGTATTGTACCCATTCTGCAATCTGTTAAATAACGTTTTCATTCATTCATCATTCATTCATTCACAGGCTTGCCCAATGAGAGGATTCTCCGGCGCTGCAGCTGGACCCTATTGGATGTGACACGAAGTTATTCCCAGCATGCATAGCGAGACTATGATGCGGGACGCGAAGTTGTATCTGTTTTTATATCAAACGTTTGAATGCACTTAGTGGCAATTACTGTAGCATTTAAGACGAATATGTACTGATATTAAATGGGAAAATGTAAACGCTGTCAATGGAAAAAAATACATTGTTTGTGACCGGTAAAGGTGAAATCGCCAAAGTATAGTACTTTGAGCTACACCGCCTGCCGTATTTGTTGACGTTGTCAGAAATTGTGTGGCTCCTCCTTCATAACATCGATAGTTTTTCTTTGGGCAACAGTTCATCATAGCCCTTGTGTTTGCTCACACTAGTTAGACATTTTAACAAACTAGACGCACTATGCGATGTAGCTAATGCTAATGGTTATCTACATTACAGTTCCTCTAGCTAAATTCACAATCTGCGAAAGGCATTTCTGACACTGTTATAGCTATAGGTATCATGTGATGATGTGAACAACAACACAAGCTAGCCAGCTAGCTAACGACTGTCCACCACCACAGCGACTGGAGCTGATAATCCTGTTTATGGAAGAGGAATAACGACAAAGGACCACATTGTCGTACTACGATTCTTAACTAGCTAACGCTAGCTCAAACCCGTACTTTCGCTAAAAGGAACACATTTCACCATGAACTGTCGTTCGGAAGTCCTTGAGGTGACAGTGGAGGCAAGACAGGTTTATGAAGCCATGCTTGGTCTGCTACACACCATTCTAATGCATCGCAGCACGGGGAAATTCCACTACAAGAAAGAGTGCAAATACTCTATTTGCGCCGTTGGCACACACGACACAGACTGCGACTTTATTGACTTCACCTTTGTCAGGGTATCATCAGATGAGCTTGACAGAGTGATCAGGAAAGTTGTGTGTGACTTCAAGGTAATCATGATGATATATATATATATTTGTTATATATTTGATTACAGAGTATCATGCATGCAGTGAGTGGTCATCCGATAATTTCTTTGTTTACTCTGCATTCATTACAGGATGCTTTGAGCAACTCCGATAGTGATGGCGGGCAAATCTCTCTGGAGTTCTACCAGAAGAAGAAGTCCCGATGGCCTTTTTCTGACGAGTGCATTCCTTGGGAGGTGTGGAGCATTAAAGTCAATATTGTAAACCTGGCCAGTGAGCAAGAGAGACAGATCTGTCGGGAGAAAGTGGGTGAGAAGCTTGGTGAGAACGTAATCAACGTTATAGAGGTCATAAACCGCCATGAATACCTCCCAAAGATGCCCACACAGTCAGAGGTGGACAACTCCATGATCAAAACTGCAAAAAAAAATTTCATCAATGACAAAACCGAGGAAAACAAAAATAAACCACGTGAACTTTGGAAATTACTCAACAATCAACTAGGCTGCAGTAAAAAACTCAAAACCAGGTTCTCAAACATAAACATAAAGACGGACAACACGCTCATCACAGACAAGCTGGATGTAGCCAATTACTTAAACACTTTCTTCACAAACATAGCCACAACACTGGTAAACAAACTACCCTCACACTCAGGGCAGTATGGGGTAGAACACATAGTAGCATACTACATGAACCTAGGCGTCCACAAAGACGACTTCAAACTGGAAATAGTAACTACAGATGAGGTACTCAAAAAACTGAGCGCCCTCCAACCAAACAAGGCCACTGGCCATGACAACATCCCCTCCAAATTCCTCAGAGACTCAGCAGCAGCCATCACCCCAGTCATCACACACATAATAAACCTCTCCATAAAACAGGGACACGTCCCCAAGGACTTCAAAATTGCGAGAGTAACACCCCTGCACAAAAAGGGCAGCAAATTAGACCCGGGTAACTACCGCCCTGTTTCTATCCTTACATCCATCTCGAAAGTCATGGAAAAAATAGTATACGAACAGATCGAAAAATACCTCGCGGAAAAAAATCTAATCTACGAATTCCAATCTGGCTTCAGAACATCCCACTCCACTGACACATGCCTTCTCTACTTGAACGACCACATCAAACAAGAGGTGGACGCGGGCAAATACTGCGGCATGGTCATGCTGGACCTACAAAAGGCCTTCGACACTGTCAATCACACCATTCTGATTGACAAGCTAAAAGCAATTGGTTTTGATAGTCTATCAGTGAGCTGGATACAATCCTACCTGGAGGGGAGGGAACAGATGGTGGAAGTAAACGGTACCCTATCCCCCCCCCTCACAGTGAGCTGTGGTGTTCCACAAGGAAGCATACTAGGACCGCTACTATTCCTAATTTATGCAAATGACATGTCGTCAGCTTGTGACTGCAACTTGTTCCTGTTTGCGGACGACTCAGCCCTGCTGGTCTCTGACAAGAACAAGTTACAGGTTGAAAAAGCCCTCAGCTCGGAACTAGGCAAAATCTGCATATGGCTCGCCGACAACAAACTATCATTACACATGGGCAAAACAGAGTCCATTCTCTTCGGTTCAAATAACAAACTCAGCAAGACTGACGACTTCTCGGTTACAGTGGGTGACAATATTGTCACAAGGAAAGATGAAATTACCTACCTGGGTTCCATCCTAGAGGCTAATCTTTCCTGTGACAAAATGGCATCCAATGTAATAAAAAAAGTCAACCAACGAACGCGATTCTTGTACCGGATCTCCTCTCTGGTAAACAAGAATACCCTGAAGACTCTAGCAGGAGCACTCATTCAAGGGTACTACGACTATGCTTGCACCTCATGGTACCAAAGCACCTCAAAGGCACTAAAAAACAAATTACAAACATCTCAAAACAAGCTAGTCAGACTACTACTTGACCTGACTCCTAGAACCCACCTCACCCCTGCCCACTTTGACAACCTAGGATGGCTTAGAGTAGACGACAGAGTACAGCAACTTGCAATGGGCCTGGTCTACAAGATACACTACGCGACCAAGGTACCCATGTACATGTCAAAATACTTCCCAAAGGTCAGTGAATACCACGATCACAACACCAGAGGGAGCTCCACAAATCATGTAAAACCCAGATTCGGCTCAAACAAGGGACTAAACACGTTTCGCAATTATGCCACATCAATGTGGAACGCCCTGCCTAAAGCTGTAAAGGAATGTGAATCACTACCCACCTTCAAAAACACTCTCAAAAAACACCTACGTGAGACTGCAATTCGAAACTGGCCCCTACAAATGTCCTAACCTAGTTGTACAGTAAATGACCAAGTAAGGCTTTGTCAACATTCCAATGTACAGTGTAAAATGTGTGTGTGTCCCCTACCCAACCCCCCCCCCCCCCCCCCCCCCCCCCCACCTCCAATGTACAGCCCTCACCCAACCCACCCAACCCCACCCCACCAACCTCCTCCAATGTACAGTTTCTACGCCAAATGTATATACACTCCTTTTCTGAACACTTTTGTATCACAAACAGTACTGTATTTGCAAATCTGATATGTCATAAATGTATAGATGTAGCAGTACTGTCTATCTGTATGTCATGTATGTCATATATGTTATGATGAATTGAAAATGGGGGACCCTGGTGGAAACAAGACGAAAGTCTTTCTCTGGTCTGCATCCCCTTAACAATTGTATGTATTGAGATGTACTGTACTGTACCCATTCTGCAATCTGTTAATAAACTTTTCAATCAATCAATCAATGTGTTTGACACAACTCTCAATGATGTCCAGCCATACCTTTACAAAATCACTTACCAGATCACCGACTCGCTGGGTGCCTCTGTAAGCACCACCATGAGAAGACTGATCTCTGGACTCTTTTAAAACAGGCCTGAAAACCTACCTATTCAACTGTTAGCTTTTTATTTTTATTTTCTTGCGCTGTTGTTTTTAAATTGTCTGTTTATACTATGTTTTTAATTAACTATGTTCTATTTTTATCTTACTTTTATTCTGTATTTTATTTGATTGTTTTTACTAATAACTATTTTATTTTTTATTTTTTAACTATGTTCTAACCCTGTAGTGTAGCACTTTGGGATCCCAGCGAACAAAAAGTGCATTACAAATCCAATCTATTATTATTATTATTATTATTAAAGATACCCTGGCGCTGTGAGGATTCCCCAACATGCAATACGTCAGGATTTTGATGACAAGCTATCTGAAAGTGTTCAACATGCGGGAACACAATTAAAACAATGAAACTCTATCCAAATATTTATCATATATTGTATTGTTTGTGATGTCACCCGCACCAGTTTTCTCCAGTAACGACAGAGTAAGCAAATTCCTATCTGTGATAATTCCCTGCAACATTGCAGGAAAGGGAGGCTAAATACCCCCACCCCACCCCCTTAAACATTTGACTTCCTGTGCATGACTATGCTGCTTCCAGAAGTTGCTGTGAAATACACCATTTCTAGCAAGAGCCTCTGGGTTTACTTTGGGTGGTAGCTGCAGGGAGAAGAGAGGGGGTTACACACATTGGGGCTATCCAAAAACAACCACAGTCTTCTGATGTTGGCCACTAAACGGGGATCAAGTGACTTACTTAAGGACACCTCGGTGGCACAGCTGTTGAGAGTCAGAGAGAAAGACACTCCTTTCACTTCCTCCATCCAGACTTTCCTAGCCAGTTCTGGGATTAACTGGGGACCTTTTGTTCACATGCCTGCTTCTCTTAGCTTCTAGGCTACAATCACCCAAAGCTATGGATAGCTGCATCTGAATCTATTATCTTTGATGGACATTGATAGCAGTTATTTTACATGGTTAGAATATACTTCACTTTGACCAAGGTGCCAGTCTGAGATGACTGCTTTCTAGGGTGGTGTGGCAGCTTTTCTTTTCTTTGTTGTCAGGATTATATACCCCAGGATTGTTTATTGTATAATGTGAAAAAGCTAAATTTTATTTGCATGCTTTAATTTGTCTAAAGTGTAGCTGATGAACATTTGACACAACAAATAATATTGTGTTTTTTTGTCGTTGTTTTTTAATAAACAAAGTATTGAAATGATCTTTGGTTATTAACAAATTAAATAAATAATGTCAAGATTGTACCTTTTGGGTAAATGATAACTCACCATAATTTACAATGTTTTAAATGATTGGTGATCAATAATTAAATTTGTTGGTTGCTGGTGATCAAGCGATTTCTTACCACTGAAGATATTTCATTTAGATTATTGTCAACTACCTGTACATGCATGAATATTGCCATACACCAATGTTTAGTTACTTGATAAGTAACTTGGAAAAAACTGTGTAAGATCACATTATTTACGTTGGATAGCAGACTTTTACATAAAGATATCTGAATGGATTTCCTCACCTATGTAAACATTTCCTGCACAGGGGGGGTGGCCTGACGCATGAAGCTGGAAGGATTTCCAGTTTGACATTTTCCAAATTAGAACAGTTTCCAAGTTGACTTCCTAAGGTAGTTTCTATAGTCCAAAAAGTTGCCACTGTAGCACATAGCTTCAAAAACACTCCAAAACATACTTGAATGTCTCACTTCATGGCAGAATATCAATAATCAAAATTAATATTTTTCTATGATTGACTGGCCTAATGTTTGGAATAATATTTGTACGTCATCAAAGAATCTTGCCCAAGTAATCCATTTTAGATTAACCTACCTCACTCCAGACTGCAGAATAAAATTTAAATTAACAGGTAATGATAGACGTGAGAAATGTTCAGAGGTGGTATACTCTAATGCGCATGCTCTGGTACTGTAATTCTGTGAAATCTTTTTGGTTATATATTACTGACACTTAAACCAATATTCTGTATATGTATTTACCATTATGTAAAATTCTACTGTTTTTTTTAATACAACCCAAATATTAATCTATATCATTCCAACAAAAAATAATAGTTCTGGCAGCATCAACAGCAGCTAAATACAATGATGGTATGGTCATAAATACAATGATGGATGGTATGATCCACACTGCACTGATCAATGGAAGTAGGGTGATGCTTTTTCATGACATGTTTATTAATAAAAAGATCAACTGCTAAAATGAACGTTGCCAAAATACTAGAAACACTGAATACTTGGGCCTCTGCTATGGATTGTGTGTCAAGAGTTTGATTTAATTCGTAGCCTCATTAATTAATAGTGAGCCATAATGTGCTTTATTTCCCCCTTTTTAAACTTTTTTCTGGATGTGTGTGAATACATGCGTATGATTGAGCGAGTGCTTGTGTGTATGTATATGCAACTCTCACTCTAATATACACATACTATAATTGTGTATGGGTGTCATATGTGATTAGGTGCATTATTTGTACGTGTGTATGTATAGTAATATTATTTGTATGTGTAGAAGTTACCGTATACAATACATACATATGTAGGTACATGAGATGCCCATTTGCAATTACATATATTATACACAATACCATGTGTATGTAGGTACGCTTATACCCATCTACCTATTAATTATTTGCAAACTTTTTTTCTTGTCTCCATTATTTTAGCTGTTTGTGTCCATACAAACATCTGTTGACCCTATGTTTTTTTTCTATGAATACAACAAAACAAAAAATCACACAAAAAACACAGCAATATCCATCCGTCTGCAGATAACAGTCCTTACTTAATCTCATTTGTCTAAATGTTTCCCTCCCTTCAACACTGACTGCAATGATGAAATTCACTCAAAACGAATGACAGGTGTGTTAGTTGAATATAAAAGCGAAGGTGTTGGTACTAAGAGCACATGCTACCTTACATAAGAGTAGGGGTGGCAATTACCAGAGGCCCCACAATACGATGTTATCACCATAGAGTCACAATATTGCAATTTATTACCTTTTTTCAACTGTAAATTATGTCCCCAATGGAAAACTTGATTAACATCTGCAATAATGTATTCAGTATGTTCACTTCACTCCAATCAGTAAAATCGCATTGTAAACCAAAAAATATATAAACACCTTTTTATTTATTTTTAAATATCGATACTACACTGTATCGATATCGGCATGCAAAATTCTGAGTGATCGCCTGCATCCTCTGAGTGTGGTTATGCAGAGATAATAGACAACAATTTTTTTTTAATTATCTTTCCCCCCCATCTTTTTCTGTTTTTTTTCTCCCAACCCAATGTTAGTCGTTATGCCAATTCCCAATCCCCTTCCTGGTCGTTGCGCACTCTACCCCCTACCGTCGGTCTGGGAGAGCGGAGACTATCACACGCTTCCTCCGACACGTGTAGCCAGCCAGCCAGCCCACCGCTTATTTTCACCTGGCAGCGCGGACTCTCACTGGGAGAGTGTAATGTGTGGAAGGTCACACTACCTCTCCCAGATCCTTCCCTTGCTGTGCAGGCGCCCCGACCGAACTGTAGGAGTCGCTGTTTACAATGACCAGGACCCACCCACGCCAGCTTCCCACCCGCTAACACTGCCAATTGTGTTAGTATGGACGGTCGGCCAAGCCGGAGGCACCACAGCCGGATTCGATCCCACTGGCTCTGTGGTGGTAGACAGACGCTTAGTCCGCTGCGCTACCCGGCCACCCAGACAACAACTTTTAAGTGATAATATTTTCTGACGAAATGTTCTCTGCACTTCCCATCCTGTCGTCCTTCCCCCCAAGGGCAGCCGGGAGCAGACAAGGGCTGCAGCGAGCGCCGTGCCCGGGGACCAATCCAAGTGCTCCTGTCCGTCTTCGTCAGGGACGCAACAGCGTTAACGATCTGTTGTGCATGTTTTTCCACTGGGTTTATCTTATCGGGAGGGGAAACCCTTGTGAGCACGGGGAGAACATGTAAACTCCACACAGAAAGGCCCGGGAGATACCCTACCTGGGTAACTGGCAACACGGCAACCTGGTCGCGTCTATACTTTTACCAACAAACTTCCAGTTCCACGTTCTGCGATCTGATTGGCCACTGACGTTTCTGGTCATGTGACATGTGCGCCAATCGCGTGACGCCTGTTTCTGCGCCTATTTCCGCCTCTAACAGCCTGCAAACTACCTAACGCCTAGTTATATCACTGGTTAAGCTTAGGCGACTCTTTCGAAGTTGGTTAAGGTTAGAGTTTGGAATCAGGGCTGGTGTTCTATCGCCCTGCTCTAAGACAAACTCTAACCTTAACCAACTTCGAAAGAGTGCCTAAGCTTAACCAGTGATAGAAACAGGCGTCACACGATTGGCGCAGATGTCACATGACCAGAAACGTCAGTGGCCAATCAGATCGCGGAAAAATGCAAGTTAGTTGGTAAAAGTATTGACGCCGCCCATTGATATATTGCTGCTGTATCAATGTTTCCCCCCACCCCTACATAAGACACCCACATTATGTTATTATACCCTTCCTGTTGTCTTGTTGTACAAAACTTGTAAGTCGCTTTGGATAAAAACGTCAGCTAAATGACAAAATGTAAATGAACAAAATGCTTAAAGTGAAAAAGATGCACAACATCTGAGTGTTTCACAATATTTTTTATAGATTATATCCATGTTAGAGAAGATGGGATATGTGTGGGCCACTGTTTACCTATTAGTAAATAGCATTTCAGAAACGTTTAAATGTTCAGCAGTTTAAATGTCAGATTTTGGAGTTTTGAGCTGTGTTTGTTATTGTCATTGTGATGACATAATACTATTCATTTGAGACGCAAAGTGTGACTACAGCAGTTAATTAAAATAGTTGAAATGGTCTATAAAATACTTTAAGGCCCCAAAACCGTTTGAAAAAACGTTTCAAGCAAATTGTAAAAAAAAAAAAAAAAAAAAAACTGTAACAAGGGATGGCTATTTTCAAGAGCTCCAGTAACCACCTGAGAGAGCTGTAATTAAGCTTGAATGAAAAAGGTAAGAAGGTAATATCTCCAACACTACCAAGGACATGCATAATGAAGATTCCTGTAATACAGATGAGAAATTGACATAGAGCAGATTCAAGGTGTGTAACACACTGTAAACCTGAATGTTCAAAGTAATTAAATAGATTGAGTAGATACTCCACTCCTTCTATTCCGGGGCTGTAGAGAGCATTCTGACTGGGAACATCACTGCCTGTTTTGGAAACAGCACAGCCCAGGACAGGAAGGCCCTACAGAGAGTGGTGCGCTCAGCAGAGCGTACTACGGGTAGTGCACTACCACCCCTGCAGGACTTACAACAGGAGGTGCAAATCCAGAGGCTGCAGAATCATGAAAGACCCTCACCACCACAACAACAGCCTGTTAAAGCTGCTGCGGTCAGGCAAGCACCTCCGTATATACGCAGCAAGAAAAGAGTTTTGGTGCGATCGTGCTCTGATTCGACCCCGAATGGCTAGTGTGAAAGCTAGGCTCAGCTTCTTCCCCGAGGCCATCAGAACACTGAACTCTCCACACACAAGCACACATGAACACACACATACACATACACACACAACATTCTACACTTGTTCACACACAAACGCACCATAGGCCATAGCAAGAGAATAAGGACACTTTATTAAGAAAATAACTTAGAAGAAAAACTGCACATTGTATAGGAGTGTACATAGGATGCAGTGATTTGTTAACATGTCTATTTATCATGTCTATTCTAGTTATCTAATTTTTATTACTACTATTACTATTGTTTTATTGCACAATCGTATAGCGGGCATGGCCAACCACATTTCACTGTATGCCCTGGTATGTATGTGATGAATAAACTCTTGAATCTTGTATACTCAATGTTTAAAAACATTAAATAAAAAGTTCTACTAACTTAAATATGTCGAGTTTCTGTTTTGAGTAAATTCTAATTGTTGATTGACTTGAACAAATGTTGTGTATTATGTAAGCATAACTTAAAAGCATAACTTAATAAGCACAATAAAAAAAAAAGGTAATTACATATAAAAATATATATATAGATTCCACTCATTTCTATTGTTTCAACATTACTGCATGTGTCTGATGTCAGTAACATTATAGTGGGTGTGATGATGGGTGATATGAAAGCATGCAACCTGTTTATGTGTGCACTGGGCCATCACTGATATGAGTAACACAAATAATTGTACTTAGTCACTTTCCGTTATTACTCTTTATTACAGAAATGGAGCACAAAAAACTGTAGAAAAACTCTAGACAAAACTGCTGTCTCCAAAAGCAACAATAATGCAACCAGTACGAATACAAATATATCCATTATTGCAATGATAGCACAGTAATACTAAAAAGATAAATTCTTGTATACTAACAAAATAGGTACGAAATTGAGAGTACAAACACTGCCATATACACAAAATTATATTCTACTAGTTTCATTGACATGTATTTCATAATGTTTTTTCTCACAAATTTAAGAGCACTATAATCAATACAGAATTTCTCAAAGAAGTTTGTGTTGCAATGTTGCTTCCTCCTTTCATTTAGTGACGGGTCACTCCATTTATGATGAATTGAAAATGGGGGACCCTGATGTAAACAAGACGAAAGTCTTTCTCTGGTCTGCATCCCCTTAACAATTGTGTGTATTGAGCTGTACTGTATTGTACCCATTCTGCAATCTGTTAATAAAATCAATCCATAAACTTGAAATTTCCCAGGCTGTAGTGTAACCAAAATAATAATAATAATAATAATAATAATAATAATAATAATAATAATAAAAAAAAATTGGATGAGTTCACCATCCCAGATTGAATTTATAAACCATGACAGCCACAGCAGAAGTACAGTACACTTGTTTAAGAATGCCACTGTAAAACAAATTTGAATACAATCAAAAACACAATCTATAGAATGAGTCTCGGGCAGGTCAGCAACATGGAAGTCTTTCTCACTGTCCCCAAATAGAGACAGGTCTGCTTCCACACACACCATGCACCCTTATTTGACTGGATCATCTCTAAAGGCCAGAGTAAAAAAAAACATGTGTTAACCTAAAATAAAAATGTTGTGCTTTTATGAAAACATAACTAAATGTGCTAAAGTTGCACAAGGCCATCAAAGATTCTAAAGCTTACTTGATTTATTTCCAAATAAAGGGTTTTTATTTCAGCTATGAATCCCCCCCCCCCCCCAAAGTTCAATGCTCAATATTTATAAAATTTTAAAAAGGTATAATTTTGGTAATATTTCATAGAATTATAATTCTATACCAGCAATCAATTTGTCATGGTGGGTAAAAAAAAATATTCAAATGGAGAACATTTTGGAGTGAAACTCAAATGTATGTAATTCAAATATAACTATGGGTGAATACCTCTTATACAACACTCTCATCAGTGACGCTACATTATCTCACTGTAATAACAGATTGGGTATGTATAAAGCATGCTCTCTCAAGTGACCACATTCTAACAAGTCTCTGTGTAGTGGCGTGGGCCTTTCCATCCATAATCGCAAGAGCTTAATTATAGATATTTTCAGCCCTAAGATTCCATATAAGAGGACACAATGTTAAGGTGTAATGGAGAGGACTTTTTAATTTTTTTTATTCTTTGAATGTAGGATCAGCACAAAACACAAACCAACTTAAAGCCTTTAGTATAGCTACTGGGTAAGTGACAAAATAATGTTAACACCTGAAGTAAGTGTCCTAAAAGGGCACTGGGCCACCACAAGCAGCTTTAATGTGCCTTGGCATATAGACTATGTATCTTTTGTGACATCCTTCTCCCACAGGTCTATCCACATTAATTTGACCCATTGTCACCTCCATATATTTACATTTGTAAACACTACTGGATCCTACACTGTGAACGGAATGTGCAATAATGTCAATGTTACTCACTTGTGCCTTGTATATATATATCTTATACCTTTTTTATTAAAAAAAAACATCTCCTTATTTTTAGCATTCGCTTGTATTTAAATAGTTCTTTTTTGTTAAGTATTGTATGATCTGTGTGGTTGTGTGTGAAGGGTGGACTAGCAAACTAAGATTTTCATTGTACGGCAAACTCTGTTCAACTGTGCACATGACAATAAATAATTTAGAATCTTGAATTTGACGTTTTGATGGTGAGAGTTGTGCCTGTATGTACAAAACCTCTCAGAAACCTAGACTTAGTTCAAACTTAGACTTAGGAAGCTGGAAGGAAAAAATATTCTCACTTAAAAGTTGTTGCCAATTATCTCTGCATAACCACTCAGATGATCGGATGAAGGCGATCACTCAGAATTACTTTATATTTCTTGGCATCTACCGTGGAGTGGTGGACCTAACCCATGTCAGGAAAAAAACACACCACCACAGAGCCAACTGCAACCCTGGAACCAAGTGGACTATAGGCTTCATGTGGCATGAACCATACATGCAATCGTTTACTTGTTGAAAGCAGGGTGACAGGTGACTCATCTGGCCATATGACATTTTCCCATTGCTCGATAGACTTCTTTGCCAGATTATTATTTATTTTTAACAGGGGATTCATGCAATGTAACCTCAGCATAGTATCTCTCTTTATGAAGTGCTCAAAGAATTGTTCCAGATTCACCCAGTTGTTCGTGCCCTTGCCTTTACATTTGAAGTCAGTTTGATACAGGGTTGCGCATCTATTTGACCTAACATCCCTATAGTCTATATATGGTTGTCACGGTTGAGCGGTATGCGCTTTTGACCACAGTTTGACATCTTTCCCATGAGTTTTCCATGCCAACACCACCTTAGCTAAATGTTCCCCTCACGAGGCACCTACCACCTCAGCACTCTGAAAATCACTAGGATCTCATTTCACTTCCATAGTAGCCAAAATAATGAGCAACTAGCCAAGCCAGCGTTTTTGGACATGACTCTAAAATATGAGGGGATGCAAACTGAAACTGAGACACCAGACCTTTCTGGAAGCATCAGCTTTCAATAAATGTTTTAACTCCATTTTGTACAGGTATTTATACAGATATTTAGTTTATTTTCTTAGTTAATTACCTGTATATTGCTGTACAGTTTCTAAGCCACTTTACCAAAGATTGTCACTTTACAAAGTCCAATATCATGGTATTATTCAAGTACATGAGAAATGGTACCACAGCGATACATAACTTTTACCATGGTTGTACCATATGCCTACATTATTTATACAATGGCCAGTACCAGGGTAAAACTGAAACGATTACCACTACCATGATACTTCTTCGTAAGGGCAACTACATTTGAAGGGAGTCTGTAATCATAGTGTGTCCTGGGTCCTGAAGAACAACATTTGAGCACCTTTGAACTAGATATTTAGTGAAACTAATAACATTTAGCAACATTTGGGGAAATGTTTCCATTTTCCAAGAAGCTTGTGCATACAGGCAGGGCTCCGATGCTCATTGTTTATGCTGTTCATTTATTTCTATATAGATATTGGAAGATATTTTGCGATCTGCTATTAGAAGATACTTAAAAGGGATATTTCACTTTAGTAGAACGTGTCAAAAACCAGCAGTCTTACCTCTACAGTATGTCAGTGCATTCTAGAGGGTAATTGAGATGACTTAAACATTTCCAGCTTTACCCATGCATAATGAAATCAACTACAGGAATGCTACAATGTTTTGAAACTATGGCTTGTGACTTTAATCTGCATACATTTGGTCTTATTCAATTCTATGATCCACTAAATATGAAACGTCACAAAAGCAATAACAAAGTATACAAAGTATACACAAAATATAAAAGAAAACTATCAATAGGAAACAAATGTATCTATTTGAAGTGGAACGCTAAATCTGAAAAAAGAAATGCAACTATAAATCATACTTTCAAGTTTCATTGCAAAAGAAAAAGATCATATGCATACATTTCTGATTCCCCTCAATAGATGATTGGTGAGACCATTAATATCAACTTCTTTATGTAAAAAAAAATATATATATTAAAAATCCAACATCCTAAAAAGAAAATCTGGGCTTTAAAGCACTGCGGCTGCTTTCTTCTAACACACAAAAGACTGCTTAAAGCACTGATCTTCGATTTCACTGCCCCAATATAAAGTACTTTAAAAAATCATTAAATAGAAGAAGCAAATGAAGGGAGTCAGAAATAGATAAGAGTATATCTAATTTCAAAGGCAAATAATCAAATCACTTGTAAAGCATCTAATGAACAAGAAAATAGCAGTTAATTGCACACATTCACTTCCACACCTCTAATGCACATGGCCACGGGATATAGGACATGGAGGCAAGCAAATAGGCTATACATTCAAAGTCTTTCTTATCTAGGCTGAGACACGATGAGTAAATGCTTATGTTAAGTTTTGGGTCTCAAGATAAACGTTCTCGCATCATTTCCTGTGATGCTTACTATTACAGACTATGACTCTGCTCGTGGCTCCAAAGGCTAAAGGCCGTCTTGAAAGTTCGGTGGCAGAGTTTACACATGTACTGTCTCTTAAACGTCAGGGCAGAGAGGGGAGGCGCATGGTAGAAGAGTGTGTCGGATTCCTGAGGACCGGCTGGATTCTCCACACTGTTTGACCTCGACAAGGGGCTGTGGCTGCTGTGTTGCCTTTCCACTTCAGGCCTTTTGGTCGTGGTTACAGAGGAGCTGCCAGGATCTGGACTGCTAGGCTCTTCAGCCACCACTGCAGCCACTGGCCCCTTCTGAGCTGGTTTAAGCGGAGCAACCTGTGGGGCAGGACGCCCCGAGGTTTGAGGCGTCGGGGGTGGCGAGGGTGACGGAGATGAAGGGTGCCTCTCCACCCCCTCTCTGGCCCCAGCCTCGTCAGCGGTGGACATGTGGGACTGGAAGTGGCTCCAAAGGCGGAAGTTGGTCCTGAAGGCTTTGTTGCAGATGTGACAGATGAAGGGTTTGATGTGGCACAGCAGTTCCTGGTGCCGCTCCAGGTCTTTGTGAGAGCTGAACAACTTCCCACATTTCTCACACGGCCACACACCCGATTCTTCAGTGGCGCTGGACTCTGTGTTTTCCCTCTCGCTCACAGACTCCTCGACTGGTTCTTCTTTCACTACCAGCTTGCCCATGCTCAGGTCCTCAGGCACAAAGGATGAAGAGTCTTCTGAGTCAAATAAAGGAGGACCCGAAGAGTCACTGTAGACGGTGTCCTCCCTGGAGCTCCCCGGAGCTATAGGCTCATGGTGGCTGTAGTGCTCTTGTCCGAGAAGGTCGTTCTCTTCTCCATTGTTCTCCTCTTGATGCCTCAGGTTCATCTGGTCTTTAACGGTCATCATGTTGTGGTTGTGAACCTCTACCTGATGGCGCCATATGCTGAAGGAGGACTTGAAGGTCCGCATACATTCCAGACACGTCAGTTTCTTGTACTTGCAGTGCACCTCGTGATCCTTCTTGACCACCGGGCTCGAGAAGCGGAGGCCGCAATATGGGCAAACCGTGGCGTGTCGGCAACCCCTCTCGTGGTCCCCTTGCTCAAAGAGCGAGGACAGCTTCACGCTGCAGAGCCTACATGAGTAAACCTCGACGTCCGTGTTCTCCTTCTGTTCAACAATCTCGTCCTGTTTTTGAATGAGGATGCTTTCTCTCTCCGTCTCCTGGTCAGCTTTTTCAGTCGGGTGTGTCCTTAAATGCTGTCTGTATTGAGACTGGAACAAAAAACCCTTCCCACAGTACGGACATATGAAGTTGGTTCTCGACCTCTTCTTGGTCAACGCCGGCGTTTGCAACCCCTGTTTGTTCCTCTTGAGCTTCCAAAGCAAGGCCTTTTTTATTTCCCTCTCTCGCACGATATCGATCAACTTCTTTTGAAACTTCTCGTCCAGCACGGAGCTGCTGGAGGACGATGCCGGGTTCTGCACGACACCGTGCTGAGTTTGGCAGTGGGTCCACACTTTGAAGTTGGTGTGGAAACGCTTGTGGCAGATGTCGCAAGCGTAGGGCTTCTCGGGGTTGTGGTACATGTTGACGTGGCGGTGCAGCCCCGCGCTGGACCTGAACACCTTCAAGCAGCTCCAGCATCTGAAGACCTTGTTCTGCCGCAGCTGCTCAGCGTCATCGTCATCACGGTCGTCCGCCGTGGTGGCGTTCTGAGGTGCCGAGTCTGAGACGTTGATGTCGTCAAGAGGGAGGTGATCGTTCATCCCTCTAGTCTTCTTGAACGGGTACCTTCTATTGTCTGCCCTAGTCTTTCTTTTCCCAGCGGGACTTAAGTCCAGCCTGGAGCTGTGGTCATAATTTGATTGAAAGTCTTTGGCCAAACTATCCCCGACCGTGATTCGAATGATCTCCACGGGGTCAGCGAGAGGACTGCTGGGCTCGGCTTTCACGTGAACCTCCCCTCCTACCTGAGTGTCTTCTTCTTCTTTGTACCTGCTGTGGCACTTGGACCTGAGAACCGGTGGAGGTGATATTTTTGGACTGCAATTGTACTCCGATGATTCCTGCCCTGTTGCCATTGCCGCCATCTTAACAACCGACTGTTCACGGCTGTGCAGTTCCTTGAGCTCTAGTGTGGGAGAAAAGACTGGGACAGGGCTGTCCATGGACAGTGACCTACGGAGCAGGCTTTTTATGAGCGGGCCACTCCTGTCAATTGTCTGGCTTGGCTCACCTGCCTGACCCTGAAAGGGTCCCTTCAGGTGGTAGAGAGGCTCCTCTTCCTCCTCTTTAGTGACTACATTGAGACCTGACTGTAACCTAATGTGCTGTATGTCTGCGTCACTGAAAGACACTGACGACGTGAGCTGTGGCCTCGCTGACATGGCATGAGATGCCTTACCCTTTAATATGGAGGCATACGGATAGATAGACTTTCTTTCAGAATCCATACTTGTTTCATCGGATTTTATGGCAGTGGATTCAGGGTTCTTTACCGATTCGTGATGCGAGTTGTGTAGTGAGGGAGGCCGAGTCTGCTGACTCTGCTCTCTAGTAGAATGTGGGGACGACAACCTCTCAGATGTTTTCCTCTGATAATTAGAGCGACTGGGAACAGACGCGTCGCCCCAGACTCTACGCACTATGACACTCCTCGCCTGACCGTCATTCTCATCCTCCTCTGAGAAGGACAGCCTTTTTCGGGAGATTCTGTAGGATGCGTGAGGCCTGGTCGCTGCAATGTTGGTTAGGAAGGGGATTCCTAGGCTGTAGCCCAGCTCCTGGATCGCCGCCAGGCTGCCTTTGTCCACAAAGAGCGAGGAGGAATAAATGTAATTCAGCACTATCTCAAAGGCGTCGGGTTCACAGAAGTCCAAGTGTATGACTTTGAGGGTTAGGGTTATGGCGTCTGCCGCGTCCATCCGTGAGAAGAGGGACTGAAAGTACTCACTGCTGGAAGCCAGAACACTCCGGTGGGCCTGGTATCTTTGGTCTCCCACCAACAGGACCGTGTCACAGAGCTGGCCTCTCAAGCGCTGCTCATTGAGAGCCCCAAGCATCGAGGGGGCATGGCAGGGATTGCTGTAGTGCACCAGGCTCTCCATGATGGCTAGAAGACAAGACAAGAAAATTACTTTAATTGCAGTTCTGTCAAGGTGATAATGCATACGACAGATTTGTGCAGCCTTGGGTTTGACACAAACTTGAAAAAAGTGCAAAGTCCACTGATTTAGAGATTTGCACAATGTAGCTCTAAAAGTCTCTGTTTTTCTCTTTTTTCTCTTTACTCAATTTTATTCCATCTGTTTTTCTCTGATGAGTTTTATATTAGTTCTCACTCCTTTTTTTATTTTTTATCTTTCATTGTTATTTTTTCTCATTTTAAGGGGTTAGTGTTTATCTCCACTCTTTTCCTTTTTTCTGATGTTTCCTACATAAGTTAGTAGAAGGTTCAAATGAATATATTAATGAAGGTATATTTTTCATTTTTCAAACTATTGTTAGTACATTAATGGGAAGGCGCAAGACCAAAAGCGACATTCTATCGAATTAGAATGAAAGTTTTAGATCCTATGGCAATTAGCATAGGAAGAATAGGATTACAAAACTCAATTTGGGTAATCCGGTGGCCTAAGGGAGGGAGTCATAAGTGTAGGATGTGTCTATGGGACACAATCCTGTACGACTCTCGATGGGGGGGGGGGGGAAGGGGATTTTTATTTGTATATACCGGTATGTATGTTTTTAAGCTCGGCTCTCAACGGGACTTCTCTAGTTGGATGTATATCTATTGTTGCCTCGCACTCCAGAAGCATTACCAATAACTACACAACAACATGTATAGATTATGGCTAGTTTGAATATAATGATCTTGAACACTGGGGGAATAAATAACCAACACAAACGCAAAAGCGTGCTCACACTGATGAAAAAAGAACAGGTGGACGTTGCTCTGCTAAGTGAAACGCACATTCTAGAGAAAGACATAGATACGTTAGCGGACAACACATATCATAATATTAGTCACTCTTCTTTTGGTACGAGAACTCAAGGTGTAGCCATAGTCGTTAGACGTAAGTTGAATATTGAATTAAAGGGAGTATGGTCTGATGCAGATGGTCGTATAACTATAGCTATGATTGTAAACAAGAACAGGAAAATAGCGTTGGCAGCGGTATATGCCCCAAATTTGTACGAAGAGGGTTTCTTCACTACACTAACCAAAGCAATGTTAGACCTTCCCGATTACTCATTTATAATAGGTGCAGATTTTAATGCCATTTGGAATCCAAGGATGGACAAATCTTACCTCGCCTTTTCCAGCGAACAAAAGAATTAATCTAATGCATTAAAGGATTGGTCGAAGATTACAGGTGTAAATGACTTATGGCGATCACTTAATCCCACGACCCGAAAGTACTCTTGTCGATCTGCGAGACATAACACATTATCCAGAATAGATTATGTCTTTGCATCCCCGAGACTATTTGATAACTATGAAGTGGAAATGATACCCAATCAGATCACTGTTATTTACTCCTAAAAGGAACATTTGGTATACCATCTTCCCGAGCCCCAAGATGGCGATTTAACTCGATGCTGCTTAATAACAAGGAATTCATTACACAACTCAAAGAAGCTCTTATAGTATTCCTACGGGAGAATGCAAACTCGGTGCAAGACCCCAGAATAATATGGATGTCGGTAAAGGGAATGATCAAGGATTTCACTGATAGCTTTTCCTCCAAAATGCGCAAGAATCGATGCACAAAACTGGCTGAACTGGAAACGCTTTACTCAACGTTATTTAATTCTTTAAAATACAACAACTCAACTCGACTAGAAAATCAAGTTAAGGTACTAAAAAAAGAGATCAATGCCATATACAGACAACAATCGGAAATACAAATACGTAGCACAAGACAACAGCAGTACTCCAAAGGTTCTAAACCTAGTCACCTATTAGCCATGCGATTAAGAATTAATGCAACATTTGCAGATATAACTACCATTAGAGCACAACAAGTACTTGAAACAGACCCTGAAAAAATAAACGATACATTCAAAGAATTCTACTCCGACTTATATAAATCAGAAACGACCTTCGATCAAAACAAAATGGACACATATCTTAATCAAATTATTCTCCCTAAACTTTCAGAGGATGACGCTAAACAGTTAGAAACACCGATCACACTAGAGGAACTCAAGAAGGCCATATCCGAAATGCAAAGTGGTAAGGCTCCTGGAAGAGACGGTATCCCACCAGAAATGTACCTTTCTTGTTGGGACATAATTGGACCCTTATTACTAAATATGATCTTATACTCAGTCAAGGAGGGGAACTTCCATAAAAACGACAATATTGCACTCATAACAGTCCTTCTCAAAAAAGACAAAGACCCCACAGAGTGCGGTAGTTACAGACCCTTAAGCCTCCTCGGAACCGATATCAAACTGTACTCTAAGGTATTAGCCATCAGATTACAAAAGCATATGACGTCTTTAGTTCATCCGGACCAAACTGGCTTCATAAGAGGCCGCCTGATCACTGATAACATAAGACGAATACTGCACGTACTAGATGCCGGACAGGCTGGAATGGTCGTATCTATGGGCAGTATTAGAGAAGATGGGGTTAGGTAAAGGTTTCATTGATATGATTAAAGTAGTATACAAAGACCCATCGGCCATGATTACTACAGGTATAATCACCTCCGGAATATTTCCGGTATCACGCTCAGCTAGACAGGGTTGCCCTCTTAGTCCCGGACTATTCGATCTATCATTAGAACCTTTAGCACAATATATAAGACAATCCCAATCCATACAACCAATCGTAATCAAGGGCACACAACATAAAATTAGTTTATATGCGGACGACGTAATACTGTTCATGCAAAACCCCAACACCACACTGCCTCATCTGCTCAAGTTGATTGAGAACTTTGGAGATTTATCGGGATTCAAGATAAATTGGCCGAAGTCGGCTTTCCTTCCACTTAACACCCCTGCAAAAAAAGATATAACCCTCCCAGGAGAGATACCTATGGTAAAACATTTTAGATGCTTGGGAGTGGAAATATTCCCCACCATAAGACAAACGGTGAAGCACAATTACACAAAAATCCAAAACAAAATCAAAGACGACCTTGATAGGTGGGCAAAACTTAAAAACTCAGTACAGGCACGGATATCAATAGTTAAGATGGACGTACTACCTAGAATCAACTTCTTCAGTTCAATGCTACCGTTACCCCCTCCAGAGGGTTACTGGAAAAGATTACACTCCTCCACATACAAATTTATTTGGAATAACAAACCACCACGTATAAAAAGATCCACCGCACAGAGAAATAAAGCAGACGGTGGCATGGCATTTCCAGATTTTTTCCACTATTTTAAGGCGTACACATTAAGACCATTGACAACATGGTTTGATCCCCAAGCATTAGTATCCTGGAGAAAATTAGAAGAAAACATAGTAGCCCCACATAGACTGAAGGACATAGCATACACTAAACTACCAATCAAGCATTGTGAACGGAAATTTGGCCCCATAATTACTCATGCGATCCGGATATGGCGTGAAACACAAAAAAAATATCCTAACCCACATAAATGGCACAATCATACTCCCTTATTCAATAACAATGCACTCTTGATTGGAAAACGACCTATAAGATTCCCTATATGGGAAAAGCAAGGCATACACTCATTAGGGGATGTTTTTAACAAACAGGGTTTCTGTAGTTATGAAGAAATACAGAAGAAATTTAATCTCACCAAGTCCACACATCTTTTTTACTTACAGTTATTGTTATGTTTGAAGACTCAAGGTGTTCCATTAACGAAACCAATTGAACACCACAGATACCACAAATTCTTCTATGAAAGAGAGACATCAAGAGGTTTTGTTTCAGATTTTTATCATCAATTACTAACGTCCTCATATGAAACCCTCCACCTAGACTCCGTCTGGAGGAGGGATATACCAGACCTGGAAAGTGATTTTGATTGGCAAGAAGCCTGGGCAAATGTTCGACTCACATCAAGGAACCCGGACCATCAACAAATCAATCTTAACTATATTCACAGGACATACTTGACTCCTATAAGACTGAAAAAAAGGGTCTTATACAAGACTCCAAATGCTCTTTATGTACAAATGGGGACGAGGGGACATTTATGCACATGTACTGGGACTGCCCACCAGTTAAAATATTCTGGAAAGAGGTGACCCAGCAATTATCAAATCTCGTAACTTGGAATATACCTGTACACCCCTCTGTATTACTGCTGAATGATGTTTTTGAGTGTGCAGTACATCCACAGCTAAAGAGATTGGTTTTATCGGGTATCACAGTGGCTAAAAAGCTGATAGCATCACAATGGTTCCAACCGGAAAAAATGTGCCGAAAGGTCTGGATTATTACATATCTCGATGTGATCTATCAAGAAATATCTACAGCAAGAATTTTGGGTCTCAATGAATCCAAAATGACATTGTGGTTAGAAGTGGTGGAGAAAATAAAAGCTAGCATATAATGGTAATGTCTGGTTAGGAGCGAGGGAAAATGGATGGATTATCCAATGGGGGGTCCGGGAGGGGGGGGTACGAGCTGGAGCATATGTGTGTAGGTTTTTAGATAACAGGTATTAAGGGTATATCCTATATATGACAATTAACTAAAATGTGATTTCATTGGATGTGCACTGTCAACTAATGCTTGTGTATCTTATCGTGTGTTGTCATGTTTGTTTATGTGTTTGTTTAAAAAATAATAAAAAAATAAAATACAAAAAAAAAAAAAGTGCAAAGTTGGGGGGAAAAAAAGAGATATTTTCTTTGGTCAAAATAATAACAACACTTACTATTGGTGGGTCTATTGGCGCACCCCCCACACACACCGTAGGAGACTAAAGCGAGCATAGATGTAGAGGTTTTGGCCAAATGTGGCTATTTGTTTCTTTACCATAGAAATCGAGGTAAATACTGGGCAGTTTCTTACAAGTTGATGATGTTGTGAACATTCTGACACCAAATTTAAGTTTTTCTGAACTGTAGATCAGAATATAGAGCGAATAGTAAGTCAAGACTCAGTGTTAAAGTACCGCCCACTTACTTTAAAAAAAAATTTATATATAATTTTAGCGCCACAGTGGCAAAGTCAAAGTGTTTATTTGTCACATACACATTATACAAAGTAAAATCACAGTAAAATGTTGGACCTGCCCCCGCCCCCCCCATTATCACGCTGTAAGATGTGTGTTTACGTCAAATGACAATATTATGCATTCAACTCTGGATTTGTGCTTTTAGAAATAGATACATTGTAACAACACATTCAGGCAGGGTTCCCACGCTTGCCTTGAAATTATTTCCATGCTACCTCCTGATTTTCCAGGTACCATATTAAGTGATGATCTATAGGCCCCTGAAGCTTTCCGCCCCCATCCCCTCACACAGGGGGCGAAATTAAAGCCCGCCGCCCGCCAGGGGCGCTCAGTTTTTACCTTTGGCGCTTGCCACTGAGAGCCCTGCCCGCCGTGTGGCGTGTGGACGTGTAGTTCATAGCGATACTCTTATTTTGAAAATCTGTGCGGGTCTCATTTCCGGCCCAAGCGCAGCTAGAGTCATAATATCGATGGCTCCGGCAGTTAGCAGCATTCGGTTCGTATGATATTCTTATTTTGAAAAAAAACGTGGCAACGAGTCATATCCGCCCAGCCCTGCAGCGGGATACTATTGGCTTCTGCTCGTATCAACACAGAGCGGCCCGCAGCTCTAGTGCCACTGCTAACGTTAAGCTCTCAGAATGGTAGCAGCTCGCCTGCAGCATCTAGTGCTAACGTTAAGCTCTCAGAATGGTAGCAGCTCGCCCGCAGCTCTAGTGCTAACGTTAAGCTCTCAGAATGGTAGCAGTCTGCTCTAGTCTAGATCGGACCTCCATGAGCTGCATAATACGTACCTCCGTTCCCTCGTTAGCTAGCTTGCGTTAGCTAGCTCACTTAGATCGATCTGTCCCAGTAAACTAAATTGTCTTAACGTTATCTACCGGGCTAGCAGTAGCTACAGATAGCTCCTGATATCAATGTCTTATAACATTGATTGAATGTAGGCGGCTAGGTGGTGTAGTGGGCAAGGCACTCGCCACCAGTGTGGAGACGCTAGGATTCGCGTGTTCGAATCCAGCTCTCCACATTGTTTTCAGTTTAGCTGGTCGTCCGCAGTAATACACATTGGCCGTATTACGGGGAGGGAAAACTGAAGGGTGGGGATCGAACGTTGTGAACAAGCGACTCCTACAAGTCGGTTGGTGCGCCTGCGCAGTAGAATCAGGAAGTGTCGGGGGCAGCGTGAGCCTCCCACGCGTTACTCCTCGACACTGAGAGATCGAGCTGCGCAGGTGAAAAGATGCGACTGCTGTTACCTCAAGTACCGGAGGGGACTTGTGCTATGTATGACTTAGTCCACATTGCAGCCGGCTTGTGGGAGGCAAGAAACAGCGTTCGTGACAGGGGAGGGTTGAATTGGATGATACGAAATTGGGATGGGAGAAAATATAGAAAAATGGGAGAAAAAGTGGATCAAAAAAAAAACATTGATTGAATGCGTATTCTAGCTGAGGGCATGTTGAATGTGATTTGACAAAATAACCGTAACGTTAAAATTGGGTCCAGCTGCATCGCCGGAGAATCCTTGCATGCTGAATGTAGGGTCTAGCTGAATATAGGGTCTAGCTGCAGGGCCGGAGAATCCTTGCTGGAGCTGGAGGCTACTCAAGTATACACACAGACAGTGGAGCTGTTTGCAGATAGCAAGCATTTTGACTTATTGCGTGGTGGCGATGTCTCGCAGATAATACAACTACAAGTATGATTATATAATATATATTTTATTTAAATTTTTTTTTTATATAAAATATATATATATTTTTTTTTTAATCAATTTTTTTTTGGCAGGTAAGAAATATGCTTGGCGGGTAGACTCTTCCCATCTACCCGCCACTGGCCGGTGAGTCAAAAAGTTAATTTCGCTCCCTGCCCTCACACACACAACCCCCTAGGACACCAGACTACTTATTTGATTTAAAATATGTGCCAGTCAAGACTACATTGTAAATACTTAGAGATTATGTCTTATTGATAATATCAATGCATGAAATAATGCAACAAGCTGTAGATGAACAACAATTTATTGAACTGGAACTTTGAAACACATGAGCACTGGGATTGATATATGTTCTCTCTTCCACTCCTCTCCTATCTCATTCTATCCTCTTCTCTCCACACCTCCCCTCGTGTCTGCTCCTGTCTTCTCTTCCTACTCTTCTCAACTCCTATCCACTCTTCTTCCTTTTACCTCTGTCATCCTCTACTCTCTTATCCTCCTCTTTCGTCTTCGCTCCTCTTCTCTTCCTCCTCCCTCTTTCCTTCTGTGCCCTCCTGGCTCCTGCCCCTTCCCTCTTCCTCCTCCTCTCTACAGTCTGAAGATCTGAAACAGAATGTTATTTTGAGTTAAAATTGGTCATCTCCATAAGCTAAAATGGTGTTATATTTGTCTTTAGGAGGGTGACCAATAAATATTACAATCTTTCATACATCCATAAAGGCTATTGCGCATACCTCATTGCTTTAACTTATTGACAGACTCTTGCAGCTCTTTCAGGGCTTTGTCTTCTAGAGCCGCCACCTCTTTTCTCAGCAACCCCTTTCCGATTTTGATAGCAGTGTAAAATCTTCTTTCTCCACTTTTTCTCCTCTTTTTCTATTTTTCTCCCATCCCAATTCCATTGTGCCAATTCCCCTCCCCTGTCTTGAACGTTACTCGCATATTCCCCCCACTGGTCGGTTGTAGGGAGGATAGAAGCCTTGCATCACGTGTCCCCTCTGGTACACGAGGAGGCAGCCTGTCACATCTTTTCACCTGCCAGCGCGGACTCTCATTGGCGAGGTGTAACGTGTGGGAGGCTCACACTACCCCGCCATTTCCTGTCTCTGCTGTGCAGGCGTCCCCAACCGACCTGTAGGAGTCGCTGTCCACAACGACCAGATTACCACCCATCGACTTCCACCCGCTACCTCTGCCAATTGAGATAGTATGACGGCCGGCCCAAGCCGGAGGCAACGCCACTTTGTTTTCACTTTATGGATTTCCTGGCAGAGCTCCTTTCTTTTCTTCTCTTTGGTGGTTTGCTCTCTCAACTTCTTCTGGTCTTCCAAATACATCTCATATCTTGTCCTTGCTCCTCTGCAGTGTTGCTTGAGGTCTTTTGGAAGACCTTCATCTGTGTGCCCAGCCATTGCATCGTGGACCAAGCGCATTGCTATTAGCGTCTTCTCCTGTAGGTTTTCAACAAGCATATCCTTGTTAACAGAGTACCCCCTTTCTACTGCAGCTTGTCCATGAGACAGCGTGAAGAGACATTGCATGATGTTCCACAGTTCTGCATACTCTAATTAGGCTACTTAATTGGACTAGTGTCTGTGACCTGAGGTTTGCAGCTAGTATTTGTATTTGTAGCCTGTTGGTTGGAATTTGTTTGTAGCCTAATTATTTGTATGCCAGTGTTAGGGAGTAGGCACATGTGATTTGTTTTTTGTTCTTGGGGTTTGATTGTTTGGTATTTGGGGAAAGTAGCAGTTTTTTGTTTGTGCAGATTTCTTGTGGTAGAGATTTGTTACTTTGTTTTGTTTGTTTTTGCTTGTGTTGAGGCTTTGGAGTTTGATGCCTTAATAATACAGTCTGTGTGTTTTAGGAACCATAAATCCCCAGTTAGGCAAAGATACCAGGTTTCCAATAGGGGGACTTGTCTTGGTATTTTCTTTTTTAGGCGGCTGCAAACGTGGGTAGAGTCAGGCACTAGCATTGTCGCTTGTGTCCTCTCGGGAGCACGTTTCTGGCTCAGAGGAGTGGCTGTATAACAGGTACTTTTTCTGCCCAGAGAGTTCCAGTGCATGAGTACCCCCTGCATGTAGTGGCACGAAGATTGAGGTTTTGAGGTAGTTAGTTAGTTAGTTAGGCACTGTAGCTAGTCAGGGGGGGAGGTTTCATTTGATCAGACTGTTTTTCTTGGTATTCACGCTTCATTGTCCCAGCATAGGTTTGTTTGTTTTGTAGGCCTGTGTCGTTTGGCACTTTGTTTGTGGGTGTGGCTCACTTTGTTTAGGCCAGTAGTGCACTATGGCACTCAGTTTTGAGCGGCAGAACTTAAGGAACTTCTGCTACGGCAGTTGGCTTTGGATGAGGCAGAGCACAGACAAGGGTTCGCTTTGGAGGAGATTAAGCAAAAGGCTGAGCTTGCCAAAATAGATCTGCAGCATAGGGAGCTAGATTTATTGTTTTCTCCTCGTCCAACGTGGTCTGTGTTCCCTGTTCCTGTGCATAACATTTCTCTCATTTCAGGTTTGGGAAGTGGTGATGTGCAGAGAGGTGTGTGCGCTGAGTTGCCTGTTGATGGTGTGGACATCAAACTGGGTGACAGTCTTGCCGGGGTGCGGGCCGAGGGGCCTCTCCCAAGTGTAGTCACCCATGACTCTCCTAGTCCAGACTCACATGACTCTCCTAGTCCAGACTCACAAGACTCTCCTAGTCCAGACTCACAAGACTCTCCTAGTCCTATGTTTGACGATGTTGACAATGACAACATATCAGATGTTGTCATTGAGCATCCAGCCTGTGCAGTGACACAGGCAATGACAGCAAGGTGTGATGCGCAGGGGGCTTCCCAGGGCGCGGATGTTGAGACTGTTCGTATTAGTTTGGTTCTGCCTGACCCATTTCAGTCCATGTCGCAGACTACATTAGTTAGGAAGCAGGACAGTGATCCGGCTTTAGAAACGCGGTTAGATACAGCCATGCCGTTTGGAAGGATTGATGAGACAAATGTTATTGCCAAAGGCAAAAATGCAATAACATGTGAACATGTGAACCTCCTAACGCCCACCAACTTTTTCCCATCTAAAGGGGGGGGGGGGGGGGGGATAATGGGGACTACAGTAATGTTTCTTTCTGTTCCACTTCTCCAGTACCCGTTCCTGAGAGGGGACTGCCATGGCTCCTACTGGCTTCCAGAGAGGTTGCCCAGGAGATCACAGGGTTTAGCCCTAATGACCTGAGGTTTGGTCAGAAAGTTGGTGGTCCCATGACTATTCAGAGTGAGATGGTTGGGAAGGAGAAAATGAAAACGGGGAAAAAGAGAATTGGAAAGAGAAAGAGAAGGGACAAAAATAAGATAAAATCTCTTTATGGTCATTGTGCTGAGATGGATGGTGTTGTTGTGCCTGCAACTTTCCAGCACCTAATGACATGCGTCTGGGCGTGGTTGACCATTTCAATTTAAATGGTAGATTTAAATTATAGGGTTGACTCCATTGTTTTGAAGTGCATCAGACCACGTGAGCGGATCGGCGCGGCCGAGAAATCCGCTCTTCGCTCTTTAAAGCTTGGTCCGCTCCGCTAATCACTCATGTTGACCCCGCCCCCAAGTCGCTCTCCGCTCGCTCCCCGCTCACCTTGAATCGAGCGCTCCCCGCTCCCCGCGCCAGATCGCTCGGCAGTTTTTTTTCTTCTTTTTTTGGAGCATGGTGTAAATGAGCTCAAACTACAACAGTCTACACCCCCTGGGCCCCTTAACAATTGTTTGTATTGAGCCGCATTGTAATTGTAGCCATTCTGCAATGTTAAATAACGTTGTTTATCCATTCACTATCTCTATTAAGCGATGATAGGCTAGCCGAGCCACAATGCTATGGTCGCTGCCATTAACGTTAGCATGTAAGCTAACGTCAACAACAATGGCGTCGATATACTTTTTCTAACTGGAGTGAGTGTGGGCGTCTCTACAGTGACAAAGCCTGAACGAACAGCCTATCACAGGTTCACCCTTCTCATTGGTTGAAAATGGCCTTCATGTTTGTACATCGCCATCTGTTGCTTTGGCATTGTACTGCATGTATATATTACATCAGTGTTAAACCACTGTGAGCGGCCTGGAGTGGATTGGAGCGGAGGAGAACTCTCGCTCCGGACGTCGCGCCGACTCATTTTAAAACCCACTCCTCGCTCACGTCAAAACCGGCCGCTCCGCGCCCCGCGCCGCTCACGCTCCGATCCGCTCACATGCACTGAAGTGCATCATCTTTTAACATTCTCTGTTCTTCTCGTCTCGTTTGTTCCCCCAATCTCTTCTGTCTCTTGTTCTCTTAATTTGCTTCTTAGGATCCTATGTTGCAGAGAGCGGAGGCAGGAGGGTGAGGGGAAGGGGTGACCGGTCAGCAGGGGTGTTGGAGATGAGTAGTGTCTGAAATTGTTATTGTTACACTTTGTTTGTTGCTTTGTTTGTGACATATAAGGGCTTTCTCCACTCCTAAGCTCAGGTACTTTTGCTCCACATATTAATATTTATGTTTGACAATTGGGGACTCGTTTGTTTGATATTGATGTTGTTTATTTGTATATACCAGGGATATCTAAGAAGATTATAAACCATTTTGATTGGAATTTAGAGGGAGAGAATAAAGAGTTACATTGTAGAGTTTGCTGTGAGGTTTTTGAACCAGTGACTCTTAGTTTGCTTTATTTAGCTCTTTCATATCCCTTTGAGAAATTTGTATTTTTGAAATTGGTGTGTTCTGTTGTCTAATGTGTAACCCTTGTTTTGTCTGTTCCCCAATCCCTACTGTCTCCTGCTCTCTTAAAATTGCTACCTAGGGCCCTATGTTGCTGAGAGCGGAGGCAGGATGGTGAGGGGAATGGGGATTTTGATTTGAATTTGGGAAAAAGTATTATTGTTACATTTGGGTTAGCTTGTTTGTAAATAAAAGTGTGATTTGTTAATAGGGTAGAACCCTTAGCTTTAGGGGGAGGGTGTGACGACCCCCACTTTACCTGCAAATGGGGAGAGCAGGGTGGAGTGGGTAGGTCGTTAACCCAATTACCCTCACCTGTGCAGTGCAGAGAGCTGCCTGCACAGTAGGCTATATATGTTTCCCTTGTCTAACCCTTCTGTTAGAGCCATATGGAATCCGCGATCACGGAATCGAGCAATAAAAATGGAATCAACTAAAAAAAAAAAATTATTAAAATTTTTTTTTTTTTTTTTTACCTTTTTTTTTTTTTATGTTGTGGGACTTGTACAGCACTTTGTTCAACTTTGTCAGTGCTGTAAAGTTTAAACCTTTTTAAATCTTAGACAAACAAAACACTTTGCTTTCATGAAATATTGTAAGCAGTCATTTGAGGCTTCATAAAGGCAGCACAATGAACACAAATCTGTCAGTGCCGAGTCCAACCTCATCTTAAATAACAAATGGCATTGCTTGTTGTAGTTAACAAAGAGAGGCAGAGTTGATTTTGCAAAAATATATATACCTTTTTATTTTTTTTAATAATCAAATTTTATTTTCATATTCGAATGAAATAAATGAATGAAGCTTCGAAGTATTTAAGACAGCCCTATTAAATGGACTGTTATATCTTATTAAATTGTGGACATTTATTCATTCCCACTTATTAGACACTATTTCTGATGGTAAAATGAGCGTACAAAGCAAAATACAGAATTCTGAAATATTAAAACGGAAAAAACGGAATTTGGAAAAAAATAAAATGGAATTTGGAAAAAAATAAAACGGATTTCATATGGCTCTACCTTCTGTCTGCTTCTCCCATCTGCTTCTCCCATCTGCTTTCCCCATCAGACAGTGACACAGGTTGTATCAGCCACCAAGTGAACCAACTTGTGATCCTCTGTCCAGTCTGTTATACACATTTGTTGTTTAATTCGATTATTATTTGTTTAGATAGGATTAAATAAATTCTTTGTTAACTTTGTATCACGTGTGTTGACTCCCTTTATATGATAACCTCTGGTTCGTCATAATTGCCTCATGGAGTTTTGTTTGGCTTACTGCTATTGTGAGATGAAGGAGGGATTTTTCAGGCCTCCTAAAAGATTCTCCATAAACCGAGGACAGTTCAGCTGCAGTTGTGCTTCCCAGTGGATTACTTCTTTTTCTTTTCCTTTTTGAAGATGTGGATCAACCCAGGACTTATCACCTTTTGGACACTCAAAGGTTTGAGTGTTGTTGGACACTACTAGCTCTACCATGCAGGGCTGCATGGTCTGGTAGGCCTGAACATTTATGTTGGTGCTAATGGACTGTAAAGCTGACAGGACTGTTCTTATTGGTTTGAGATGCTTTTTGTTGTACCATATGTTGCTATGGGATGCCCCATTTATTTTGATCCTCCTTTTGTTTAATACAACACTTTGAATTTAACACTGTTCCAGTACTCTCATTCTTTATTGCTGAACAGGTTTGTTTATTATTTCAAGCTTGTTACAGAAATGGCAACCACGAAGGGACTTAAAAAAAAGAAGAAAAAAAGTGAAAAATATTTTCTATGTTGTTGTTAGGAGCTTTTGTTTTGTTTTGTTAGTTTGGGGTTGCTATACCATGGCTACATCTATGCATTCTCCTATTCAAGGGAGTATTGTTGGAGAAGAGGTTTCCTCAGACCAGGGAGAGGGAGAACTTGATGAGGCTCTTATAGACTTCACAGCTGGCCCTTTTGTGACAAGAAGAGATCCTGTACAGGATCTAGCTGAGACTCTTGATGACTTGTATGTGAATGATGACGGCTCTGGGGGTAGTGAGGAACGGCAACCTGAGGCCACTGTTATCCATTCTGGCGCATTATCTACCTCTGGGATGGGGGAAGCCGAAGTAGCTACTAACATTACACAGCTTCAGTCACGCTTGAGTGCTGTGGAAAGAGAGATCCAAGCTTTCCATATAAATACAACTAGACAAGATGACATTCTCAGGTATTACATTGACCGTAAATGTCAACGACTACAACAGACTTTTCAGAGCGATATTAATAACCTCCAACAGTCAACGGTGGAGTGTTTGAAAAGACGAGACAAACAGCTTAATGCTCAACCACAAAACCCCATCAGGAGGGCTAGCACTCCTGTACGGGATGATGCACCATCTGTTCACTTTTCAGTTTTCAACCCTAGGAGCGAGCCTGCTGAGTTCAGAGGGAGCTCGGGGAGAGAAATGGGAGCACCTGTTCACAGCTACAAACTGCCGGTGAAAGTCCAGTTTCCTTGCTTTGGTGGTCCAGAGGACGACACTGATCCGCTGTCATACATAGAGAAGTGTGAGGAGTTCCTGGCCCTTCATCAGCTGACCCATGAAGGTATTTTGGCAACACTAAATACTCTGCTAAAGGACAGGGCCAAAGATTGGTGGCGGGTGGAAAGATCAAGGGTCAAGACATGGGCACAGTTTAAATCAGCATTTCTCAGGTCATTCCTCTCAGAAGACTATGAGGCGGAAGGAGAGAAGAGGCTTCGGGACTGGATTCAAGGCCAAAAAGAGAGTATTCGAGATTTTGCATTCCAGTATAGAGCGTTGTGTATGCGTTGGAGGCCAGGTTACAGTAAAAAGGAGATAGTCAATCTCATTTTGCGCAACTGCAATCCCAAATTAGCTAGTAGTGTTAGAGGAACCGCCCACACAGTTGATGAGCTGGTGAGAATCGAGACTCTCATTGAAGCCGACTGGTCTAGTCAGTCTTCCTATTGGGATAAAGTCAATGCTAATGCAAGTAGAGAGTGGGGAAAGAGACCCAAACCGAGTAAGGATACACAGCCAAAGGAGAGTTACAGGGGAACAGGACCAGGGTATGTGAGCACACTCCTGCCTGACTCCCATAGTGACTCCAGCATTCAAGGACACCAGAGTAAGATTGTAGTTCTAATATTGGTTCGTGGAGTGAGGTGCAATGCATTGCTGGACACAGGAGCTACATACACCCTGCTGCAAGAGCCTCTCTGGACACACATAAAGAAACCTCAGGAATTCTTGACATCAAGTCCAGAGCAATCATTCCTCCTGGCAGATGGAAAAGTTCATCCTGCTTGGGGGCGGGCTAAACTTTGTTTTGAGTTGCATGAGGACTTATGGCTGATGGATGCCTACATTATGAGCAAAGAACACTTGACCTTCCCAGTTGTTTTAGGGCTTGACTTCCTGTTTAAGACGGGAATCCAACTTGACTTTAAGTCAGGGACATATGGGATTAGGCTTGGAGGGAAACTCCAGTTCCATCGCTTTCTTCAAGAGGAGGTAGGATGGGAGGGTCACTGGGATGAAAGGAGGAAGCCATTGGTGGGGCCAGGGTTTCCGTTGTCCGGTAATTACCGGTTTTTGACCGGCAAAATCTGTTGAAGTCTGACATATTTAAATCTCTCCGGTCATAGTTACATTTGTTTCATTGTTGCTTCACCAAGCAGGTCTAATAATGACAACGATGTGTGTTCTATTATGATATGTGTGTCGTGTTCTGATAACGACTATTGGTGAAGCGATGTCGAGATTCATTTGGTTTGGCAGCAGGAGCTAGATTTGCGAGAAGCATGCAACTGCAGAGCCGCAGAGCTGACAGTTGTGCGCGCACAGTGCAATACTCCAATTCAGCCATTGGCAATTCAGCTGTTGGGTGGGTGGCGCTGCTGCGCGGTCCCCAGACCGGACCTGAAAGCACCGCTGGCTCTGCGGCTCTGCAGTTGCTTGTTTATCGCTTTGTTGGGACTGGGAGGCGGAGATAGTCATCACGCAAACCCACGACAATGTTGCCGTCTCTCTCTGCCAAATTTCTCAGTTCTTCGCTTGATATAATTAATACAAATGTCCAATATAACGGAATTAGTTAGCTAATAAAAATGTGATTATAACACACTGCTGTATTTAATGTCGGGCCGACTGCCCAGAGACACCTATTTGATTTAAAGTCAGCAGCAGCACGGAGTCTCTGGACTTATTTGATTTGGAATATAATGACTGTATACGCAAAAGTAGCCTAGTTTTAAGTTAAAATATTATAAATCTACATGCCTTGAGGATGTCATTCTTTATATAGCCTGCCTATCAATTGTTTTTAAGCTCAATAAACTCTGACCGGAATTGATCCCATTTGTCCGGTAGATTGAAATCTTGCAGGACACGGAGACCGGCAACAATTTTTTCTAACAGAAACCCTGGGTGGGGCTGTACTTAGCAGCGCCCCCTATAGCCCAGCAAGAAGTCAATCTCCAAGTACTTGTCAGCAAGGCTAACATGGATCAGTCCACCAAGGAAGCCCTACATCACCTTCTACTCCAGTGGCCAAAGGTCTGTTCAGAGCAGCTTGGGCAAACAGAGGTGGTGACACACACCATCCAAACGACATGAGCAGCCAGTTAGAAAAAAAGCATATCGGGTCTCACCGAAGAAAAAGGCTGTTGTGGATAGGGAAGTGAAGTCCATGCTTGAAAAAGGAATTATCCAACCTTCCAAGTCTCCCTGGGCTGCGCCTATGGTAATCGTTAAGAAAAAGGATGGAGGTGATCGCCCCTGTGTGGACTATAGGGGTCTCAACTCCAAGACCCATCTTGACGCCTACCCTATGCCAAACATTCATGAAATCTTGGAATCGCTAAATGGTGCAAAGGTGTTCAGCACCTTAGACCTCAAAAGTGGCTACTGGCAGGTGAGGATGGATCCAGCCAGTCAGCAGAAAACTGCCTTTGTGACCCATGCCGGACTCTTTGAATTTAGAGTCATGCCTTTTGGCTTGAAGAATGCTGCTGCTACATTTCAGCGCTTAATGGAAGTGGTGCTAGCCGATCTTAAGGGAGTCAAGTGCTTTGTTTACATAGATGACATTATAGTCTATTCAAAATCTGAAGCACAGCACCTTCAGGATCTGGCTGATGTTTTTTTCCGCCTGCAGAAGGCAAACCTCATCTTGAACCTCAAGAAGTGCAACTTAATGCAACACCGCTTGCAGTTCCTTGGACACATTGTGACTACTGAGTGAATTGTCACTGACAACCAAAAGGTTGAGGCAATCCAGGCCTTTCCTACTCCCAGGGCACTACCAGAGGTCGCACGTTTTCTGGGAATGGTGGGCTGGTACCATAGGTTCATTCCTAGGTTTGCAGAACGGTCTGCAGCCCTTAATGCCCTGAAAAAGAAAGATGTAAAATGGCAATGGACACCAGAGTGCCAAGGCGCATTAGAGGACCTCAAGGCAGCACTCCAGTCAGCTCCTATCTTGCAACAGCCAGACTACAGCCTTCCATTCACACTGCAGACCGATGCTAGTGGGATTGGCTTAGGAGCCGTACTGACCCAGCAGAGACGGACAGGACCATATTCTTGCTTTTGCCTCAAGATTGTTGAAGCCAACTGAAATCAACTATTCTGTCGCAGAGCGAGAATGTCTTGCTGTTGTATGGGCCATGGAGAAGTGGCGGGCCTTGATCGAGGGTCAACGGTTTGAAGTAATTACCGACCACGCTGCCCTTGTTTGGACTTTCAACAACCCCAAACCCACATCAAGGCTCATCAGGTGGACCATTCGGCTTCAGGATTTTGATTTCCAGGTGGTATATCGGAAGGGAAAATTGAACATGGTACCCGATGCTTTGTCACGGGCATTCACAACCCCAGACTCCATCGCTGCAGCCTGTGTGACCAATCGGGACAAAAGTGATACTTTGGGATGCGATCTACCAGCTGATTGGGCAGAGATTGCTGACGCCCAAGCTTCTGACGTAGAATCCCAAGCTTTGATGGAGGAGGTAGGAAAAGGAAATCCAAAAGCAGGTCGGATAGTCTATGTTCTTGAAAATGGAATCCTGTTAAGACAAATACCTGGTCAAACTCTAGGCCACAAGTTACAGCTTTTCGTGCCTAGATCACTAAGGGAGTCCTTTCTGAAGTATTATCATGACAACCCTCTTAGTGGTCACATGGGAAGGCTGAAGACACTATTGCGACTGCTGGAGGTAGCCTACTGGCCTCAAGTCAGGAATGATGTGTGGGCCTATACAAAGAACTGTCTCATATGCCAGCAGTACAAACCTGGGTGTCAGAAACCAGCTGGTTTCCTTCAGTCCACCACGGTCAGCGAACCAGGGGAGATGTTGGGGATTGACTTGATGGGTCCTTTCCCCAGAAGTAAGAAGGGGAATCAGTATCTTCTGGTTATAGTAGATTACTGTTCTAAGTGGGTGGAACACTTCCCTTTACGAGACTCCAAAACACCAAAGATAATACATATCCTCAGACAGGAGATCTTCCTTCGCTGGGGAACCCCAAAGTACCTCTTATCTGACAGGGGCCCACAGTTCACCAGCCATCTCTTAAAAGAACTCTGTCGCTAGTGGGGTGTAGTAAAAAAAACTGACCACAAGCTACCACCCCCAAACTAACTTGACCGAGAGAGTAGGGCTGGGCGATATAACGATAACGATAAATATCGCGATATATTTTAACACTTTGGCTGCCGGAAAACGCCTAAACACGTCATTCCCGGCCATGCTCAAGTTGCCGAAGACGCTTTACAGCGTCTTTAATATCAATATTTCAAAAATCTGGGATCGGATTCATATTTCCCCTCCGCTGGCCTGAGATCCACCAGGAGGACCCACTGAGCTCTCTGGCGGTTCAGGAGCGCCATCTGGTGGCCGATCGGCGCAATCGCTTAACAGGAAGTGCCGTAGAGGTTGTGCTGGTCGGCCGTATTACTTCCGGGCACTCGCTATAGGTCCCGAGGCTCGATCTCGACACACTACATAGCGATCGATTGCCAATAACTCGATAAACAACATGATTTGGACGTATATACCATTATACAAGCTGGAGATGGACCGGGTAAATCGACATCCCATAATGGTAAAATTTCTACTCTACGATGATCGCCCAATGGCGCGCGGAGACTGGGTGAGTTTTAGCGTGTAAAATTACCGTCTTCGATACTAACTGCTATTATCAACATTTGACCCACATTAGATGATTGGTATAACGCTGCCCACGGAATTATAAACGCCCCCTAGCCCATCCGGTCAACATCAGATGACGTGTAGTAACTTCTAGAAGTACGTCTAGTTGGAATTTTTTATATCACGCTGATTGCCATAAAACTGTATTGCATCATCAATATAATGTATTTGGGGCTATAGATCACGTTCTGGAGAAAGCTGCAGAAAGAGATGAAAACATACTTATACATTAGACCATACATTACTATGAATATGTGAATGAAAAAGTTTAACGTTGCTACACAATGAACAATACATATAGGACTTTGAATGGGCCCTAATAATGGCAATGTAGCAATAGAATTTAAAAAGTTATAGCCCTGCAAAGAAGGGGACTTTCTCTATAGACAAATAGAGCCGGCAACCTACGGTTGATAATGAATTTAACCCATGGCAGCCAAAGTGTTAAATCGATATCGAATATCGAAATAAAAAAAAAATTAAAAAATCGTTTTATATATATATATATATATATATATATATATATTTGTGACCTGCAACAGGGCAGTTTTAAAACCAGAGACAGTGGACAGACTTGTCTTTCTTGCCTGCAACTTAAAGTAATGGCTTTGCTTGTCCAAATGACAATACTGACCAAATTGAGATAAATTTCTCTCGTCCATTTATTTGGTTTGCTTTCTAATTTAAAATACAGCTTGAAACCGTCTGTACACAGTAGGCTATGTGTGCTAGCAGAACTAGACTCCAGTCACGAGTCACGGTGCACATGTGCGGTGGTTTGTCCACCAAAAAAGCGCCAAACGATCGAAAATAAACTAGCAGAGCCAGAACTGTTCAACTCCCCTGGAGCCACAGCCAGCAGAGAAGCCGGTTTACTTTCGCTTTTAAACCAGCTGCAGCCTGAGAACTGGAGTGTGAGGGGATGTAACACTTAGGGATGGGTACCTTTCACATTTGAACCGATACCGGTACCTGTGAATCGATACCGGTACCCAACGGTACCTTTTTTCTGTACTTTAGTCTCAAGAAATTTAATTTACCTACCTCAGTCGTAAAAAAAAAATCCAAACTTCAAATAACTACAATTTCGACAGTTTTCGGCTTGTCATTGCTCCGACTGCTTTGTTGTTGAATCAAGTCAAATCCTAGGTAAGTATATATTGTGCGTGTGAACGTTGACATGAAAAGAAAAAAGGTAAAAAAAAAAAAAAAAAAAAGGTAAAAAAAGAAAATTTATAAAGAATATTTTCTTTTATTTTTTTTTCGGTTTCTCACTTGATTCGATACTCTGTAGTACCGACGTGTTTCGGTTCGGTACCTCAAAAGTATCGAATTCGGTACCCATCCCTAGTAACACTAAAGATGGCGGCAATGACAAAGAATTGCTGCAAAATAAACATACATCTGTTGTTTAAAAAAAAAGAAATGTATACTTATAACAATTTCGATAATTATCGATATCGAGAAATATGATAACATTATCATATCGTTATCGCGATTTGATTTTTTTCCATATCGCCCAGCCCTACGAGAGAGTCAACAGAAACCTGAAGACCATGGTGGCCTCTTACATCAAAGATCATCATCAGGATTGGGATCTGTGGTTGGGCGAGTTCCGCTTTGCCATCAACACTGCCTACCATGAGAGTACTAGGTTCACTCCCGCAGAGATTGCGCTGGGAAGAAAATTGAAAGGACCCCTGGAGCGACTTCTATATCAGCCTCCCAAGCCGGACCAAAAGGCCTACTCCATGTTAGAAAGGCAACAGCAAATCCTGCAACAAGTTCAGCAAAATGTGGCTCAAGCCCAGGAGCGTCAAGCTCGAGGCTACAATAGAAGGAGGTCTCCTGTCACATACCAAGTAGGAGAGAAGGTATGGGTTAAGTTGCACCCACTCTGATGCCAAGGCCATGTTTATGGCAAAACTTGCTCCAAAGTGGAGAGGGCCAGCCACAGTTCTCAGACGTTTAGGGTCAGTGACCTACAGAATAGCCATGGATAGCAGTCCTAACACCCATGAAACCTTGCATGTTGAGAACATGAAGATGTTTTATGGCAGTGGTACTACGCTTGGTGGGGGGATGTGTAACATGCGTTACTTTATGAAGAAGATGTCAATGTGTTGATAAATGAAGTGTGGGCCCAATATGTTAGGATATGCCAATGTCAGCATATGGGTCACTTGACCTTTAAGATTCCAGGTATGAGTGTGGTTAGGGGCGGTCCTAACCATCAGGGGCCATCTTGGATTGGAATCATTGCCTCATGGAGTTTTGTTTGGCTTACTGCTATTGTGAGATGAAAGAGGGATTTTTCAGGCCTCCTAAAAGATTCTCCATAAACCGAGGACAGTTCAGCTGCAGTTGTGCTTCCCAGTGGATTACTTCTTTTTCTTTTCCTTTTTGAAGATGTGGATCAACCCAGGACTTATCACCTTTTGGACACTCAAAGGTTTGAGTGTTGTTGGACACTACTAGCTCTACCATGCAGGGCTGCATGGTCTGGTAGGCCTGAACATTTATGTTGGTGCTAATGGCCGGTAAGGTTAACAGGACTGTTCTTATTGGTTTGAGATGATTTTTGTTGTACCATATGTTGCTATGGGATGCCCCATTTATTTTGATCCTCCTTTTGTTTAATACAACACTTTGAATTTAACACTGTTCCAGTACTCTCATTCTTTATTGCTGAACAGGTTTGTTTATTATTTCAAGCTTGTTACAACTGTGCCTCACTGCATCACTGAGCACAGAGCGGCAGCTCCATAGTGGCAGGAGGCCGCGACTAGCGGCCTCCAGGCTCCACAACAGGGGGCAGCGACTGCTGCCAGACATTGACCTAGGACTAATAGGAACCCAAGGAGGACAATAACACTACCTGATGCATACTGCACCTTATGTGACACTGTGAATATATATTCAGTTAGTTAGATAGTTAATTATATTGACCAATTTGCTTACACTGCTTGTGTTGTTTTTACTACCTGTACCCCCCCCCTTCCCCCATGCTCAGTATATTTTTACTGTATTTATTTACTGTATATTTTATTCCATTTTTATTCTATTTTACTCTACTCTTATCCTAGGCAACTTGATTTGATTTGTGTTTTATTATTCTAATTCGTGACCTGTCCTGTCTAAATGTTTAAATGTTGAGCGATTTGCAGTGTCAAATTTCACACGGGATAATAAAAGTATTTCTATTCTATTCTATACTTTCGGTTTCTGTCACAATCATCACGCACAGCTGGATACATGAGAGGACTTCTCTCCATAATTTTCTTGCAGGTCATTGCGAGTAAGGAGACGCATTCTTTTTTGAAATCCACGATTTTCACTGGATTTTCCTGGAGCTTCTCAGATGCCTTCTGTAAAGCCTGCTTGGTTGAAAATCCTTGTCCAGGTGTTTGAGTGGGACGCGTGTTGCTTTTTAACAGCGGAGGAGTGCAAGAATGTGACCATGTGACCGCGGCAGCGCGAGAGAGCGGCAGTGCGGAAATAGGCTGTCTATTGCCATTCTCTAAGACAAACGCTAACCTTAACCAGCTCCTTAACAGCGCCTAAACTTAACCTTTCTAACCTTAACCAACTCCGAAACAATGCCTAACCTTAACCTTAACCATGCCTAACCTTAACCATAGAAAGAATATTGCCATTCTCTAAGACAAACTCTAACCTTAACCAGCTCCTTAATAGCGCCTAAACTTAACCTTTCTAACCTTAACCAACTCCGAAACAATGCCTAACCTTAACCATGCCTAACCTTAACCGGCGAAAGAATACATGTTAAAAAAAAAAGAAAAAAAATTGATGGGATTCAAACTTGAAACCAACGGACCGCAGGACCGGAGGACCGCCGCGCTGCCAGGTGAGCTAAGCTTCGAATGAGAATCATCGCGGTTTAGGGCTACATAATGCCGCAAGCTCTGCCGCTCCGCTCCGCTCTGCGGTTGCCGCGCCTGCCGCGGGGCGTGTCGCAGCCAATCAAGGAAAATGCGGAAGCATTCGGCGCACTCCTCCGCTGTTAATAAGCAATAGGCGAGTGGGACATGGATTTGCTTCTCTTGAGGGTCCAGTTTAGTGAGCTGGAGAGGTGTCTTGATCTTTGCAAGAGATTATGAGTCTTACGTAGAAGGGGTAGTATGCCTACTCTTACTCTGTAAAAGCTTTTGTAAATCAAACGAATGAACCTAAAAGGGAAAACATAAGGCTGGTTCCCCTGTGGTTCCTCAGTACAGCAACCCGACTAGTAAGCTTGTGAGGATCCGAGTTTAGGAGAGGAGTGTAGGATTCAATCGCGGGACAATGTGGAGTAAGAGAGACGAGGCAATGAGTCGACGTTCCGATAATAATAATAGCTTTACTTGAGCATAGTCAAAAGGCACACGTTACAGGGGAAAACAAAACCTCAGCAATGCTGGAAAACATGGACTACAAATACGGGAAGGTACTGACACAGGAGATACGGAGATACACACAGTACGGACTACGGAAGGGTACTGACGGGAAAACAACAAACAATGACGCAACACTGGAAGACAGGGGCGGGGAGAATATATACAGGTACTAATTAGACAACAAGGAACAGCTGGGGTCTGACAGGCAGGCCACATGAATACAAGGGAAGGAGACTAGACACTGAACTAACAGGCAGGAATAAACATTGTAACATAACAACACGGGGAATACAAGGGAGACTAGAACATCTGGACTAATGGGAGATACACAGGGAGCAAGACAGACAACAGACTTGACTATGTGTACACAAAAGTCCATATGAAAGGCGGCGGCCTGTAGCACCGCGAACAGACCGCCCGGGGGCGCCAGAGGACTGTCCAGAAAGTTCAGATCCTTCAGATCCTGACAAAGCTTAGCTTAACAGTATAGATGTATAGAATCAGTCTAGGCATGATCAATGATTTTTCAAAAATGTCTCACCCCAAATGTTCCTATTTAGTAGTATAATTTCTTTAAAAAAACATTTTTTAAATCACAAAATAGCTAAAAGTAGATATAAGAATGAATGTTACAAAATTGATCAAGACTAGACTATTCATGTCAACTAGTATAGAAGTAATGTCACAGCCTAATGTGAAAATGTATTGGTAGTTAGCTAGCAATGCAAGCTAGCCAACACTAGCTAGTTAGTTAGCAAGCTGAATGTTGGCTAGCAAGATTGCACTGCATGTGCTTGCTAACCATCATTAACAAATCCAAATTCAAAACAAACTCCCCTAAATGTGGTGAATAACACGGTTTTAGGAAAGGTCAATGAAACGTAGAAGGGGTAGTATGCCTACTCTTACTCTGTAAAATCTTTTGTAAATCAAACTAATGAACCTAAAAGGGAAAACATAAGGCTGGTTCCCCTGTGGTTCCTCAGTACAGCAACCCCACTAGTAAGCTTAGCTTAACAGTATAGATGTATAGAATCAGTCTAGGCATGATCAATGATTTTTTCAAAAATGTCTCACCCCAAAGTTCCTATTTAGTAGTATAATAAAGATTGCACTCCATGTGCTTGCTGCTAACCATCATTAACAGATCCAAATTCAAAACAAACTCAAGTTGCTAGCTAGTTAGCAAGATTGCACTGCTTACTAACTAACGTTGATAAACCCAGGTTTACCACACAGTTAAAACACAGCTACTTGAGGATAAACTTGCATAAGAAGTTTCACTAGATGTCAAGGCTCCCGTGTTGGCTGGTAAATGCATGTATTTGACCCTTCTATTGAGATTGCGAGTAACGTTATTATTCCTGAAGTCCACCAATCCGAAACTATACTTTTATAGTCCATATCACCAAGTTGCCTGCATCAAATTCCAACATACCATATATGATGCCAAGAACATGCTCTACAACATGGGATCATCCATTTCTATCTACAGTAAAAGCTGTTCACATGTAAAGGGTTTTTATAAACTCATCTTAATTCTGTGCTCAATAGTTTCATTTTATTACTATTTTACACATCACCCAATAAATATTTCCAGGACAACTGTTTCTATATCCATGTAAGTGTTCACTTTTGCTCAGTTTCCATGACTTTTCCATACCTGGAAAATGAAAAAATGTATTCCATGTTTTCCAGGTACCGTGGGAACCCTGTCAGGGTCAGACACATGGAGGTATAATATCAGACCACATTATAATAATATAATAATAATAATGCAGGACCTGTTGCAGAGGTCTTTATTCGGCATGCAACGACACTCAATGTTTTAGTGGTACACACAACGGTTAGTTTAGCACACACACCGGAACACACACGCATGCATTGTCTCTTTAGGATCGCAGATGCGATTTGTCTCTGCGATTAACCCATCCCGTCGTCCTTCCCCCCCAAGGGCAGCCGGGAGCAGACAGGCGTCAACGTGAGCCACGCCAGGGGACCAATCCAAGTGCTCCTGTCCGTCTTCGTCAAGGACGCCACAGCGTTAGCGATCTGTTGTTGTGCATGTTTTTCCATTGGGTTTATCTTATCGGGGGGAAACCCTTGCGAGCACGGGGAGAACATGCAAACTCCACACAGAAAGGCCTGGGAGATATCCCACCTGGGTACCTGGCATCATGGAAACCTGGTCCCCAAGCGGGAATCGAACCCTGGACCTTCTTGCTGTGAGGCGACAGTGTTAACCACTACACCACCGTGCCGCCATTATATTATTGAGACTAATGCATAGTCATTATGGTGTTTGTTTAAAAACAGACTAAATATAATATCTTATCCCTCTCTAGAACCCAAAAATGATGTGTTAAAGAGCAATAGAGGCCTTGGTCGGAATGTTTGTGTAGTTCTTGTTCTTCCAGCATGGCTACCAGTAACATAGCAACCATTGTTTTGTACATGGCAATGGAAGAGACAACGGTTGCTATATTAGAAATGTATCAACAAAAACATAATAAGTTGGTGTCTTTTTGCTGGATCTTGTACATTCAGTAGAATGTATGAATGAATGAAAACTTTATTTAACAGATTGCAGAATGGGTACAATACAGTACGGCTCAATACACACAATTGTTAAGGGGATGCAGACCAGAGAAAGACGTTTGTCTTGTTTACATCAGGGTCCCCCATTTTCAATTCAGTGCACATTTATGACATACCCAACATACATGACATCATGACATTTATGACATACAGGTATAGTACTGTTACATTTGTGACATATACGATATGCAAATATACAGTACTGTTACCCAGAGATCCTAACAGAAAATATAAACATATGATGGGGAGAAGACACTACATGTATTTATATTTTATAATAAAACACAAGATTGTGCCCTAATTCTGTGCAAGGCCTGTATTATTTCCTGCCAGCCAGGCTGATCTAAAGACTGGTGCCCGTCAATGGAAATAATGTTTGCTGGGCTACGGTTTGTCAAAGTCTAGCAAGGTAAAGACAAGTTTTGAATTCAAGGAATTTGTGTCATGTACAAGTATAACTCTGGATTTTTTTTGTATCACTGTGCGTCCGTTATAATGCCCAATTAAACCTGGCTAAAACCAATCAATCGAGTAAACTGAATGAAACATTCTCAGTGCTATTCATGAACAAAACGTGGGTAAATTGTTTGCATAATAAGCAACTGGTTTTTATTCGGTGGAATGAGCGCACATGCGCAGATTCTGCTCCGTGAGCATTACGTCATTGATCAGGAGAACAGAAGATATTCTATTTCGATCAGGTAGACGGAATGAACATTGAACACTCATTCATTTGAGAGAGATATATAGAGAGAGAGAAAACATAACGACTGCGGGTTTTCTTTCCCACAGCGTCAATCATTCATCTATCGGAAGCTCACACCAAAGAACATTTCGCCCAGACAGTACACTTCTGTGGAGAGAAGTACAGCGTAACGTTAGGCAACATTCAGTATTAGATCATCCGCGAGACGTGGCTGAATTCCGGGATGACATATAGCCCGCAACTTCGTGGGGAACGAGATTCAGTTTGACTGAGTTATATATAAAACAGTCGAGCAGCAGGGCAAATACAAGACCTACAGCCACTGAAAGAGAAAAGTTGTATGTATCGCTGGCGCGTCTCGGTATACCCACGCGAATCCCCAGAATCAAAACACTGTTCGTTGCTCTCGGAATGTGGTCACATCATAACGCACCGGTGTCTCGCCGTGGCCCGAGTCCCGACACTACAGCGCAGTCGCAGGCAACACGACACCAGGCGCACAGGGCAGCCGCGCGTGAGCTCCAGGGCGGCAGAATCCCCCCTCCGAGTTACGTCAGGAGGAAAAAGCGTCTCCCAACACAACACTCCAACACATAATAGGCGCAGCTACCTGCTCGTTTCAGTCAAAGAAGTTGTGTGATTACTTAAACTCACCCTCTGCGTACGGCGTCTGTTCCCGCGGAGCACCCCAACAAGAGTTTATTCAGATATCTGTAGAATGTGTGCTGGTCGTGATTCCATCCATCTTGAATTTGACGTCATCCCACTCCAAGGATGAGGTCATCGCAAAGAACCTCGTCACGTGCGCCGTGCTCTGATAGGTCGTTTATAGACTATGGGGCCGGGCTGAAAGGCAGAATTTATAGACTAATTTAAAGGAACAGGTCCTATTTTCAAATGTAGTTATTAACACTTCTGGCAATGTTAAATATGACATTCCAACATTGCATTATAACAGTGTTGTAGTGATTATTGCTGATTATTAATCTATATAGGATTGTGATTGTATTCAATGAAATGTTTCAGTCCAATCCAATCATTTACTCAAATTGTTTTAAATTGAATTACAATAACTCATTTAGCTGCCAATACATTATTATTATTAATAGTAGTATCATCATCATTATTATTATGATGATTACTATCATTATCACTATTATTGTTATTATTCTCATTATCATTATTATTATTATTAACCTACTTACAGAGTCCATTGAGAATAATGTTTATAGTTTTTAAACTTGACATCATGCACAGTATGCACACATTTAACTACTGTTAACTGACCACAATTATACTAATTATACCTGTGATTGAAAGGAAACCATAGCTTTGTGTTGTTATTTTTATTTAACCTTTATTTGACCAGGTAGTCACTTGAGATCAAAGATCTCTTTTTCGAGCAAGACCTGGCCAAAATGGCAGCAAAACAAAAACAAACATACAAAATACACAAAACACAGACAGAGACATAAAAGGCAAAGTGGGGCAAGGGGATACATTTGAGCTGCAGCAAACTAGATTGAATGGGATTGGGGGAGATTGGAGGGTAGGGTAAAAAGGTAGAAAGAGGATGGAAGGTGAGGCTTTGCAGGAGGTTGCTGGGGCGAGAAGGTCAGGTTAAAAATATAAAATATAACACCACATTATGCAGTGAAGCAGCGACATTCTCCCATCTCATTCTTTAAAATGCCCTTAATTTGAACTTTAAAATCAGATATGGTAGTCAGGGCCTGCAGTTTCAATGTTTTTTAAGTCCATTCCAGGCAGAGGGAGCAGAGAACATGAAGGCCCTTTTCCCAAACTCTGTGCGGGTTCTGGGTACTGAGGCATATAAATAGTCCTGGGATCGTAAGCTGTAAAATGGGTTTGATGTGATCTGATGGTGAGGTATGAACCGAGGTAAAAAGGGAGCTGACCAATAATTGCTTTATAAATGAAGGTGTACCAATGAAGCAGTCTACGGGCAGTCAAGGACGGCCAGTTAACTTTAGCATACAGAGTGCAATGATGGGTAATCTATATCCAGAAATAAATCTTAATACACCATGGTAAGCAGTGTCCAACATGTGTAGTGAGGTAAAATCAGTATTCGGTACCTCAACTTTGAGCAGTTGTTACGAAAAAACATACAGGATTTGAACTTCAACTTTTTAATACATCTTCCTACACACCTTTACAAACACATTAGTGAAGAAATTGATTGGTAAGGATTTAGTTTGCAGATCGGTCAAATATCTGATAAAATGCCCTTACTAGCTTTGTGTTGTCATAGGGAGGTGTAGTCTGACGTCACTGGTTGTTCCACCCGTATAGGGATTTATCATTGGGAAAATGGATTATCGGCTATTGTAACAATTCTGCCACATGAACATTGGCAAGCTTTCCATTTTTGCACAAAATGAGTTCCCTTCTACCACTAACATGATTGTTTAAGCATTTTTGGTTGAAACAAAGGTAGTTATAAGGTGTTTAATTTGTCGTAAAAAAATAACTATATTTACCACTAGGCAGCCTGTTGTTCAGTATGCTATTGGTCTGTTAGGCTGTCGCCTTATCCCCGTCACGGGTCATAGTACCAAGCTATCTAGCTAACGTTAACGTTACCCCGCTAAATGCTATTACGTAGCATTATGTCTACTGTCGTGAACCATTTTAAATCGGGGCATGTAGAGGAGTTTCGGGAACGAGTAAAATGTGCAGGTCCTCAGACCTGTGGGGCAAACACTGCACACGCATCATGCCGGTTAGCAAGCTAGCTACACGTCACGGCATGTTGATACAATAGTAGCCCCTTTCGTGACTGCGATGCACTCGGTGCATCACAGTCACGAAAGGGGCTACCACGATAGCTAACTAACGTTAACGTTACAAGCTCAAAAACCTTATAACTACTACTACTGTCGTGTCCATAAGTTCCCTGGCAGAATTAATTGCGAATATTTTCATGTTGAGCTATAGATTGTGGATGAATACGCACAGAAAGGTACACCATGCCAACGTTAATGCTTTATTTCTCTAAAACGAGCCGATTTAGAAATGGTCAATGGGGAAATACATGGAGTGGAACAGAGGGTGGAACAGGAAAAAACGAAGATGACGTAACCACTACACTACACCTCCCTATTGCTCTCCTGTGGGAACGTGTTGCTGTGTTGTTTACATGGAGCCTTCCAGCCTCTTCCCCTGAAAGCCAGCTGCCTGGCAACTGTGAATGTCATGGCCAACCAGAGGTGGCAGTGTTGCTAAAAAACACACCGTTGAGTTCAAGTTCAAGTTCTTTAATAGTTGTCATACAGAAGTACAGAATACTTTCATACAAAATGCTTCTTACTGTTACGCTCCAGAGACTGTGCTAGACAAGATAGTATCAAATAACATAATAACATAATATAGCATGAATTTAGAAGAAGAAAGTGAGGTCACAGTGTTCGGTATAGACATATGTACAATGTTCTGAGTTACCATATAATATACAATACACAATACTATGCAGTGTACTAATGTACAGTACTATCTAGTGCAAAGCAGAAATGGGATGAGGTACAATTTTAGGTACAATTTACAGTAAGGTGTACGAGTTGTAGTGCAATCCTTCATCCATAAATATAAAGTGTGGGGAGTGGGTGCTACAGTGTGTTTGTTTAAAGTGGGTGTGTGCTATAAAGTGTGTGGAGTGGGTGCTACAGTGTGTTTGTTTAAAGTGAGTGTGTGCGTGTGGATGTGTGTGCTATGTGTGTTTGGTGGTTGTTGTTGTGTAGTGTTCATTCATTGTTCGTTTAGCAGCCTGATGGCCTGGGGATAGAAGCTACTTCTGAGTCTTTCTGTGCTCGCCTTGAGACTCCTGTATCGCTTGCCTGACGGCAGCAGTTCAAAGAGGCAGTTGTTCGGGTGGCTCGAGTCCTTAATAATTCTCTTAGCCTTCCCCTTGCAACGCTTGTAGTAAATGTTCTGGAGGGTGGGGAGCCCCCCTCCAATTGTGCGTTCGGCTGAACGTGTCACTCTTTGTAGTCTGCTTTGGTCTTTTGCAGTGCTATTCCCAAACCAGGAGGTGATGTTGCCGGTCAAGATGCTCTCTATTGTACATGAGTAGAAGTTCTTAAGGATCTTCTGGCTGACTTGGAACTTCCTTAGGCGCCTGAGGAAGTAGAGGCGTTGTCGTGCCTTCTTCACCACACTGTTAATGTGTGTGGTCCATGTCAAGTCCTCGGATATGTGGGCTCCGAGGTACTTGAAGCTGTTGACTCTCTCAACCGGTGCCCCGTCGATGCTGAGGGGGCTGTAGTCCTTGACCCCCGACCTCCTGAAGTCCACAATCATCTCCTTTGTTTTGCTGACGTTCAGGGAGAGGCTGTTTTCCTGGCACCATCCCGCCAGGACCTTGACCTCTTCCAGGTAGGCCCTCTCGTCGTTGGCAGAGATCAGGCCCACCACCACTGTGTCGTCAGCAAATTTGACGATTGTATTGCTACTCCGCTGAGCCACACAGTCGTGTGTGTACAGGGAGTAGAGGAGGGGACTCAGAACACAGCCCTGGGGGGCCCCTATGTTGAGGGTGATGGATGAGGAGGTGCAGTTGCCTGCTCTCACCACCTGGGGTCTGCCAGTCAGGAAGTCCAAGACCCACTGGCAGAGGTCATAGCCCAAGCCCAGGTCCCTGAGCTTGGCTATGAGTATGGAGGGGACTATGGTATTGAATGCCGAGCTGTAGTCGATGAATAGCATTCTCACATAGTTCCCCTGCCTCTTGTCCAGGTGTGATGCTGCTGTGTGCAGCACATGGGATATGGCGTCCTCCGTGGACCTGTTGGGGCGGTATGCAAATTGCAGGGGGTCCATGTTGATGGGGAGGGAGGAGCAGATGTAGCCCTTTACTAGCTTCTCGAAGCACTTCATGGCTATGGAGGTGAGAGCTACAGGGCGGTAGTCGTTGAGGCAAGCAGGCTTGGATTTTTTGGGTACAGGGATAATAGTGGACTTCTTCAGGCAGGTGGGGATGACAGCCTGTTCTAAGGACAGGTTAAATATGTCAGTGAATACTGGGGCCAGTTGGTCGGCACAGACTTTTAGGACGCGGCCGGGGATGCCGTCTGGACCTGCTGCCTTCCTGATATTCACTTTTTTAAAGGTCCGCCTCACCTCATGCTCTGTTACCCTGAACACTGCGCCTCCATCAGCAGCCGACCCCCCCCCCCCCCCCATTGCCGAGGCTTGTGAGCTGGTGTTGTTATTACCAGCATCAAACCTCGCATAGAAGGTATTGAGGTCATTTGCTAAGGAGATGTCACTGTTCAGTTTGAGGGAGGCGCCTTTGTAGTCTGTCATCGTTTTGAGCCCCTGCCACATAGCTCTAGAGTCAGCTTGTTCAAACTGGAGTTCAATTTTATCCCTGTAGCGTCGTTTGGCCTCTGACACAGTCCTCCTTACGTTGTATCGCGCCACCTTGTGGTCATTCATGTTGCCTGCCTCTAGGCCGTCGTTGTATGCTTTGGTGCGCTCTCTCAGAGCTTCACGGACGGATTTGTCTACCCAGGGTTTTTGATTTGGGTAAACTTTCATTTTGGTAGTGGGGATTGTTTCTTTCACCCTAGTACAAACATAGTCCAGCACTGTCTCCGTGTAGGCATTAATGTTATCTGTGTCGCGGAGCACGTTCCAGTCTGTGTTGTGAAACACTGACCGGATCGTATCCTCTGACGTCACATCCCATTTCTGCACCTCTCGCGAGACTACGGGAGTACTTTTGACCTGCCATAATAGTAATGTGGTGTTGAGGCAGTGTTGTTTGGTGGTGGTTGGTGCTGCTGTCAACGATCAACACAAAAGGTGGGAAATTATATTTTAGAAATTTAACCGTTTGAGCAGTTTACTTTAAAAAGGCAATGACTTCTACCTGAGTCTTGACAAAAGCACCCCCCTTGAAACGTAAATGTGATTACATGGGATCTGTAATTTACAGTATAACTATTATTTTGTGGTTACAAAGGGACCATCCCAAAATATTAGGCCAAAAATTACCCTTAAATAATATATAACTCTTTTTGTTGTAAAGTAAGCATGTTCTCCAGTACATAGTCTGCTACTCTTTTTACTTCTACATTGAGTCATTTTCTAAACAAGTAATTTTACTCCAACATTGAGTAAAATATCACTTGAAGTAACATAAGTTGTGACTACATGCATGCTCATATTTTCATTACTCTCTTTCCAAACACAACCCAGCTGATCCGTAGGGACGCCGAACCTCTCTGTGTGCTCCTTCTTCATCACTACACGCCCCAGTGCTTCATTATTCCCTCATGACTGAGGCTACAGTTTAATTGGGCTCATTCTTACACCACATTAGAGTCAGAAGAAACATGACCATGGCTCAAGTCAAACACTTAGAAATGAGTTTACTGTGAAGGAGGAAGTAGTTCTGTAGGAATCCTAATGGTATGGAAACAATTTAGTGAAATGTAAATGTGAAATAGTACTTGAAAAGTCTTGATATTAAACAATACTTTTTCTTAGTGAACATCTTCATGTAAATAAAGAACAATGATGTAATTTGCATGCGCTGCCTATAAAGAGAAAGCACAAATGGATTGTACCTTTTTCTCACACACCACTTCCTCACTTGATACTAATGGCTGCTACTGGTGTGTGTGTGTGTGTGTGTGTGTGTGTGTGTGTGTGTGTGTGTGTGTGTGTGTGTGTGTGTGTGTGTGTGTGTGTGTGTGTGTGTGTGTGTGTGTGTGTGTGTGTGTGTGTGTGTGTGTGTGTGTGTGTGTGTGTGTGTGTGTGTGTGTGTGTGTGTGTGTGTGTGTGTGTGTGTGTGTGTGTGTGTGTGTGTGTGTGTGTGTGTGTGAGAGAGTGTAGAGCGATCTTAGCACTGCCATAGTTACCTGTGTGGAAACCTATAGTCATCAGGGACAGTGCCGCTCCTTCAAGTGTAAATCACCCTTGTGTGTGGCATCACAAACATGTTTACTGCCACTGCCAAGTCATGACTCAAATAGAAACATAGCCAAAAATAAAACTTAGCTTTAGCCTTAGCTGCCCATTATTAAAGTCTTCATTTTACTAAAATAAAGGCTTTGGGTTTTATACCAAAACTGTGAAATGTGTTTTGAAATGTCGGGATACACTTCACTTCACGGTAAAACATACAATAATAAACTGAACGATTTTGGATCTTAATAAAAATGTCAGTGACATATCAAAACATGCTGCTTTATATTAGTGGAGAGAACACATAGACATAGACACCTGTAACTCCGACCATCTTAAAGTGCATACAATGCCTCCTCAGTTGCATCACCCCCTTGGCTGCTGCGACACTGTGATCCATCTGGGGGGTTCTAGGTGCAGCCAGGGGGGAGGAGGGAGAGACAGCACAGCAGCACAGGATTCAGTTGTGGCACGCACACTCACCTGTCACCAGTCACTCCAGTCACCTGCAGCCTGGAATATGCTTGCACAATGCCATCGTTAAATACACGAATCTGATCTGCCAAAAAAACATGAGTTGGATGCTCTCCGCCTGGCTGGCTGTGGCCCTGCTGCCCCTCTGTAGAGGACACAACACACTGCACCAAGGTAGGTAGGCCACTGACTGGGTAGACGAAGGACTTGAACTACAGTATACAGTATGCTGGACTTATGGGACACTGGTCTCCTGCACTACTGACTGGGTCAATAATATGTTACGTCAGTGCTGCGAGTCAGAACTTAGATTGACATTGAACGTATTGATTTGTAGAGTTTACGTTTTTCCAACATAGTCACTATTTAATTGTGTGTCTCCACCTGCACTTTAAATGAGGTCCTCTATGTCCTTGTAGTGTACCGTGTATATGTCAGTCTGCAAGACTAACTGTTGTACCGTGTATGTCAGTCTGCAAGACTAACTGTATGTCAGTCTGCAAGACTAAGGGCGGAATCCACAAAGAGTTTGCACGGCAAAGCCAGTGCAAATAGCGCTGAAACACAGTTTGCTATCCACAAAGGATGAGCAACGGGTGAAATGAGGTGGTAACTGCGTTCCGTCAGCATTGCGTCCGGTAATTAGCGCGTATTTAGATGAGGTAATATGGGCGGAACATGTCCCCTTTCTATGCAAATGAGCCTCGTCCAAAGACGCTCCCAATCCACAGAACCCGGCGCAAATTGCACCTCTGTACATAACAATGTGTTCTTTACTCCTTTTAAACATGCATGGTTGTTGTGGTTAAAGAAATGTCAAATTATTAGTGTAATTCAGAAATAAAATGTTTACCGTCATGGACAGAGAATAGATAGGTAAATAAGACTTGCAGTCTGCTTTTGAAAGAGTCATTTGACATAAAGGAATCTCTTGATAATGACCTCAGAAATGCGAATCTGGAGTAATTAACCATATAGTCATAGACTGACTGCTAAAGAGATTAAAAAGTTTCAGAGAAACTTGAATATGACACAGAGAGATAATGGCTGAATCATAATATGGATGGAGGGCCATGGGCCACACAATGCATTGGGCATAGAGTATTTAGAAAAGTAGCAAGTACACATTAGCCTCTTTTGGTCTTATGTCATCATGATATTTGTTTATAAGCCTTGTAATAAGAAAGTTATCTCAGAATCAAAATAAGTGAATTGCATGAACACAAACCTGAATATCTTATTACTCTCTGGAAAAAAGAAAAGAAAATCTTTGGCCTATTTTGAAAATAGATGTTTGTTTATTTTTTTATTAATCAAATCAAATCAAATAAAATTTATTTGTAAGGCCCGACAACACACGTTAATGTCCCCATGGGCCTTACACGTGTTCTTTAAACAAGTCAAGAAGAAACATCACAATAAATCAAGAACAAAACAAGAACACCATAAGGTAAATTTCTTTTTAATAAATGCAAAATAAATGCAACACTCCCAGACATACCCCACGTGAAGGTAAGGAAAAACTCACTAAAACCTAGCAATAGGAAAAAATGCACCACAGGCAATGTGGAGGAGAGAAACCTCAGTAGGGCCATTTAAGGGGGGATCTCCCTTCTTAGATGTCGGTGATAGTGTGAGGTTCGCCTCTTCCCTGGACCTTTAATTCCTGTTCCCTGTACTTTAATTCCCTGTCTCCTCACTTCTCCAGCCCCCACCCTCGCGTTCATTTACTGTCGCCTGCTCTTCAGCAGCCACACCCTTGGACTATCTGTCAGTATCTGTTTGATTGGTTCTTGCCGAACACACTCTTCTAGTTCAAGTATCAATTACCATCACGCACCTGATGTGTATTCTAATTAGCGCCCCTGTGGGGCTTTAAATACCTCGCTCTTCCCCTCAGTCCTGGTCGGGTCGTTCCGTATCATATCTCTATCACCAAACTCCTTCGGGAGGTTCTCTGTCTGTAGGCTCCTACGGGAGTTTCTGTTTCTGTCTGTATGCCGTTTTATCTCCGGCGTGAGACGAGGCTCAAGCCTTCGCCACCTGTCGCCGTTTGCCTGGAGGGAGACACTGTTCTGCGCTCTCTAATCCTCTACGGGAGGTATTCCAGTGTTCCACTTCAGACCTCCGCGCAGCAGACGCGCACCACTCAGACCTCCGCGCAGCAGACGCGCACCACTCAGACCTCCGCGCCAGATGCGCTCTCCGTACCGGCGCGTACTCCAAGCAGACGCGCACCACTCAGACCTCCGCGCCAGATGCGCTCTCCGTACCGGCGCGTACTCCAAGCAGACGCGCACCACTCAGACCTCCGCGCCAGATGCGCTCTCCGTACCGGCGCGTACTCCAAGCAGACGCGCACCACTCAGACCTCCGCGCCAGATGCGCTCTCCGTACCGGCGCGTACTCCAAGCAGACGCGCACCACTCAGACCTCCGCGCCAGATGCGCTCTCCGAGCCGGCGTGCTCTCCTCCAGACGTCTAGCCTGCGCGCGCCTACTCCATCCCTGTAAGCAGCTCTGACCCTCGCCCTGTTCCAAGGCCAGAACCCTGTTTTCTCTGTCCCTGTCCCCAGCCCGCCTCCGCGGGCCTCTGTCCCTGTTTTTCCCCTCTCTAGTCCTCCCTGTCCAGTCCTTCTAGTCCTCCTAGTCCTCCCTGTCCCCAGCCCGCCTCCGCGGGCCTCTGTCCCTGTTTCCCCTCTCTAGTCCTCCTAGTCCTCCCTGTCCCCAGCCCGCCTCCGCGGGCCTCTGTCCCTGTTTCCCCTCTCTAGTCCTCCTAGTCCTCCCTGTCCAGTCCTTCTAGTCCTCCTAGTCCTCCTTGTCCAGTCCTCCTAGTCCTCCCTGTCCAGTCCTCCTAGTCCTCCCTGTTCCTGCCTTGTCCCTTGCCCTGGCCCAGTCCGTTAGCCTTCCCTTAGCCTTCCCCTTAGCCAGCTCGCCTCTTAAAGGCACTGTGCCTATTTTCCCATTTCTTGTTTTCCAGTATTTTGTGTTCTCCCTTTAAGGGACAGTGCCGTTTTCTGTTGTATACAATAAATGCCCAGTTCTTGGCTTACTCTCATACCTGTCTTGTGTTGTGCGATTGGGGTCGGTTACAAACCATAACAGTACGACCCGACCCGTCGACGACCCCAGCCAGCACAGACGGTGTATGTTGAGTTTGCCTTTTTTTTTGTAGCCCTGTTAGCCTCCCTGTTAGCTCCCCTGTTAGCCCTGTTAGCTCCCCTGTTAGCTTGTTACTCTCCCCTGTTAGCTCCCCTGTTAGCCTGTTGACTCCCCTGTTTGCTTCCCTGTTAGCCTCGTTAGCTCCCCTGCAGCTTGTTAGGCCTCTACTACCAGCATGACCCCAGTCTGCTAGCTTAGCCCCGGCTGCTAGCACAGCCTCTATGTTAATGCAGCCCTTGCTGCTAGCATAGGCCCTGTAGCTAGCCTTGCCCAGGCAGCTAACCCGGTCCCTCTGCATGGCCCCAGTCTGCTAGCTTAGCCCCGGCTGCTAGCACAGCCTCTATGTTAATGCAGCCCTTGCTGCTGGCATGGGCCCTGTAGCTAGCCATGCCCAGGCAGCTAACCCGGTCCCTCTGCATGGCCTCCACTTTTTGTGTAGCCTTCCCACTGCTAGGACTGCTCCTTCAGCTAGCAAGGTCAGTTTTCCCACTGCTAGGACTGCCCTTTCAGCTAGCAAGGTCAGTTTTCTCCCACTGCTAGGACTGCCCTTTCAGCTAGCAAGGTCAGTTTTTTCCCACTGCTAGGACTGCCCTTTCAGCTAGCAAGGTCAGTTTTCTCCCACTGCTAGGACTGCCCTTTCAGCTAGCAGGGTCTGTTTTCCCCACAGCTAGGACTGTCCTTCCAGCTAGCTTGTTCTCTCATGCTGGTCCAGCCCTGTCTGCCAGCCTAGCTCCGGCAGCTAGCGCAGCCTCTATGTTAATGTGGCGGTACAGCTAGCATAGGCCCTGTAGCTATCAGTGCCCTGGCAGCTACCCTTTCCCTCTGCTAGCCCCTTCCCTGTTCCCCTCTCCAGTGCCCCTGTTCCAGCCCTGTCTGCTAGCCTAGCTCCGGCAGCTGGCGCAGCCTCTATGTTAATGTAGCAGTACAGCTAGCATAGGCCCTGTAGCTATCAGTGCCCTGGCTGTTACCCCTCAGCTCCTCTAGTTACCCCTCGGTTACCCTGCCCCTTTGCTAGCCCCGCTTTTGTTGTGGCTTCCCCTGCTAGTATGGCCCAGTACTTTTTGTTTTGTTGCCTTGTTTTTTCCCCTGCCCCTCTGTCTGTGTTTTTGGGTCGCCCGGTGGCTCCCGTGGAGGGGGGAGTACTGTGAGGTTCGCCTCTTCCCTGGACCTTTAATTCCTGTTCCCTGTACTTTAATTCCCTGTCTCCTCACTTCTCCAGCCCCCACCCTCGCGTTCATTTACTGTCGCCTGCTCTTCAGCAGCCACACCCTTGGACTATCTGTCAGTATCTGTTTGATTGGTTCTTGCCGAACACACTCTTCTAGTTCAAGTATCAATTACCATCACGCACCTGATGTGTATTCTAATTAGCGCCCCTGTGGGGCTTTAAATACCTCGCTCTTCCCCTCAGTCCTGGTCGGGTCGTTCCGTATCATATCTCTATCACCAAACTCCTTCGGGAGGTTCTCTGTCTGTAGGCTCCTACGGGAGTTTCTGTTTCTGTCTGTATGCCGTTTTATCTCCGGCGTGAGACGAGGCTCAAGCCTTCGCCACCTGTCGCCGTTTGCCTGGAGGGAGACACTGTTCTGCGCTCTCTAATCCTCTACGGGAGGTATTCCAGTGTTCCACTTCAGACCTCCGCGCAGCAGACGCGCACCACTCAGACCTCCGTGCAGCAGACGCGCACCACTCAGACCTCGGCGCCAGATGCGCTCTCCGTACCGGCGCGTACTCCAAGCAGACGCGCACCACTCAGACCTCCGCGCCAGATGCGCTCTCCGTACCGGCGCGTACTCCAAGCAGACGCGCACCACTCAGACCTCCGCGCCAGATGCGCTCTCCGTACCGGCGCGTACTCCAAGCAGACGCGCACCACTCAGACCTCCGCGCCAGATGCGCTCTCCGTACCGGCGCGTACTCCAAGCAGACGCGCACCACTCAGACCTCCGCGCCAGATGCGCTCTCCGTACCGGCGTGTACTCCAAGCAGACGCGCACCACTCAGACCCCCGCGCCAGATGCGCTCTCCGTACCGGCGCGTACTCCAAGCAGATGCGCACCACTCAGACCTCCGCGCCAGATGCGCTCTCCGAGCCGGCGCGCTCTCCTCCAGACGTCTAGCCTGCGCGCGCCTACTCCATCCCTGTAAGCAGCTCTGACCCTCGCCCTGTTCCAAGGCCAGAACCCTGTTTTCTCTGTCCCTGTCCCCAGCCCGCCTCCGCGGGCCTCTGTCCCTGTTTTTCCCCTCTCTAGTCCCCTAGTCCTCCCTGTCCAGTCTTTCTAGTCCTCCTAGTCCTCCCTGTCCCCAGCCCGCCTCCGCGGGCCTCTGTCCCTGTTTCCCCTCTCTAGTCCTCCTAGTCCTCCCTGTCCCCAGCCCGCCTCCGCGGGCCTCTGTCCCTGTTTCCCCTCTCTAGTCCTCCTAGTCCTCCCTGTCCAGTCCTTCTAGTCCTCCTAGTCCTCCTTGTCCAGTCCTCCTAGTCCTCCCTGTCCAGTCCTCCTAGTCCTCCCTGTTCCTGCCTTGTCCCTTGCCCTGGCCCAGTCCGTTAGCCTTCCCTTAGCCTTCCCCTTAGCCAGCTCGCCTCTTAAAGGCACTGTGCCTATTTTCCCATTTCTTGTTTTCCAGTATTTTGTGTTCTCCCTTTAAGGGACAGTGCCGTTTTCTGTTGTATACAATAAATGCCCAGTTCTTGGCTTACTCTCATACCTGTCTTGTGTTGTGCAATTGGGGTCGGTTACAAACCATAACAGATAGTGTTGCAGTAAAAACAGGCGAACAGTTGGTAAGCATGCACATAATATTTTTTTTATTAATAAACAAATCTTCCATTCTAGGATATGTCCTGTCTAGGTCCAGCTACCACCTATGCGCTGTCAACGAGACGAAGACAGTGAGCTCCCTGGTGACACGTAGGACCTCTTATACAGAGAGACGGTCATGCGGGGGCTGGCTGCCCTCGAACACGTGTGAAGTCACACTTTACAGACTGACCTATCAGACAGAGATCAAGACAGTGACAGAGGAGGTCACAAGGTGCTGTGATGGCTACGTACAAGTCGGCAGCTACTGTGCTCTGCGTGAGTGTTGGACATCAATTCATCTATTCTACGTGAAGTTGATTATTTATGTATACTTTATTTATACAGGAAAGGGTAAAAAAGACATTTCCCAATGTACATTTAAACTGTCCTGACTCAGTTACAAACAGTTTTTCAGCAGGTCCCTGTTCTGCAGCACATGAAACAATAATTTAAATACAAAACAAATAGGCACTACATACAATCATATACAAACATCCTGACAAAGACATTGCATTATAGTCATTGTGGACAGCAAGGACAAACATGCAGTCATAGCAGTCAATACAAATCGACAGTATCAACAAGATTAGGCGAACAGCAAGCTCTTCTATGTGTCTTTCTTAGATTTAGAGTCTAGAGACAGAGAGTCTTAATATAACTCAAGGTCGGGGTTACATTTTCAATTAAATCAATTCAGAAAGTGTTTTTACTCATTTCAAAATGTGAATATTGAAAAACAAAGTTTCAAGTTTCGTATTCCAACCTATTCGCAAATAATTCAGGAGGAATCATCTGCTCTACCGTGAGCAATGGTGAGAGGATAATGCTGCCTTTCATTAAAAATAATTTATTTAATTTTGTAGAACATCCATCTGCCTCCAAGAGTTGCTGAACCTTTCTCCCTTACTAGTTGTTTCCAGTTCACACACCTTGGTTGAAAGATGAAGTTGCAACAGATCTTTTTTCTCTTATATATTGTAGTATCAAACAAGTTGTCATGGTGACCTTGATAATACATGACACTGCATGAAGAAGAACACCGGATGCAGGGACAGGAAGTACATCACTATCTCTGTACTATACTGTTCGGGCCTGAAATGTGTCATTTCCTTTTATTAAAGCTCTGAACAGAAGTAAAGAGTTCACTGCCAAACCGGGGTCCTGCCCGTTGACGGAGCCGTCACCATACAGTGACGGAGGCTGCGAGTGGGATATAGACTGTCCAGGGTGGCAGAAATGCTGCCAAATATGTAACGTTTCACGCTGCACAAACCCTGAAAGTTGGTATACATTTACATTTGCAGTTTTCTTTGGTCTTGTATTTCTACTCCTCATTTTGGGTACATAGAGACCCAAATGATCTCTCTGAACCTATACTTTCAGAATCATCACATTATTCAGAGAACGGAGGATGGCGCTTCAATGTGACTGTGACAGTGAAGACAGATTATCAATTGATAGCCATGGATAGAGGACTTCTAAACCACACAAGGTTGTTGCATGCTATGGTAGGGGCAACTATCCTTCCTTCTGTCCGAGAATAATCTAAGATGATCCACATTTCAATGTTTCACATCGGTCCCACACTGTTTCAGAATAATCCTCTGTGTCTGACAGGTGACGGGGGCGCTGGATTCTCCTGACGAAGTCTCAGTCCACCACATCAATTCTTGGGCCGTGGATCCCTTCAGGACCGCCTCCTCACTGCTGATTGTCTCTCCCTCCACCACCCTGCCGCTGTCCAACACCATGTCAAAGCTGCACCTTCTCCTCAAACATGTCTTGGAAGTGTCATCTGTAGTAGTGGAAGGTGAGGAGGAGAGATATGGGACTTCTGTAGCATTTATTGGCCAGTATAAGTCATGGCATGGGTTAGCCTTCATCAGGTCACTTTAAACACAAAAGGTCACGTTAAACACAAAAAAAGGTCACTTTAAAAAACACAACTGTATGTTTTGTATAGTATAGTTAGTATAGCTATAGTATAGTATAGTTATATATAGTATAACTGTATATTGTATAGTATATTGTATAGTAGTGTATACGACTCATTACCTTTAATTCGTAAGCTTAGTATTGTATTTTATCTTAGTACTTTTTATCATGTCTATTTTATTATCTATTCTATTTTATTCTATTATTATTAGTATTTTTTGCACAATCAAGGTGGGCATGGCCACATTCATTTCACTGCATGTCTCGTGTATGTATGTGACGAATACATCTCTTGAATCTTGAATCCACCCCCCTGAATCACTGTCAGCTCAGGTGGGCCTAAATCTGCCCCCTTTTCTTAAATTTTTTCAAATTCCCATAACAATTCTACGGTTCAATTCAAGCATTTCTATTATCCCATTCAAGTAATTTGGGGAACTTGAATTGAAACAAATGGCAAAAGTGGGTGTGTGTCTGATAATTACGCAGGAGGTCACATCCAGGTTAGGTCGTTTGTAAAGAGAAATGATTTCAAGATTCAAGATTCAAGAGATTTATTCGTCACATACATACACGAGACATGTAGTGAAATGAAGGTGGCCATGCTCGCCTTGATTGTGCAAAAAATACAAATAATAATAGAATAAAATAGAATAGATAATAAAATAGACATGATAAAAAGTACTAAGATAAAATACAATACAATGCTAAGCTTACGAATGAAAAGGTAATGAGTCCTATATACAACACTACTATACAATATACTATACAATATACAGGTATACTATATATAACTATACTATACTAGCTATACACTAACTATACTATACAAAAACATACAGTTATGTTTTTTTAAAGTGACTTTTTCTTTTGTGTTTAAAGTGACTTACATTTACATTTAGTCATTTAGCTGACGCTTTTATCCAAAACGAAAAAAAAGTGCATGACAGTAAGGTTAGTTAGGGTTAGATCTTTTTTTCTTTTTTATTATTATTATTATTTCAGATAATAGTTGAAGAAGTGCGTCTTTAGTCGACAGCGAAAGATTGGACGGGTTTCGGCTGTAGTGTGTTTGTGTGTGAGAGAGTGCAGAATGTGTGGTGTGTGTGTGTGTGTGTGTGTGTGTGTGTGTGTGTGTGTGTGTGTGTTCATGTGTGCTTGTGTGTGGAGAGATCAGTGTTCAGTGTTCTGATGGCCTGGGGGAAGAAGCTGAGTCTGAGTTCGGTGGCATTGTTTGATCTGTGTCACAGAGAACTTTGTGTCACAGAGAACGCTGACTCAGTGACCACTCTCTCTGCCACCATTTCTTTTAGACAGTCACCTGTGAAGTGTTTCCTGCAGCAACGGAAAATGACTCACACATACATGAATACTAAATGAAGGCAATGCCACAAAACAACATGGAGCCAAACAGGGCCGGACTGGGGAAATAATTCATACCGGGAGATATAGCGCGAAATATAGACCCAGTCAGGCCACTTTTTAAGCGGGGGGTCTGGGGGTCCCCCACCAGGATTTTTTTTTGTTACAAAGACTTAATTTCCTGCATTCTGGTGAATTTTAGTGCATGTGAATCACAAACTAATGAGCCAACAATTGCTTAGTACAATGTACTGTTATGGACCTCAAATAAAACTGTTGTGGCACTAGCAATGCTACTCTCTCCACCTTCAAAAAGAAAAAAGCAAGAGCACAACATATTTTTCTATTTACTATTATAATACAGTTAACCACTCTCTCCTGTAAGGGCCTTTCTTTTTCTTTGTTTTATCCCTCTCTCCTCCACCCTTTCTCTTTCTTCCACTGTCCATCTTGACATGTTCCCCACCCATCTAGGTTATCTAACTATCGCGCCGCGCCGCCGCCACAACTAGAAACAATGGCCTGGCAAAAAATAAATAAAAAAATAATAATATATTTCTTTTTTTTTTATAATTTTTTTTTTTAATCTGTGCAGGCCAGGCCACCGGGAAAACTCCCGGTGCTCCCGATGGCCAGTCCGGGCCTGGAGCCAAACATAACTGTCAGCACTGTACCACGGGTTGGAAATAATAAGCAATACTGAGCCAATATTTCCAGTTTCTAAAGTGTGGATTTCAGAATTCACTACATCAAAATGAAGTTATGTAATCCAAGGGCGAATAGAGCACAGATCACAGTAATGGCATTAGTAATACACAGTGGTGGAAGATAACTAAGTATTTTTTACTCAAGTACTATACTTAAAGGAACATGCTAACATTTTGGGAAATTAGCTTACCGTCTTCTCCAGAGAGAGACAAGAAGATTGATACCACTTTCTTCTCTGTGCGTTCAGTAGAAAGCTATCTGGCTGCATGTTATCCTAGCTTAGCACAATGAATGGAAGCGGACATGACCAGTTAGCCTAGGCATTGTCCAACTAACACCTCTCCCGAAGGCTAACCGGTCATGTCCGCTTCCATTCATTGTGCTACCACGTCGTGGACCACATACCACTTTAATGCAACCTTTAATCAGAGCAGCATAAGTGGACCACATACCACTTTAACACAACCTTTAATCAGAGCAGCATAACTGGACCACACACCACTTTAACATAACCTTTCATCAGAGCAGCATAATTGGACCACAGAGGATTGAATGCTCCCAAGCACTGGAATACACAAACGTCATGTAGAATGCATATTTTTACTTAACACTTTGAGTGCCGCGCTGTTTTCGGGCCCCATCTATTCACTGCCACGCTTTAAAAGATAGGAGTCTGTCACCTTGTTTGTAGAGCTATAACTATATTCTATATTATAGCTATGGATACAATACTATGGTCATTTGACAGTGACTTTCTTCCGGTCAAGATGCAAAAAAGAGAAAATTGTTCCATGCATACATTCGCGCGTTATACCGTGGTGAATATAAGTATGTTTTTAGATCGGTCTGGGGTCATTCCTGAAATGCTGAGGAATAGCGTTATATATAAGTGTATTATACTATAACCATTGCCGTTTCTTGCCTGGACCCCCTATTATTCTCAAATCAAATCTATATCATAGGTATTATGTTTCATCATGAATGCATAAAAGGGGGGGGGGGGTCGTTTTTTGATGCTTTGATCGCCACCAACGGCATACGTTGTGGACTAACGTTACACACATGTTCGGATCGAGGTGAGGACATCCTTGGATCAACGCAAGATTGATATCATATAGCCCTTGCCTTGATTGGGTGTACCCCAAAAAGAATATTCCAATTATCTGATCGCGATTCCAAGTATTGATGTCCATCGTGTCGCCAACATAATCCACTACACATCATGCATCGGGAGCATTTGATTCTTCTCAATCAGACCGTTATAACTGCTCAGCTTGAGCACAAAAAAAAGACTGGAAACATTAGATCGACGCACAGGCCAAGATACAAGGTTTCAAAGGGTTGTCGATACCGCCGTCCAATTGGATGCGGCCGGTATTGCACTTTGGCAACCTCAGACTCATTCCCTATGGGCCTATGGCAAATATATGGAAAATATCGAAATATCGACCCAGAAACGCAAAGAGTCGTTCTTGGCACTCACCGGTCGGGGCCCAGAAATTACTTAAGTCGTTTTTGGCACTCAAAGTGTTAAGATACTTAAGTACATTCAAGAGCACATACTTCTCTACTTTTATTTAAGTAGAATTTGAATGGAGGACTTTTACTTTTACCAGAGTACTCATTTATCTGGGTATTTCTACTGTGTACTTCTACTGTGTACTTCTTCCACCACTAGTAATACAATACTTCTCAAACCTGTGTGCACGCACACACACACACACGCACACCCACACAAACGCATGCACGCCACCACCACAATACACAACACAGTACACAGAAGGAAAAGGCCGGCACGGTGGCACAGTGGTTAGCACTGCTGCTTCACAGCAAGAAGGTCCTGGGTTTGAACTTCGAACCCCAGCAGGGGGCCTTTCCATGTGGAGTTTACATGTTCTCCCTGTGTTCGCGTGGGTTTCCTCCAGGTACTCTGGTTTCCTCCCACACCATGAAGACATGCATGTTAGACAGGGACTCTGGTTTCCTCCCACACCATGAAGACATGCATGTTAGACAGGGAGGACTCTGGTTTCCTCCCACACCATGAAGACATGCATGTTAGACAGGAACTCTGGTTTCCTCCCACACCATGAAGACAGAAGACATGCATGTTAGTCAGGGACTACAGAGGAAAAATAGCTCATTAGCTAATTCTGGCACATTTACATTGATGTGGAAACTGAAGATGTTGATTAATGTGCACTGTCCCTGGGTAAAAAATAAATAGATACACTTAAACTTAAAATCTGTATCATTGTGTGTCTGTATATGTTCATACAGATGTGGATGAGTGTGCACATGCCGGTCTCCGTAACTGCTCTCCTCAAGCAAACTGTACCAACACCATGGGCTCCTACCACTGTACCTGTCTCCAAGGATACACTGATTCTAATCACAACTACACCGGATCGGATTGCCAGGGTTAGTGTGTGTGTGTGTGTGTGCTTATTGTTTAGACCAGCGGTTCTCAAACTACGGGTTTGAGAACAATCTACCCGAGGTGCATTGGCAAGTAAAAAAAAAAAGAGAAAAGAAATAAAAAATCTATATATTATTTTATTCTTTTATGTTCTGGCAACATATTTTGGCTAAATATGCCTCGTTTTATAAATGTGTATTGATAACATAGTGCTGTAATAAAATGTTCTAATAAATATGCATGATCAAGTTCAACAATGTGTGCTTTTATTTTGATATTCCTTAATTCCACGTTGAAATTACATGATACATTAAGTGTGGGGTCGCCAAAAATGGGGTTGTGGTATAAAAAAGTTTAAGAACCCCTGGTTTAGACCTTTGCAGTATGAAGGCACCTGGCAATGGCCATCATCACTATCACCATCATCACTATCGCCATCATCACTATCACCATCATCACTATCACCATCAGCAGCCTAACATATCAGTAGCTGCCATCACCTCCTGAGCCTTTTCCAAGAGCGGTTTATGAATCAGCAAATTCTGACGCCAGTGGAAGACCTATAGGGAGGTGTAGTGGTTACGTCATTGCCGTTTTTCGTGTTCCACCCTCTGTCCAAAGCAATGTATTTCCCCATTGCCCATTTCTAAATCGTCTTGTTTAAAACAAATAAAGCATTAACATTTGCATGGTGTACCTTTCTGTGCTTATTCATCCACAATCTATAGCTCAACATGAAAATATTCGCAATTAATCATAAAAAGAAAATCGCCAAATTTTATTTCAACCAGAAATGCTTCAACAATAATGTTTTCCCAATGATAAATCCCTATACGGGTGGAACAACCAGTGACGTCAGACTACACCTCCCTATAGGAATGCTGTCTTAGGAAGTGGCATATTTGCAGATCAGCTAATGCTGAATGTGATGTCCTTCAGATAGCAGGGAAGTTCACACTATGTGATGACGGCTGACTCACAACAGAATGACCTAATTTCTCAACCCAACAATAAAGATGATCTAAATACTGACGTTAAAGCTATTGTTGTTGACATTGACACCTGCTGTGGTGTCATGGGTCATAGCTATAGCATAGCTACACACACCTGTCTGTCATTTCTTGCATTCCTTTTATTTTCCCAATTATAAGTTGCCCTCCTCACCTATTGCACACCTGACATCCTTGTTGGTGGGATCTCTCATTGCCCTTCTTCCCTTTGTTCTTTCTATGTTTTTGTGGGAGTCTTTGCTCATCTTCATTGAGGGTTAAAGGAACATGCCAACTCTTTGGGAAATTAGCTTATTTGCCATCTACCCTGGAGTTAGACAAGCAGATACATACCCTTTTATTCTCTGTGCATGCATTAGGCTTAGGGAACAGCCGCACCGTTAGCCTAGTGTCGTATCTTGGTTTAGATACAATGTTCTATGTACTAGCGTTGTTCTGATCCCAAACCTATAGTCTTCCTAAAAACGGGTTGTCCAGACAAGCGCTCCTGAATTGTGGTAGTTTATTAACAGAAGCAGACGATGGCTGCTTTGTAAAACCTCTTGCAGTTGATCAAAAACACTGAATGGTTACAATATCTCAAGGTTTGCATTGGATCTCCAGACTACTGTTACAAGAATGTTCCTTGGTATTTGTCAATACCGTCGTCCGTGATCTCTGTCTCTGTATAGCGGCGTGGATATGTAGAGTGGTTGAGGCTTTGTTCAAAATCTTCTTCTGCATCTCAAGCAGCTCCTTCATTCATCTTCATTCATCTGCTCCTCACAGTCCAGGGGCCTCAGTTATAAAGGCCCAGATTTGCAGGGTGATGACATCACAGAAAGTGACATCACAACCGGTTTTCCTCCAATCAACAACAGTATCAGTTTGTCTTTGAAAAAGTAGGCGTGGCTTGTCTAACTGCCAGCCTACACTTAGTTCACATTTTACAATTCCATTTTCAGACTAATACATTGTTATTATCACATTTAATACACATGTAATACATATGCATTTCCAGCTTCCTCGTTCAAGGACACACATTTCTATATGAAACATTCCTTTTTAAGATCAGAATAAGCCATCACCATACATTTCACATGATTGCTTCCTAGTTTCAGGTATTTTGTACTTATTTGACCTTATTTTCTTTAAAACATATCTTTCTAATTAATTATCTTACACGATCCTAAGCTAACCAGTTACTTTGGTAGATCTATTAACCTTATACCTTGTAATTATATTATTCAATTAGTTATATTGACAGACAACTCAATTATTTATAAACAATAGATTAGCCCTTTAGTAAATTCACTCTTAATCTAGGCCTAATTTAATATCAAAATGTTCTCTATATTGACCACCTAACGTCAATAATAATTGTACTTTGGTTTTGTTCAAATAGAATATGGCAAGCTACATTCTAAATATCCAAGGTCTAATCATTGCTGTGTGGTCCAGGAAACTAAAAGCTCAGTCTAACTACTTATTCAACCACTGTTGACAAAGCTGACTCCCCTCTGTTCTGGATGGCTTTGAAGCTGGGCTAGGTGTCAACAGTTAATCAAGACATTCAAATCTGCCATTGTCACTGTATTTGAATGAATCATGTTTCCCTGTGAGCTGTTGACAACACAGTGGCTACTATATTCACAAGACTGTCATCTCCTATCCTTGTCTAGCGATCTCAGCTGTGACTAATGTCAGAAGTCACAAGAATATTTACAATAGCCATCTAACTATGTATATTTTGTCCCAAAAATATACTACACTAGCTTAGTGTCATTCACTGGAAGTAGGTGTGCCAGTGTAGCCTAGTTCCTAACAGTCACGAAAAACACTCCAAATACAACTCCAAAACTTTCCTGTAAACATGTTGTGGGAAGCGTTGCAGACATAATCTGTGGTAAACCAGAAAAAGTTGAGAAACAAGAGTGGATGACGAAAGACATTCTGGATGAGATGAAAAAGAGAGCAGACATGAAGAATGCGGACAGAAAAACTGAATACAACAGATCAAAACGAAAAGTACAGAAGGTGTGTAGAGATGCAAAAGAGAAGTATTACAAAGAAAAATGCAAGGAAATTGAAGATCTAGACAAGAAGCACAACCCTCTCATGTACAACAAGATCCAACAACTAACAAGGAAGAGGAAAAAAACAACCCAAGGTGTCAGAGACAAAGAAGGAAAACTGCTCCTTGACGAGAAGGAAATAATCAATAGATGGGCAGAGTATGTGGAAACACTATACAAAGACCAGAACAGAACATCAGACACAGGAATTAGTCTAGAAGAGATAGAAAAAGTCCAGATCATGAAAAAAGAAGTTGAAGAGGCTGTGAAGTCACTGGCCACGGACAGATCGCCCGGCGAGGATGAGATCCCTGCTGAACTGATTAATAACTCTGGTGAAAGATGCATCAAGCTCCTTGTGAAACTGGTAAACAACATCTATAACTCAGGAAATATTCCAAATGATTTACTAAAATCAATGTTCATTCCGATCCCAAAGACCGGAAGAGCCACAGAATGCAACAATTACAGGACTATCAGTTTGATATCTCATGCATCAAAAGTACTCCTGAAAATCATCAAGAACAGAATAGAACCCATAATTGAACATCAGCTCTCGGATAGCCAAATGGGTTTTCGCAAAGGAAAAGGAACAAGAGATGCAATCTGCCAACTCAGAATCATTGGTGAAAAATCGATAGACCAACAGAAGAAGCTGTATATTTGCTTCATCTATTTCACGAAGGCCTTCGACAGAGTTGAACATACAACATTGATGAGAACAATGGAATAATTCAAAATACCAGTTTATGACCGAAGAATAATTGCCAACTTATACTGGAGGCAGAAGGCTAATTTTAGAATAGGAAAGGAGAAATCAAGAGACTTCCCGGTGGAGAAGGGTGTAAGACAAGGATGCATCTTGTCCCCTGTACTCTTTAATATGTACAGTGAATCACTGATGAAAAAAGGTCTGAGAGGAGGGAAAGGAGTGAAACTTGGCGAAGAGAACATCACCAATATAAGATACGTGGATGACACTGCTATAGTCTGTAACTGTCAAGAAGATCTACAGGACATGATGAATAAGCTGAATGTCGAATGCAAAAACGATGGAATCTCGCTAAACACAAAGAAAACTAAAATAATGATCATTGAAAAAACACCAGGAACTGTTTGTAAAATACAGGTGGATGGAGAAAAACTTGAACAAGTGAAGGAGTACATGTACCTTGGAAGCTGGATCAGTGAAGGTGGAAGAGCTAACATGGACATTAAGAGAAGAACCGGAATTGCAAAGGGCGCATTCTGGAACCATAAAGAATTATTGAGAAGAAACATAAGTTGTAAAATGAAGACCAGGATTTTGGAAACTTATGTTTTTAATCTTAATTAATTAAATAAAATTAAGATTAAATACTTCCTAATAACAGCCACATATCAGCTTTACTTATCAAGCACTTTCATGAAAAGGTACAGCATCAAGGACGTGGGATGACGATGAACGAACTGCGAGCTAATGGATGGTGGATCCTGGGATGCAGCAGTAGAGTCTCATCACACATCTTCAAATGTGTCAAGTGTAGAAAGTACAGAATACGTACTGAAGAACAAAGAATGGGTGACTTACCACAAGATAGATTGAGCAACTCCACCCTTCACTTACGCTGGCATAGACTGCTTTGGTCCGATCTATGTTAAAGAAGGAAGGATCTCAAAAGATATGGTCTCTTACTTACCTGTCTATGTTCAAGGGCCATACACATAGAGGTGATTGATGACATGACAACTGACGCATTTATCAATGCCTTAAGAGCGTTCATTGCCATAAGAGGAAATGTTCAACAAATAAGATGTGACCAAGGAACCAATTTTGTTGGTGCAAGGAGAGAGTTCACAGAACTCATGAAAGGAATGAACCAAGAAAGAGTAAAGGCTCTAGGATGTGAATTTCTCATGAACCCTCCAGCAGCAAGTCACATGGGTGGTGTCTGGGAGAGGCAGATAAGAACTGTAAGAAGTGTTCTTACTGCTATTCTCGACCAGTCGGCACAAAGGCTCGACTGAACCTCTCTAAGGACATTTCTGTATGAGGTTATGGCCATTGTTAACAGTAGACCACCCACCACTGAGCATTTGAATGACCAATCTGCACCTGAACCTTTAACTCCCAACCACATCCTTACAATGAAGTCCACAATCCTTCTGCCCCCACCTGGTCAATTTGTCAGAGAAGATCTGTATCTGCAAAAGAGGTGGCACCGAGTGCAGTATTTGGCTAATGAGTTTTGGACTCGATGGAGAAAGGAATATCTTTTAAACTTACAACCAAGACAAAAGTGGCACAAGGACAGAATGAACTCGAAGGTCAACGACATCGTTCTTCTACAAGACGATCTGGCACCACGTAATGAATGGAAGCTGGCCAGAATTACAAACGTCTATCCAGGGTCAGATGGTAGGGTGAGAAAACTGAAATTGCTGGTGAGTGACACCACCTTTGACAAAAAAGGGAAACCTACAACTAAAAGAGTGTTCCTTGATAGACCTGTACAGAAGGTTGTAACGCTACTTGAAGCAGACTAATGTATTTAATGTTTTGCCTGAAATGTATGTTAAATGACATTTACATTTAGTCATTTAGCTGACGCTTTTATCCAAAGCGACTTACAAGTTCTGTACAAGTCATCAGGAAGGGCACAACTATCAGCTGAATGATCACAAGAAATGTTTAATTTAGAAGTCAACCATTATGTTCAGAGAAATCCCACATGTGTGCGATTTGGTGGGAGTGTAGCTGTGGCCATTATATGGTTTCATAATTTATATGTTATTTAAGTTTGTAAGTCTAGTGTAATATTTGAGAATGTATTTATGTTGCATTTCTTATTTTCTTTGTAATTTGCTACAATTTATAGTATATTCATTTTGACGTCTGGTTATATATGGCGTCCCGTTGGGCTGCTCTCGCGTTTTACTTTTGGGACTAATTGCGACACCTGCGAGCAAGCGGCAGGGATGGTCGGAGTTGTACAGGTTCTACCAAGACTGTTGACAAGAACAGAAGAATGAAAACCCCTTTTTTTTAGCATGCAGCCAACGAGGTATTTAGTGTTTGTTTGTATTTTGCTTTGTTGACGTGTTGTTTTTCATACTGTGTATATTATTGTTTGTGTCGACCTAACGCAACTTATGTTTTCTGTTTTAAGTTTTCACGGTGGATTGGAGGACCAAGCTTTCAATAAACCGTAGAAAGAAACCACTTGTGTCTGCTGTGCTTGGAGGGAATTACAACTATATATTTGCAATTGACTGACCTTTTTCCTTTCCTTTTTTTACAGTTGCCCCAAATGGGACGGCCACCACAATCATGCCCTACATCAACATTACGTTCCAGAGGGACACCAGCACCAGCCCTCAGCCCTGGGTCTCTACCGAGCCTGCTGCAACCTCCATGAGTGACATGATGCCCACCTCAACCAATGCTCCACCTACGAGTCCAACCTTTGCTCCACCTTCCCAAATCACACACAACACTACAGGCTACAGCAGCGTGGGTACCTCGAACACTGCCGAGGACAGTCTTGCTACAGCTCCCTGGACTATGAGCGCCGACCGCTCTTCAGACTGGTCTGGGACCAGTACAACTGTATTTACTATGAGCACTGGACAATCTGTCGCCTGGCCTGAGACAAGCGGCGGAGTCACTGATTACAACCCCACCAGTCAACCAGCATTCTCTCCTTCAGGGCCAGGAGGACACCCTACATACCATACAAGTGATTTACCTTATATTACAGTGAGATCCACTGTGGAGGTGTCTCAGAGTGTGGATTCCTCCACACGCTGTAAGTAGTATCATCTTATTGGTGGTGTCTCTTTATCCCGTTGCCCATATAAGGACCTTGGCCCGGGCCCTGATAGAAGAAGTAGCTTGTTGGTTGAATTGCAAAGCCTATCCCTTACCTTAAGCCTTAACCTGATTGGACATAGCTAAGGTCATAAGGCAATGGGATCTATCTATCATGTTTTGTTTGTTTGTTTGTTTGTTTGTTTGTTTGTTTGTTTGTTTGTTTGTTTTTCAATCTTAATCCTACAAATTCAGAGCTAGCAAAACCAAACTTGGCATGTTGCTTCATACTGAGCCAGACCCAGAAGCTACTACTTTTCACTACAACCCTCCACTCTCTACTTACTCCCCACTCACTCCCTACTCACTCCCCACTCACTCCCCACTCACTCCCTACTCACTCCCCACTCACTCCCTACTCACTACTCACTCCCTACTCACTCCCCACTCACTCCCTACTCACTACTCACTCCCTACTCACTCCCCACTCACTCCCCACTCACTCCCCACTCACTCCTCACTCACTCCTCACTCACTCCCCACTCACTCCCCACTGACTCCCCACTCACTCCCCACTCACTCCCCACTGACTCCCCACTCACTCCCCACTCACTCCCCACTCACTCCCTACTCACTCCCCACTCACTCCCTACTCACTCACTCCCCACTCACTCTCCACTCACTCCTCACTCACTCCCCACTCACTCCCTACTCACTCCCCACTCACTCCCTACTCACTCCCCACTTACTCCCCACTCACTCCCCACTCACTCCCCACTCACTCCCTACTCACTCCCCACTTACTCCCCACTCACTCCTCACTCACTCCCCACTCACTCCCTACTCACTCCCCACTCACTCCCCACTCACTCCCCACTCACTCCCCACTCACTCCCCACTGACTCCCCACTCACTCCCCACTCACTCCCCACTCACTCCCCACTCACTCCCTACTCACTCCCCACTCACTCCCTACTCACTCCCTACTCACTCCCCACTCACTCCCCACTCACTCTCTACTCACTCTCCACTCACTCTCCACTCACTCCCAACTGTCCATTTTTCATATATATATTTTTTTAAATCTTTTCCCCCCTCCTTTTTCCTCCGATTTTCTCCCATCCCAATGTTAGTCATTATGCCAATTCCCAATCCCCTTCCTGGTCGCTGCACACTTACCCCCCACAGTCGGTCTGGGAGAGTGGAGGCTACCACGTGCTTCCTCCGACACACGTCTAGCCAATCAACCGCTTCTTTTCACCTGGCAGCGCGGACTCTCACTGAGAGGGTGTAACGTGTTGAAGGATCACACTACCCGTCTTAGATCCTATCCGCGCTGAGCAGGCGCCCCGACCGAACTGTAGGAGTCGCTGTTTACAATGACCCGGACCCACCCCGCCAGCTTTCCCACCCTCTAATACTGCCAATTGTATTAGTGTGAACGGCCAGCCAAGCTGGTGACAACGCCGGAGGTGGGAGCTGGATTCGAACAGGCGAATCCAGCGTCTCCGGCGTTGGTGACGAACGCAATCTCCGCTACGCCACCTGACCGCCCTTTCATTCTTTGTTTTAACTTTTAACACCAGACCTTTCAAACGTGGTATGAATTTTAACCCTCCAGTCACCCTTGTCGCAGTTCTGGTCAAAAAGCCTTTTTCTTTACCTGTGTTTGTGGATAGCGTTGGCTAGATTTTATGTATATGCCAAAAAAGTAGCTCAGTATCACATCTTGGACTCACATTACAATAATCCATGTTTGTTTTTTAAAAACAATCACTATTAAGCGTGTGAACAACAAGTGTCACACCTTTCACCCTAGTCGCAGAACTGGACGGGTTAGGGTTAGGGTTACCCCCTAACCCTAACCCCCTAACCCTAACCCTAATTTAAGAAATGGTTAAAATCCTGAAAATGAATAAATATTCGATATGTATGGTGAGGACTGAAGTTAATAATGATATTCATGAAAAAAAATCTGAACAATACATGAAAAAGATATGTTTTGACTGAGATTGCAGTTTCGGTCACTAGGGAGACAGGTAGTGGATTTTTTGAAGGGTGACTGGAG